>NC_044586.1:43737744-44432244 GCF_901933205.1 Camarhynchus parvulus | reverse complement strand
TGAATAGCTGTGTAGACCTAAAATAAAAAGTGTATTTTTATTAGGTATTTTAGATACTGTATATATTTGAGTTTATTTCTTATATATTTATCTATATTTTATATAAAACATAGATAACAATACAAATAAAATTCACTTTGGAACCCAGGGACTCTTTTTTATTTTTCTCATATATCCATATTCTTACCTAGGTAAACATAAATACACATGCATGGTTTGTTCCAGGTCTAGTTTGTAATTTTCTTAAAACTTTGATTTTCTAAGCTGTGAATATTGTTATCTGAAGCACATTTCTTATGCTGAAGGAACAGCATCTGAACAGCACAAACAAGAACGAATTACTGTATTTGTGTGAGTTCACACTGAGCAAAGTGTGTATGTGGATTTCCCTTTCGTCCATTATTGGAAACTAGTTTGCATTATGGTTTGTCCAAATTAGCACTCATTTTCTCTGCGCTTCTTTCCAGCTGTTCATGAAAAAGTGCCTGTGTGAAGGCAGTGCTCCTCAGTGGAACTTCATGAAATTGTTGGAGCCTCCCTTCTTCCTAGCACAGCTTCCTTCTCTCCCTCTGTCTCTCAGTTGCAGGAATAGCATAGGGTTGAGTAAGACTGTGCTTGGAATTGAAGTGTGACAGAAGGAACATAGTGGTCCCTCACTCAAATGCAGTAATTTGAGTTGTTTATAAACTGTAAATTTAAAGTAAATTTGAATTTAGAACAGTGCTACCTCATAGCAGACAAAATATGCACAGGGGGAAATATCAGCAGCTACTAGAGGTCTACTAAGCATGAAATAATTATCAGCCATAATTATTAGCTGTTCTCCTTCTCTTCAGTCCTGATGGCCAACCAACTCTTCTTCCACCTGACCATGTCCAAGAGTTAAATCTGAGGTCTACTGGCATGCTTAATGCCATCCAAAGATTTTTTGCTTATCACATGATTGAGACATATGGTTGTGACTACTCTACAAGCGGGCTGACCTTCGATACCCTTCACTCCAAGATCAAGTCTTTCCTTGAACTTCGGACTGCAGATGGACCCAGACACGATACCTACATTCTCTATTACAGTGGTCACTCTCATGGCACTGGTGAATGGGCACTGGCAGGTAAGTGATCTGGGGATGTTTTTTGTTAATTGTTTTGGTTATTGATAACCTTTCCAAGTCAATTCATTAGTTCTGTAGAAAATCATATTGTACTGCAAAACTTTGAAGTTTTGAATGTACTTACTACCCGATTGTTCAGAATGGCAAAGAACCATCAGTCTTTGGAGAACAGTTTTATACAACTTCCTGCAGGGAGGGAAGAAAGGAAAAGGCTGTATTATTACAGGGCATGGCTGTTAAGAGATTCAGAGGCTACAACAAATTGAGAAAACAAGCCCGGTTGCAGGCTGACTGCCTCTGCTAGTGGAGAGAATGGAGAAAAGCAGAAGCCCCTTTGGTATGCAGCTAAGTTATTGTTAAGAGGTAGCTCTTTCCTTCCCTTGCATTGTATGGCAGTCAGGTATGTTACTTCATGAACTTTATGTCATTTTAGTATTTACTGGCTTTGATAAAAATCCTTTTACAGCCAACTAATCATCTTCCACTTATTCTCAAAATTGTCTAATATTGTTGACTCCAAATGTATTCTTTCAAGTTTAAACGCAGTTTCATATTCCCCTGATTTTCCTCGCACATGATTTTTGTATTCAACAACTTTAAAGATTGGTTTTTTCCCTGTATGGAATTAAAAGTGGAAATTACACACTCCTACCCTAAAGATTTTCTGCTGTATTTTGAGGAATACTTGTTCACTGTAATGAAAAAGCATAACCTTTTCTCATTCCTTGGACATGACAGAGGGAATTACAGAGTGTTCTGTGACACTGTCAGTTGACTGTCATGAAGGACTGCATTTATGTCTTTAAGGTGTGCTTTGCTTTTTTTTTGTAAAAGACAGAATCAGTAAAAGAAACAGGAGGCAGATACACAATTCACACTACAAAAACAGATCTTCAAACATATAACAAACCTTGTATCATAAAAATATGATTTGCTGACACTGGACATTGGGAGTGATTGTGGGCATTGTGTAGCCTCAAGATTGTAAACCTCTATTTAAAGTGCCAGTTTAATGCCTTGTCATATTCTTGGCATAGACTTCACCGTTTCCCCCTTTCTTGGCCCATTTGTTTTGTAAACTTAATGAAGTTGTCAAATCATTGCAAGGTTTAGCCTTGCTCTGCTGCTGTAGGGAACTGAGGTCACTGTGTGTAGAACAGGAATCTCATAGTAAATACATTGAAAATTGGTAACTTTTTTCATCTTGGGATAGAATTAATTCTGTTGGATAGCACTTTGCCTGTGAGCTTCAGGCTCTTTGTCAGCAGTGTCTCTCCAGGTGCACATGCCCTTCAGTAGGGCATGCCCTTTATTGTGTGCTCAGGCTGAGGTAGGTACTCAGGCACAGATCAGTTTCCATCTGGAGGCTCTGTACCTGTGTTGGTGCAGCTCCATCCTTGAACCTTTAGACCTGCTGAAGAGCCATGTGAGCACATTTTCACTCAAGGGCTTTATCTGTATCAGAGATTTTAAAAAGCCACAGCTTTTACTGTGACCTTAGTGCAAGTGGTGAGCTACAGTGTATATAGGGTGGCCAGATTACTTCTCTGAGAAGAGGGTGGTTTGTCCGTAAGAGCAGCTGCCACCCTGTGCAATTGCTGAGTGTGTCCACACCTTGTGTGGAGGAGACTATCAGCAAAACTCCACCTCCCACCTGTGCTCCAGCCAGCAGCATAGACAAAGTCAGCTTTCTTGCATGTGTAGAGCCAAATGTTGCTGCAAAAATTGGACAGCTTTCACCCTAGTCCTGGTTTATTAGTATAGCCACCCTGGAGTGTGACTGGGGAGCTCTGGTCTCTCTGTAGCATGTAGGTAGCTGTAACCTAAATTAATATCTAGCCTTTAGGAGAAAGACCAAGGTAACTGTTAAAACTTTGAGTGCTGAAAGATACAGTGTGTAAATACAGTGATGTTCAACTTCCTCACAACGTTCCTTTTCAGTTCTCTGTCCAAACACATCTTCAGCTTCTACATGGATATGCATATAGTCACATAAAGGAGAACAGGCAGCTGTCATGGGTCTTGCATGCTTTTTTTGTGATTAATTTTAGAAATGGTGGAATGTAATGTGATCCTCCTTCAGATATCACTGCTCCTGCATGTGACTTGAAAGTATAAACTGAAAATATAAAGGCTGTGATTGTGCCCCATGTATTGGACCACTGGCATTTTGTGACAGATGGAACTTGGCCATCAGTTCCAGTAATGTGTACTGTCCTCTGACCTGTAAAGAGGATGAAAAGAGATGACAACAATAAAAAAAAAAATTCATCTGATTAAAAAAGTAGTTTCTCACTGCTGGCTTATGCCATGGTACAGCACAGCAGTAGCAGTGTGGTCTTTGCTTTGTAATGACATATTGCAAAAGAGGCTTACTGAATTAATTAATTCAGTAATGATGTTTCTCTGTTGTTGGAAGCTGAGATACAGCACAGTGGTGTATAAAAGAAACTGTTAGCTAGTCATGCATGAAGTATGAGCAGTCAAATGACCTGGGGGGTCATGTTGTCTGAGTGAAGGCAAAGGCATGAGCTGGACTAATAAAGCCTTGTCTCTGTTCCTGAAACTGTTGGCGTAGCTGTTGTCCTGCTAAACCTTGTGCTGGCTGATAAGCCCATGTGTTTGAGGTCCATAGGGTTGGAAGCCAAGCATGTGTTTGCTTGTATCTGTGAAGGATGAGATGGTTTTCTTTGGGTGATTCTATCCAATGCTCTTTTGAAATCATCTGTACTCCTACATAGCTACACTTTAATAAAGTTTATTTATAAGCCTTTAAAATGTGAACAAATAAAGAAATTTTTATAGATAATTCACGTGGAAGATGTACCTAGAAAAGGAAAACTATTTCTATCTATATAAGTCTCTGCTGTAAATAACTACAGCAATTTGAGGATCATGTACCAAGACAAGTCATTACTTTAGGTTTGTATCCTAGAGATTTTCTTTGGTACTAAATTTTCCAGTTTTTCATTTTCTTGGAGAAAGGTGCAGCTCTGTAATTTTGCTTTTACTTTAACTACAATAGCATGCACAACACTTCAATTCTGAGATACTAATTTGAAGCACTTTTTGGTCACCCCTTACAAGTAGAACTGTAAGTGCTGAAACAGGCAGCTAACAACATTTTAAACACTGCTTAATTGTAGTCACTAGTGAAAAATCACTCTGGAATTAAAATTCAGTTACTTTAAATATCTTTCTTCTTTTTCTTCATATTTTTAATTTGATATTTTGAAGCATCAGTATTTTTGTTGTAAACCTGTATCATAGCTTCAACTATCCAGAACTGAGGCATACCAGTTCTTTACTTTAGTATCACTGGGGAGACAATGGAGAGTTGTTTGCAAGATGTTGTCCTTAGGTACCTGAGTAAGTAGTCTGCCTTTCAAAGCTACACAGATCCTGCAGCATCCAGTATACTTAAGCAGAAAGACGCCCCCTTATAGATAGCATTTCAGGTTTAATTACAATCTCCTCTTTCAAAGTGCTGTTGGAACAGGAGCTGAGACAGAACATGAGAAGTTGGACACTAGTTGCAAGGGTCTTCTGACCTGACAGGAAAAAAAATATTGTGGAAAAAATCCAATGAGATTTTTGTTTCATTGCGTTGTAAATTGATACCAGTTTTCTTGAAGCTCTGAAAACAGCTGTCTCTATAGAGAGAATATCTTCATTCCTGGTCATGTGAATTTTTGTGCTTGCTTTGATTCCCACAATTTGAAAATGTATTTTCTTCTAAATTCATCTCTTAGACAAGCCTTTTTTTAATATTCATAAAAACATACTAAGAAAAGAGTCCTATTCCTGTTCCTAAAATTATTAAGATTTAATACAAAATGAACTTTATTTCAGATTTTTTTCCATTTATCTGTATTTTCCAGGTTTCATCAATTGGCTATAATTTCTTTCACTCTGTAAAGGAATTCCTTTTTTGTTATTGTTGATGGGTTTTCTTTCTAATCAAGGGTAAGTTAATGGCTTTGTCTGCCACAGCAAGTCAGTTAATACCTCTATGGAGATATGCAACATTTACAGATGGAAAGGATGAACTGAAAACATCTGTTATATCTGTCCAAATTGTTCAAGTAAGGGACTCTTAGAACCAGTCAAAACAGTTAAAGTTCTGCAGAAGTTTCTGTTTCTTCATCCTGATACTAAATCTTTTTGTCTTTGTGGCAGGGGGTGATGCTTTACGACTGGACACGCTGTTGGACTGGTGGAGAGAAAAGAACGGCACTTTTTGTTCTCGACTGATCATTGTTTTAGACTGTGAGAACTCTCAGCCTTGGGTTAAAGAAGTAAGAAAAGTAAATGACCAGTATGTTGCTGTGCAAGGAGCAGAAATGGCCAGAGTTGTGGACATCGAGGAAGCAGACCCTCCACAGCTTGGTGACTTCACCAGGCAATGGGTTGAGTACAACTGTAACCCTGACAGCAACATCAGCTGGTCTGAGAAGGGCCGCACGGTGAAAGCCATGTACGGGGTGTCAAAGCACTGGAGCGACTACACTTTGCATTTGCCAACGGGAAGTGATGTGGCCAAACACTGGATGATGTACTTCCCACGCATCACCTATCCATTAGTACATTTGGCAAACTGGTTTTGTGGTCTCAATCTGTTCTGGGTCTGTAAAGCATGCTTTAGGTGCTTAAAAAGATTGAAAATGAGTTGGTTTCTTCCCACAGTGCTGGATACAGGACAGGGCTTCAAACTCGTCAAATCCTAATCAGCAACCAAAGAGAAAATGAAGTGAGAGCTTTGTGAACTTTCTCACTGTACCATACTTAAAACTTTTTCTATGACTATTTTTCTCTGAAAAAGTCTGCTCTACTCACTTTATTCAGCTTTTTGAGCAGCTACAGTATATGCAGCAGTTAGAAATTGCAATCTTAAACAGAAGAGGGTAGAACTATGATATTTTGAATTTTGTTACATGTACATTTGTAAGAGACTTATTTAATATGACCATGCATTTTGGAGACAGGTCCCATGTTCATATGTCTTACTTAAGGCAGCCATTGTTTAGAGACACCAGTTTGATAGACCCGAGCTCCTGTGAATGTTACACGATGCTGATCTGTCATTTATGTTCACGATACAGTTTAAATACAGGAAAGGAACCAAGCTAATACTCCAGTCAATTTATGTGTGCTTGAAATTATGTGGTGGGATCACTGAGCCAAAAAAAACCCAGAATATATAGCTACTGTATGTAAGTACCTACCAAAAAGCTTTAGTTTTATTTGCTTTTATACCTTGTGCCCTGCCTCAGTTCTCTACTGCCATCAGTGGAAATTTGCCATGGAAAACAAGGAAATCAGACAACCCTCTGATGCTCTGATACTTCTCAGATGGTGTGTTTTGAAGTGCGTTTTAAAAATATTCAGTGCTACTTTCAACATTAAATATCTTGCTGGTGATCTTTGAGCATACATTCCCAGAAGTTAATTTATATATGGAATAAAAACTGCAGTGAAAATTTTTCCCTCGCCTATTAGGTGATTCTGAATTTTCCAGGCTCTTACTAGTTTGTATTTTGAAAAGCTAATCTGAAGAAAACAAAGCAAAACAAAACCCAAGGAATTTAACAAAGAAAATAATTCTTAGATAAAAAATGGGAATACAAGTGTTGCCTTGCTTCCATGTTTATCTGAAGTCCTTGGTGTGCCTAAGTTCTTGATTCTGTGAAGTGCTGAGTACAGAGTTGGACCAGCAAGTTCATTGTCTATCAAAACCACAAGCAAAGTTTGTTTGAATGGATTATTCCCTTAGGAGAAGAGGGAATCCTCAGTATTCCTTAAGTCTTTTCTCCCACCCACAAGGTCCTGATTTTAATCCTTCCAGGACTGGATGGGACTCTAGAAATCCTTTCCTTCAGTCATAAAAGCTGCATAGCTTTTCAATGTCATTTTCTCAACTACAGAAAATTAGGAGTGAAACAAGTAAGTGGCTAAGACAGTACAATTTGTGGTGGTTTAATTGCATATGTGTGTGCAATTCAGTAGACATACAGTTTACTTTTTTCTGTTTCCATCATTATTTTAATAAAAGTGTTAGAGAGCAGCTGATATTTGTATAAAATATAACTTATTAATTTTTTTAATTTAAATACATGCAAATAGTATGTAGCTCTCGAAGTCTTTGCCATCATGGCTTTTTCTAATGCCATTTGAGCTTTTTAGCCAGCCAAGCTAACACTGATACCCATCAGTAGCTCCTGAAATAAATAATGAGAGCTACAACAGCCAAAGCAATTTGTACCCACGAACTTCAAAATGGTGATTTTCTCAGATCTACAAGTCACAGCCACTGTTTGTTCATTAGTATGTATTACACAGTGTTGTTTAGCAAGGCACCACCTCCCACACCACTTCCCCTTTCTCCATCCTCTTCCATAGTGTGAGAATGGGATAATGAAATTAGAGATTAATTATATCCTATGAAGACTAAATGCCTTTGGGTCTTCTCTCAGTAAATGCTGTGATTGCAGCTCTGTCAGGGAATCAAGAGGTGGCAGTTGTCAGTAAGGACAGAGGGTTCTCATACCACCTGACTTCTGGTATCCAACTTAAGGTCCTAATGTGGGAGACAGAGGTAGGAGTCATCTCATTTAAATTCAGATGTTCAAAAACCAGATACCTGAATCCATGCTAGTGACCTGAAGTGCTCCACTGCTCATTAGCAAGGAGAAGTAAGTATTTCCAGAGGAAGACTGATTTAGTCTCTATTCTAGGATGACTTTTGAGGGTTGTTACTTTTTTTTTTGTTGTTTTGCTTTCCTGTGCCAAAGGTCAAGCAGACAAATCCCTTACATCTCTTGCATAACCTTAGAGCACCTCTAAGCTATCCTCTGGAGCCTGAGCTGGGTACCTGAGCTCCTTGTTCAAGTACATAAAGTGGATACTTGAAGTTGGGTTGAACAAGGCTCCATCAGGTTGCAGAAAAGCAGCGCTGCCTTTTGCAGAAGTCACTGTCTTCCATTCCTGGTCATCAGCTCTTGAGTATAGATGCATAAAGACTCCTCTACATTTGGTTTGTAAAATCACCATTGTTTTGACTTCTCTTTCAGTAGAAGTTCACCTGATTTTATCAAAAACTGTTAGAGCTTGAGCCTTAGAAATTTTTAGTAAAATCCCCATAAATACCTCATAGTAACCCTGTGAACATTTTGAACATTTGAAGTCAAGAAGTTAGTCCTTTCTGTTCTGAAAAAAGCTTTAAATATCAACCATAACACTTGCCACTAATTATAATTGACAGATCTTAATGGGTAAGTTTCTACCTGCTACTGTTATATTTTTATGGATATCATCTGTATCTTTCTTTTTGTACATGAAAGGGAGCAAGAAAAGTGTGGGATTCCTGACCTCTCCTGAATCTGTGAACAGGAATCTGCTGTGTAGTGCAGTGATGGACTTAGCTCTGGGCAGAATAAATGGAACACTTTGTCCTGCTGTTTTGCCTCTGGATATTAAATGGTTTCCAGCTTACTTACCAAAGTTAGATTTTTTCCTAGGATAGACTGGGTGTTATTTAGCTGTTTGCTGAAAGGCACATAAAGAGCTGAAAAAAAGAGCAAAAATACTATTTGCAAAACTAATCGTGTTTGCAGATTTGTTTCTATTTTCTCAATTATAGACCTCTGGTTTTCTAAATTTGAAGTAGTTCTAACATGAGCTAAGGTGTTCCTACTTCTGATTTTGTTACTGCAAAGGCATGGTGAAAATGCTAACTTTAAAAGAAATGTTTACAGCTGTTCCTATTATGAGGCCTTTTTGGACAAAGACACTGTCATGTGTTTCAAAACACTATCAGACCAGGGCTATGGATGATGAGGAATTCAACTTCATCAGTTCTTCACTTCTGCACTGACTTCTATCAAGGCATCCTACAGCAACCCACATTCCCAGGTGGAATTTTTCTCCAGCTCCTGGTGCTTATGCCTCTCCACAGGTCTCTGCCCAGCCTTGGGCATGTGCCTGAGGGACAAACACTGGGAGCTCCTGTGATCTAAGTGAGGAGTTATCCTTCTGCTATTCCTGTATGAAAGACGGGGCCTGAAGGAAATTTAAATCTAATTCCAAAGAATGTTACATATGCTATCAGTTACCTACGTGTTGTTTAGTGGTAACATGTACAGATTTCTTGGTAGAGAGAAACATTTTTGCAAGGTTTGTCTCTGTACTGTATATTCAGACATTTTGCTATAAACTTTGTTATAAACTTGAGTCACAGCATGATTCTATGTTGACTTTGTTTCATTTACCTCCTGTATAGTACCAGCCTTGCTCAAACGTGCAAATGCACTGAGTCCTACAAATGTAAGTCTTTTAAAGGGGTTCAAATTGCATATTCACAGTAGTATTTTTCTCTGAACAAGTATTGGGGAGGGGGGGGAAAGCCATTATTCTTCATTTTTGCACTACTAGAGTGATGTACTTGCAGTTCCTTATGCTTTGTATGCCTTCTAGTTGTTGTCCAGTCTTCAAGTTTTTCCCAAAATAATTTTGTATATTTTGTAAAAGCATAGTTAATGCTTTGCTAGCAGTAAAGCGCCTCTGTTGCCAGCAGTAGACAACAAAATCAGATCAGTTTTCTTGTTTATAAATACCTTTTGTGAGAGGATTTTTACTGAATATACGGTTTTTAGATATGTAAATAGATTTTTTGAGTGTATTTGTGATACTACTTAAATATATTTTGCTGTTTTGGATGCTCATTTCAATTTCATCTTTTTGTTTGTGTCTTGATCACTTTCCAGATTTCTGTGCTCCCTCTTGAATTACATGAGGGTTTGCTATACAGTTTGCTTCACAGGAGGTTTTTTATAACTAGAAATTGCAACAGAGTTTATGGAAAATAGAGTATTTTGAAAATACTCTAAGGAATATTTTTAGTTTAATAATTTAATAGAAATGAGAAATACTAGCTTAAATTATTAATGCCTTTCACCTTGTCTTTTTATCACTTATTCAACAAGCTAGTAAAAATGCTGTTTATACTTCAAGACATAATTTTATAGAGATATAATTGAAGACTTCCTTTACATGAGTACTTGTAGTTAGTCAAATTTCTTATCTCCAGAAAGATCAAGTTGATGGAGGGTTCCTGTGTGAGATCAAGCCTAGGAGAGGAAGTAGAAGGAAACTGTTGCTGCAGAGTGGTGAGGAGGACAAATCCACATATCTGCTTCTCACAGAAATTGCAGGGGAGGTTCCTGCACTTGGTCCTCATGAAACAGTCCAAGCATTCCTCTTAACAAGCCTGGACTTGTTAAGTGAGGACTTTGGTGGGCAATGGAGAAGCAGAGTGGTACTGTGATAAGGGGTGATGGGTATCTCAGTGGTAATCCAGTGTCCAGAGCTGCCAAGAAGGCGTGGCCGGTTCTTCTGGCGCATTGACTGGCTGAGTACAAGGATGATTTAGTGGCACCTCTTGGTTGGTTGGTTGGAGTTTTTTTAACAGAGGGAGTTTAATTTTGGCTGTTGTAAATTGTGATTTAATTCATTAATTTTGCAATTTACTACTCAGTGTTCTTTTCTTACTAAACTTGTGTAGATCCTTTCTATTCAGTCACAAATCCAGAGGGTAACCCTAGAGAACAGCACAGCTCACCCTCAGTGCTGCCCTGCAGATAATTCTAATGCTCTTTGAATAGAGGCAGACAACCCAAGATATGTCTCCATCCATGGCACTGGGTTTGGGGGTTTTGCTAGTTGTTTTTAGTTACCTAGGAAATAAAAGCAAATAGCTCTGTCAATGTTGAAAGAATGTTTCTCCTTAGGTGTTGTTACAAAGATACATTATTATTGGAAAACAAGTGTAGCAAAAATTTGAACTCCTTGATTTGTGGCAAGAAAGGCCCCAAGGCGTTGATCAGTGTTACCTGCTGCACCAGCACTGCCCTCAGCTGGTGTCTGTTGGCTTTGAGAGTGAAAATAAAGCTGTTACTGCTGGATTATGATGGAGACCAGAAAGCTGGATCAGTAAAGGCCCTCAGTATTACAGAGCTCACCTTTACAGACTCAGGCCTGGAAGGAGTTTAACTTGCTCACACAATCATAGGCACACAGCTTAGGTGTTTGTGAGGGGTTGGTCACCGTGCAAGCAACAGTCTAAATCTTTAGGATACTGAGAGGAAGATATTCCCTCGAGGTGCCTGCAGCATCAAGCTCCTTACTAGCTCCAGCTAGTGACACAGAAATTTAAAATTTCACTCCTTGCCAGCACTGAATTATTTTCCCTATGAAGTAATTATATAGTCACTTCAAGGTGTAGTGAAACATTCTGGGCTCTTACCTCAGATACCACTCTGCACAGAGCTAAGGATGTGCCAGTGCTGATGCTGATGGACAAAAGCAACCAGCTCTGCTTATTACAGTCAGTTCTGTAGTTAATAACTGCTAAAACAAATCCCAGTGAACCAGCTTTACTATCCCAAATGCAAAGCCAGGGTACTGTAAGACAGTCTGTGTCAAGAGTATAAAACAGGCAACTTGGCTTCCTATGCAAATCAAAGAGAACAGATTCAGAGATCGGCAATAGCCAGAAGAGAAGTAGAAATTTTTGCAAAAAAAAATGTTTGCTCTATAAATTCTTTATAAGGTCCCTAGGTACTGTGGTGCTGACTACATTATAAATGCATAAGAGATCCATTAAAAAAGATGGGGGGTGGGGAGGAGAAACTGACAAACTATGTTTTTATAGCTGAAAGCCCTAAAGATTTCTTCTGCCTTGCAAAAGAGTAGAAGGATTTTTATCCTTTGACAAAGCTTACTTCTTTTCTTAGGAAGAAAGGAAGGGGCCAAAGAAAAAGAAGTTAAGAATTAAGAAAACAAAAAGCCTAGAGAAAAAGTAGTATTATCAGATGGGTCATGTTCAGTGCTGTGGCCAGAAGACTGGGAATCATGGGCCTAGAACTAGAGAAGGGCTTCAGCACTGATCAGTTTAGTTTCTTGTGGAGGCAACCTGTGTAACCTCACACCAGAAGTATGCTGTGGCCCGTCCTAACAAACTGACAGGATGGACAGACAAATTTCCATCTGGGCTCATGTCCTGGCACCATTTAACATTCTGAGGATGGCCTCTAAAAATTACTATCTGTGGAATACAGTGCCTGAAAGCAGGTTAGGCTGAACAGCTACAGCTGGCTGAGCAGTGGGGCTTTTATAGTACAAGGCAATATAGTGGATGTTACCTACTCTTGGACACATTCCCCCAGTGATGTTTGTGCATGAAACATCTGCTGCAGCATTGAAGGAGGTTCCATCTTCTGCCATGGCTTGTGAGGAAGGCAGCTCAAACCACTTTATCCAGGTGTCTGTCTCTATTTCATTTCTACTCTTAGGTTGGTCTCCAGATGCTTCTCTGGATGAGGAAACATGGTAATTCCAGCCTGAATTAGAACTTTATTAGGTTTCTAATAAGAAAAACTGCTCACTAAACTAAATTGTTTAAAGACTGAGCATGTTGTGGTGAGGGATTTGATGAATGGAGACCGAATGTAGTGCTGGCATACATGGACAAGGTAGGTGAACTGGAGAAGGACAGAAAGCAGGGCTGGGAAGAGAGCCCTGTAAAGGAACAGCATCCTGCTCGTCTTGCATCCAGACATACCACAAGACTGCTTGAATTAGGAAGTATTTTGTTATTCCTGCTTGTTTGGCATGGTAAAAAGAGGTAAAGCTGTATAAAACTGAGTACCAGGAAGGATTCAGATGATGGACCTGCAGCCTACCTCAGCTACAAACACAAAAGGGCACAATGGGCCAGGGCCACTCAGGAGCTTGCCCTTATCTGAACAAGCCAGAACAGACTGGTACCACCCACAAAAGTTTTTGGACCAGCCTGCTCTTGATGCACAAAAATGTGCACATAAACATCAGGATTAGCTGTTGGAGACTTGTAATAAATTTAGAGAGTCTTTCAGGCACCTTCACTTTGGGGCAAGCAATTTGGGGATGCTAGACTTGAGCTTAGTAAGTGTGGGGCTCCTGAACATCTGCTCCAAAATGTCACTTGGATATTACAAAATTGTTATTTAGAGACAATTTATGTGAAGGGGGCAAAAAATACCAGAACCCAACCATCAGAACAAACCCAACCATTTTCTGCAATTCATTGCTGTGTGTCAGGTGCCCTGTGGCTCTTTTGAGGAAACAAAAGAAATTGATGGCAGCTGGGATGTTGCTACTCACAATTGCACAATGAACTGTTGCCAGAGAAAAGTAAACAGCTCTCACTATACACACCCTGGTGAGAAGTTTTGTTGGTCATTGCATGATGCTGGATATCAAGTGCAGCTGAGTATTGTTACCGTGATGGTAACATCATCCATGCTTGTGACATCATGGATACATGGTGCAGATGCTTGTATTGAATTGAGAGATCTGGGACAGATTCATGGGAAGAAGCTGTACCCTGGGCTCTGAGACACAAAGCTAGTAACCTAAGATCAGGACGGTTTGAACCATTCTTAAAGCTTGTCCCACTTTGGTCACTCTGAGAAACATGGTGCTGGGCTGGATGGGGCTCTGACCAGTTCCAGTGCAGCTGCTCTCACTTTACATCATCCTTCCCCCTGGAAAGCCTGCTGCCCTCCTGTCTCCACAGTGAGCAAAGTATGAAACAGCCCTCAAGACCAGCACACTGCTTGGTGGTTGCCAAATGGCATCTATGATGTGTCACCTCACAGCTGAGGTCCACTAGCAGGTATCTATTTGGGGATCCCAGGATCTTTAAGATCCATCCGTAAAATATTTTCATCTCTAGGCCCATATGAGATTCTAGGACAGTCACTGTGTGACCCTGAATACCCAAAATTTGTCTGTGTGCTGGTTTGATCTGTAATGTCAAAACTGAAGTAAATACCCAAAACCAGCACTTTGAGGAGAGAACTCATTCCCTTCTCAGTGTCTCTTGTCTTCTGGTTAGTTACTGCTCTTTGTATTTCCAGTGAAGCTGGGGTGGTTTTAGTTGGGTTAGTTAGAGTTTTGATGTCTTCAGAACTTATGAGACACTCAGCTTTAGGCCACAAAAAGAAAATAAGTCAAATCCAGTCACAAAGCTGTCGGTTCACAGCTCGTTCCAGCTCATCCATCTTTCACTTCTCATTTATTTATGTGGTAGTATTTCCCACAGCAGAAATCGCCAGTCTGAGTGCATGGCTTAGATACAGCTCCTACTCAAGCTATCACAGACTAACCCCAAACCCCACTCAGACAAAGCCATAATGAGAATGGCACCAGCAGAGTAACCACTGAGCTTGCAGGCAGCTGTGTGAAGCATCTCAGTGCTGTCATGGGAGAATTCTGTATCTGTAAAGCTCTGAACACCCACGTCAATGCTTCTGCCTACAGGTTATACAGTCTTAAGAAGCACTGGTTTATTTGTTGGCAAGTCAAAAGGAGACATAACATACTTCAAAATCCCCCAATTTTGTAGGATATGTAGTAGGACTCAGCTAGCACTTTTCCACCAAATGTTATTCTGACACCTAAACAAATTCAACTCCAATTTTGGCCCTCCATTTGGGTTTTCTTAATGTACAGCAACATCCTCTTTCTTCACCTGAGCTGTGTACAGCCTCACATGCATTGCACAGCAAGGCTGCACCTTCAGGGCTAGAGAAGAGCTGCCCACTGCTGGCCATATTGCCCCTCTCCGGGAGAAGGAGGGACCTGCCCCACAGCCTCCGCCTACTCAGCACATGGCTTGAAGGTGCAGTGCTGCCCACACCCACCATTTCAGGAAGGCAAGGTGTGCAAGGGTCTCTGAGGCCATCAGCAAGGCAGGATGAGGTTGATGAACCCTGAATAGATAGAGTGGCTTTTGGTGGGCACTTGGCCTCCAGCCAGAGTCAGCTGGATACAATCTCCTTATAAAGCTCAAGCTTGTAGGTATGATTAGATGAGACCTGCAAACGCGAGCTCTATAGAAGAGCTGGTAAGAGAGGAGACAGACTTTCCTATTTAACTCCATAATAGGTTCCTGTGTTCACTAAGGGCATTGGAAACTGGCTTTGATTGCCAACACTCCAACTAAATTCAACAGTATTTTAAGATACTTGGGATTAGGTTTCCCCACTCAGGAGAGTGTGATGCTCCTGAGTACAGCACATCACCTTCCTGGGTGAGCCAGCCCACCACATGGTGTGAAATGAAA
The DNA here is from genome assembly GCF_901933205.1 of Camarhynchus parvulus. Classification (NCBI taxonomy): domain Eukaryota; kingdom Metazoa; phylum Chordata; class Aves; order Passeriformes; family Thraupidae; genus Camarhynchus; species Camarhynchus parvulus. The sequence continues at coordinate 44,416,969 of NC_044586.1, read as the reverse complement.
CACTTGTGCCATGAGGACTGGGGAAGGTGCTCCACCAGAGACTGCTGTAACAGCAGGTGGGAGGTGCTGCTCTCACTGAGCAGCCTCAGGAAGTGAACTGTGACCACCCACACCACCAGGGGTGAGCTGTAAATACCAAGTTTTGGGTTAAAAAGAAAGTTCCTGTCTCCTCGCCAAACAGCTGTTGCTTTAGTAGGGCAAGAGGGTGTAAGATTCCAGAAGCAGCTTGTCCTTGGGTACAACAAAATCCCATCCTGTACAGCCTCATGGTGTTCACAGGAAAACTAGCAGTGAGTATTTACTTACCACCCTTCATCTCAGGAAACCATGCATGAATGCAAGCATGGGAAGCTGCATTTTAAATGTCAAAATATGCTTTAAAAGCTATATCAGCTATACTTTTCCAAACTAGAAAAATACCAACAAGAATAATACAATGCAAGAAGATATTAAATTACATTTTTCTCTTTTCCCTTCATAAACCACACTCTTCTGAAGTCTAGCTCTAATATATTAAAATGTTTTTCACCAGTAGCATTTTGCACTTCAGGAAGAGCTCATAATTTTATTTTGAATTAGCATTTGCATATTCAGTTAGTCACATCTACTTCCTCTTATGATTAAGCATGGTGTATAAGTGATATTCTCCTTCCCTGTAGTGTGACACAGCATGTGACTCAAAACTTGCCTTCACAAAGATACTCATGAATGCTAAAGCACAACCCATGCAGAAAAACATATTGCATTCCCATATTTTCAGGCTGGAGGAAAATAGCTGTAGTGCTCCCTGACTTAGCTTTCTTCAGAGGCCTGGGTGGTGTCTTTGATCTGAGAGAAAAATATTTGCCAGGAAATACCAAGAAAGTTCTCTCCAGTTGTAATTTTGTGAGTTTGAAGAATGTTGAGAGAAATGAGCTGATTACACTGAAAATGTATCAATTTCTTGTAAGAAGGACAGCAACCCCAAAGACTGTTTTAGGCTTCTTTTTCATGGTTTTTGTTGGGGGTGATTTTTAAATATTGAATTTGCTTTAGGAAATGAGCCAAACTTATACTTAGAGAGTTGCTCCAAAAGTGCACAGCGCTCCCCGTGGGGTTTTTGCCCTGTGCAGAATATGGAAAACAAGAACAGAGCTCTTTACTTCATCAAGCATTTAGAGAGGTATCACATGCCCAGCCACCTTCTCCCTGTATTTAAAACTTCTTCCACCCTAACCCAGACTTTTCAAACTTTTGCTAATTGAAAAGTAAGCCCCTGGCAAGTATAAAATTTTAATATTAACCCAACTGAGACATCCACTGAAGAAGAAAAGTTTTTAAAGAAATTGAATCTGAGGAAAGGATAATTGCTGAAGCAACCCCTGGAGTAAGTGAAAATATTTGCAAACCAGGACCCAGGTGCTGACCACAGGCTTAGAAGCAGCTCTGCAGTGCTGGGGCAGTGTGCAATGCAGTCTCCACAGGCCTGTGCCTACCAGCCCTCAATGTCAGCTGTATGTGTTTCTCCGCTTCTCAGCAAGCCTTAATTTCTTATTCAGATCAATTTCTCTAATTCTAAAATGATTCATAATACCAGGCAATGACATTATATTACAAGACAGCTTAATTTACAAGTTCATTTCATGCCAAAAGCAAGGCAGTAGAATCCCTAATTCTAAATAAGATCTATTTTATGCCAAATATCCTTGCCAAGGCACTCTAATGAGCTGGCACCAAATGGCTTCACAGGAACATCCTGCTGTCAGCAGTGTTTTGTGTTTTCCAGGCTTTACTGGCACTGTATGCCAACTCTTCTTTTTCCTACATGTGATTGTCAGTTTGTTCTACCCTTCTCCAAGTAGCAAGCATGTGAATTTCCTCTCTCAGCCACTACACACACTAAAAAAGCAGATCACTTCAGTATATTTTACTTCAGCTTTGTCATGTCTGGAAATATTTAGCACTACAATTAAATATTTATATATTGGAGCAGTTCTCTGACTGATAAAGTGGTCAGTGTGGGAGTCTGAATCACAAATGCCAACATAACACCTCTCATTCCCACACAGACAAGAGAAAAACTGTGGGATTCACTTGCTCCAGGTGCTTACATGAATTATCCTGAAAACTGCTTAGCCCAAATGCTTTTTGCCTGTGAAAAAGCTGAAGATGGCCACTCACTGGCCTAGTGGGAGCTGAGGATAGAATACTTTAAGGCCTCTCTTGACTAGTATTTTCCACTAAGGAAGAACCAAAAAAATTAAACCACAGCACTTCTTTATCTCTACTTATTTAGTCATAGTGAGACAAATTCTAAGCTAGGTTCTTACAAAACTGCCATTAGAAGAAACTGTTCCTAAGTAATAGAATAAACTCCAGAAAGAATCCCAATGTCTCTCCCCATTACCCAGCAAATACAACATATCCCTACTGCCCCAGTGTTTTAACACTACAGGTAGAGTATTGTCACTAGTATTGTCACTCATGAGTAGTTGCACACATTAATTGATATATTTTATTCTGTATTGCCATCCACAGGCATTGACAGCTGAGTATAACAAAACGTTTTAAAAAGAGAAACAAGGAGAGAGAAGTAATTTCTTTGGATACAGGGTGGATGTGTTTCCTCACACCTGCCCCAACTGAAGAACCTCCTAATGGGACAGATTGTGCCTCTAGGGATGTAATCAAAAGCCAGCAGAGCTGGGGAAGCAGCACACCAATACCTGGCTCCTAAGTTCTGCAAAAGCCAATCACACCACCCAGAAACCTGCTGCTTCTGCTCCTCAGCCAGCATCTGGGCCTGGGCAGGTTACCTGCTGGCTGGGGGTGGGACTGGCCTCTGCTGATGTAAAGAAAATTCAGCTGGTGCAGGTAGGCCATGATATGATTTCAAAAGGGTGGAAGCAATTAAAAGAACCTTGTTTACTCCTCCTTGCTGTTCCATTGTGTCTGTGTTTCAGTAGGGTCCCTTACTCCAAAGGATTGTTTAGTGCTGTGATATCTTTGTGAGCATTAATGCCCTGTGCTGTAAAGCACCTACTTCTTCCCTCAGCTTCGTTAATTGCTGTAATGGACAGCTTTCCCTCTGAATACCCACCTTATCCTCCACTTCCCTGATCAACAAAGCCTTGTCCTGAATGGCTGATGAACTAATGTCTAATTAGCTGCAAGGTAAGGATGATAACCAAAATGCAAGTTTTAAGGTGGAGAATTCTATTTAACAGACTTAAATATACATGAAGGCACAGAGGTAAAAGTTGTGAGCAGCTAGAAAGTTGCTCTCTCTGGAAGAACTTTATGCTGTCTCTGATCAAGGCTGTCAGATCCCTGCTATGATGAAAAGGGGTTATTTTTAATAATTAATAATTTATAACAAATTCCACTGAAGCTGCAGCAGTGCTGTCTTCATGCTTTATGTAATTCTGAATGGCCAGCCTATGAACAGCTGGTGAGAATTTAAGATCTATTTTGTGAATCTACTACAAAACATTGCTAGTCTGCCTTTAACAAAATATAAGAAAAATGAAGGAAGATATCTGTTTTCTTGCAGATTGGAAGACAATTTATATTCCTGTGATTTATTAAGCTTGTGGCTTTGATGGGGTTTTTTTATGCTTTAATGTTGTATGCACATTGCTACTAAATGAAACATAATAAATATTGTAAAATATGGGGTCTGAAGAATTCATGAAATGAAGCACACAATTTCATGAAAACTGGGCATGTGTTGTCTTGGAGTATGCCCAACTTAGAACATATTTCACTGAGATTTTAATTATTTTCATTATATACTGGCATCTATATTTTATGAAAACTTCAGGGAGTCTTTTTAAAATACTTTAGATATTTCATGAAAATTGCTGAATATGAGAAGAGAACTTTGGCTGAAAGTTATGTTTTTATAGAACTTTTTTCAATTATACAGATGAAAAATCCTTCTTCATTTTAGAAAATGAAGCAGTGATGCTCACTCATCTTGTTTTTCCAATCCTATTTGTTTATGGTGGGATTTTCTTCAGTTGTAAGATGGTTAACCCTCATCTTTGTCTTTCCTACCTTGCGAGATCCTGAAAACAACCTTGAAAACACTTGCTGTCAACACCTTGGCATCATGGAATGCCTTGGGTTGAAGGGGACCTTAAAGATCATCTAGTTCCAACTCCTCTACTCTGGACAGGACACTATAACAAGTTGCTCAATGATCTATCCAGTGTGGCCTTGAACACTGCCAGGAATGGGGCATCCACTACTACTCTGGGCTACCTGTTCCAGTGGCTCAGCACCCTCACAGTAAAGAACTTCTTTCATAGATTTCTAACCTCAATTTCCCCTCTTTCAGTGGAAACCCATTATTCCTTGTCCTATTACTTCAGTTCCTGATGAAGAGTCCTTCTCTGGCTTCCCTGTAGGTCCCCTTCAGGTATTGGAAGGTTGCTATGTGGTGTCCATGCAACCTTCCCTTCTCCAGGCTGAACAGCCCCACCTTCCTTAGCCTGTTCCCATAGGAGAGTTGCCCCTGTCTCCTTATCAACTTCGTGGCCCACCTCTGGACTTCAACTACTTACTATGTGTTGTTCAATCTCTTCCTCCTTTGATTCTTCTCTCCTTCTTGTTCAGAATTGCAAAGGAGGAAATTGTGCCTGACAGCACAAATGGCTCATGTTATGTTACTGCGAAAAGCAGGCAGACTAACATCAGCTTCTTATTTGCATGACTAAAAGATACAGTGTCCCACACCCTTCAGTTAAGAGAAGTTTGCATCTTCCTAGACTGGAAACAAAATTTGTTTCCCCACTTTGTTTCCCGCAAGTAAGCTGCCATATGGTCAGGAGTCCTCTCTGTGTGCTCCTGTGGCATTTGGCCAGCAGGGGCAAGTGGATGATTTTTTGTTGTGGACCATTGATCAAGAAGAGCTGACCATCAGCAGAAATTGCTCCCATCCCTTCAGCAGGAAAGGGAAAAAGACCTTTCAGAGGATGTTGGCAGGAGAATGTTTGGGAAGGCCATGGAAGAAATGTCATGCTTTGAATGCCTGCAGGAAATGAGCTAACAATTGTTGGGTGGTTTCCACTTGCAGCCTGTATCTAGTGTTAGAAAGCACAGATGTACTTGTTCAAGAAGGCAAATGGAAACTCAGTGAGACACAGGCAGATTGATTCCCTCACAGAATGCTGCTGGCATGAAAGGATCTATTTTGCTGTAGCAGAGCAGATGAGAAGGGAATGTTGCTTGGCAGTGTTACAGGTGTACCTTCAGTATATCCTGCAGATAGGTACAAAGTTCATTCACCAGTTACAATAACCCCTGTAGGATTCCCTTGTAGAATTGCCTTGTTAGGCAATTAAATGCTCTATCACTGTGGCATAATTCTAAGTCATTTGCCATAGGTGTCATCTCAACAATCTAATGAAAAAAGTGAATCAAACTGCTTTAAATTACACTTTGCTTCTAGACTGATCCATAAAATTGATTTCACTTGCTAAATCTAGCAAGTGGCACTCTAAAAACACTCTTGCAGCAGATAGGTTGGCTGCTGATACAGTCTGATCTTGGACCTCTCTCTCATCAGCCCTCTGCACAAGAAGCTGTCCTTGGCTCTGAGGGCCTGGCTTTGCCAGCAGCTGAGAGAGGCTCACTGTAGGCTGCTCTCTGATGAAATGCCACCAGTTTGTCAAAACAACAATAAAAATACTGCTGGACATTTGGAGTTTGCCCAGCTCCCTATGGCAATGACACGTAGTAACTCTGTATATGCACAAATATGTTCTCAGTAATCAATATAAAAATTGTTTCCTCAAGTTAGAGATGTTAGATTCCTACAGGAAGTAGAATGCAGAGGAGATGGAGGGGAGCCTTTCATAAGCACCCCTCTTGAATGAAAGGCTGAGCCCACTTTGGGAGCTGGTTATTGCACAGAGAAGTAAATACATCCTGAATATCCTATTGCCATAGTGTAAAACATGGCTAACGTCATCAAATCATCAGAGGTCCAGCCAGGAGATTCAAATCTGCAGGTAACTAATTTCTTTTTGGTTTTGCTACTCATAAAACCTGCTGCTTGTTCTTTGGTGATTCTACAATTTTCTTTTACTTTGCTGGTTAATAAAATGGGCTAACTCAGATGATTCTTGGTTCAGATACCCCTTCATGGGGTACTTCACAAGCCCATTTGTAATCTTCCCTTCTTCTCCAGAGTCACAGCAGTCTGACCCTTGCTGGCTGACACAGTGCTGGAGTACCACTGCTGTATTCAGCTGCTGCTGAAGCCAATGATGTGCAGGTAAAAATGCCCGCAGTTTTCTCCACAGCTGGATAAGGCCTGAAGGCAAAAGGACTACTTGGTCCTGTTGTGAAACACAACAAAAGGGTTGCCATGCACTAAGGCTTATCTTTGCTGTACTACATCAAAAAGCAGTGAACTGAAAGTCGCTTCAAAACAAACCAAAGAACAAACACTGTCTTGGCAGTCAGCACACTCTAATTGGTTTGCATTTTTAGTTCGCTGTGGCTTCTTTTATGAGCAGGGGCTGAACTTAATGCAAAATAAATATCCTTATAAAGACACATCTTTAGTTTTGGATTTGGCATCTCATCCAAAATGTTGCAGTGTCACAGGAAAATAGCTATTTTTAAACATTCATTCTCTATACCACTTTCTTGAATTGCTTTGTAAAGTAATCTTCAAGGCACATTTGTGTGGCTGTTAATGGTATCCAGTGGAATGACTTAGCCAAAGCAAAGCAGGTACCCTCAGATGGGTATTTTTGCAGAGTGGGTAATGCAGTATCACAGCCCAGCTCAGGAGAGCCAAGAGCAGCCCCCTGCCCTCTGCACCCCCCCAGCTGGCTGCTTCTGTGCTGAGCACCTGCAAAGGAAGCAGGAAGCTGGAGCCTGCCAGCATTATTCTTTACTGACAAAACAAAAAGTGGCTGGCAAAAGTTGAAGGTTGCTTTGTGGTGTCTAATGACCTCCTCAGCTTGCTCAAGGTGGACTCTGGGACATGGAGACCGAGGTGATCAGAGGGCAAGTTGAGTTAAGAGATCTAATGTCAGGTCTCATGGAAGGACACCAGGTTCACAGGCTCATGATAGATGGGTTCTTCCAAGATCCCGATACACAGTAAGAGGCAACAGGCCTCTATCCCCTACAAATCCAGTTCCTCCTATTTCTCCAGTTTTACACACCTGGTCATTCTTCCAGAGTTGTCCCAACACTTCAGCTTTTCCCATAATTTGTCTTTCTCTTCATTGCAACCCCAGATTTTCTCTTCCCCAGATTTTGATCCTGTAGTCTCTGCCCGCAGCAAACATTAACAGGTAGTTTCTTTTTGAATTATCTGACTTGTAACTCATATAAAGCAGATCATTTCATAGGGTATTTCCTTTAAGTAAAAAGAAGAGATAGACGGTTTCCTCCAACAGTCCTTTCTAAATTCAGCACCTTGAATTTTTTCTGTCAGTGAGAAGCATGAGCGTTACATAAACCGGATGGTGTTGCAGTTCAGTGGCCACCCTGTGTCACCACCAGGGTCACTGTCAAATGGAGACTTCACAAGGCCACATTTTATTGACCCAAGAGACCTCCTCCATCATCTCTAAAGAGAGAATTAAGCTCTCCATGCAGGTCCCTCAGAACTGCACAAGGTGCTTTGCTCTGTCTAGGATAAGCGCTGAGTAACTAAGAATATTTGGGATATAAATAAATTAATGATTTTCAGTTCACGTCTTCACAAAAGGTGGGACCTTCACTCTCTAGCACTAAAAAGTCCTGTTTTATGAAATGGAAAATGAATCTGAGGACTGCTGCCTGTATTAATTCACAAGGGCTATTCCACACAAGTACAGGACATGCTAGATTTCAAGGTAGTCTTGAGTACATGTGTGTAATTTAGATTTCAAAAAACCCCACTCTTTGCATTTGAAGGGCATGCCTGCTTCATTCTAGCAGTCAGCACTGTAATGTGATCTGCAGGTGAAGCTGAAGACTAATTCATGAATGCACACATGACCTATTATGGTGACTTAACCTCTTGGAAGGTTAAGATGCCCTCCTTCAGGTGTGCCTCTGCAACAGCTGCTAAAATGTTAGTGGCTAAACTTAAGAATTCAAATACCATCAATTTAAATAAATTACACATGAAATCTTACCTTCTTATTCCAAACAAACCTAGCACAGACCTACTGTGTTAAGATCCTCTTCTCTGGCTGCATTTTCTGAGTGCAGGCTTACTTGGGATTCTGTCCAAAATTACTGCAATGTAGTTTAAAAATTCCCATCTGTATTTCTGGAATCCCATCTGGGACAGGGGAGGATGAGTAAAAGGTTGTGTGTGCAGCTTCAGGACATATCCTGATGGAATGCTTAAGTATGAAACCAGCACATGCAGAAAGGCAGCCAAACTTCACACTGTGATATCCAAGACCATTGTCATGCTGCAAGTTAGATTAAAGCCTGAAACTTAACAGTAAGACTAAGATAAAATCCTTTTACTATAAATTTTACTGCTGCTTTAAAAGAAGCTAAATACCTGAAATTATTTGAGGTCTGTTAATTTTTTATAAGTATTCACAAAAGCATGGAAAAGATAGCTACGCCAAAATTCAATTTAACCTTTGTTTCTTTTTCTTTTCATTTACTGCAGGTTTGCCACATAAACAAAACTGATTTATAGTCTGTGAAAAAAGGACAATAGAAGCTTTATAATGCCAGGGATATATTCCACCTGGAGCAGACAGAGATCTCCAGAGCAAGAGCAGGGAGTGCACAGAAGGTGGTCACTGAGTAGCCACAGTAATTATCTGAGTTATTTACACTGAGAAAATTAAAATAAAATACTCTGCTGCTACAAAAATATTTCTTTTTAACAAACTTAAAGAGCCACTAAGCATGTGATAGGTTGAAAAGAAAAATATGATACTGCCTTTGTAAATCTGTTCTCTGAATGAATAGAGAATCATGATTTTGCTGCATTATGGTCATGACTTTGTTGAAAATGAAGTATGTCCATCTAGGCTTGGAAAAAATAAGTGACTGAGATGATTTGCTTGATTAGTATCATCATAGATGGATATCTATGTCGCAGGAACACTTACATGCAGTTAAAGATTCTGGAGGTTTTGGTTAAAAGTCTTCCATTTTCTACCAAAAAGGGAAATTTGCAAACATTCTGGTTTGGCTTCTTTTTTTATTAGCAGCAATTCTAAATACTGTAACAGTGCCACAAAGAGAAGTCAAATAAAAGGAGAAAATTACAATGTTTTAATGCTTTGAATATAGTGATATCATGCTTTTGAGACCAATTTTTCAAGACTGCTCAGCTTCCCCAAACTGTGCATGAAAAAACAGCATTCAATGCCTCCTTAGGAGGATAGGTCCCACAACATACAGTCTGGGAATAATGTAAAGCACTAGCACCTCCCAGAGGATGCTGACTGCTACCAGCTCTGTAGCACCCCAAATACTCTGTTCTCCCAGGCAGTAATCTCATTTTGGAAGCACAAATGTCGATACAGGTGTGAGTTAAGGCATGGCATATCTTGCAAACACTACGCAGGAAGACCTCAGGTGGAGCCCTCCCACAGGATGCACTGTCTTCTACACAAGGTCCAACTGCCTTCAGTCACAGCCAGGGAAGAATTTTCTGGTGAAACAGGGATCTTCCCACTCCAAAAGCAAGGTGTAAGAGCTTCAGAAACCCAGAGCATTCAGCTCATGTTGAATCAGGAGTGTAAAGAAGACACTTCCATTGCTAAATAGAAAATGTTTTAAAACAATGCAGTGCTGAGAAATTTCAGAGGAACTTTTGATATTCCACCTTACTTGAGTTATAAGTTGTACCATTACTTTTGCAAGAGGATGAATATGTCAGAGGCTAAATCCTCAAATTTTTAAGGAATTTGGTTAATTAAATTGCATTTAGAACTGGTGTGTGAGTAAGCATAAAATATTCCCAGTTCAGAACTAAAACTGATACACGTTACTGCAGGAAACTTGTTTTATTTTCCTGGTAATGACTAGACTCAAAAAGTGCAATTATTTAGAGTGCTACAATTCTACAATATTAAAAAATCTTAAAATCTTCACCAGATTATCCATGTCAATAATCCAGACATTTTTTCTTTTGAAATGCTCTATGATCATCTTACTTTAGCTGACTGCTGGCACTGTACCACACACATGTCAACATATTCTCCCCTTTCCTTTTTAACCAGATGGATCTAAATGAAAACATGGGCATGATGATATTAATGGAGCGTTTATTACCTAACCCTGAACTGCAGGAAGCATATTCCATGGTGAGATAACAAATACTTCCTGTTAGAGGATGATACTTCTAAGAGTAAATCTAGTAATATTTAATCAAGTGCTCTGAGAGCTTTGAAAGTCAGAAAACCCCAGATGATCCAAAAGAGTTCAAAGGAATTTTTTTCCTTCTTTAACGTCAGAGAAACAAATTTCTTATAATTCAAACAAAACACGGGAACATTCCTATTCCTATAGCCACTGATTTAAATAGAAATAAGACAGGAAATCTGAAATATGAGGTGTTATATGCTGAAAGAATATGAGTTCCCAAGAGCTGTCTCAAACTTGAAGTAGAAGAATCAAAACATCTAATGCTAATTAATCAAATCACATGCTTGAGCTAAAATGAAAAAACAGTATAAGCTTATAAATAGCCCCAAAGTCTGTGACATGTACCTCCACTATGTGTCTTCAGTGCTGAGGCCCAGAATTTAAATTCCTAAACACTCATTCAGCTGTTGCCTATGTCAGGAAGCATTAAACTCCTGTTTCATAGAAGAATGTAGGTGTCTAAAATGGAATTTAAATCAAACACATCTACTTAAATCCAGCAGTGCCAGTCAAAACAACAGACCCCCACATTTCTACTAGTACAGGAGATACAGAAAATAGTGAAACAATCCAATCACAGGGCATTAAGCTTGAAGCCTTGTCTTATAAAACACATTCTGTCCTTATGGCCCAAAAAATATTTAAGTATTTCATTTTTAAGTGGAACAATTTCGAATAGAGATTCCAAGCACTCTTTCAATGAGAGTCCCAGTGAGCTGTGACAGTTAACAATGCAGTCTTAGAAACAAAAAGGATGCAGAGAGAAAAGTGTATTGCAGCATTTTTTATCTATCACTGAGCTAGTCTCCTATAAGACTAATCACGACTCACTGAGTGGAAGAGCACATAAAGAACATACACCTGCAAAGGCAGTCAGGAGAACAATTGGAAAACAAAGTTGGCAAGGACATCTGTATGAGAAGACAACCAAAGGATTGTAATAATTGGAATCAAAGAAGAATAAAAATACTGTAGAGGGACAAGAAATAATGATGCAAAGGAGGAAAGTTTCTACCCACTTGTTCTTAGAAATACAAGAAATAGCATATAATATTTTTATAACTATAATCATTAAGGTTTTCCATTCCAATGTAATAAACTCCAAGTGCTTGTCATCGAGTTTTTTTGGTTTGCAGCAGTCATGAGGAACCCCAGCTGAATTCAAAATGTCCTTATATCTCATGTTGGAGCAGTCCTGTTCCTCTTCATTATATACTATACAGGATTACAACAGAAAGCTGTTTTAGCCATGGAATCCATAGTGAATAATCTTCATTTCTGTAAAGTAAATACCTATTCTTTCTTTTTCAAGTATGTTTCTTCATGGTTAATGAGATCAGCAGACAGCAGCTACAAAACTGCTATTCAGGTTAGAGATTTGTGGGGAAAAAAATAAATTTCTTCTATTAGTGAATAAAAGCAAAGCAGTTCAAATTATTATGGAACAGGGCTGTTTCATAATAGTATCTATCACAGTAAGATAAACATTTAAACAGCATTAAATATTAAAATCTTGACCTCTAATCTATTTGTGACAGGCCACAAAGCCAAAGTGAGTTCCAAAGGATTCTGTCCTATCCAGGTTGTCTTTAAGACCCGTGATCACATTACTGGTTAGAATCTCTGCATTTCCTAGATCAAATTGAGCTTGGTCAATGAGAAAGTTAATTAACAGTAAAAGGAAAGATCAAAAATTATCTTTGGTGGGATTTAAAAAATTAAATTGTTTAGGAAAAATCTGTTTTGCAACTAACAATGCCATTTTTCCCTAAATTTATGTTAATTATCATTATATTTCCTCCTTTAATTATGTATTAGTCAATACTTTTATTAGTATCCCTGGTTTCGCTCAAACCAATGTCAGAAGGGTCTTCATTGCTCTACAGAATATTCCACCTAATAAAATAATTAACAAATATTACCTATATACCTATAAACATTCATTTCCTTATAATCTCAGACTACCACTACCAGTTAGATGTGACTATTACAAGATAAGAGTCTGCAAAGTACACCATTATCTTTAAAGAATATAAAGCTGTAGGGTCAGAAATAAGAAGGATCTTGGTCGAGTTGAGACATGCAAGACTTGGATATAAAAAGCCTGAATAGAGTAAGAGATGTTTTAACAACTCACTGGAGCAGCTGTGAGAGGGAATTGATGAAGCTTTTGACTTGATGCCACACAATCTCATCTGCATTTCAGAGATGCAAGTTGCAGCTTTAGGGCTGTTTCTCCAAACAACAGAGTTGCTTCATTGCAATTTTTCACTGGAAAGAGAGAAAAAGCCCACAGAGATCTGAGCATTTTGAGCTAATCAAATTTTGGGCATTATTTTTTGGCATGTAATTGTTGCATTTGCCATCTGGGTAAGCAGGTCCATAACTACTGGGCTTGTTGATGTCTCCTCCACTGATCATTAGGTCTTGTCCCTATTCCTGTGCAGAGAAACAGGGCAAACTGCAAACCAAAGTAACAGTTCTTGCCTGCAAAACCAAGATGGAGCAATAGAATAACATTACTCTTCTTCCTAATTACTTTTGCCTTTTGAAACCTACGTATTTCTGAAAAGCAGCCTCAGTCAACATCCATGCTCATAGTACAGGGGCCTCTGGAGAAGCCACATGCACTACAGTAAACCTGAATTCTCATGACTGATGTTTAGGTCTAATCAGTCTAGCAGATGTGACAGGATAATTCAGCCTGAACTGTTTACTTTCAGCAGTCTGAGTCATATTAGGTGTCAATTTTACTGAAGTTAATAAAAAAGGTCTTTAATTCTCTAACTGCAAATTCATATAATGAATCAGACTGAAGAAACAGGATTAGTTAAAAAACAACAAACATTAATTGCCTGCATTAAAAAAAAACTAACAATTTAAAATCTAGTTCAGTCTTATTTTCCACATGCTAGTCAGATTATTTAAATTCATGAATAATGGATATGTCTCTTCTATGATGTCTTGTTGCTTTCTATAGTTTGAAAAGACAAACATTATGCAAATGTGGTATCTTTAAAAAGTCTCTTGTCAAATAGTCATCATTTTAATTTTCTGTTGCTAATACAATTGACAAAATACTTGATACTACTGATTATGGCTTTTCTTGTAAATCACTTATTTGATGGGCTTAAACAGCTGTGGGTTTGCTTCTATGAGTTTGTGAAGTTGTAACCAGGCTACGAAAGATCAATAGGCAAAGTCTTAGGCTTGTTATCCTACCAGCTGGTAAACAGCCTTTCATAGCAGTGAAGGTGTAATTTAGTCACATTGTTACATTTCCAAAAAAAAAAGGGAGAAGGTTACTACCAGTCTCTCCTCCTCCTTCCCAAATAGTCAAACCCACGTGAAATGAACAGAGATTTAATTTGCAAATCTGAATATAGATGTGCTTGATTTATATAGAATAACTTCAAGGATCTGCAAACATCTGTCACTATTAATCAATCTGCATCTCACCCTGGGACCCCTTCAGTCAATTCAGCTCTTTTCAAAATTTCTTATAGGATCCCTCATGTCTGATATAAAATTAGACTGAAGGCTAATTCAAACATAGTGTCTTCAAGTTTAGAGAAAAGAAGGTTAGAGGTAAGGCATGTCTTGTTCATAACTACATTACACCATTTCTGCATGTGGAACCTTCTCAAATTCCACAGCAATAAAATTATTACAACCAAGAGGAAAATTCTGGCCAAAGATTTTGTTTGGAACACTTACTACAAAGTTATTTGCCGCTAGATTACTTCAAACTTTTCAAATACCACACCATATTAATTCTACATTATTACAGACACTGAGTAAAAAATTCTCTTCTCAAAAACATCACTTTCAGTTTGATGAGACATTGGGGATCAAGCCAAAAGAAACATCCATTCAACAGCTGAGACAGAGAACTCAGACATCATGACAACCCTGCTGAAAAGCTTCTGAGGTCATTATGGTGGGTCTCAGGCTGTACACAAGCCAGAAAAATGCACTCACAGAAAGCAAAAAATGCACACATTGTGGGGAGTACAGACACCAAACTGCAGGAAGTGGCACCATCTCCCTGTGCTTGGCCCTGGTGAGGCACACGTGGAATAGTGGATCTGGCTTCGTGCCACCTGGCTTTGCGCCACCTGGCTTGTGCAGAAAATGAAGATGGCTGGAGAAGGTACAGGAGTGGGGCACAGGACACATGGGCTGCAAAGAGAGGCTGAGGGATAAAGTCTTGTTTCATCTGACAAGGAGGAGAGGAAGGCTGAGAGGAATTGACTGCAGCCTACAGGAAGTATCTGAAAGGGGTTACCAAAATGGTGTGCCAATTTTTTTTTAATGGCCTCACTTGTACATTAATACCGGACACTAAAAAATGCCAACACAGGTATATCAAAGCTATTTTGAATTTTGTGGGGGTTCCCAGACAAAATGACCCCTAACCTCTACACAGCTATCTATTGGCCTGAAAGTACTGCCATGGGTTATTATGGCCCAAAGCCACTTCTTTTATATTTCATGATGGCAAAATGTGGAGGAAATTTCAGGAAAGGAATTGTATAAAACTGTTTAGGTCAACTCTGCTGTTTTCTCCTTCCGAACAACAAATTTTGAAAAGCCTATTTTAGGCTCATGAAAATAGAAATCTCATCTTACCTGCACATTAGTGCTTAGATAAACTAACAACACAAAACAATCTGCAGAGAAACAACAACCAGAAATTAGTTTAGATTTGCACTGCAATTAGTTTACATTTTTTTCCTCTGTTATTTCACCCTTTGACCTACACATGCAAATATACTTTGTATTTGGAAAAAAAATCTGCTTTGAACCTTCCCCATGGTTATAGTACTTCTTCCTCATGCCTCTAACTAAAAGATGTTACTATTCTTTAACTGTTTACATTCAGTTTAATCAATTTCACACATTCAAGGCAAAAAAATCCTTCTCTGCAATTGAGCTTGAAAAAACCTACCCCTTCTAATCAGCAACTCAGTATTTCTGGTAAGTATCGCTGAAAAGCATTAATATAGGCACCAGGATCTATGCCAGATTTTGAAAGTCATAAGTTGGTCATTTGCCTGCAGTGATTTTATTTGTTTTACACTTATTATATTTTACAGATTGATGGAAATGTAATCTACCTGTCTTGAAAAGCCACAGCTATATGCCTTTCACTTCCCACCTGTTTATTCTTTCCATATTGTCAATTAAAAAAAATAAACAAAGAAACTCCAATAATAAAAATAGTAAAAGATATAGTAATATTAGTAAAATAACCCCACCAATCAAAAAAATTCCCAGCCCACACTTTGTGTAGGTGCTAAGTAGAACTCTGCTTTATTTTCCATAAAAGCACTATGTACTTCTGTATTTGCCTAGAAATGCTTCTCAACAAAAGTAATAGAACAGAAATTTCTAGGGGAAAATAAACAGGCCTTTAGGAATAGGCCTTCTGATATTGCACTGAGTTGCTTCATTGTCTCCAATCCTCCTTAAAACAGCAATGTTGTCTGGATATCTGGATGGAGTGCTGCACTTAAAAGGCTCCACTTTTTAATGCAGAAGTGGTTCAGTTTCATGCTTTGTCCTTAATGCCACACTGAAAGAAAACAGGCCTTCTCAAAAAATTGAAGGATTTAAATAATTTAGTAGCATGTTTGACGACTTAGAAACACATTCCTTGAAAAAGTATGTAGTAAAATCTTCAGTGCATTCAGAGCTATGGTGAGTAGGGAGTAGAGCTGAGATTGTTAGCACACTGACACGTATGGAAAATGTTAATGACTATAAATGTCCTGGTATTTTGTACTGACATTATTCCAGCTCTCTCTAAGCACTCCTGAGGCTGCCCCACAGCCAGAACTGCCTGTGACCAAAGCTCCAGTACAGCCAGGTGTGTAACCTTAGCTCAGAGCACCAAGCAAACTGCAATGTGAGAAAGCAGTGAGAGGATCTGCAGAGTGAAGCCAGGCAAGATAAGAAAGGTAAAGCTACAACTAGAGGATTACTGAGATAAGGATCCTTAGGAGTTTAAGGGGCAAAGAAAAACAACATATACATGTATAAAACGTTTAGGGAGAAAACAGACAATCAGAAGATGAAATTCAGCATCATTAAGGATCTGTTCCAAGGAGGAAAATAAGTCAACAACCCCCCTCTTGACTGATACGTGCGCTGGCAATGTATGTACAGACGCAAATGGGACAGGACTGCTTAGGAATGCGACGTGAGCTGTTTGTTTTCCAGAATCTGTGTAATACATAGTTTTGTCTATGCAGAGATCTTGGCAGCTCGCAATCTAGGCAGCAAGCTAAAGAAAATTATTGTTACAACATGCTAAATACTCAGCTAATAACACAGAGCAAAAGAATATTGACAGTGATTCTAACTAATCAACATAAGCACACGTAGCTTGAGTTAAAACAATGCTTGTTTGTTCATTTATAGAAATACAATACATAAAACTCTATTCATAAAATCAACTTTGCTTCTAGAAACTTTTTGCAACTTAGAAAGCTATTCTGAAACACTAAACATAGATCTATTGTTCTATTCTTCACGTCTTTCCTACAGCTTACATGCTGCATTAGCAATATTCATAACTCTGCTGCAACTGAAGCCTGTCTTTTTTCCCACCAACCTAAAACCCTCTAACTATAGATTCCCACAATACCAGTCTGGCCAGCATTCATAAAACTTTTGCAGTAATAAGTACATATTTCCTTGTGAGGTTGTATCATCTGATAAATACCGAGTGAATGATCTGTCTTTTGCAGTGTTCATTTTGGGGTACTTTGTCTGATATTCATATTTTTTGACTGATATTTGGATCACCTAAATTCTGACTGAACTGTAATACAGGACAACTTTCAGTGACCAACAAGCAAAACCATAATAGATCAAAGCTTTTCCTCGGTGGTCATTTCAGATAGGCTCTTTATTCTCTATGCAATCAAATGAGTTCTCACTTAGCACAGAAATATGCCATTTTAAGACTAGATGAGTCCTCCTTATCAAAAATCTGGTAACTTTTCTTGGACAGTTGAAAGGCCTGTTAAGGGAATAGAAATTAAATTTTACCTAGACTATCAACCACATAGGATTAAAGTTATAAGAACACAGTGATGATTCCTTGAGTAAGCTTGAGGATGTGGAGAAGCTACAGATACCAGATTCCAAAATCATCACTCCTGATTCCTTGAGGGATTAATAAGAACAAGTTGTCCCCCCAGGCAGCTTTAATACACATGATGTCAGTATTGATCAAGAATCACTTACTCTATGGAGACCAACCAGTTACAAACTTTGCCAGTTACTGAGCAAGTCTTACAAACTCAAGGGGTCTTCAAAAATCACTGGCACTATGAATCTCAACAGTTCCACTAAAAAATTTTTATGGGTGGACCTTACATTTCCACATCCTCTGTCTCCTGAGCAAGGACAAAGCCTATTGGAAAGGCATTTTTGGAAGGCAGAATACATGCTTATTATGCTATGTTCAGAAAAAACAGCTTAGAAAAGTTATGAAAGTGCCTAAACTAGTGCCTAAACTAAAGCCTAATTTCACCTTGTGTTTTCTTTTTTTTTTAAAACAGAGCATGAGAAGCAAAACAAACTAAAATTCCTGTACATTTTCATGGTCTTAAATGAAACGTGGTATGAACAATAAACATTATTTGTACCATGATTACTTTCAGTGTTTGCAGAGTTCAACTATACAGTGTCACTAACATCATGTATTACTTCTTTCCAATTTTTTATTGCAATGGAGAATACGCAACAGAGAGCAACAAATAAACTGTGGAGATTTTTCTTTTGAACAGAAATTTTTCATAATGACATCAGTGCATTTAATACATACAGTATGACTGTGCAATATTATAATTTTTAAAACATGTCCTTGATAGTTTCTAAAAGTCTTCTTCTAAAAATGTGAAGTTTGCTTTATTCCAAGTTGAAGATGCACTGGAGTCCCCAATATGAGAAGCATTTCCCCCAGAAACTTTTACGCCTTGTACTGAGAGCACTCCTAGCACTGAAAAGTAGTGCCATATTATACTTGCAGCACATAAATCTGTGTAAGACTGCACAAGCCTAATCTTGCTCCAAGATTAGTTCTGAAATTCATAAAAGTTAATACAATCAAATTTTCAAACAATGTGTTCTAAAGGCTGTGTTTATGCAATGAAAATTTTACATTCATTTTTGCATAAACAGAGGATGCTTTCAATTATATAAGCTGCTTTACATATGAGTTCCCTAGCATCTATAAAAGAAATCTCGTGGAAGATCAATTACCTCTCAAAAATATATTGGTTTAATATTTTTTACCATAATTTTATTCATATGATATTGCTGAATTTATTCTAAGGGAATATATTTTCTATGAAAAAGTCATATTTTTGAAGTATTTTGTACTATGTCATTTGTACATGTTAAAAATAAAGATTGAGAAAAATCCCTAGGGTAGTCCCTTTTCAGATTAACTGTTTTCATTTTGTATTTTAAACTCAC
The DNA here is from genome assembly GCF_901933205.1 of Camarhynchus parvulus. NCBI lineage: Eukaryota > Metazoa > Chordata > Aves > Passeriformes > Thraupidae > Camarhynchus > Camarhynchus parvulus. Next base: position 44,398,138 of record NC_044586.1, on the reverse strand, counting down.
ACTTTACTTTCCCTGCATGTCAAGGAAAGGAGAATAGCTTGGAGTATCTCTGGGAATTAAGTACTGGTGAAGAAGCTACTGCAAGAGAAGAAGACCATCAGGCTGCCCAGCTGCTAAATTCACATTGTGCTCAAGCACAAAGCAGTGTAAGACCCCTTTTGCACCCAAACACCTGCACTACTGAATATGGATAACCAGCAAATGAAACTATTTTAATTACCCAACTTCCATACCTTTTCTAATACTCTGATTATGTTAAGAAATAGAAAAATGAAAAAAAAAATTATCCCCATTCACAATTTTTTGAACCTGAACGTCAATCTATGCCAACTAAATTGAACCAGAGTTCTAGAGGAACTCAACACATCTCACATGTGCTTTCCAGCCAAGTGCTGGAGTTTGGAGGACAGATGTGGAAACATGGCCAACCTGGCACACCCTCTGAAGGACAGAGACAGCAGATCATGAACTGTGAAGTTTTGATTTAAGCAGCAGCATTACACTACATGAGTCTCATTACACCAAGTAAACAATTCCATTACAAACTTAATGATATTCTTGAGACACTCGCATTAGCACCACTGGTCTTTTATTTATTTCAAATTACTGTTCTTATTTACCTCAGCAGGGCTCTCTGTGATTAACTCCCCAGACTGCTCAGACTCCTATGGGGATGATTTATATTGTCATTCCAATATAATGTTTCCCATAATTGTACTGTGTTTAAAAAACATTAGAACCCGAGGGGCTAGACAAGGAGTTGTAATATTAACAGCATGCTCATATAAATCAATTTACTCCCTTGGAGGGGAAAAAATAGGAAAAAAAATTTAATAAGATTACAGAAGAAGTACAAAGTCAATGCAACTGCTTTAAGTGTGTTTAATCAATAACTGTAAAAGCATCCCAGATAATGCCTGAAAACACAAGCAGGAATCTATTTCCACATGTGTAGTTCTATTGATGCTAGTAGACAGATCACAAAAATTAGAAAATACATCATTTCACTGAAAATACTCAATCCCAGAAAGGAGTGAGCACCCCAGTACTTGCACAATATTTTTAAGCACTCTCAGACTCTTGTAAGATCAGCCTGACATTAGTGGCAGACATAGATTTATAAATGCATCATTTTAAAAATTCCAAGTGCATTGCAGGGATCAAAAGGTAACCCATGATTTCAGAAAGTGACCACTAAGGATAAAAACTAATGATAAGGGTTATGTGGGTAGAAAACCAGGGAACCTAAGTCTCTCTTTTCCATTACTCACTAAAATATCTCATTTTCTTTTTTAAAAATCTCACAATTCAATTTTTAATATGCTTAATGCTATGTGCAAGCATAACTTAATACATTCAGAAGATGGATTACTTGTAGCTCAGTCTGACCTGAGCCTCTAGATGCAGTATTGTTTATTATATTCACTGATCTAATTTTGCTGTACTGTAGCTATATTCTAAGACACAGTTGCCAATCACTTTAGAATAAATTGAGTGTAATAAAAAACTACAAGCCTGAAACATGAAAACAAATATTTAAAAAAACAGTTTTCTGATCTACTTGCTGGTTGAAAATGTAGCAGCTCACTAAACCCAGGATGTTCTTCTCCCCACAAAAGAGCAGGCTATTATGCAATGAATATACCATAAATCCTGCTGCAGATGTACCTTTAGGATAGATGAAACTTCTATTGCTTTAGTGAGTTCATCCAAAGCCTCTTTATGGTGATTCCATTTCTGTGAGGCTACAGCTAAGTGATCAGAATCATAACTAGTTTTTGCCTAAGTTTTCTTTACCGTAATGAAAACTACTTTTAATCTTTTTCCTGTGCAGCCTTTATATCCAAACATCTGTCTACTTCAAATGCCTCCTCTAAGATACTTTCAGGCGGTGTCAGTCTTAGGACAGACACTTTCTCTCTGTAAAGCCCTCTGCTTTATGGGATTAAATGGAAATATGCTGCTTTGCTCATGAACTAGAACAATGAAACTTACTGCTGATGTAGGAACTAAATTATTATCTAACATTACAAAATCTTTGGAAATAAAGGAGATGGTTTGTAAATCTGACAAGTTAATTTAAATGTTGCAAACTTAGCATAGTACCAAGCCACACAAAAAATATTACTTATGTCAAGCTTGTAAAAAAAAAATTAGTATTATGAACAGCAAAAGAAGGGACCACTGAAGAGGTAATTCCAGACTTAATGTCAGAGATAAATGGAGGGGTTCTAGAGCAGATCAGACAGAAGGGGGTAACAAATTAACTGAGTGTGTGTTGGTTTCAGCCAGTAATGGAGGAAATTGGAGTTCCTTCCTCCTGCACAACTGCTTTCTGAAATCAGGTTGAAAATTTGGCTAGAAAAAGGGTGTCCTTCTGAGCAGCACTAAGACCTGTGCATTTTCAGCTTGGCACTGCCCCATCTTGAGAAAAATGAGAGCACAGCACAAGACTAATAATGGTCATACAAAGAACATCATGCATGTGTTGGTCAGCTGACCATGTTTCCTTCCTTAGGAAGAAACCAGGTAAATCAGAATTAAACACACATAACATTTATCCCAGTCTTTTCATAGTAGGATTTTAATTTTTCCACAAACCAGTTTTAAAAGCCAAATCCATTTATAAGCACGGCACCATTCCTTGGAAAATACAATTGTTCAGAGTCATCTGTGGGTTTTGTGATTCCTGGATTCTGGCTTTCATTAAAACAAGAAATTAAGAGCTCATCTTAGCATGGAGACCCATAACAGGTAATTTAAATGTCTGAATAATTTAAAGGACATTGAGTATATTTTAAAATTTTAGCTTGCTACAGTGGATTACAATTGCTTCATCATAAACTCCTCACAATTTTTACCTTTATTTTTAAAATGCTTCTCTAAAAGTATTTCTCTACAGTGAGGATGGCAAGAGGTTAGAAGGATAAAAAGAAATACCATTTTTCTGGGGTTTTTTCTAACCTATTTTCTCCTGAATCATGTACATGTGGTATGGTTAAACATCAGGCTGCCATGGTTTTCCCAAGTGCAGCTGCACACTCCTACAACAAAGAGCTGCCACATTAAAAAAACCCAACAAAACAAGTCTTAAGAGGGAAATTATTCCTATTTATTCATTTTTTGCATATTCATTAGCTCTGACAAGTTATGAATGCATTAGGTGTCTTGCCCTAGTCCATATTTAGTGTGGGTCAATGTGCTGTATCCTGGGCACACCAGAGCTACTGCAGAGGCTGTGACACATCCAGGTGTGTCAGTGCTTTTCACAGGAACCATCCTGGCTAAGATATCTGGATAATGCAAGAGGTTCTGCACTTTCTCATTAAACATATGACTGCTGCAGTTGTCTCCAGTCTGGACAGCTAAAATTAGAGTCTGGCATGGCAGAAACGTACTTCCAAACCCCCTATGCACCAAAGGGCAATTTGGGAATACATCAAAGGGATCTCATATGTACCTGCTGCCAAAAGAGGCAGCAGTCCCAAGCATTTGACACAAAGCTGTCATTTGTCTGATGCCAGGTAAGGCAGTTCATGGAACCAGCTTGGCAGCAGGGTGGAACTGTTTCTCTGCTGGACCAGACACACACCAGTGCCAACTGAGGAACAGCTGTAGCACATAGATCAAAGAAGGAAGCAGGGGTGAAAAAACTAGAACTGTCTGGACTTGCAGCAGCTTCTTCAGTTTAGCCATACCACCCTGTAAGAAACAGAGTTTCTAAAACTGACAAGAAAGATTAAATGCAGATTAGGAAATCCAATATCCTATTACCTCTGCAGAGTTTTTGCTCCTGAACTAGCTTTCATCCACAGAGACAGCAGAGGCAAAGACATTCTCTCAAGAGTTAGAACTTACAAATGTTATTACCAAGAACAGAGCAGGGCTTGCTATTCTTCTTCTTTTTAAACCACAGTGAGATATATTTATTAGTGAAAGCAGGACAGTAGTATGTGAAAGACCAATATGGAAACCCCTTTTGTTAATGAAAAAGTTCAGACCACACCTTCCATTTTCCTAAGTAGTGCCCTCTCCATCAGGCCCTATTCTGAGCAGAATAGTAGTCCAACCAGTTCCCAGTGAATTGCAGGCTCTAATCCCAAGCACAATAAAAATTACTTTTTCTTCAGCTGGCCAGAGCAGCAACTATAGTACACAACAAGCCAGCTTGAAACTTTTAGCCCGTCTAAGTTCAGAATCATACCACTGAAATGACAAAATAGAAGTCCTTTTAAACTCAGGCTGCAGAATACATGTAAGTCCTAACTCATAAAAAAATGACACTGTATGAAAAATAACCTTCATCACAGCTGTTATTTTACTGTTCATAGGTGCTAGAATTATCCACAAAAGAGGTAATTCAAATAGAGTTACAAAAAAGTGAACAGTTTTGTACAGCACCTACCTTTAAAGATGAAAATGCATTTGCTTTTACCAAAGGTGGGATCTGTAGGAGAGAGCCACATTTCCCCAGATTGTAATGTGGACCTTGAGAGCACAGAAACAGGTGCTGTGAAACATGGAAAGAATTTGGCTTGGAGCAAAAAAGGTAGACAGTAATGACAGCCCATTTTATGCCCCTGTGACTGAAGAGGCGATGAGGAAAAAATAAAAATTAAAAATTATAGCATGGTTAGCAGAGGCTCTGAGACCTGAGCTTTACTTCAGGCTACTGAAAACACTCTTTGAATTATCCTTTGTCTACTCCATTCATATTGTTCCCACGGAGAACAAAGGGAAACAAGCAAGTAAACATTCCATGCTTTCTGCTCTATTCTGTGATCAATGCTCCCAGTCCTTAAGAACTGATGTGGCCCAAACTCTCATTTCCAACAGAAGGGGAGAAACATTAGACATGTATTTCACTCCAAGAACAGAAGTTTAGGGGGAAAAAATCAGCTACCTTACATAAACAAGGAGAAAATTTTGATTATTCTAAATTACTGATAGCTGATGAATCTGTAAGTGATTTTTAATTAAAGATATCTGGCGAGATTTCAGGTAAATCCAGAGAATATGGGCACTAAAGTCTATGTATACACCAAGTGACAAAGGCAGTGGCAGGGGTGCTCTTTTCACCCCTCTTGAACCAGTATAAATGTGTAACAAATTCATGAAACTAGCACCAGAGGAGATGGGAGGAGCTTGAGTCTCATGAACTGGTGGTTAGCAAAGCCATTATGCAAGGAGACCTTAAGGCTCTATTCATTGCAACTAAAGCTCATATTCATATTTTCTGTATTTCATTTCACATAATTAGATATAAAGGAAGGATCCTAGGTGCAGAGACAAAAAATCTGGAGCATCACCTGTCAGGTGTCAACTTCAGAGCCTTTTCTACAGTTGCACTTATGTGATCTCTCAGGGAGTTTGAATTTTTCTCTAGATGTCTGCAGTGTCAATGAACAAAACAGAGCCACATGCAGTAACCCACAGGCAGCTGCACCTTTTGTTTTTTGGGGCTTTTTTGAGGTGGGAGATAAAGTTTTAGCATCTCACATGCCTCAGGTTGGAGGTAGACATGGAATGGGTCTCAGCTGCCAAACAGATATTACCTGTGCTTCAAAATACAGCCACAGCCAGCTCCACGTGCACTAAGTGCTGTATTACTCAGCCTTCTGAAGTCAGCCTCTCTTGGAAATGGAGGGGGAAATCTCAGTTTCTGGTTTCTGCTTAGGCTGAGGCTGGAGTTGTTCAAGGAGCTACAGCACCTGCATGGTTCTGACCACCTCTGCAGGCATGCAACAGCCCAGGTGCTGGCATTCTCTTTAAGAAACACAAGCTTCTGCTTAATTACCTAAACTCTCACTGAGCCTTACTTCCAGCCCCTAATCCCTCTCTCAGATCAAGCAAATTGTTGTGCTATGGAGATGTACAATTATTAAAAATATATCCACAAAAAAGCAAGGAAATTTTTATAAAACTGAGAGTAAAATGCTTTCTAAAATTTAAAAAAAATCTTTCTAAAAAGTATAGAATGATTTTACTTACAAAATCAAATGTTTAAAGTCCTACAGTTGATCCCATAGTTCAAGTAAAGTTTGAGCATCTCTAATCGGCTGTATGCAAAATTCTCCCTCTTCCTCTCCATGAAGAATTAAGAGAATCAGGCTTTTGACACTGAATTCAACAGAGAATCTACTAGGAAAAAAATAAGCTCATTCATATTCTGCCTAAAAAACAGCATAATAAGGCCTTGTGCTCCTCTCTGTAAATCATCATGTTTTCCTATTAAATCTTAATACACTGAATAACTGCTTCTGTCATATAAAATAGACTAAAAGATTACAACTCATAGCAGAGAGAGTAGATGGCTAATTTAAAAAGCTGAAAAACAGTACCTACATCATTTTGAGAGATGCTGTAGTGTGCAATCCAATATTAAGCATTATATGCTTTTACTTTAAAAATATAAACACCTTCCACCACTTATCAGTTTTCAAAATGGATTCACATAACATGTTCTATTGATTTATGGAATTCTGGTCTGGAGTGTGGTGGACATGATGTTTAGCCTATTTTCAGTATGAAACATAAATGCAGGAGCAGGGAAAATGCTATCACAGCTTTCGTCTGACAATACAGAATGAACTTAATTCTTTCACTTTCTGTGAAAAAAAAAAAGAAAAAAATTGCAGTTTTTAGACTTCCATTATCCACATAGATCTATCCATCTATGCAGAGACCTTGTGTTCCCACACAGCTGCTCTGAACATGCTTTGTTAATCAGAATTAGAGGGCATTAAAGGTACTGTTGTAGGTTCTAGGCTCCCCTGTCTTACAAGAAAGGAATCACATAACAGGATATATTTATACCTAATCCCATTATCAAGTAGCAAAAGCCTAGTACTCAACTAATAATCCTTTGTTGCCAGCATTAATTACCAGTGGATGCTGGAATTTTGCTCCCTAAAGGGATGCTGGTATTTTTCTCTCCTGATAGTGAGAGAAAGAATCAGGTTGTGAATCCGAGAGCCCTTTACAGAAAACTTCCAGCTGGAAAGTGTTGGTGTTTTTATACCAGTAATATTACACTGTTAGTGCTGTCACTGCCCCAGCCATTCCAGGAGTTCCAGCACATAAGGATACCGAGAAAAATCCCAAACTGACTCAGGAGCTTTTCGGCTCAAAGCCAATGTCTCAAACTGCATGGGGAAATAAACAGACATTCCACATCATGAAATGCTTTTGTTATATGCTCTTGGAAAATAATTAGGCTGCTCATTTCTCCACAGCATCACTTTCTTTTTAAAGACAGAACAGTAAAAAATATATCACAGGCCAGTAACTAATATGAGAGTTAGGCACCAAGATCTTTCTCCAAAACAAATATTCATAGCTTACTGAGCAGCAGAAGCAGAAAACTCCTGCATAAATCCTGCCTTGCTTGGCTAAGAGCAACAAGAAATATGCAATTTTCCATAAATTAGAACTTTAATCACAGCTGTCAATCACACATCTTTAAAACACAGAAGTATTGTTTTCCATACCTTCCAGCAGGTCTCCTCACCTTGGTCCCATTGCCTCAGTCCTGAGTACTGAATTGCGTGCTCCTGCACCCCAGCTCTGTCCTGGGCAGAACCTAGAATAGGGAAAGTGGTGAACAGCATCATTATTGTAATACTATATAATGCCTTCTGGAGAGAACATTAACCACCCAACTCCATTACTGGCTGTTTTCTCTAATGAAAAATGGAAGATTAACTGTTTCAGCCACACTTACTGCAGTGGTTATTAGAGGGTGAAAATAGTTCAGCACAATTAGATGATGAAACTAACAGAAAATGGAAAAAACTATTGCTTGGACAGCAAAGCAAATAGATGTACATATTGTCATTGCATTCCAGTTAAAAAGTGATCAAAAAACATCAGGATAGCAGTTATCTCCCACTATACCTCCTTCCTTTCAGGTCAGTTTCTAGTACTGGAGATCTTTTTTTTTTTTTCTTGTAGTATGTAAGACTGGAAAACTATATGCCAAATATCGGACTGAATTTCATAATGCTGCATTGTAAAAAAGCTTTTGTCTCTCCAAAGCATTGGTATCTAATCAGATGTGGATCAGATCAGATTACTTGTAGATTAGATTCCAAAGCACTAAATACTCAAATTCAGGTCAAGCGTCATGATACATTTCTCTATTTTTTATGAGCTTGGTTATCTGCCATTTCAGACTGCTATCATCTCAAGGCACTACAGAGAAATTTCGAACTTTGATTAGCCATGAGCTCATGAGTGCACTCAGTCTCCTGAATTCTTATTCTTCCTTGCTTCCAGGTGCCATCTCCAGGTAAATATTTAGTCACGTACAACATTCTTTCTTCATGACACACCTCTACTATCATTTTCCCAATAACATTTTATCACAAGATTGTCTCTCTTAAAACTAATCTTCACCTCAAATTCTGAGAACCCCTGCTTTGTCATTTTTGGTCTGTATTGTCACCTAGATTAACAAGGCTCAAAATGAGAGATGCCTCTCAGAAATGTAGGTATTCAGAATTCCTCTTGAAGATGTAATGTCTGCCTAAGGAAGATTATCTCTAATAGACTTTCTCCAAAACCATGAGGTCTCTGAGAGGAAAATCTACAATGATGCACAGCACTTTTCTCTTAGTACCCTGATTGGCCCTATGTCCCTCTCCTCTCCTCTCCTCTCCTCTCCTCTCCTCTCCTCTCCTCTCCTCTCCTCTCCTCTCTGCCTTCATTCTATTAAAATTTTGAAGCTGAGAGACTGCCACTCCTTAAGAACAACCTATCCTTCAAAAGGTGAGTGAATCCAAGTAAAACACCACAAAACAAATGTGTGAGTTATTCAAGCCATTATTCTCAATTCAGTGTTGGCAAGCATAAAGAAGCAAAAATAATTTCAATTCCAACATCCTGCACGGAGTAGCTGCTTGTTTATAGCACACATCTGTTTCTGAAAAAGATCTATGTAAGTAAAAGGATCAATGCACAAGTCTCCTTATGGAGGCAATGCTGTGGAAAGGGTAGAGAGTCAGTGACATGCTTCTGCAGAAGATCAGTCTGTCCACTTGGGGACCAGGATCATAGTGCAGTTTTAATCTCTGGAGGTGTAAACCACAGGAGAAGATGCATTTTTGGAGGCAGTTGTCTTTTTCTGGCACACAAGAAGAAAACTAAGCATTCAGACATGAGCAGCAGTAGCAATAAATGTTCAACACTCCAATATCTTATTCGTAAGCATTTATAATCTAAACCACAGTTTTTTACCAACAGTCTGTTTAGGGCATGGTCCCAATTCTTATCAACGATTTCCAATTGCAGATGAACAACTAGAACACCAAATAGTACATTACTTCTGGAATTATATCTTTGTCATTATAAAAAAAATAGTTGTCCTTCACCATGAATAAACCAGTTTTCTAAATGTTTAAAAGTTGAACAGGAATGATCCCAAATTCTCTAAGCTAATTCCACTTTTTTTTCTCCTCAGAAAAGACCAGTTACATAAAGCTAGCTTTTTCTCTTTCTTATTTTCTCTCTTCCTGTCTTTCTCTCTTTCTTTCCCACATAATCTCTGTCTCCCATTACTACAATATTGTGTAATATGAGATTGGTAACACTGAAGCCTAGCTAAGACCTAACCAAGACAATTCTACACCTTCTATCCCCTATTGGAAGAGTCACTGTTGTTTTAAGAGACCCATTCTCCCAAGCGAAAAAAGCACTCTATCTTTTCAGTACACTCACAATTTCTGCTGCAATTCAGTGATCATTATCACTATTGTTTTCATCAGCAGGGTTATGTTTATAGGTCTGCTTTCACTGAATCATTTTCTTTTCATAAATCATTTAATCTCTCACCAAGCTGCAATATCCCACTTGGGCTGTACAACAGAAAAAAGATGGATGGTAAGCCAGTAAACCAGACATTTAGAGGTCCATACGCTCTTTCCAGAGTGGTCAACACATAACATACTTTCATAACTTTAAAAATGGTAGTTTTCTCCTTTTAAACTTCCTGCTTTTAAATGCACAAAGTTTAATAATGTTAGTCTCTCAAAATTACTTAAAATATAGGCAGCTCCACAGACGGCATTGTGTATAAGAAAGGTATCCTGGAAAATCCTTTTAAGCCGTACATAGAGTCTCTTTAAATATATGAGTTTATGGGGCCAGTAAGAAATTATCAAAACAGTAGGTGGGCTCTGTGTCTCCTCACAGACAGGGTCTGGTATATGAACTGAAGAAGTCTCTCAGGCTATATTTCATGCTGTCTTCCAGGCAGAATTTAGATGAATGTAGAATATGTCACTGAACAACTCTAATTATTCCAGAACAAGAAACATCAACATTTTAATAAATCATATGGTGACCTGCAAAAAGACATTCTGCTAAGAACTAAATACAAATTGTGCTCTCACAATTGGGTTAGCCTTATCAAAACCTGTGGCCTTGGACTAAACATAGAAAAACATATAAGTAGAAAGATTTGCAGAAGGAACACAATTAGTAAAGTTAGGTTTACCAAATAAAGGCTCAAAGCACACCTGGGGACCACAAAAAAGGTAACCTAATTGATTGTATTATTTTCATGTTGTCATTTCTTCCTCAAGAAACAGTAAGTTATAAAGACTGCTATCCTTTTTGACAGGTACTTCATAAAGAAAACACCTTCGACTCTAGCAGAGTCAAATTTAGGTTTTGCATTAGATGATTTCCAGCAGTAGGTCTTTATTAAAATAGGAACAACAATAATTCACTTTAATAAAAATTAAATCCCAGGAAATGTCTTAAAAGGACACATACAGTGGAACTTCGCTATGCTGAGCACTTGGGACCTTTCACCATTTCAGATGATGTAAATTTTCTGGTGCTAAAATGTGATTACTGCTAGCATAAGTCTATGTTCTTCTTCTTCTTTTAAAGAATGTGAGGATTTTGAGTAAGATATAATATGCAATAGCTTTAAAGTGAGTGTACTGAATGCATACAAACACCGGGCTAGATTAGCAGCACCAAGGTAATGCTTAGATGAGATTCAAAATGTGCTTTCCATGGCACATTCTAGAAATGGTTAAGACAAAAAACAAAGGGATTTCTCTCTTGCAGTTATGTAGCATGGATAGGCATTAGGAACAAGAAAGAAGTAGCAGAGGTAACAGGTAAACAGAGCCCACATCAGTGTGTTTTATCTTCCTCTGCACTGACCTGCCCAGAGTCCATAGCAGTATTCATGAAAAAAGAACATGACTTCTGGTTTTGACCTGATGCCCCAGTCATTACCCTGTACTTCCTGTAGCCATGTCTACATTTTTAACTCCCTTCGCAGAAGTTTTAATTAGCTATTAGACTGAGTACTTTAGCCTTTCTGCATCCACCAATTATGCTGGTGGCACCAGAATTTGTACTCTGCTTGGACTGGTCACCACACTTACCAGGTTTCTTTTTCCTCAAACAGAAATCCAACCATTTCCTTTTTTTAAAACAAATAAGATGCAACACTTATTCCTCAAATCTGTATCCCTTTTTTTCTTTTTTTTCCCCACAGTTTCAATGCTTTTAGGATATAAAAATAAATCCATGAGTTGCTTCCTGACTGAAATGTAATTAAATCTGAGTTTTTAAGACTGCTTTTATGTTGCATTAAACAGAGTATAACAAAGACACTGAGTTCACACAATTAGAATTTTTTAAAAAATGTGACTAGACCTCAGTTAAAAAGTAAACTACAATAATTTATGTTATTAAGATTCTTTTAAATTTTTTGTGTGTTCCATATCAGGATAAATTGCTCAGCTCTACCAGTACTGAACTGTGTGTGTTTTTTCTTATCCTTTCAAAGATGTGGTTAGAAATGTATGTATATATATCTGTCTGTTTGTTCACAAATAAAAGTGAAGATGTTACAAAATACTTTAATAGCTATATCTAAAGTCTAGGACAAATAAATGCACAAAAAAATCTTCCATGGACTAAATAGATGAGACCCCAGGTAGAGATGGTAGATCAGACTCTATATTTGCTAATGCTCTTTCTCCACCAAGGCACAAGCAACTGTGTTAACAATTTTTTAAAGTGCAAAGAAAGCAACATGTTGCCTCATTACCAATTCTGATACAGAAGCAGTAACCTGATTCTGTTCTCATTTGGAGACAAAAGCTGGTTTTGGGTAAACCATGCATAACTTTCCTGAAATCAATAGTTTTAAAACAGTGCAAAATTGGGACGAAAGAGAAGACTTCTATCTTTCAGCTGCATAGAAAAACCATTTTCATTATGTATTCCATAAATTCCTAGGAAGCTTACATAAAATTTTCCATTTAGGCAATTTCCTGTAGCATAGCTAATTACTGTCTTCTAACTAAGGGGAAACATGTAATTGCAATATGACTCACTAGAACATTAAACTACTTGGCAGAAGATATAGTTTGCATAAACAATCTCAGCAGCAAATTAATCTTTGAACAATACTGTCCTCTATTTATTTCAATATTTTGCAGAGATATTTAAAAACAGAAAAACTGCTCTATGGTTAAAGCTGAAGACCAGGAGAATGTGTAACAACTTCTTTTCTCAGTGTCAATGCTGAGTTGCCGTAGGAGATCTTCACTCTAAAACCTATTGGTGGATACTCAGTTTTACTTAAAGGTTAAGTCACATCTGTCAATTGAAATTTCCTCAGATCAGAACTCAGATTTTCCAGATTAAGTTGTGGCACTTTCAGGTATTCCAGCTGTATCCAATCTGTCGATAGAAGATGTCACCTTTCCCTGCAAGCCTTGCCTATCTCACATGCCTGTGCTTCCTGACTGTAATAGTACTGCTGTGGTGCTGGAGTGTATGGGGAACATAGGAGCACTGCAGAGCCTGTTTGGTGACAAAGCACTTAAAAAATCTGGAGACAGTCAGATAGATACAGTCAGAATATTACTGATGTCCACAGATTAGAATTCCTTTCAATACTGGAAATGAACAGATTTGTCCTGTAAAACTGCTGGAATCATTTTGATGCAGCGCACAGACTTTGAGAATTAAAACAGTTAACACAGCTCTGTCACAATATGAAGTTCAATAGTTGCTAATAATCTGTCAGTTCTGCTACTGAAGCCTGCTTGCTGTCAACTGCCATTAAAAATCTTTTGTTCTCTTTATCAAAGCACAGACAGCAAAAGAGAAAAATGAAAGCACTAACAACTGAAAGTATTAAGCATTAATTATATGCTTTCTTTTCAGTTGCCTTTTAAAGGGCAGTGGTTATCCTATTCAAAGGGCAATAAGGAAAATTTACAAGGATTGCAACTACAGCTGCAGTTATTGCTATTGAAATCTAATTTTGTTTTGTGAAGATAAACCAAAACAAGCATGTACAAAGCAGGACAGAAAACCTAAGATAACCTGCAGCTTTTTTTCTATTATTTGTTGCAGTGGCATGCAATTTCCTGCTTTAGATCCCAGTCCTTTGCCAGGTGTGACAGTACCTTCTCCCTTCCCCACGCCTTGCCTCCTGCTAAGTGCTGTCCGTCAAGCTTGACATTCCAGCAAGGGCGTCGTGTGATTGGCTAAAGTTCAAAAGATGCTTCTCAGCCCTGGGGTCATTGGCCTGTCTAGGTGTCATTGTCCCCTGAGACTTCCCCCCTCCTACCTGGTTGGTGGCATACCTACCCCTTCCCTGCCCCTGTCCCCAGGGTTTAAAAGGACACTGAGACCATGTGGTCGCCATTCTGTTGGAGCTGTTACCAAGATTCGGAGATCTGTGACCCTGGAATAAAACTCTGGATTAAACCCTCTGGCAGAATCCACCTCCTTTTCCTCTTTGCCATCGCCTAAGGCCTTTCCTCCAGAGGTAAAACTGAGTTCCTGCTTGCCTGGACTTGTTCCAAGTGTCTTACTGCAAAATACAGCTAGCCAGAGGTGTCTCTGAGGTGAAACACCACAGTTGCCGCCTCTGGTCAAGCAGCAAGGGCCAGACAAGCCCAGGCACATTCCATCCGGTAATATTGGGATCTTATTCCAATAGTTATTGATTGGTTTTCAGTGCTGGATCACCTGGTCTAGCAAACCTTCCCTCAATATTAATTGCTCCTCTGGTAGCAGATCTGATATCTGCAGCCTCTTCCAATATTTGAACACAAATGCTGCTTTCTAACCTGCTTTCTGAACTATCCAAGTGTGGTATTTTCGGGGTCCCCCATCATGGGGAGGAATGATGAATCTGACTCCACGTTCTTAGAAGGTTGATTTATTATTTTATGTTACTATATTTTATTAAAGAATGCTATACTAAACTATACTAAGGAATAGAGAAGGGATACTTACAAAAGGCTTAACAAGATACTAATGAAAAACTTGTGACTCTCTCCAGAGCCTTGACATAGCTGGCTGTGATTGGTCATTAAGTTAAAACAATTCACGTGAAACCAATGAAACAATGACCAGTTGGTAAAAAATGCCCAAACCACATTCCAAAGCAGCAAAACACAGGAGAAGCAAATTAGATAATTATTGCTTTCATTTTTCTCTGAGGCTTCTCATCTTCCCAGGAGAAGAAGTCCTGGCAAAGGGATTTTTCAGTAAATATGACAGTGACACCCAGGTGTGTATGGATCCTCATCTTCTACATGAGGACCAGAAGCATCCAACTTTGCCACGTGCTTTGTACTGAAGTTCTAAACATGAGCCCTGTCCTCTTCTTCCTTATATCAGTGCTCAGGAGGACACAAGCAAGGTAAAATGAAACCCAAAAGGCATTTCAGTTAGTAGGGACTGTCCTACATGTTCTTTAGATAAGGGGAAATTTGTTGGTGCAAGTAGCCAAACAAACAAATTAATTTGTCTTAAGCAGGAGACTAAAAGGATATTTCTGAACAATTTGGATAAGTATCCAAAAGGCCCAGCAAATGAAGGAACTTCCAAAACTGCTGCAGTAGACCAAAAAGGGGATTCAGACCAAAAGGGGATTTATTTCACTGCACCATCCTGGGAAGCTGAGCCAGGACAACTGGACCGAATCCTTTCCAACACAGTAGGTACTTTTTTTATAGCATAATTTACAGGGCAAAAGAGGGAAGATTCTTGAGCACTGCTTCAAAATTTTGCTGCCAGAGCCTTTTGTTTTCCTATTTCAGTGCCAGATACATGTCACTGGACACTTGAGGGTTGTATCTAAAGGTAAGAAGGGCACAGTGCTCTGCTATCCAACTTTGGTCTACTGCATCTACTCAGGTACACAGGCTGAGCCTGGGCTGACCTAACGCGGCCCTCAAAAGCCATGGAGATGAGGGAATCCAACCTACTTGGGACATGCCCTGGACATCACATGATGCTGACTATTAGTACCTTGCTTTTTCCTGTAGTTGTTGTATGCTTGTCTAATTTAGATCTGTATTGTTTTCAGAATGTAACCCGACATCTGTAGGCTGACATTCAGAGGAAAGAAAAAAATAGTATCAATTTAATCCTATAATCAGAGTTTAAAATATCTGTAAATTTATTCAGTATACTGACACTTCTTTTTTTTACCATTAAAAAGTTTGGGATTTTTACTGAAAACATTTTCCTTCTAACCCTCATGCAGATTTGCTCATCACAGAGAAACTAGTGATGTCTTTGTTCTCTAGAATTACAAACATGGGAATGTTTAACCTGATTTATGGAAATACTTTGAAGCCACAACTGTTTTTCATGTATAAAAATAAGTAACAGAAAAGAAATTCAAAAGAGTACCAATTTCTCAAGCATTCGTACAAATTTATCATTACTAAAATTCACAAACAATACTAAATATAACCACAGAAAATGAATGCTTACATACAAATAGAAGAAAGAGTTTCTAATTCTGCAGCTTCAGAAAGATTTTATTGGAAACAGAATGTAACTCTAAATAGAATAAGTATCAGCATAATCACCATTAATTGCTACTAAGATAGACTTACAGTTTTCTCACACAGCTCAGAGAAGTGTGAGGGACAGCAGCTGTTATGTATGCATCTGCTAATATGACTATGTATTTTAATAGGTTTCCTAATGTGATTAAACACTGAAGACCTCTACCAGAAAAATATCAGATTTGTATTTTTTTTTCCTGAATATCCTTGTTCTTTGAAGAGAGGTATATAAAGGACATTGGAAATGACCAGGAATCAGCTCTTAAGATTACCGGTTATGTGTCCAATAAAATACAGAAAACACTATGAAATGTTGTATTCCATTCTCCTTGCTTACAAAAATGTGATTAAGTCAATGCTTTCCTGAGGAGGAATGGCACAACTGAACCTCAAACTCATATATTGTAATATGGAGATATTTCCTCTACTGTAGGACATTCTGTTCTACATAGCCCAAATGTAGTTTATGTTACTCACATTACCCTTTCCACCTCAGCATTTCCCAAGGTGACCTGCATGGTGTGAGCATGAAGTGGTAGTGATCAACATCCATTTGTACTGACCAAATGACTACAGCTTACACAGGACACTGAAAAAAAAAAAGACCTTATTTTGTATTACACATAATTATGCCTTTCCCAAAATTTCTAAAGTAAAAACAAGCACAGCACCATTCCTTAACAGACAGCAATCTCTTTTGGCTGTAGCCTCTCTGTTCAAATCTAGTAATTTCATAGACACACTAAAACCACAAAGTCCAGTTCACACCTGTTACTTTTGTTTCAGTGCAACTCCAGTAATTCTGCACATAAAAGTGGAATTACACTGGATGTTGCTGCTGCAAAGTAAACAGAGCCTGTTCCCTGACACATCATCAGGGAACCTTCTGATTGTAGCTCCACAGGCATCTCCTCTGCTGTTCTGCACAAACTGTGCTCTGTGGAAGGGTTTGAGGAGCAACAACTTTGGCCTGGACAGTTGCCACCTAACTGCCACTGGAGATAAAGGATACATCAAAAAGGAAGAAGCTTTGCTATGTAAGGACAGCTTTTTCCTCACAACATTTGTCAGGAAGCAGGAATTGATACCAAAAATGGAATTTCAAATAAACTGTGCCATTTGCATTCAGGCTGAGGTCGCTCAGGATGTTTGCTGTGCATGACATTTTTAGATCCTTCAAACTGCCAGATTAGAGATAGTTGGCATGGAGAAATAATAAAAATATAAAACTGAATCAGCTCTTTTCATTTGTTTGTTGTTTAAGATTCAAAAGGCATTTCTAGGCTTAAAGTGATTGAGCTCCTAGGTTATTTCTACATAAAAGGCATAGATGGTAAAACATTGTAAAGCAATAACCTGCAGCTAAATTGTTCTTCATGTCCATTTTCTCTCTTTTGTAACAGTTCACATACTGTGACTGACTCAACATCCCATTCTAATATAACTGCACTTCATCATTTTTAGCCAAAAAGGTAGAATGCAATTTTGGAAAAAAAATACCATAATACCAAAATACCAAAATACCACTTTTTTAAAAGTAGATTTGAAAAAAGAGGATCAATCTCAGCCTGCCTTTGATTTCTTTTTTTTAGATTTGAGTAACAGTACTTGATATAATTTCCAGGACTTCCAATTTATAATAAATTTATAATCATATATAGATCTGGACATTTCAAACCTTTAAAAATCTTCATGAAATAATTTCTGGCAAGATATCAATAAAATGGAAGCCTGAAACTACAGTCCCAGGTGAGATTTCAGAATGCTAAAATATTTTCTTCAGCACTGAACATTCTAATATATTTTTAACATGCTCTGAGTTTCAAAACAGCAAAAAATGGGCAAAGGTTCAAGCTTCAGATCTGAAGAATGATTTTGTTTATATAATCAAAATATTTTTTATTATCAAAACTTTCCCAAAAATCATATCAGAATTGATTGGAGATCTTGCAGGACTTGAAGCTCTTGCAAAATATTTTTATCAGATGAGCAGGTGCACTGAGAAAGTACTGCAAAAGTTTGGTTTAAGCCTGTTCACACGATGAACCTGCTGCTTATACCAGTTTTCTTCTAAAGAGTAAATGATGCTAATATCCAACATGAGAGCTGACAGTGCATAAAACAATTTGGGCTGCACTGAAATTGCTCTGCCCCTCTGTTTCACACTCCTGTCCCAGTAATACAGTCATATTCTTCATTTCACCTTTGCTGTTGGACCTTTTTTTTCTCTTTCTCTCTAACACTGTTCTTTTTTGTAGTTCTCATGCCATGGGGCATCTTAGGAAACTAAATTCTGGACAGTGGCTCAGAATAGGATTCACCCTTTCCCTTGGTGGATCTGAGGGCAGTTTTGTGGGGTAAGCCTAGAACCCTCCCTCCCTGCTACTGCTGCAGGTGCCAGGGGAGCTGTGGCTCTGGGCAGTGCCCCCCAGGGCAGCAGGGCTCCCCTGCACCTCTGCACTCCTCAGGGATGGAGGAGCAGGGCAGGCAAACCCATATTTAGCTCCTTGGCTTCAGGGTGCCAGGAACCCACACACAGCTGAGTGCTGTCTCTACAGTGCCACAAGTAATCCACACTGAGAGACATTCTCTGTCCTTGTTGTGAAACTGGGCACTCATACCAAGAGTGAATATTTCATGGTTCATACACAAATTCAGAACACAAGATGGAAAAATACATACAATCAACAACCTAGAGCATTGCTAACAGGATATGGAAAATCCAGCTCTTAGTCCATAATCCTCAACAAGGAGTAGAGGAGTTTTTATGTACATTGCCTCACCTGACATTTTTCTGTATCATTTAGGGAATCCAGCATTTCAGGCAGAGCTAACATTCCCAGGAACCTCAGGGAGACAGATACAGCTTCAGACACTTGGCAAGTTCCCAAGAGCTTCCAGGTACATATCTGCACCTAGTTGTAGACATAACTGGGTGAAAATCTCTGAAGTCAGTGGCAAAACTCACATTTGTATCCATATGGGAAAAATATTAGAGGAAGGAAACTATGCGCTCAGATGAGTAGAAGTTTTTACTGACTTGGATGTAACAAAGAAAAAAAAAGATAGTTGTCACCACCATAGAAATTCACAGAAGGTTTGATGCAATCTTGCACTCACTCTTTAAGCAGCTGGCATCAGTAGCCATGCCTCTCCTAGCTTTGTGTGATGGCTGGTGGCTGTGGCCTTACGCATGACAGCAATCTGTACAAAAAAAAGTTTCAAATTATTGTTAATATTTGTTGACACTTCATAGAACAGGACTGAAAACCTGTGAACAGGTTAAAGTACTCTTGCTGTCTGTGGGTACAGGCTTTTCTCTTCATTTTTATGGTAAATTAAGATCAGGAGGGCTATAAAATTGAAAAAAATTCATCAAATCAGATTCATGGTAAGAAAAATGGTAGAAATTGGAAGAGAGAATATTTTCACTACAAGAGTATGTGATTCTGGACCTTGAAATATAGGAAAATTCCTCCTATAACATGTTCAGTCTGCAATTTCCCATCATTTCAGTGTCAGACAGAACACTTTACGCTTGGAATTTGTCTCCTGCTTAGCAAGCAATCTTCCAGACTGGTGTAAAATTGCCCCCATTGGATTGAAGTATTTTTTAAATTAAGATTAAATGTCACTTTTCACTTTTCCTAAAATAGTACATGTTAAGATCACTTTTCCTAAAATAGTACATGTTAAGATGACATGTTATATCTGTATGACCCTACATTTCTGGATTTTTTAATCTGTTCTTGTAACTGTATCTGTAAGAACTAAAGCATTTTAGAGGAGCAATAACATTTTTTAAAATTTCCTATTTTATGTACTTAGTTGTATGTGAATTTAATACAATTTGCTTTTGTGCATTTGGGCATGTCCATACACATGAATATTTCTGTGTGTAATATAAAAAACTTATGGCAAAAAAATATTCAGATTCCTATTTCAGACACTCAGAAATCAGAAAATCCTAGAAGGGAAACTGTTGGTGCACCAGCACTAGCTCCCTTATCCAGATGTAAGAATACTAATAGATACTTTTTCACTTTTTAAATGTAATTTCTGTTTCTCCCAAAGTGTCACAATACTCTTCACAGACACATAGAGATTTCTACTTGTTCCACTCATGCATAAAACACTCTTGTCAGCCTCTCAGAAAACACAAGCATGCACACAAATGATACAATTGTATTATTATATTGTATTATTATTAATAATAGTATTATTTTATATTGTACATACATTATTATTATTATTGTTGTTGTTGTTATTATACAGGTATTGTCATTTTCCTTTTCACACATGGACCCCCATTTAGAATATAGGAATTAGGAGAGTACAATTATTCCTCCATCAAGTTTCCTTCTCACTTTCTACCTGTCCTTTTGTTGTCTCCCCAGTTCACAACTCTGAAATTCCTCTTTTGCCATAGTGGTATGAATTACAAAAATTGCAGCTCTGAAGCAGCCAGCCAGAGGGATTGGCTCCATAGCACTCTAGTATATGAAGTGCTCTGTCCTCCAGGCCTTGCTCTCTTTCTCCTTCTTGCACTAAGGGAATTACAACATCTTCCAATTACCACTGATGCATGGATGTGTTGTACATGTTTCTGACTTGAATATCATTCATTTGGTTTATTATGATTCCTAAGACTACCTGAATTCGAATTTGCTTTGTTCTAGTCAAAATACAAGATAAAAACCCCAGCACCTACCACAAAGAGCTTACACTAAAAATAGACACAGAGAGGAATGTATGCACCACCTGTCAATAGCTTGAGCAACTACTTTATGTTGGGAGCTACCTCATCACACCGGGCATGCAAGAATGGATAAAAATCTCGGTTTCTTCAGATTGCTGTTGTGCTTATCTCTCTTCAGAGTTACCAGTCTAGCTGGTGCTAGAGAAATCCCTGAGAAGACTTTCCATCAAATCATCTGATGCCATGTAGAATTCAGTGATCCACAATCTCTTGGGAATATTTCATCCTGGCAAACTGACCTTGGGCCACCAGAGTCACTGGCAGTGGTGTTGCCTCTCAGTGATGGATCAAACTGAAGACTACTGCACTGAACCTCTCTTTTGTGGTACATCTAGGAATTAATAATGTCAACAATCATGAACAAACAAAGTCCTAGGATAATTAGGATTGGAAGATGTCTCAGGAGGTCTGTAGTCCAACCTTCTTCTCAAAGCAGGGTCACCTGTGAGCTCAGAGCAAGTTCCTTAAGGATTTATCTAGACAGTTCTTGAAAAACTCCAAGGCTGAGATAGTGCAACCTTTCTAAGAAGCTCATACCAGTGCCTGACTGGCCTCATGAAAAAATTGCACCTTATATCCAGTCAGAACCTCTCTCACTGCACTTCATGCTCCTTGTCTCCCATCATCCCGACATGCACTGCTTTGTGGGGGCTGGCTCACTTTCCTTGACACATTCCCCACACATACTGGCAGGATGCTGTTAGGTGCCCCCAAAGAAGCCATCTCTCCTCCAAATAAAGCTGAAGAAAAATACTGTAACTCCTGCATTTTAATAACATTGTCCTGGCTGGAATTCACCACATAGAGAAGAAATGGTTTGGATTGCTAATGTGATCCTGTGTAATAGGAGCTTCTAAAATAACCTTTATGTAAGTGATACTACATTTTTGAGGGTGAAAGATAACATTGCAAAATGAGAGACCTAAAATTAGGTGCAACATTTAATGAATAATAGATTTCTGGAAACTATTAGGGAGTAACTGTGGAATGCAGAAATTCCTCTCCCTGTATTTAGGCAGAACAGAAAATGAGGCCATCTTAAGTTCTTCAAAAAACTTAACTTTTTGAATGACACCCCAGAAATCAAATAAAAAGGGGATATCTGTCTGCATTATTAGAATTTTCAATACTAGTATTATTTGCTGTGGTTATCAGTGGTCCATAAAAACCACTCTTGGGAAAAAAACTGACTTTAATTAATAGGAGAAAAATAATCTAGTTATGATCACACGTCTACTTTTTGCTAGCTAACAGGCATTTGGGGTCATTCATCACTATAGCACTGCATTTCAGGTCTGACCTGGGCATGCCATTTTAGTGTATATGTAGTCAGCACACTTGGGTTAGACCTCAGTTGAGCAGCAGCACAATATTTATCTCCAAAAAAAAAACCAACCAAACCTAAAAACCTCTCAGAAAAAGTAGATCAGCTTCAGTAACCACCCAAGTCCATGAATGATGAATTCACTGAGGAGTATGTTACACTACTTCCAGAATACCCACTGTATGCTCCACTCATATCTGGCAATCAGGTAGGAAATGCAGCCGGGTATCCTGGCACACCAGTGTGTGGACAGAAGGACTGGCACTCTCTGGCTACAAGGTTACTTTACTGGGTGTGAAGCTGGTCTAGTTCTGCACATACTCCCTGCTTGCAGCATCACTGCATAAACCACAGTCAGAAATCATGGTCTGACCCCAGGAGTGAAGGGAAGCAGCATGGAAGAACAGTGCACAGGCAAAAATTTCAGAAGATGGCAGGGAAAATGGTGTCAGTCATAATTAGGAATGCAAGATTTCTTCAGAGGTAAAAGCAAGAACCACAGCCAGTGCACACATCAGTAGGTACCCATGGAATGTGGAGGCTGCTCAGAGATCAGACAGACAGGCCAAGAACAGAGACCAAATACATCAAAAATCATGTTCCCTGGCAATGCCATGGAGAAGCAGAGCTGGTATGACCCTCATTGGCGGGACCAAAACTCAAGAGCTGAGGGAATCTCATCTTTTTCTTTTTTTTTCCAAAATGGTGCGTTGATGACTTCACCTCTGGGATGTCTTGCTGAGATAAGAGCCATTAATTTCAGTGCAAACAGTGCATCCTCAATGGCTTTGAAAACTCTGATAGTTGCTTTCATCTTAAAACATGAATCATATGTCAGGTATGGCTTGGGTGTAGCTTTGAAGGCAAATGCATGGAGTAGAGTCAGCAACAGCTGTCTGTTGGTGCTGTACTAGATGAGTTACCAAAGCCTTGCTCCTTCTGTGATGTTAGCACCAGAGCACGTGCTTTATCTCTGCCGTTCCAGCCATGAATTATGCCGAAAACAACATAAAATTGTGCCATTTTCAAATCTGTTGTTAAATAATTGATTGTTTGCCTGCCACCATGAGGACACCTTTAGAAACAGCGCTTACACGGCAGCAAGTCCTGAGCTGTGAGAGACCTATGATGCATGTTAATTAAAACTGCTAATTAAAAAAATGTATTTTGGCAGTTGAAGATAAATAAATACCTGAGAGATTTGTTTCCTGAATTCCTATGGTCTGAAATGACAGATGATAGTCCTTCGTAGAGGGACAGAGAATTCATTTCGATTAAATTATCCTTTAATTTCCTTTTCTAAAACATCAGAAAACCTCCCTAACTGACATTTTTGCCTTTGTGTCGGGGATAACATTAAGAATCATTTTCTATGACTGTCTCTTCGACAGGCAGAGAACTCATTTTAATCGATACATCATAAGATGTTATTACAGCTATTTTCTATCTTAATTCAGCCTGCCCTTCATAATTATGTGGGTTTTTTCCTGTTTTTCAAAGCTCTCGATGGTGGCAGATTTCCACCACCTAGTGGGAAAAGAATGTACTGTCTCCTAAAAAGCTTTGCTCAGATTTCCCCTTAATGCCTGTTTTAAGCCTTCCCATTATAAGCCCCTTTTACCAGCACTTATTGCCAAAGTATTTCTCTTGGGTTTTTTTCCTCACGAACTGGTGAATGTGCCAAGCTGTATAAAACTCTTCTTGAAGGTCTCATACATTATATACTCCACGAAAAATATGTCTCAATATAGAGGAACTATATGTCTGTGTTTTCAATTCAGTGATTTTTAATGTGAAAGGAAAACTGAAAACTTTAAAAAATTGAGGAAGTTCTGCCAATGAACATCACTGTTTTCCTTCCTATGCTTCACATGGACCCCTCATTCCCACTCAGGTGTATTCTCAAGTGCAAACTAATCCAAACCCCACTGTATTCATTCAGGCAATCATCTGTGTCAGGATGCTCGGTGTTTTAGGTGCCAAGACTGAAATCAAGTCAGGGGAAACTTCCAGAAAGGAGAAGGTTAATGAAAGGCAAATGCAATTGCTATTATCCCCTCTTCCTATTTGCTGCCAGGAAAGTCTTGCACACCTATGGAGCATCCTCTTCCTTCCCACCTCTTCCAAAGTGAACAAGATGCTTGCTTCCTTTAGCCTTAGAAGAGAAAAAATTAGTTCTCAGATCCAGCTTTGATCAGCAGTAAGAGCAATAGGGTTAAGAAGCTCTCTTGCTTTTACATCATACAGATAGAATAGTGACTGTGACTGTTGATCCTCATAGGATTTTTCCTTCTGTTTTCCCCGAGAAACCCAAAACAACAAACCCCAAAAAAAAAACAAACAAAAAAAAACCCCACAAACCAAAACAAAATAAAAAACCAACAACAACAAAACACCACCACAAAACCAAACTAAACCAAACCAAACTATGCCATCATCTGATTCTTATCACTGGATACCTCACACTGTCGAGCTCATCCTGATAATTATTCTTTGAATGTTATCATTATTTCCAGCTGTCACTTCATTCATCTATGTTCAAAATTGAGATCAAAACTCCAGCTAATTTGTCATGTAACTTTGGAAATATGCAAACACACCTTTGCAGCAGAAAAATTTCCTGAGCATCTAAATAGCCTCTCCTGGCAATAGTGGTCAGTTAGCACCTAGTTCACAATCAGAAACGAGTTGTTTGTGCATCACTCTGTCCTATCCTACCCAGTCTGCTCAGGTGTTTAGAGCACTTCTGATGAATCATGGTTTGCAAAGGACAAGAAAGGCAGTGATGGTGTTATTGTCCCCTCTCCCACTTTGTCCGCTAGCTCAACAACAGGCTGCTCGGTTATCCTATGGTAGGTGTAAGGAGATTTCAGCTATTGCTTCCTATTTCCTAGGTGAAGGCTGCAGTTCTCAAATTACAGGGCATTTAAATGTAGCTCTCAGTGACAACTATTAACAATGTACCATTTACATGGAAAAATACATTTGAGAAAAGAAATGTTTAAAGTGTCAGCAGTTAGGACTGCACCTGGGGAAGAGCAACCCCAGGCACCAGCAGAGGCTGGAGGTTGACCTGCTGAGGAGCAGCTCTGTGGGGAAGGAGCTGGGGGTCCTATGGACAGCAAGCTGTCCCTGAGCCAGCAGTGTGCCCTGGGGGCCAAGAGGTCAGTGGTGTCCTGGGGAGCATTAAGAAAAGCACTTCCACCAGGTCAAGGGAGATAAACCTACTCCTCTACTCAGCCCTAGTGAGGCCTCACCTGGAGTGCTGTGCCCAGTTCTGCACTCCTCGGTACAAGAGAGACATGGAGCTCCTGGAGTCCAGTGGAGGGCTGCACAGAGGAGTAAGGGACTGAGGCATCACTCTTACAAGGAGAGCTGGGGGAGCTGGGCCTGCTCAGTGTTGAGAAGATATGACTGAAGGGGACTTATCAATGTTTATAAGTCTGTTGGAAGGGTGTCAAGAGAATGGACCAGGCTCTGCTCTGTGGTGCCAGGCAATGTGACAAGAGGCAATGGGCAGAACGTGATGGACAGAAAGTTCCACCTGAATATGAGAAAGAACTTCTTTACTGTGTGGGTGACTGAGCACTGGAACAGGTTGTCCATAGAGGCCGTGGAGTCTCCCTGACTGGAGATATTCCAGAACCATATGGATGCAATCCTGTACCATGTGCTCTGGGGTGACCCTGCTTGAGCAGGGAGCTTGGGTCAGGTGACCCTCTGTGGCTGCTTCAAACCTGACCCATTCTGTGACTTTCATATGATGTTTTTGCAGGAGGAACAAGAAAATACAGTGCATGAATAGCTGGCAAGGAATTAACAGCAGGTGAGGAGTACAGTCTATGGTACTCATAAAAGAATCCCCTGGGAAGAGGCAACTTAATTAGAAATGAGAAACCCCATTGCTTTTTTAGATATCTAACAAAGAAGTGGCAGTAAGCTATGCAACATAAATTGTTGGAAATTACCATAAAGACTTTTTACTTGTCAAGGACACCTGGAGCTGGCAAGGAGAACCTGGATGGAAAGTTTTCCAAATAGTTATTTCATGCCAAGTAATGGTATTAGTACTTGCTATTCCTAAGTAAAAGATAGAAGACTATATCAACAGTTTGGGAAGGGTAAGTGTTCCTTCCAATTACACTGTGTAATACTTTCATGGTTGCAAAAATGTGAAAACTGCTGTCCTTTAAATGGAAAAAGAACTCTGCACTGAGATGCACAGAATCATCATGAAATCTCTTACAAATAAGATGCTTCACTTCCTGCCAAGATGGATAGCTAAACTGACTATAAATAGTAGTTACAATTCCTTATACACTAGGCTGACAGCTTTAAGGAGACAAGCAAGAGTTTATCTTGAAATATTTTAATCTGCAACTGGTTTCAATTGCTCAGAACAAAGAAATCAGTCAGATGGCAGTGATCCAGCAAGGACTGAGCCCAGACCAGAGGTCCCCTAAGAGAAAATCTGAATACAGAGGAGACTGCAGTCTCTCAGATATGAGAGGACTGGTCCATTTTGAACAGACCCAGTTCACTCTGTAGTGTTTAACCACTTCTTCCAAGAGCAGAAAGAGGCAGCTTGTTGGCTACTTTGGGATGGCAAGTATTGTATAATAATATCATCTTGAGACAGGTAGTGCAGCTATTTCAGTAGGATGATAGAAATTCAAACTACAAATCCCAGATTCTTATAGAAGCAAAGGTCCATAAAGCAAAGTGGAGGACATTTATTGGAGAACTGGATTCATCACTACCAGCCCTATACTGTACTGGGAAGGATTCTTAAAGTGGTATAAAAAATTTTGCATCTCAAAATGAGTGAATAGATCACGGATATAAAATTGGCCCTTGTATTATGATGATTTTCCAAAGGGCCTACATCTCCTCCAAATTAATGTATATGCCTGAATGCATGTGCCAAAGCGTGTGCCTCTCTGGCTGTGTAACAGGCTTAGCAGTACATTCCCCATCAGCCTGTGAATGGGCATTCCAGTCACTGGCAAAATGTCACTTTATCACAAATTTAAAGAAAGAAAAAATGATGCTGAATAGACTAGTGCAGATCCAAGTTAACCACCCCTCAGGAAACATAAGCCCAGCTCCCAGGCCTGGCCAATGCCACAGGCTGAGCACAGGGCTCCTGCTTTGTCTGTCCCCAGACAGGGCTGCATTTCACATAGGGGCCAGCACAGACCTTCCCCATGCACACAACAGGCTTCACTGGCCCAGTAATGCCCATTCTCCATCTCCAAGATGAAATGAGGTTCCTCCTATGGCAGTCCCTACCCCAGCTGTGCCCAACACATGGCCAAAGCAGATATTTGATATTTCACATTTTCCAGGGTCGTCAGACATGATCCCTCTGTCCAGGTCCATCTTCCAGCCTCACCTGCCTGCTTTCTTGCTTGCTTGCTTCCTTTCCTACCTTCCCTCCTTCCTGTGAAGGGGAATGCTGAAAGGCTTGGGCACATTTCAAAGGTCACTTACTCGTTTAATTACTTTTTAGACTTTATTTGATCATGACCCCCCTGGGTGCACCGCTGTAGCCCACAGCAGAGTAACTTCACAGCCTCGGGTAATGGAGTCAGCCGAGATTGGATTGCAAATACTGAAAGGCTCACTGACACTAGTACGTGTTTATGGTACATATTACACGTGTACTAGATCACGTTTCTCTCTCTTCAAAGTAATGATTTTGACCAGCTGCACTTTTGCCGAGTCTTCTTGCTCTTCATCTGCAAGCCTGGTGAGTACATGGCAACTTCCATCAAGTAGCAATAGGCACCTCAACATTCAATGAGAAGGCATTAGCGCTGGTGGCAGGGAGTTGGGGCAGAGGGAAGAATGGAAAAGGGGAGGGCACAGAAGAAGCCCGGCTCCCCAGCCCGCACTGACCGCCCGAGCAGCGCCTCTCGGCCGGGGCGCGCAGCCCCGACTCGCTCACCTCGCCCCGCCCTGCCCGCGCCCTCCCGCCCCTCACGGGGCACCGCCCGTGCCAAGGTCCGGCCAGGGCGCTGCCAAGGCGGTGCCTGAAATAAACACAAGCAGGAGACCTTTCTCCTTTTAATGCCTTCATTACAAGTGATCAGCTCAGGGGGGAGAAGGGACGGGTCCGCGTTCACGCCGCCGCTGCTCCCAGGAGAGACGAAGAGGAGGAGGGCAGTTTGGTCCACCAGTCTGTGGGCAGAGCTGGGGGTTCCGTCCTCACGAGAGCATCTAGAATCCCTTGTTCTTTCGGTTAGACCGTGAGGTTCCTGCCTCTAGCCGAGGTCCTCTGGCTAGGGCGAGGGGCAAAAAAGGATCTCAGCGTCTCTGCAGGCTCTGGACTTTGTTCCTCACGTCCAGACATCACTGTGATCTCTTAATTCCGTGTTGGCTCGTTGTTTTTGGGGTCTTTTTGGTAAGTTTGGTGGGGTGGCTTTCCCGTGGCATGCTGGCTCCGAAGTCATTGGCATGCTTTCCTATGTGTACTCCTTTCACTGTCCAAGAAGGGTCATCCACCCGGCAGCAGGCAGGGTAGTACTGACAAAAGGAGGAATTCTTAACCATCAACGACAGGTAGTTAACGAAAACGACTGGTGATTACAATAACAGACAGTTAGAACTCCACTCTGGCAGCAACTGGTCCAACCTGTTCGCTCTGCAACCTTTAAAAAAAAATGGCAGCTTTTTCTACTCATAACAGTGCCAAGGTGGTGCCAAGGTGTCCCCGGGGTCCCCCGCCCGCCCGGGATCGCCGGCGGGCGCTGCTGCCGGGGCTCGGG
This sequence comes from Camarhynchus parvulus, assembly GCF_901933205.1. Classification (NCBI taxonomy): domain Eukaryota; kingdom Metazoa; phylum Chordata; class Aves; order Passeriformes; family Thraupidae; genus Camarhynchus; species Camarhynchus parvulus. The sequence goes on along the minus strand of NC_044586.1, from coordinate 44,369,431 downwards.
GAGCGGCTTTTCCAGCGCTCCCGCCGGGAATGCCGCGCTGGCAGCCCCCGCTGCCCCGTGAACAAAGGCACCGAAGCATCTGCGCAGGCTGGAGGCTGCTTTTTGCGGAATAACGAGAAATGTGAACACCGTTAGGGAAGAGGTTTCAAATTCAGGAGGTTTTCCTCTTTTATCAGTTTATCTTGATGTGTTGTCAGTACCATTCCTCCTCGAGGAGAAGGCCTTAAGTGAGTCCATCAGTATTTATTTATAGATGCTGAATCAGTTGCCTGGATTTCATTCACTGCCCATGTACTTCAGCAAGCTGACTCGGTGCCCATAGCTGGGATCCTCCTGCTGCAGATTTTTGCATGAAGCTAAATGTAGCCTCAAGCCAGCTCCTAAACACTGGGACCTCGGGGAGCTGGAGCATTGATTCATCATATCCATGCAAGAAATGCAACCTAAAAGCTGTTTCAGATCAAAATAGCAGCTCAAGCATACCAATGTGGATGCATGAAAAGACATAGAATCCATGTTCATACATTCTGTTAAAAAATCACTGAAAATATTTTTGTTATTACCTACATACAGAATCACAGAATCATAGCATGGTTTGAGTTGGAAGGGATTTTACAGATCATGTAGTTCCAACCCTCTGCCATGGACAGAGACCACCTGACTAGGCTGCTCAGTACTCCATCCAACCTGGCCTTGAACTCTGCCAGGGATGGGGCATCCACAGCTTCCCTGGGCACCCTGTTCCTTTCCCTCAACACCCTCACAGTAAAGGATTTCTTCTGTATATTTAACCTAAATTCTCTCTCTTCAGTTTGAACCATTGTCCTGTCACCCCAATTCATGATGAATATCCACCCATATAATTTTGAGTAGTCAAGGAGACTTCTTCTGAAGAAAATATTTCATTGTTGCTTTAAGAAAAAACTAAAGCTTAAAAAAATAGAACCCCAAAACAAACAAACAAACCAACCCAAAAACAAACCCCAAAAAACCCCCCAAAACCGACAAAAATAAACAAAAAATAATCCACTCTAAAAATGCAAAGTTAACGAATTATCCATGAGCTTTTGCTGAGGAGTAAAGGGTGGCTGGGAGTTTCAGCATTTCATGTCACCTTGTAGTCAGACACTGTTTTCCAAAGTCAGTTATGTGATGAAGAAGATATTAAGATTAAATGAGCAGTGCAGAACTCAAAAGCAAACCCATAATTATTAATAGATATTTAAATTGGCAGGCAATCGATTTTTAAATTGTCCTTTCACCCTTGTGTGTAATGTGGTTTGCTCACAGTGACAAATTAGCAGCAGCACTGTGCTGTGACTGTTTCTGCTGGAAGGTTCTCATTATTATTCAGGGGTTTTGCTGGCTCATCAGTGAATCATGGACAGCATTTCCATCGCTGAAGTGTGGCCCAGAAACCAGAGAAAGGATCGGAAACAGAGTCTATAAAAGCCTTTTCTTAAATTCTAAGATTCATTGGTTTCTTGAATGGGACTAAGTTCTTTGGCCTCATTGTTATTATTTCTTATGTATCCCAGAGGAAGTGACAGTACACTCACCCCCTCCATCCCTCTCTTTAAATCTTAGTATTCTTGTTAATCCATCAGGAAAATAAGAACACTAACATGTAATGGACTGAAGGTGCTTTTTTTTTTTCTTATTTGAAAAGAACAATCCTCTTAATCCCAGTAGCACTGGGCTGAGATCTGAGGTTTTGATCCAACTTTCATTATTCACCAACTCATTCTTTTGGACAAATGATTTTCAGTTGCTACTCAAAACATGAATCTATTTTTCAGTTTCTACTTGGCATTTGTTTTATCATTTGTTTTTCTTAATCAGAGTTCTAATTAGAACTAATTGCATTTTTGTCTGTCAAAATAGATATTTTTAAAACAGTAAAGCTTTCACGGAGCACATTGCTTTGCTGGCATTTCCAATGGGGTAGGCTCTGTATCTCAAGAAGACAAACTCCAGTCAGACAGGGTGAAATTAATAAAAAAACTTGGAATTTTGGACCTGAAAATTCATATTTGTAGGCAGTCTTGTGCAATTTTGCAGGACTATGTTTGATAAAACAAAAGTAAATATTTGATCTTCAAAGACTTCAAAACCAGATGAAGTGGGATTTTGTTCCCCATATACTTCATATACTCATATTTTGTTATATTTTTGTTGAGCTATTTTATTGAGTATATTCCTCATATACTTCTGACAATCATCCTTGTCTTTGTTCAACACTATTCCACTCTGCTCATTTTTCAAATACCTTGACCATATTTAGGATTCCTGAAGAGTTTGGATTGTGTGCCACACACAGCAGATCACCTTCGAGAGTGTGTGTTCTAACAAACTTGTGACAAATCCTTTTGCCACTTCTGGTGTTTTCTCTTTTTCCACATACAGAGTTCTCACGTCATCATTATTGTTTTTTATAACCTGTGTTCAGCTTTGTACTGTTACCAGTGAAAAAAGCACATGAACTGAACTCATACTAGACTTTAGGAATAAATGCTAGGTTAAAATTGCAGGTATCTCAGAGGGCAAAAAGGCTTTCTTAATCTTTTAATTTTTTTTTTTTTTTTTGCAGGAAATTAGTGTAATATCAAATAAGTGAAAAAATGGAAGGAACAAACTGTTTTTCATGTTCACAAGGAATTAGTTGATAATGGGCTTAAATTTCATCAGGGAAAATTTTAGTTAGACTTCAGGAAAAATAGCATTAACCCTGTTCATTTAGCTGAACATTAGAAAGGGAGGCCCATGGACAGTTCACCATTTGAATATTTTACAACGTGAATAGACAAGCCTCTGTCAGGAATCTGAGTAAATTGAATGCTGCTGCCAGGCAGAGGGATGGATTTCATTGTCTTTCTGAATCTCTCTTTATTGTCTGTGCCTGGTTTGGTGAAGGTGCCCACTGTTCAGATTTATGTAACCCTTGAGAGGGACAGGTGTCTATAAAGGATATTTTGCCCTCAGTTCTTACAAACTGTTTGTAGATGTTGAGCTTGAGCTGTTTCATTCTAGAGCAGCACAAGGCCAAGTACAAGCTGATACTCTGAAGGTAACATGACCCCAAGCAAGGCAAGCAAATGCCTGCCCCAGCTGACCCCCTACTCTTTAGTAATGCATATTCCCCCCACAGATACTGTCAGGTACTATTTTCTAGTCAGATACTCTCTGATGGTTTGATGTTAACAAGAACAAGAGCTGATGTGGATATCTGGAACAAGGGAGTGAATTTATCAGCAAGCTAACTAAGGCAAGAAAGTATTTTGTCTACTGATATTACCTAACAACATAAGGATCCAGCCAGCCCTTCAGGGACTGGCATGATGATGCCTTTGATGGGAGGTGGAGGTATATTATTGGTTAAATATTCCATTTTTTCTTTGCTTACCAGCATTTCTCTAGCATTGTTCAGGTTTATTCAGCAGAAGATTTCCTGAAACCATGTTGTCATTTCAGCAATGATAGTACTTGCAGCAGGTGAGTGTGGGTGGCATGTTGTGAAATCTATCTGAACCCTCTGTGCACTCTTTTCATTTACAGTGGAATTACTGAAAGATGAATGAATTACCTTGGGTAGATACCTCTGCAGCCTGCAAATAAAAGAAAAAGGGAAGAAGCAGTACTACCAAGAACAGCTGTGACTGCTGTAAGATGAAGCTGTCAGACCATCTTCCTCTGGTTGTAACACCAGACATTGCAAAGGCCCTTGAGATGTGCAGCTATACAGGAACAGAACTTACATCTGCAGGAGATATCAAAACATCCATGTACAGCACAGAGGTTACATCACATGCAGCTGGAGCTTGGAGCTTACTTAGCTGTTTATTTGAGATAAGGATTAGGGGGCTATGAACTGAGCTGAAATTCGCTTCAGGGTCAGGTTTGTAGGAGGTTTTGAGTCAAATATTGGTTTGTTTGGGACTACCCAACTGTCAGTAGATTAGACAGAAAAGTTCCCCTAAAGGAGATTGTAGGGGGCCCTCCAGAAAGTGTTGAAGGAGGGATTGTGGTACTCTGTTCTCAGCCCTTGCTCTGATGTCATATAGAAGCAGCTCTGACAGTAAATGGATATTGCTAACTGTTGTAAACTTGAGCTGAGAAGCCAAAGGCAGCCTTAATCACTGCTACCCCACACCCTCTGTGTCTGCAAGTATCTCCCAACATTGGGTGTGCTTTAGCAGCACTAGCAGGATCAACATTTGACCTTTGCATCTCTTCAGTCACTGATCTTAATTGCTGATCACTGCAAGTGAAGAAGCAATTAAATATGAAAAGGATCATTTGGGGCCTCAGTCCTGTAGGACACTAAGCATGCCTGTACATTCCTATGACTCAGCTGGTCATAGGTCTGGGCCAGTTGAGATCACTGACCATCTTGCAGGATGAAAACTTGGAATCAAGCAACAACAGTTCTAATCAATAGCAGAGACAGAAAAAGTGGATTTATTATGAGTACTGATTGAACAACCAGATTAAGAATAATTGAGGACAACATCAGAGAGATGAGGAAACTTTCATACCTTTGGGGACTGCTGCTCTAGCACACTTCTTTTTTTACAGTTTCCTGCCAGAAAAAAAAAATCTTATGGCTCTTGGTATCAGTTCTAGCAGACCACAGACTGCTCTGATAACTGCTGTTGTAATGAGGGATGTGACAAATCCACATTTGAGATACACTGAGTGTCAAATACTGGTGTTTCTCCCTGACTCACAAGTATGGATGTGTGTCATTACAAGGCAGGAGCTTGAGAGCAGTTACAGTGGCTATAATGGGAGTGGGAGAGATGAGAAATTAATACTGTCACTAAAAAGCAGGTGACAGCTCAGAGAAGAACAGAGAAGCAACATTGCAAGTGTCATGATTTTAGTCTTAAGATACCTTTGCTTTTATCATTTAATAATATTTACAGAAAGATGTTTGGGTTAGACTTCAGGTTTCCTTTCTTTACAAGTTCTCTACACTTATATTTTCATTCTCTGATAACTGTATTAGAGTCACCTTTGTAAAAACTACTTGTGATGTCCAGAGGAGATAAGTAAAATTGCAGCTGGGAAGTAACAGCAGGAGCAATGAATTCTTGAATCCAATCTTAACCATTTTCATGTGAATAACTTGACAGTAATACACCAGGAAAATAAAAATCAGGAAATAGCAAGAAGGTGATGTAAAACATAAGTGTAAAAGAAAGCACTCATAATAGCCGGAATAGAATTGGTGGGCAAATCCAGGTAGAGTGATACCAAGAATTTCTCCTGGACTTAGTTCTTCCCTTTGTTGTAGACAATGAAGTAGTCATCACAGAAAGAATATCATGAATTCTGGAACAGAAGACTGCAATGCTAGCTGTTGAGTTTGGTGACTTTTTTTGTAAAACTGTCCAGAAGAAATAAGAAATAATTGGATGAGAATGAGAACTTTAAGTAAAACAAAAGATGCTGGACATATTCCATAGCGTCAGCTGCCATTCCACTGTCATGATGAGAGTAACCAATTTATTGCTTGAGTATGAAGGTGCCTTCCTTATGTATATTTCAGTAGAAGGTTCTGAATACTAAAAAAATTACAAAGCTACCTGTAGGAATCCATAAAGTTAGAGAGTTTCAGGTTTGTGGGAAAACAGACAGGCCTCAGTGCAGCAGAGTTATGGATATTGCTGATGCATCTTGTTAAGCTGTAGCGAAGATGTGAGGAATAGAACAATAGAGCTATGTATTAGCAATTCGGAATAACTTTCTAAGTTGCAAAAAGTTTCTATAGCAAGGTTGAAATTATGAATAGGGTTTTATGCTTTGTTTTCTTATAAATGAACAAGCGAGCATTGTTTTAACCCCAGCTACGTGTGCATATGTTGATTGGATAGAATCACTGTCAATATGCTTTCTCTCTGTGTAATTGGCTAAGATGAGTATTTGGTGACTTGTAACAAGTGAGTTTCTTTGGCTTGCTGCCTGGATGCGAACTGTCAGGATCTTTGCCTAGACAAAACTATGTATTATAAAGATTCTGGAAAATAAACGGTTCCGACACATCCATCAGTGGTCCCGTCCTGTTCATGTCTGTATATAAACTGCCGGCGCAGCTACCCAGCAGTCCCTTATGTGATCACACTTTTAGGTGTCTGTCTCCACAACAGTGTGAATTCAGAGAGGGTGGCTCCTTCCAGCCTCTGAGATATCACTTGACATTAAAACCATGAAGATTCCAACCATATTTCATCTGGTCTTTCTCTGATGGTGACCAGCAAAAACTATAGGGAGGAGTACAAGAAAAAGTAGTTTTTTCCCCACATCACTTTATAAAAACGCTTAGGCTTCACCTGCAGATTTTGAGTACAGTGTATTGGCATTGCCATGAGATAGTGTGGCTGTGATGATGCTGTGACATAACCAGACTGAGTCCTCTAAACACATTTTCCATGCAAAGCAATAGGACACTCACTCTGTCAATACAAACTTGGGCTGATTATGGCATCTTATGAAAGGGTTTGTTGTTATTCAAGTTTGGGTGTTTTTTTCACAAAAAGAGTAGTATATCAGTACATTTAGATGCACAGAAGGGAAAACCACAAAACTCTAGACCAGAAATGGATTTATTTATAAGTTATGAAATCCAAAGTTATCCTTAAATACAAATAGCAATAGAAACAAGAAGAAAGCTTGTACAAAGATAACAGAAGAATGATTAAGTGAACAAGTCCATGATGGAATCATGTGAATAGAACTCGTGATTTTCTGTGATTGACTTACATTTAAAGTGAAACTAGGCCCTTACCCCTGTGATTTATAATGCACAGGGAACCTGGAAGTTTTGCCCAAACTGACAATCCATTGTTTATTGTGAATCCTATGGGCTTCCTATGACAAATCTATGTCCGTGTAAAGCAGGGTAAAATACTAATTGCTAATGTTTTTCATTCAGCTGGCTTTTCCAGCAATGTTCTAGCAACCATGTTTCAGCAGCCTGTGCGCCATATGTGAACATGTCTGAGTCACGAATATGCTGAATTTCATTCCAAAGAAATTTATTCTCCAGGGACTTTGAGCTCAGCATGGGTAAAGAAGTAAGCACGAAGATCAGAAGGCTTTTCCTTAATTCTGGATTGATTCAGATGCTTTAATATAATATTGTTAAGTTTCTTCAGCTCTTCTATGTTCTTCTTTTCAGATAGTAGTCTGCTTGATATTTGGTCCACCTCATTTCTAGTTTGAACTTGAAAAGGAGAATGTACCACATTAAATTGGCAACATTTAAGTCAAGAGCATCACCATCCTCTCTTGTATTCCTGTGACACTTTGTAAGGAATTATGATGACTAAAAATATTAAACAGAAAAACAACTACAAAACCTAATAATAAGAAGTTATATATATGGTGGGCTTACCTGCTCACTGCATTCTATTTTGCTTATTTGCTGGATTCTTCTTTTAGTTTAGTGCAGAGTTATAAAATCATATATGGCTCAGATAATTTTTGCAGTTTTCAGGAGCATATCCATTAGTGTCAACAGGGAAATGTCTTATTTTGGGGCTCAAGATCCAATTTGTGGCAAGTATGCGCATCTATTTTATTTTGAATAAAAGAAAAATTCTTGCAAATACTGACATTTCGAGGCCAACCTCCTCTGGCATGCCAATATGCACTCCTGAAGCTATTTTTATTTTGGCCTTCTGAAGTTAAAAAATTTACCCATAGGTTTTGAAGCTTAAGTGTAATAGTAGCAATGCTAAATAAATCTCTGCATGCGGTTTGCAAACATCTCAGATTATAGAACACAGTATATCCATATGTATCTAATAAAACATTGTAACATAAATTGAAACACCACTGGAAATCAGTTTCAAAACCCAGGCCTCCACCAATCTGAGTGGAAGCAAACTGTTTTAATTCTTGTAAGAATTTTTTTCACTTTCATTTATAATTTTTCCACTAGAGCAACCCAATACTAATTTTTCTATACCAAGGCTCTACTTTTAGCAGCTCCATGTTAAATAAATCTGAAATTCAAGTATGAGATATTTCAATTAGGATTTTACAATCAAGTTACTTAAAATATACTTTATGTTCTTTACTTGTCTGATATCCCTTTGAGTGCCTGTAAGAAAATTTAGTCAAGGGTTAGGATTTCCTGGCCAAAAAGAAAAATCAGGATTTTTGCTGTTTCAGCAAATTCCTGACTACAGGATATAAGAAATCTTGACTTCATGTGGGTTCCAATTCTTTCAAAATAGTCTTGTAAATTGAAATAATGCACCTCAGATTCTATTCAATATTACTAGCTCAGAAAACCCCAAGATGACAGGGGTTCCATTAACCAGATATGTCTTCAGCTAAACCTGCCTGATCAGTCCTAAAACACTGGAACAGTGATTGTGTCTGTAGACTCAATGCTACATGCAAATCTTGATAAATGTCTGATTCTTTTTCTGCTTGAGGCTTTCTTAGTTCCAAATCAATTTCCAGGCAGTACTTTGATGACAAAGGGTCAAGTCTCCCTTCAGGTAGCCTGATTTAAGTGTTAGCCTGGGCAGAATTCCAGTTTCAGTGGAATGACCCCAACACTGAGTTTTATCTGGAAAAGAATGGAAGGCATGTTGCCAAAGTATCTCACTGCCATACAATTACCTTTAAATTTGAATTTCATTTCCAGCCAGCATTTTTAACAAGACAGTATAGTACTGCTGAGATAAATTCTTCAGAGCTGTTGAAGCTCACAAATCCTTAGCACTAAGAATAAAATTGTGCCTTTTAGCCCTGAGAGAGTGTTGTTTGCCTGTGCTTCTGCCCCCAGGATGGCAACCCAGTGCCCAGAACCATCCAAAGCCTTTGACCATGCAAATACAGGAGTAGCATGTTACAGGGTAGCATGACACATTTCAGCAAAGCTCTTTTTCCAATTGGCCCTACATTTTCAAGAACTGCTCTTTGGTTTACTTACATATTAGGAATATTACAAATGAAACAAGCACCAAACTGACGGTCAAAGTAAGAACAAAGGTGATGAAGAACAAACGCTGGTTTCCTGCATTGCTCCCTGCCATTCTTTCTCCAGTACCACCAGTGTTGTCTTCCTGGTCTGTTAAGAGATGACAAACCATTTGGTGTATAGTTTTTTAAGGTTGGTTAGGATAAGCATGACAAAATGCTTCTTGTACCTGAAATTATGCAGAATACATCGTATATTTGGCCAACAGATTTTATTCCCTGTGATATTTCATGAAAGGGGAAGAAATCAACTTTATGAACTGAGCTTGAATTTGAAAATATCAAAAATTATACATTTGTTATAGCTGTTAGAACACATTCAACAAAAATGTTTCTGTGTTGAAATATAGTGTTTTGTTGAAGTTGACCTGTTTTACAGTTCAGACTTTTACAGCTGTTTTACATGTACAAAAGTTGCAATGAAGTTTTCATCAGGCAGATTTGTAAGGGCTTGATTGTGTTTAACCTTTTCAAAAGGGAAGAAAGCGAAATTCATATTGAAAACCAAGGTACAGATTCATCATGCACATTCATCCTCTAGATATACTTCTTTTTCTGTTTAATGAGAGGTATCTCTGGGGTTATTAATCTCCCAAAGTAAACACCTCTGTTAAGCCCCTAATGTTGGATAGAATGAATTTAGGTCTTGACTGTTTTATCTTAAAACAAATGTTTCCAATGTTCTTCTTCATCTTTAGGATTTGTCGGTTTTATTCCAGCAAAAAATGAGGCACCTATCCTCCCAATTGTCAGGAATGGAACAGAGTCTCACATAGACTACAGATGTTGTCCTTCAAGCACAGGAAGAATGAGGGGAAAAAGAAAGGCACTTTCAATGCTGACCTTGAATCAGCTAAACAAGCCAGTTCATTGCTTTTTAAAGAATGTGTTGCATATATAGGGAAATTCAGTAGTTCCTCTCATAGAAACAGTTGCAATCAGTGTGGGGTGGCAGTAAGCCCCAAAAATAACAAGCCAAGTGAACACCATGAGGAAATTCATGTGAATGTAAAAAATTTACACTTGAGCCAGATTTGTTTAATCTTAAGTTTGTACACTACTGTAATAACTTACAAAGATTTGGGTTTATTTTCTGTTTTGGCGGGAGGAGAAAGCTAATATAATTTCACTTTGGTGTCAGTCTCACACGTATTAAAATTACATGCAAATTACTGTAATTTATCCTTCCGTAATTGCTCTCTTGCCATTCTGAAAGCGAGTAGTGTATGCATCTGTGAAAAATGTATTTCTAGGTCACGTTCTTGTTTTAGCTGGTGGAAATCTCTGAGGTCTTTGCAACTGAGCCTGTAGTGATAAAGCTGAGGAAGGGCTGCAAATGCCATTACAGGACTTTAATAATGACCCTACCTAGGGCTAAGCAATCCACTGAGCTGGTAGATCTCTGGGAATATTTCTGGTTTTCTTTATGTTGTGTTTAACACACTCCTGTCTGTGAGTAAGCTGAAATATTTTCATGTTTCTCCTTTGAGGTTCTATTCTTATTCCCTTAGCATTCATAACAAATGCACATATAATAAGTGTCTGCACCAAAATTGCTTTCTAATCAGAATAATAGGGATGGGCAGGGCCTGCTTCTGCTGCCTGCCAAGCACCCTAAGTTATCAATAGTGGTCTCAAAAGTGGTCTGAGCTTGCTCAACGTAATGAATACTTCTTACTATTTCATCAGGCTGAACATGCCAAGCTACAGTGTTGTGAGGAATTGGTGAGCACACATTCTTGTCAAACTGCAAGCAGTGGGAACATTTTATCACTTAAAACATGGAATTACTGCATGGCTCCTACTGAAGCAACTAAACAGCATATTCATTTTAAACCGCTTTGGATATGTCTCTGATTTTCTGGCAAGAGAACCAGAGTTTTATGCTGCTGAGTAAGCTAGCTGACAGGATGAGATATCTACAGATTCTCCAAGCTTAAATGCTACATTGAAAGAATAATCCGAGAAGAAAACAAAGGATTTTACAAATTTATACTTATTATTATACTTATTATATTATACAAATTTATATATTTATTAAGCTACCATTTTTTACTGCTGAAATGTAGGGAGGGGCATGCATGCGATTATTCCAGAGAATCACATATGAATCCACAGAACCTTGTATATTTACCCTGAAAGTAAATAATACTGTCCAATAAAATTGCAAAAGAAAGCAAAACAGTCACACTGAAAGGAGTTTCTTAAAATTAAAATTTATATATGCCACTGTCTCATTTTCCATGTGTAAAAGTGACAATATCAAGATAATCCATTTATGAGAAATTAGTACTTTATGTCTAAAATATTTGCGTTAAATGTGGAAACCATCACCACTGTAGTTAGTTGGATTAGGAAAAGTTAGGGGACTTGGAAACAGAATTAATGAGAAAATATTTAAGACCCAAAATTAGAAACATGATTAAGTTATGGCCACATTTTAACATGGCTGCTGATCTATAAATTTCTTCACTCAAATTTTCCATTACAATAAGGGAAATAAAAGCAGACTCAAATATTGTTATGTGGAATGCTGCTGAAGAGCTCCAGGTGTTAAGATATTTTCAGGTCACAGAGAACTCAAATTGTAGCTATCGCTGGGTGAAAATATTCTTGTTGCTGTGAGAAATCAAAGGTAGAAATGCTTTATCAAACTGGTAGAAATGCTTTATCAAACTGGTAGAAATGTAGGAGCCATAACTGAAACTGTGAGTCAGAAAGTAAGATGCTTAAAAGTTTTACAGGATATTTCAGGTAACTGGTTTGAGTTCTTCGGAGATGAATCTTAAAGGAATGAGCAGAAATTCTCAGGTGCTTCTATTGCCACATATGAATTTTAGTACTTGGGAAGAGCTATGATGCTATTTATATAGTAGGCGTATATTGGGCATTACTAGAGACATTATCCTGAAAGAGATCACCTCATAAATCCCAACTGAAATAGAAGATAAGATCAGGTTTGAAAGCAAATCCCTAACTAAATGCAAGGATTTTCAGGAACCTAAAGTGGAAATACTCAGGAGGGACAGCTAAATCATTGTCTGATCCATCTAAATAATGCCATTTTCAATCTTTTCCTTACATTTTTCAGTACAGAGCTTGGCATACCTATTGGCCTATTAAGCTGTTGACATCAATGATACACAATATGGATTGTACATACAGAAATCCATGGATCACCTATCATACATACCTAGTGAATGTTGGGATTCAGCTGGACAAACATTTAGCTTGTTTAGGTTGTTTAGGGAATCAACTACATAAAGTTTTCCTTCTTCATGAGTATCAGGCAGGTTAAATTCCAAGGAAGGCCTCTCCATTTTCTCTAAAAGAAACAATAATTTAAAAGGTAAATTAACATATGGCTGTGGGAAATAACTTGTAAGAGTTGGTATACTGTTCTAAGGAAATACTGAGCAGCCTAAACGATCCTTAAAATACAGAGATTTGAAGGACCAGCACACTGACTAGATCTTGAAGGCAGGGACAACTCAATACATAGCACTTCTGTATTCTTGGAAATCTTCAATGATTAAAATATTTCATTTTTGCATTGTATTTGTGCACATACATGTGTGTATGGGGAAAGCGAGAAAGAGAAAAAAGTCAATTTGACTGGCTCCAGCATTGATTTGAATGGTACCTATTAGTGTATTATCCTTTGGTGAGTACTTGGTAAGAGATGGTGTGAGATCCTGGCCACAATGAAAGACAAACCTTCACTAACACTTCCAGGAAAGATGTCACTCAGGTTCTCTTCTTTCAGCATCAAGTAATTGAGACATAAAACAGGGAAGGCAGGTATGAATGTAGGAGATAAGAAACAAGAATATGTGTCTGTTTATACACCTTAGAATATCACTATTATTTCTGAAAAAAATGTAGTCTACTTCACACTTTCGGGCAAATTTTAAAAGCTTTTTCTTCAGACTAGTACCCCTTGCTTTAAAAAAGGCACTGGATGAAGTTCAATTAGTAAAAGCAATTTCTCTGCAGAATCTGGGTGCATGAACTCAGTGAATGATTCTTAACATAAATACAGTTTTGAAAGAAGATTATATATAGAAAATAAGCAATACCTAGGGAGGCGGCTTCTGTGTATTGCATATTATTCCTTGTCTTTTGCTTTTCTTTACACTGCTGTGATTGCAAAAATGTCTTCCAGAAACAACATACACTTCTAGCCACAAGGAGATGCAGGCATTCTAAGTAGCCATGCTTGTCTACAATTGTCACTGAAAACTCCCTCTGTAATTATTAAAGAAAAATATTTTCCTCCAGGTAATATCCCTCTTATTCTAAGATATTCCTTTCTCACCTTAGAATCACAGCCTAAATGTATGTTTTTCTTGCTAGTGAATGCAAGGAGGGAGCCCCCACAGATTAGTTAAAATTTGGATTAGAATGCATCTTACCCATTTAGTATTTTATAAAGCTCCCAAGCTCAGTTTTATCTGCCAACATAAATCAGCACTTTGTGGGATGCAAACTACCCTTGATGACATGTGTTAAGAACCTGAGGGTGATTTCTGAATCCTAGAGGGGTTAACTGTCCTCTTGACATGGTTCTGAGCCTTTTTTTCCTCTCCAAGGAATACAGAACAGTGTGACCAGATTCCTAATAAAACACTTAAATTAAAAACCTAAAATTTTAACCCTAATTGTTTGCAGAAAATCCTCACTCCTTCCCTCATCAAACCAAATGCAGAAGATCGCTATAATTCCCCCAAATCTGAGCGTACTGCAAAGCTGATATTCAATGAGCCTCAGTAAGTCTGAAGACTAAGCACTGAAAGCAATCCTAAAAACAGGGCTTGTTCTCCTGCTAGTAGAGACTGACAGGACTATAAGGATACTTTCATTTTTCTTTTTAACAGCGCATAAGAAAAGATTACAACTTACTTTTTTCTCTGTTCAGGAGTGTTGCTTCAAAGTGCAAAGAAAATATACAAAAGCTGGCATGAGAGGGGTTAACCTTACCTAGTATATGATCTTTAGGTGTGCAGCAGTAACTTCAGGACAGATGGCTGTGCCCACTGCCCTTCCTCTAGAGCATAGCATGGCACCAGACAGCAGTGTTTGTGAGCCATGTCCCCACCAGAGCTGGCTCTGCTCTGCTGTGTCCCCACATGCACATCCTCAGCCAACACAATCATTATGGAGCCCTGTGTTTGAACGGTGTGCCAAAAGTTACCACTGCATGCACAAAGGCTGCTGGTTATTTTTAGATTCTGAAGAGCAGTTGTTTCTCTCTTTTGATTAATACCTCCCTTCAGCTTTAGGGAAGACTCTTCTTAACAGCTTGAGGTGTAATAAATGTGACTACCTTTGATTCATTAGTATTATGAATTCTTTTTTTTTGCACTTATTATTTAAGTATTTGCACATGTAAACACAGTGAAGATTACCATTATTAATTCAAAAAAGTTTATATTACATTTGTTTGATTCCATTGATGTGCCAAAGGAGAAAGGATACAAACATTAGTGTCACTGGACAAAAGTATTATTTTCCCAACAAATCAATCTAAACATTGGGACCTTTGGTTTCACTATATCTTGTACTTTAACTTTGCCTAAAGACTTTTTTCCCCAATACAACTTTTAAATTTCTTCCTAAGTCATTGTGGTAAAAAAAAACCCCAAAACTTGGAATAAAAACACACTGAGAATTCTTCACAGAACGAAAAGGAAATAAAATCTAAAAGGTTAAAAAGTATGAGAATGAAACATTACTTACAACATAATTACATTCAGGTAATGTGCCAGTATGGAAGAAATCAGCCAGTGAAAATCATGTGAAGAAAACTTGTTCTGCAGTTCCTCTCTCTACTTTCAGTCCCATAGGAACCTGTTGAGTCCTGCAGTACCCATAAAGATAGCTGTGAAACAGACTGCCCCTCTCAGTCTATATTTAGAGTTCAGCTTGGCCAAGTATGCTCACTTCACAATATTGATCTGCTAAACAGAAATCAGCATATACACCGCTCTTTTTTATTATATCGGAATCAATAATATCCCACCATGAAGAATGAGGGTTGTTACCGACGATCAGTATTTCACTAATCTTTTGGTTAGTGCCAAGCCTCTTAGCTTTAGTGCTTGTCTAAAATGCATTTGCTATGCAGAAGAGTCATATCTACAACACTGTAGCTATGAGTAACCAGTTTGCTATGCAGAAGAGTCATATCTACAGTATTGCAGTCATGAGTATTTTAAAGTCATAGACTAGAAAAAACAGGGGCTTTCCCCCCTTCTCCCATATATTTTATGAGTTCAAATGGGACAGTATTATGTGGTGGTCTAATTTGTCTGGCATCCTTAGCTGTTCAAAGATTAAATTCTGATGAACTGGTGGTGAGTAGTGCTCCTTTGCTGACAGTTCTTTTGATCACCTTTTTCCTTGCTGACATTGCAGATGGCAGTGTTACAGCACATCGTATTGACAGGCAGAGGGTCTGCAGTTCAATACCACAAATCCTTTCTGAAGCTCTCCCATGTCTAAAATTCTGAATCCCTTTAAACTGCCCATAAACATTTTTCTTTCTCAGGAAACGAGAGTAAATCACCTGACTCATATTTCCCACCCTAAGCTGATATGTTCTGCTGCTCAGAATTGCTCCCTTCCCGCAGGAGTTTCCTGAAGTCCTCCCTCCAAATAAGGATATGCAAGTCAGGAGAAAGAAAAAATAAATCAGTGTGGCATCCATGCCCAAAATCTCCTGACACCAAAATACTTATAAGACAGGGACCCAGGCCTCTTGAGCTGAAAAGGTCTGCAAACCCAAGGGAGGTCTGCAGGGCTGCAGAAGAGCCACCTCTGCAACGGCGCTGAAGCCACATGGGTCACGGTGGATGGCAGCTGCAGAGTAATGGGGAAAAGGGCAACCTCCTGCTTGGCCCCCTGCCAGGAGGTGCTGCAGAAACGCTGGACAGGAAGCCACCAAAAGTGCCTGGCAAAGGACACCAAAGGTGACTACGCAGCAGCTGCAGTAGACACCAACCGGCTTGAGGGAACAGTTTTGCTCAAAAGGAATGTCTTTGGCCAGGCAAGTACAGGCACACAGCTTCACCTCATTCAAGGATCTGGGTTTTTTCTCCACTTGTATGACACTGACATGTGTTCCATCGTCAGTTTTCAGTTCAAGGTTTTGTGTAGTCCAAGTGATCAGTTTTGCAAGCCAAACAAGTTCTTATATAGTGGATTTATGGGGAAAAAAGACAGGTTAGAGTAGAAGGTATAGTATACATTGACTTTCTCTAATAGGTTCAGCTGTAATCAGAAACTGGGAGGGGAAAAAAAAACCCCACAACCACTCCACCCCAAGCCCAACTTTCCCTTATCAGAGCCGGCCACAGTTTCCAGGAAGCAGTGTTGTTTTCAATGTAATGTTTGCTTCATCTGGTGACAAGCATTTTAAGAATGTTTATTTAAACAAGCACTTTTACAGATCTTCAGGTTCAGAAGCTCCAGTTAGCCAGGTTTTAGTGTCTTTATTACATAACATCCCTCACCCTGCCACCCCTATTCCTAAGTCAGTTCTCAGCTACTGGCAGATTTCAATCCTATAGAACCAGAAATTGAGGTTAGAAGAGTAGTTTTCAACACGATGAACACAGGGAAGCTGGAATGGTTCCTCTAAAATAAAGGACAACATGTTTTGCAGCACCAAAACTAGAAAATGTTTGTCCATTAGAGAAGCAATGGCAAATTAAGATTAGGTGGTTGTGCAGAGCACATTCAAGTATAAGACACCTTTGAAACACAGCAAAGCACACTTGCACGTAGCATCTACTAACACACTGAGAATACCCCAAGCACATGTTTGAACCAGCAAATAAACAAACCCATCTCTTTCAACCTTTAGGTTTTGCCAATGTTACAGTGTTTCAATAATGGAGTAATTGCTATTACACAAAGAGCAGGCAGTGAGAAACATTTTTATTCCAAAAATTAAATATTCAATTTCAGAACACAAGAATCTTGCTTTTATTTTACATGGAGGCAAGTATTTGTCATTCACTACTTGACAGTCAGTGGAAGTTACTGAACTTCATAGTCCCTGTCAGGATAAAGTTATACTTACATAGGGATTTCTTGCCTGTCTACCACTGGTGAGTTTTAAAAAGTTACTAAAATAATTTCACACAAACATGGGTCATCTTTGCATATTCTTACCAGAGCACTTAGTCAATGACTTTACCTTTATATAAAGAATCCAATCTGACACACAGCATTTGACTACAGTTATCCACTCCATTTCATGTATCAGTTACAACATAATCGACCTCTGGAGCTAGTGGGAGGCTAATGTATAGCATTATAATATATCCCTGCACCAAATGTTACATCAATCTATATACAATGTATACAAAACTAAGCAACAACATGCATTATATTTACAGACTATGTAACAAACCCCTGCATAACTGCAAACTGACTACGGAAGTTAAAAAATTCATTTAAATGTTACAAATTTATTAGAATTATGAAAATTGAACCCCATTGAAAAGGGAATCTAAAAAAATTCCCCCACATCTGCTCTTTTATCACGACATTTACTTCTAGCCTTCGTCCGAGCCTTGAATGCTGCAGAGTTGTACAAGTGCTATAAAACAAAAAAAGAAAAAAGAATTACATATTGTCATAAGGTTTATGCCCTTCGGAGACTTTTTATGTTACAAAACAAATGAAAACATCCTTTTATTAATCTTTGAAGTAAACTGGTAGGCCTTCTGAAATTTATAGTGTGTTATCTTTGCACTAAAGGCTTATCTGTGTGTGTGTATGTATATGTGTATATATACATAGACAGACAGATATATTTTTCCTGTAGGTCCCTCCCCAAAAAATACGTATCTCTCAGAAGAGACCAAGTTTCACATGTGTGGAGCATGAATCTAGTACCCATCAGCAACCACATCAACCTTGAGACCCCTTGGAAAAAACACAGAAGCAGACATGCCCAGTGGAAAATTTAAGAGTTCATAGATGCATACAAGTAAGGCTGGGTTTCACTCAGGACAATATGAGGCACTCTTAGAACTACAGTATAACAATGACAGCTTCTGAAGGGCAGGAGTAATTAGAGTAGGAAGTAAAGAAAATTCATTACAGTGCAATAACCTACCCTTTCAAAACGGGATATCTTCATTGTTTTAAGAGTTGCAGCATCCAGCATTACTGGTGGACCAAGCTCAAACACATTCCGAAGAAAGTCATTTGACTAAACAAGAAACACACCAAATGATTAGTTTCCCTTCTAATTATTAAGTTTCTAAAGTTGACTACTGTAAAATACCAAGTATTCCAGTAAGAAATACTAAGATTTGTGTCAAATTGCTGCTATCTTTTGCAATTAAGTCAAGAACACTTCCTCCTTCAACCAGAATAAGGCTAAAAGCAAAAACAGTCACCTTGAGAAGACAGCTCCAGCAAATGAGACACTGTTTTGTTCTACACAAAACCAGGCAGCTGAACAGACCTGTATGGTTTCACAACATACCAGTTTTAAAGTATCTATCTGTGGAAGTAGTACTTGAAAAAACTGAAAAACCTGCTACATGCCCGAGCTGCCTCAGTCACACAGAAATTCAATTAACACAGGACTGAAGACTTTAACCCCATGATTATCACAGCAATTTGGGAGCATATATTCCTAAACTACAGCTCCTGCTTCTGTTACATATGCAAACAGATGACTACAAAACAAGCAGTTCCCAGAACAGAGATAAAGATTTATGTCTTCTCCCTGGAATGCTGTCACCAGTGGGCGGCAAGCTGTGTTCATTATTTTTGACTAAAACTTTCCCTTTCTTTTACAGGTTTGAACAGGAAGGGTGGAGGCATACAGCTTTATAGCCAGACAACTATATCATTCTGCTGAAAGAGAGTATAAGGATTCAGGGAAAACTCTGAAGCTAAAAACATATTCAGCCTAAATTTCTTACTTCTTGGAGAAGTCGATTACTACACTAGCACACCCAAGCTACAACTCAGAAGCAGCTTATCCAGACAGATGCAGCCCACTGTAATTAATTTTTTAAGTGCTGTCTTTAACACCTCAAATGCAAGGCTCATCACTAAGTTCTACTCAGGATCTTGTAATTCAGGCTGAATTCCATCAAAGAAGCCAGACACAGAGGAACACAGTCTGAGCAAGTGTCAGAGAGCAGCTCACCTGCAAATGGTATTGCATCCCCGAGCCCAAAATCTCCTTGAAGGTCTCGTACGTTTGTTTTTTAACCCAGCAGTCAATATACATGCGCTCAGGCCCAAACTTCACCATCTCTGTGGGGAAGTCACGCTCCTATGCAAAAGTCAAAGGAAACAACATCTATAATTTTAATTTAAACAGTCTTTTGTACTAGGAATTTTATACATCTCCGTGAACTTGATTTTGACTGATGAATTTGGCACACCAAAACCTTCCAAATAACACAGTGTATGTATGCTAAAGATTGTATTTGTTCATAAAGCAGATGCACACCTACAGTCAAATCTCATGTAGAACTTTAAGCTAATATTCTTCATGATTACAAAGTTTTTAAAAAACAAACGCTCAACTTTCATCTTTAAAATTACTTTAGGAATTGGACTTATCGCCAGGAAAACCAGTTCCAAGTACAGACAGAAGTCATCTTTAAGTCAGAATATAAGCCTCATTTAGTCTCTACCTTACAGGTATTTGGGACAATGGAATGTAACAAGTGCTAATAGGTGACTCAGATCCTTCTACAGGCAGAATCCCAGAGGTGACTTCAAATTATGCCAATCCTTCTTAGCTTCCACAATATTTAACTATTCCCAGTCTTTTTTCAACATTCCTAAAAAAAGCAGTTCTAGTCCATACATGTGATCTGACTACCAAATCTCATTTAAAATAGCTTTTTCCTGTTTCTTTCATTGAAACAGTAATTCTGTGTAATTATAAAACTGTTTTCACTGAATTGTATACTATACATTTTGAAGGTCTAGATTGTAACTAAGACAAAACAATCACCTCAACAGCCCGCAGAACGTCTCTGAAGACAGATCGCTGCTTTCTTTTATCCACTTTGGCCCGGTGCTTGTTTCCATCAGTAGCCAGAGCTCTTAGTTTCTCTGTTAGAAGGTCCATATCTTCATAAAAGAAATCCTAGGTTACCAGAAAAAAAATGTTTTTTAGATTTTAGTTTATTGTATGGCCTTAACCTTTTCCCCCACAGGTAAGAAAACTGATCTCTTTAAATTTTGGGTGTGTAGATCTCTACAACCTCTTATTTTATTTAAAAAGACAGAGAGCACTTCTCCAGTTCCATTTGCAGCATTGAAACCAGCAAGAACAAAGTCACAGCACCCAGTTTACCAGGAAGGGCGCTAACAAAGTCTGTTTGGTCAGCCATGTGACCCATACAGCTCCATCAGTGTGCATATACACCTGCCAATCTGTTCTACTCCAACGCCATTAATTCCAAGGGACTCAAACTGCTCACAAAATTACTGCTGCTGGAGGCAAACTGTGAGACACCACTGGACTGAGAGTATGGAATATTTAGCTATAAGTCCTGTATGAAATGGGACATTAGGAAGCTTTTTTTTTAATGCTTAACAAAACACTTTAAGTAAACTGTAATAAATAGCTTTGTGTTATTCACTTCATTAATTAATATGTGCTTTATATATATAGAAATATTTTATCCACTGCACTTAATTCAGCGGTAGTTCACCTGGACTAGTAAGACTGCATGCAAACTTACGTAAAAACAAGTTTTTGTGGCTTGTAGGTTTTTTTTAATCTGAATGTTTTGTCATATCAACTGACTAGAGTGAGCTTACTGCAAGCCTTCTGAAAGGAACTGGTCCAAGGCAAATACATCAAGTATTTTTAATCTGCACTGATTGTTAAGGATTCAATGAGAATAATCTGTAATGATTAAAGGGGCATTTCCTCAGTGCAGGATTTTTAAGATATAATTTTAAGATTAATTACTTGCAGTCAACTTGACCAAATAAAGGATCAAGTTTTGGTTTCCATTTACTTTTCCTTTCAAAGTTGACTTCCATAGCCAAGAGACTCAAATCCACACTGCTTGCATTTATACAGAAGCCTTAACATTGTTTCATGTTATGCTGTGCTAGTGTG
Source organism: Camarhynchus parvulus (assembly GCF_901933205.1). Lineage (NCBI taxonomy): Eukaryota > Metazoa > Chordata > Aves > Passeriformes > Thraupidae > Camarhynchus > Camarhynchus parvulus. The sequence goes on along the minus strand of NC_044586.1, from coordinate 44,348,310 downwards.
TCATGATTCCTGACTTAAATGGAGTTATCCTTTCACTTTAGGCAGCATTCTGGCAAAGCGCAGCAGCCTTGATTGAGCTGGGAGCCCTTCAGGCAACTCTCCCAAACTGTGCCATGCGTAAGCAGAGGGAGGCTGTTTCCTTCAGTGCTGTCAAGAAAAAAGTCTGAAAATTAATAAGGCATATTGAAAAAAGTAAATGCAACTTTAGCTGTGGACAAGCTAATATTGAGCAGTTTGCACCTAACCCAATTCAAAAGCAAACTCCAAGAAATTTCACCAAATGAAGTGTTACTGATATCTGTGTGAAATTTGTGCCAATTCTTTAAAAACCTCCCCCTTAAAATGACTGCCTAGTTCTTAACTCACTAAAATAGTTAAATGCTGCGAAACCATCATGCAATACCAGCTACTCTTCTCAAGTTACCTAAGTAAAAATACTGCAGAAACAATACTTAAAGTCAACATGTTTTCTACCTGATGATAGATTTTGGCTGACAGCGGAATTGTGCAGGTTGTGAATTACTCAAACTTGTCTGCATAAGCATCTGATGAGTGATCCCACTACAGTAAACAATACTGTTTCATTCTGGAATCTCTCTAGAGGTGTCTTTTTAAGATTTTATTTTCAAAGTGGGTGTAGGATTTAGATTTAAATCTTGCATTCCATATTTCTAGTTGCTATTGAGTAGCATTTGATGCATTTTGTTATATTGGCCCTGTTTTGCAATATAGAAATGAAGTGTAAAAAATAATAGCTACGAATTATTGCTGTACCCACTTAGACTGGGGCAGACTCACTAGAAGGAACATAAACCATGGAATTATTTGCTACTTGTTGAGGTCCAGGGTGGAGTGCAACACAGGTTAAGTAATTTGTTTCATCATTATCCCAATGAAAGAAGGTTTAGCTGCTGACATCTACTTACAGCATCTGTTTCACGTGCCAGTTCAAACAGAAGTGCTAGTGTTTCTCCAGCAGCTATTCTCATGTTGAGATCATCGCAAGACAGCAGGCTTGGAAGTTTATGCAAGTGCCTAAGGAATAAATCATATTCCATTAAGACCTAAATTTTACTGACACTGTTCATTGCATATAGAGTCATTACAAATTCTGCTTTCCAAGAAAGATACTCACATTTCAATTTTCTTCTTCACTTCGTTCATTGGACAAATGGTCAACAGCAATGTCCACGCCAAGAGAGCACTGACGTGAAGCACAGTATTATGGGTACTTGATACACCATTAGTGTCTCTATCCCGCTGATAGGCCTTCATGAAGACGTTTTCCAGGCATTCCATAGTAGAGTACAGCTCCTGGACAAGTGAAAAATACAATGGAAGTGGTTTAGGAGTCACACATATTCATCTTGCCAGTTTATTACATTTGAAAGGTATCAATCATCCTTACCGTAATGTCATCAGTCACGATGAAACAGCAAATCCCTAAGCAGGTTGCACACTGGACACAAAAGAAAAAAAAAGTGTCAGTATTTGACAATAATGTTACAGTTTCAAACTTGGGACCTTTGAAATTTAACATCTGGAGCAACAGAAACTTGAGATAAAAACCTTAAGAGTCTAGAAGTCCCCAGCCCTTAATTCATCTTCTTTGTCATACTTAGCTCCCAATTCCCATCTACTCTCAGGATGATTTTACAGCATTTGCTACTCACAAGCCTTCACTCTCCATGTATTATTATTTTTAAATAGCTTACAAAGCCCTTCAAAAAGCTCTATGTGGCGTTGTTTTCACCCAATGATTTTAAATCTCACTAGGATTTACAAGCAGAAACTATGCTGATAATTATATGACACTAACATCTGTGGGAAATAGTTTCTCCTTCTGACCACTATTTCAATTAAATAGCCTGGAAACTCTGCCCTTGAAAAGCCTTTCCTGGAACTTTCCAACTTCTCCTGCAGATCTGTTTCCTATGCCCCATATTCTAGTCCAGTTTCTCTTACGAAGAATAAAGAGAAAACCATTTGAAAGTGATGTTTGCACCAAACACACAGGACTCAAAACTACATTTGAACAGGACAAACTTTAGTAGCTTTTGTTTGTAGAAATAACTACTGTTGAACTAATACTACCTCCTTTTTGCAGCTGACAGTATTTGTTGTGCCATAGCTTGACTAAGAGTAGCCAGCCACATAATGATGAAGGAAAGTTGGAAAATATTAGCTGAATCACTGAAGTTTAAGCAAAAGTAAAACTTTTGGCAAGTGCTTTGGACAATCTTTCCTCACTATTTCATGCATACTGCTGATGTATCAATGAGATTACCAGGCAAAAGTAACTTAAAAATACATTTGGTAGAATGGCTGTATTGTTTACGTAGTTTCCAGATGCGCTATATGTGATTTTACCAAGAATAAATGTAAATGCTTAAGTAACATTCCTGTGCTGTTTAAGAATAAAATTAAATTTCAAGAATAAAATAAAATTAATACAGGAAGGATATATCACTTAGTAGGAAAATGTTTTCTAGGACTCCAACATCAGTCCCCAGAAGTAAGGGAGCTGCAATACAGTGAGTTCAGACACTTGACAAAGCAGTACATGTAACAGCTGAAGAAGAGAATCACGTTCAACTTTCAGGTGGAACTTTTTAAGCCAGTGAAAACTGCTATGCATCGCTGAGGGCATATGTCAACATTATGAGTACACACTAGTGTGGTAACCTTTCGTCCTGGATTACACAACAGTGAGCTGGCCAGAAGCAGCCCTCTGTCCCTGGCTGGCAAATAGACATTTCATACTTACAGCCTGTCTGGCCTGGATACTGGCTGTTCCATCACAGACAATCTTCTTCAGAACTGGACCAAGGGTCTTAAAAATCTCCTCGCTTTCAATTCCTGACCCCATCTGCACACACAGAAGACACGCCAGCCCAGCAGCTGCACACTGTTCATCGCTCTTACCTAGGGATTAATTAACACAGTGATGAGCAACCACCTTTTGCCCTGCCTGCCTCCTTTAATCTTTTAAAGATAATAGTCTGAAAGCATGTAAGTGGAAATTCAGAAACCAAGAGATAGAAGATAATTTCAGTTAATTTTCTAGGACAGTTAAAGTGTGACACCTGCATTCACAAAGTAATGTTACCTAAATTATTAAGCATGCTGTAAAGTACTAGAGAACATTCACAATCTTAATTTCTTTTAAACAATGTGCTATTTCATAGGGATTATTGCTTTCTAATAGCATGCATGTTAATTACCTTTCTTTATGCAGCGCTCAATGCTATCAGTTAGGGTCATTCTCCTCTCCATGATAAATTCATATAGTATTTTAGAAGAAAATGCACTTTTCAGACTTTCAAGGGCTGCTTGTCTTGTCTTTGCACTGTTAGAAGAGAAAAGGAAGACCTGTAATCAGCACATATCAGCTAAACCTTCGCCCTTGCTTTATGGTGATTTATATTTGCCTACACCCAGTAGTAAGAGTAATCCACAGAAGTACTATGAAGAAATGAAATGCTCTGAATTGCCTTCTTACTCATGGACAGCAAAATTTTGTTTGGAGACAGAGTTCACAGCAGTATTGCTGGCCAGAAAGAAAGTCACTCTACTTCAATATATTAGAAAAGGAAGGTCTAACCCATCCTAAAAAATCAGTAGAACAAAAAAGGTTTATTTAGACCTAGAAGTCCTCCCCAGAATAAAAATCTCAGTAATTTATAGAAGAAGATTTGATGTGTATTTTCCTTATTAAATCAAGCAAGAAAACAATGTACGAATGTGTTTCTTCCAAGCAGACTATACCTCTTGTCCAATGTAAGATCAATAAATCCCTTCAACTTGTATTCTAAGTCTTCTTGAGTAGCTTCTTCATCAACTTCGGGCCCTAATCCAGAAAAAATAATTTAGTCCCACTGATACACATTTTATTAGCATACACAGTAATTCCAACACAATGCTTTTAACACTAGTAAGGAAGCAGCCTAATATAGACAACACCTTCAGAATTGCTCAGTATCACAGCAGCATAATGGTGTTAAACCTACTACATCAGGCTGTGCCCTAAAATACTTGCATAAAAACTGGCCTATTGATACATTTGTGCTGCTCCTACATCTGCTTCTTACATATGCCAAGAATGAATGAGGGAGAGAATCTTACATAAATTTTCTCCATTTGATGACCATCATCCAATCCTGTCAACACATTTTCATCCAGTCCACTACATCTAGCCCTGGAGAACTGTGAGGTGCTCAGAGCTGATGCAGTGAGTCAAAGCAGCCTGTCCCATATAGCATCAATTCAGACACAGGAGCTCAGTTAAGAGCAGCATGTATCCAAAGATGACTCCCGGCTTATCCCTGTTTCAGGCTTTCAGGTCCCCTCCTCTCAACAAAATGACATTGCAGTAGTCCAGGTTGCAAAGATGGTAAAGGAAACAAAGCACAAATCTAGCTCAAAACAGGCAAATGTGACTCTTCCCATCTTAAACTCTTCTGCAGTTCTTACTGCTTCAACTACCTCTTATGAAAATCCATGTCTTACAACTCATCTTAAAATTCTTATTGTCTCTATAGCAGTACTCTACATCTTATTGTCTCTATATCTATATACTATTCTAGTAGAATAGAGCCTGATAGTTTCACAAGGCTCATGAAACCTGGAGTATATATTTATATATATAAACCAAACAAAGAAAATGGCCACTGGATTAGCCATCACAGTGTTAATATAATGTCATTATTTTATTATTGCTACTTACAGTCTTCTACTTAAAACTACTAAATCAACTCAGGTTTTATGTTTTTAAAAGATGAATAGATATAAATAAAAGAATTTACCATCCTCAGTGAAGCTAGCAGGATCACTGAAGCCACTGCAGTGGCTCATGGTTTCAATTGAAGCATCTTCATCACTAAAAGGCTGCACGTTTCTGGGCTGACCACCTTAAGCAAAGATGAATACAAGAGTTTGGTCATTTCTCATACAGAAAAGGAAGATCTGAGCACCAAAAGTAGAACTGATCCCTCCCAGAGCAGATTTGCTTTCCCTGACCCAACCACAGAAAGAACATTTCCAACTGCTGGCTCCTTTACTCCCACCTACTCTGAAGACTTTGTCAGCTCTGTTCTGGAAAATCATTTGTGAGCAGTGAGGAAGGGCTCACCTAGTACTGGTCCAATTCCTACTCTAGAAATTGGATGAATTCCAACTGGAAATTTAGGATCTTTCTACAACTTCATGTTAAAGCAGTTTTCTGTGACTGTGCTTTAAAAACAGGTCTATGTTAATTTAACTGTTAGAATGCGCTATCTAAAAAAACTGCCATACGGACTATTTTTTAATTTTGAGGAACTTCAAGATAGTGTAAGGCAAACCTTTGGGCAAACATACACTACCCAGTTCAATGCAAGGTATATGGGATTAGGTGGAGTATGTGCAGGATCAGCTATGTCTAACTCTTTTACTACTGAATTACAAGTACATCAAATGCTTCAAAGGGGGACAGAAGTTTTCCCTCTCAGGACGAAGAAGGCCTTGGCGCAGCAGCTTTCACACTTTTTGATGCAAGTAGTCTTTTTACCAGTGTTCACCTCCCTTTTTCATATCTGTTACTTCTCCAACAGTTCCCAAATCATCATTTACAGAACTCTGAATTCTGTTCTTTCAAATATTTCTTTTTCCTAAATTATTTAGAAGGTTGCACACAGGGCTTACCAGCTTCAACCAGGCTCCCTGACTACCAAGACCCCAAAAAACTATTTTTATCTAGGCAGAATCACCTTTCAGCTGGATCAACGCCCAAATGCTTTCCAATTAAGTTAGTCACACGCCGGAAGTTTTGCTACTTTTAGCTGTATCCACTTGTATCATTAACCATAACGCAAAAAACCCCACCAGACAATGCACGAGCGAACAAACTTGGAGGCCCATAGCTCTCACATGGCCACCTTCTTGCTGCTATCAAATAGGGATTCAACAGAAGTGGCAAGAACGACAGCAAGTCCTTCATAAACTAAAACAAGAGCAGTTGCAGAAACACCCTATAAATTGTTCACTTCCTGAAAAATTGGTATTAGAAACCAATGCTGCACACAGCTATGCTAGCTTGAAGGGCAATTTCTCACCACCCCACAAAACCTCCGTTCTGCCCCAAGCATGAACACCTCACACACGCACATTGTGCATTTGTTTATTTCATAAAACCCTATTTTAAGCTAGAAAAACGATTTTTCTATAAAGACAGAGCATCCCTTCGGGGCACGACACGGTGACACACAGCCGCAGCAGCAGCCGGTGGTGCAACGGGCGGACCCGCGGCCGAGCCGCCGCTGCCCCGGGCCGCTCCCGCCGCCGCCGCCAGCGCGGCCGCGCCCGCCGGCCCCGGCTCCCCCGGCGCATGCGCGCAGCGGCGTGAGGTGGCGGTTTCAGGGACGGCTCCTGTCACCCGCCCGGCCCGGCCAGCGAGAGCCCCGCGGCCGCGCCCGCCCGCCCGTGCTGCTGCCCACCCAGCGCCCGCGGGGAGGCGCGGCACCGCCCGACAGCGGGGCTCTGTTCCCGCGGCCACGGGAAACGCCGTCTGCACGGCGCGCCCCTACCCGCTGGCCCGGCCGCACTCACCGGCTCCGCGCTGGTGGTTGCTCCCCCGCTTCTTAGGCTTGGGCATGGTCGCAGCGGCGCTCGGCTCGGCTCCCGCGGCCCCTCTCCGGGTCTCGGTCTCCCTGCTCCCCCCCGCCCGGGAATCAGCGACAATCAGCCGATAGAAGAGCAGGAGCGCTTTTTACTCCAACGCCTTTGCGAGGCTGACTTCTCGGGCCGGGGCAGCGGGGGCGATTGGCGAGAGCAGGCGGAGGGCGAACCGGCAGCAAAGGCAGAAATCCCCGTGGAGGCCCGTGAGCGGAGTCGATGCATCTTTCTCCTCTCAGACACCCGGGGCTAAAGGCGCGGAGGGGGCGCCGGATCCGCTTTTATAGCCCCACCGGGCTGCGGGGGCGGAGCCTCGCGCAGCTGCAGCCAATGGCCGGGCGTTGCGACGGTGGGCCGCTGACTCAGCGGCGCGAGCTCGTGACGCGCGAGCGCCGCTGCCCAGTGGCGGGGCTGGGACGTCAGCGGCGCCTCGCGCGTCGCACCGCGGTGCACGCCGGGAGCGGCGGCCCCGGCGCCAGCCCAGGGGCGGTGCTGGGGGCGCGTGAGGCCGCGCGGGGCGGGGGACAAAGCGCGCCCGCCGTGCCCGGGCGCTCCCTCCGTGTCCCTCCGTGTCCGTCCCTCCGTGCCGGCCGGGCTCGGCTTCCGGCCCGCGCCATGTGCGCGCCTGGCTCTGGGAAGAGCAGGCTCGGCTGGGCCGTGTGCGGCTCTGTGCGTGTGCGGGGCCGCCGCCGGCACAGCTCGCCGTGTAGGCGGGGAATGCCGGAAGGGTTCACAGAATCACACGATGGTTTGGTTTGGAAAGAACCTCTGTTGATCCTCCAGTCCAACCCCTGCCAAGGCAGGGTCACCTGGAGCAGGTGGCACAGGAACGTGTCCAGGTGGGGTTTGAACGTCCCCAGAAGGGAGAATCCACGATCTCCCTGGGCAGTCTGTGCCAGTGCTCTGCCACTGTAAAGTTCTTGCTCGTGTTGAGGGGGAACTTCTTGTGTGTCGGTGCATGGCCACTGCTCATCATCCTGTCACTGGGCACCTCTGGAAAGAGTCTGGCACCATCCTTTTGGCACCCACCTTTGAGATACTGACATGCATTAATGTGGTCCACTCTCAGTGGTCTCTAGACTAAACAGGCCCAGCTGCTGCTGTCTCTCCTCATAAAAGAGATGCTCCAGACCCCAGATGGTCTCTGTGGGCCTCCACTGGACCCTCTCCAGTCGCTCCTTGTCTTTCTTGTACTGAGGAGCCCAGAACCACAGTGTGGTTTCTCGCTTAAAGACAGATATGCAGGATAGATGCCTTACTCCTTCATAGCAGGTTTTCTTCCGATGCAGAAAAGAGTTTTGTCAATTATATCTTCCAATGTAGAGACTTGTATTTTATGTTTTTTTAATTCAAAATTATTTTTTAATGTTCTCTGCTAAACATCAATCAATCAATTAATTAATTAATAGAAATACAATAGCTTTGCTGTCCACCAAACAGAGATTGGTTTTATGTTTCTGAGCTCTGAATGTTTGCAAGTGTTCACTGATAGGCCATATCAGAACTGCAGTGTTTGAGGAAGGGAAGGCAGTTTTACAGAACTTGCTGAAAGGTTACATAAGACACAATTGTGATTACACTGTTTAAATTCTGTTGTGTACGAAATGTATTTACACTGACTTCCAGAAAGGCAAACTGGCATAACAATTGTCTGTATATGCCACATGAAAAACAAAGGAGTTAGTGACCCATTTGTGCGTGCTGGATCGGGGAATGCTGGAAGTGTCTGTTTCTAGTAAATGGTAGCTGGCTGTACCTGAGCCCAATGTTTTCCATTGCTGTGCAGTGTGAGACTTCTGGTGAACAGTTCCCTGGGTGTGGGAGGTTCAAATCACTGGAAAGGCTTAGCCAGATCTTCTAGCATCCTGTTTAGGAAGAGCAGAGAGGAGACAGACGTCAGTTTGTACTGCATCTATACAGGACAACACATTAATGTCTCAAGGGCACTAGTTTTTCTCCCTCAAGATGAAGTGTTAGAGCAAAGGACAGCCTTCCAGGTAAGTTGGCAAAGGAGTAGCAATTAAATGCAGAAGGCAAAAACTGCTCTTGGGTACACAAGACATTATTAGAACAAGGGAGCAGCATTGGGCACACTACAACACCCAGTAGGAGCCAAGCAAGTACAGTGGGAGTATTTGAGCTGTGACATGCCAACACTACTCGAGTGAGAGCAGCCGTGTCCTGGCAATTTCCTGTGTGTTGTATGTTCTCATCATATGCAGATTGATTTTGGGGTGCAGCCTGACTGGCCTCAACAGAATTGAAATTTCTGCCTTCCAGCTTACAGCCCTGTCTCACAACTGCTGTCTGAGGCTGCCAGCAAGGATTTAGTTTAATGCTGAAGTCCTGGCAGGTGTGACAGTCTGAATAATGTGCCAAACTGTGCATGTCTGTGTGGCAGCTCAGGTGCAACACCGGTGCTACTTCACGGTGGAGTTGGAAGAGTTAAGTGTTGTAGCCCTTGTATACTTGAAGATGGTCCTGCCAGGAGAGGTGGAGCTAGTGCCCTGGAGAGAGAGAGGAGAGAATGCTGCAGATGAGGTGGGAAAATTAACAGCCAAAATATTAAATGCTGTTGCCAGATTTAGACAACTAGAATAAATTACAAAAGGTGACACCTTGTGATTCCTTTGGGTTTGTGACCACTTTGCATTTTGCCTGGGCTTTTGAAATATGAGGTTACTGAGATTCCCTGATTATTTGACCAAGAGTTAAGTGAGGTCACATAAGAGGAGTTGTGTATCGCTGCTTAGTTTTGCTGTCTGTCTGTGACAGAACAGACTCTTTGTCTTGATTGCTGACTTCTTGCCCACTCTCCTGATTTATCCTATTGGCAGGAATGCGTGGCGCCAGTAGGCTGGCTCAAGACAGCTTTCTAACAAAAATCTTTGGCTAAAAGGAGAGTCACATGGTGTCTGCAATCCATGTTCCTATTGTCTGGCTTGTGCTAGGACTACTGGTGTCAGGAGTGTCACAGTTCCAGTGGCACCAGTGATACCAGTGGTAGGTGAGAGGTGACATCCTTTGGAGAAAAGTGTTTCATGGAGTGGCAAGGCAAGCTGGGAGTGGAGGGTGACAGTAAGGCATGCATGACAGTGGTTTTACTAAGAAGTACCATAGCACCCAAACAAGAATAGCAAAGCAATTCTGGTGGTGGCTAGAAGTTCGGCCAAGAGTACGGATCACCAGTAACCATCCCAGTGAACACAGGGACAAGGAGATCTGAGGTCAAGCCAGAAAAGCCAAGCTAGAAAAGCCAAGCCAGTGAGTCAAGGTCAGAATGAGGTTCAGTGACAATAACCAGGACCAACCAGCCACCAGTCTGGTCGTCATTAGACAAGCCCACAGTGATGGGAGGGATCCAAGATCATCTCAGCTGGGTCAAGGTCTGGATCAGTGTGTGGGGCCAGGAACAGTCATACCTGTAACATAGCTGAGGTAAGGACTGAGAGAGAGTGCTTCAGTGTAGGCACAGTTCTTGAGCAAAGTAGGTGGCCCTCAGTTCTTATAGCTCTTTTTCACACAGCACTCTAATCCAAGGTCACTGAGCTGCACCACGACAGAGCTGCCTTTGAGCATAGGCAGCTTAATGCTGACTAAGCCCCCAAGAAAAGGTCTAATTAAGAACTTCACCCCAGCTGAGGGACATACATATGTGACTGACTCAGTTTATGTGGCTTAGTATTTGTGTGCCAGAGTTTATTTATAAGACATGTGAACCATCATAGTTTATGACCAGCTGTAGGCATGGCCAGACATACTCTCTGTACACTATTAAATGTTGTAAAGAATTCAGAATTGAGGGAATCATATGGATCCTTGATTCATATGTGTGTATTTGCCTCCTCTTTTGACACAATGCTCCTGTTATCTTGGCATACAAAATTATTTGGATTTTCTTTTTCCTTTCTGCTGGGCCTTAGGACATGACTGTCTTTGAACTCAGAAGAGGATCCCAAGCTCATCCAAACCTGGAAAATAAGCCATGCTAAGGCATTCCCTGAACAAATATTGCAAAATGCCTGTGTTTTTAGTGACCTACTAGGATTGACAGGCCTTCAGACTGTGTGCCTCAAAGCAGTGCTGTGGTCCTCTCTCTGGAACACTTAATGCTACAAATGCTGTCAGCACTGACATGTAGTCACACTGCTGAAAATAAATTGCCTATGATAAATTACAGCCACAGCCCCCTCAATTCTGGCTACAGTTGCTACAGTGGAATGCTTGCTTGGGGGTTGACTTGACTCTGCAGGCAGAAGGAATTCATTCGCTTCCTTTGCATAGGTAGGGCACCCAGTCTTGTGTCTCAGGAGAAAAAATAAGACTTAGAAGGGAAAGCTCATGTCAGGTCTTCACTGGGAAGGTGCTCAGATGAATGCATGTACTTCCAGGCATACATACAAGATGTATCTGATCAGTTCTCACAGAATTCCTCTTATTTCTGAGATAGGGATTGCAAGTGACATGAATTTCTAGTGGGCAGCAGAAGCCAAGAGGTGCGTATTGGAGGGCTGAGCAATTCCTGATATAATATTTCAGGAGTATTACACTGTAGCAAAAAATACACACCACCTATGTTGGAGATCCTTCAGATTTACATTACTTACCTCTTGTCTTCTTGCTTGTATTTTGGAAACCTGAGCAGTTGTGGTCCAAGCACATCCAAGAACCCCAAGAATACAATAAATGTGATGGCAGGCTCACTACTACAGTTACTATTGTTAGTTCCTGAGGGAGTTTTGATCTTAGCTGATGGATTAACTTCAGACACTGAGGGAAGCTCATGATGTCTATAGGTGGCTGAAGTCCAAATCTGTAAGGTGTAGGCACACAGTTTGTGGTAATTGGGAGTGGGGCTGCTGCCCAGCCTCATCCCCAGTGGGCACAGCTGTGAGCAGCAGGTGAGCAGCACTGACAGCCATGAGCCATGGAGTGCCCAGGGGCACTGACCAACAACCAAAGGGAACAGAGGGCACACAGGTGCAATGCATCAACATGAGGGGTATAAAAGGTTGGGCTGAAGAACCAGAAGGGCATTTGCTTGAAGCCTTCTGAAGTGGTGTTGCTCTGTATGGGCTGATGCTTAAAGCCTTTTGAAATCGTATGGTGCTATTCTGTGTATTGTGCCTGTCTCAACTGCAACATATGCTGTGATAGTAAGGTGGCACAAAACCAGCTCATACTTTTTTCCCTAAATTTTAGCAGCCCTGTGAGTATGGACACACAGAAGACATTTTGAAGGGAAAAGAAGGCAGTCAGGAATGAAGTTCAGTTATTTATGGTGAGCAGATGGATTTAGAAAGTCTGCCTGCTGAGACAGAGGCATGACTCTGCAAATCAGGTAAGTGCTTAGTGGTCACAGATAAATTCTCTCCACAGCCTTGGTACTATTCATACCATATGTACTGTGCTAGAGGCATGTATTGCACTCAAATTTACAATCCTTTTTAATTTAACAATTTCTGCAATAGGGTATGTGTAGACTTTATGAAACACTGGGTATTTATACAGCTGAGCACATCCTCAGTGGCACGCTACCCTTTCTTTCCTGGCAGGGGGTTTCAGCTGCCTTCATAATCCTGATATTTTGTCTCTTTTTATCTAGGTCATACTGATACTTACCTCCATTTTCTGAGGTAGCTTCTTCACTCCATATATATGATTTATTCATGCTAAGCTTTCTTGGACCTCAGTAAGAATTTTTCCTGGTAAGTCATGAAGAAACAATGCATACTTAGGCTCTCTGGTACATATGCCATTATTAATTTCATGTCTAAATTTGGTTACCTGAACTTTGACTGTCACTGCCAATAGCAACTGACCACAAACATTATCCAGTGTTACAGAGTAACTGTGACCCCATGGAAAAAGAAAGATAAGACTGACAAACATAAAGCCCTTGCAAACATTTTGCAATAGCTAATGGGATTTTGTTGGAATAAGGATTCACAGATTTTTTTTAAACAAAAGACATACACGACTCTATGTTTGTCCCTAGCTTATTGTTTCTTGTGGGGCAAACTGTAGCAAACAAATTACTTTGAATAATGATGTAATTGCTATTATAAAACTGTTGTAAGGTTGTGTATTTCATGATTCTAAAGGCCTAGTGTGTTGTCAGTTTGTGTCTTGCTTCACTTGGTTCTCTGTCTTTTGCAAAATTTTGTTTCCTAATATCAACCACTAAGTTCATGCTAAGAATTACCCAGGAAAACCAGCTACCTTCTGCTATTCTGAAATGAAATATATATGTAATTTTAGACACAGGCTCAGGTTTAAACATAAATTTCAAAATTACTTTCATCCTTCCAAGTTATTTAATATACCAGGGTTGCATAGAATTAGGGGACTGTGACACAGACATTCTGCAGCATGCAATACAGTAATCAGGAGTATGCATCTTGTTTCTTTTAGCACACATTACTATTGCATTACAATGCTGTTGACCCAGCTGGTTAGCCAATATCAGTGTAGGAGAATCTGATATTTCTCTGTTTCTGCCACATTGATTTTTGTCAATGTGCAGAGAGGGTCATTCCATTGAAAATTAGGAAGGATTAAATAATAGGAGACAATGCTTCAGTCTCATTTCTACCAATGCTCCTGCCCAAATCCTTCTATGCTTACATTCCCGTGTCCTCTTCATTCTGCCAGGCCCTTGGCTGTGCTCTCCCACCCTGTTGGCAATACACAGCTGTGATCGATACTCCGTGTTTATACTTGCTGGGGCACTTTTAACTGCATGGTTCAAGCACTTGTACATGGAGCTTGTCCATGAACAGTGAGTTTCCATTGTTGCAACAACCATAAACTGGAAAGAGACTAGCTTGCCATCAGTTGTACACCCTACTGTGCATGCTGCCTGTGCCAGTGACAACTGGGAGCATGCTGATAGCATTTCTGTTCCTTCCAAACAGCACCTTGCCATGCATTTGCCCTTCACTTAGGAGAGCTGACCTCCCTTGCCTTGGGCAGCAAGCATTTTGCTCAGTTTGCTGAGTGTAGGTCAGTTGCTCAGCTGTAGTTGTTTTTTGTTTTGGTCTGGTCCCAGGAAACAGATTTTTCTGTCCTTCCCCTTGATGGAGGTGGAGAAAGACAAAGCAGCAGCACCTTGCAATAATTCCTTTTCAAAGCACATGTAATTTTATAAGTCCCTTTTATGCTAGCCTAAAGGATTAGTCCTATTTGTATTCAAAACAAAAAGTCCAAATAAAACAGCATAGCAAAACAGATGAGACAGGAACTTTTTGTATCTGCCAGTCCAAATGTTTGCTCTTTCAGGTATGTCCATCATATAACCTCTTAAATAAGCTCTTATTCACCTGCATTTTAATTCTAGGCAGGTATATTATTCCCCCCACCTACATATGGAAAGCTATTTCCAAAGATCAGCCTTCTGTTTTTCAGAAAAATTTATTTGTGCCTAGCATATATCAGTTTGTCTTGCTGCTAAACCTCACCTTGACCTCTTCTGTGATGTTTACACTTCTGTGAGCAGCTGGTTTCTTTCTGGTTTTTTGGGTGCTATGCACATTCCCTGGAGCCATATGCTTCCTTTGTAGTTAGAGTATTTAAATAAATCATCTCATTTAGAAGCCAAGTCAGAACTTAGGTAGGCTGAATGACTGGAGGTGACCATCTCTTTCCATTGACTACAGAAGACCCTGGTGACTGTGCTCCAATTTTGTGTCTTTTGTGAAGTGCCTGAAGTCGGGCAGCATGAATCTGGGCTGCAGTGCTGTTGTTTGTTGTCTCCTGACTGGTCTTGAAGTCTTTCTGTACTGATTCCCATGGCACTTTTTCCTTCTTGAACATAGATGACCAGTATTCCAAATGAATTCTCCTAAGTGTCATTGATAGCTTTCTCATCTCTCTGTCAATTGGAAGTACCCTATCTGAAATAGTTTGCCATTATGTTTATTTCAAATAGGCCTGAAATTTGTATTGTATTTCCTTCCTCCCTCCCCATGATGTAGAATTCATTATCACCCTAGCTGACACCTGAAATGCTTTTAAATCCTGAAATCCCTGAAGTTTCACCATGGGTTATTAATTCTTACTTTATTTCTGTCATCCTGGACTTCATAGTCAATTCTTCCTAGGCAGTATTTAAAACCTCCTTTATATAGGTACCACCTTCCAATTTACATGGCAATTTTAAGTTTCATTAACAGCCCCTTGTTTCTGGTGTCCTGGTAATTAGTGGCAGCATTAGGCTGCTTCCTCTGAAGAGCAAGAAATTCCTGTCAGAAGTCCGAATAGTTGCATAGTCACCCACTTGTTGCTTATACATTTGCCAGGCTGCCCAAATAATGAGTATTGAAAGGTGTTGTTTCTTAATCATATTTCTGTTCTTGAAATGGAGAGAAATGTGACAATAAGGCTGTTACTATCTACCATGTAATTGCAGTTGTTTTTCCATTCCATCATTGGCATCTACTGCTTGTTTGAAAGATTATTATTTAATTGCTGCTTGTATGAAAGGTGATTTCTCACTGCAAGTCACACTGAAGCTGTGGGGACCTGCTGAAGCTCATGTTCCACACTGTGAATGACATGCAGACTTCATGGTTCTCTTTGCACTGAAAATTGAAAATGTGAAGAGTGGTTCATTGTTGGAGAGAAAAGATTGTTTCAGCTGCTGGCTTACAGAGAGCTCATTAAGCAAGATAGGGAGAGACATGTCAAGGGTCATTTCCAAAGAAGGGAGAGCTGGTCTTTTTCTGTGGTATCAAAAGAGATGGTAGCTACATGGCTTTTGTTCTACCAAAGTCAAAAAATGGAAGTACCAGGCTATGTGCCTTATGGTTACCTCAAGATCAAAATCCTGGCACATCCCATATACTCTTGCATTCCTGCCTTTCTCTTCCCCACAGGATGACTGTGTGACTCCCTTCTCATCTCTCTATTTGCTGTCTCAAAGCTCTCCTTCACTCCAGGCCTTGTATCCCACATGCATCTGGGTGCACTTTTCCTTCCTCTAGTGATTCGGTGTCTCTTGTATCCTCTTCCCTCAGAATGGCCACCACGAGTCTCCTTTCTTTCATCCTGCTCCCCTTCTCTTTCACAGACTTACTTGAACACTTGGAACTTAAAGTGAGAAGATTGAGATATTCTCAATGATTTCATCAACTTATTTTCTTAGAGGTGGGCTATTCCAGCTGCTGTTGGAAGTGCTAACATGCTAACTAGAGGCTCCAATTGCTGCTTTCTGGTTGACTGGTCTCAGAACCAGGCGATTCCTGCCCAAGGATGTCTGTAATATTCTTTCAATACTCTGTAAATGATTGAATGCCAAGTTGTACAATGACCCTATTACAGGCAAACATAAATAAGCAGACATGGCTGTGAAGGGTTTTTGTGCACCCTGGCTTCATCTCCCAAAGGGGAGGACTCAAAAGCTGCATTGCCATTTCAAGCACTAGTGTATAAAATTAAAATAACCAATTTGCCAATGCTAAGTAGTCACCATTTGCTCAAAGAGTAACTGTACAGAAGAGCTTTTACACCAAGGGGAGGAAAGTATGTATCCAGCGGGAGTTGGCGAGATCTCAGATGCAAATAGAGAAAAGAGCAGAAATAGGATGCAACCCATATAAAAAATTACTGTGCAATCTATGGAGTGCCTGCGCAGGGGATGTACAGTGCAAGAATGTTTAGATTTTCCAGTTACTGTCAATGCTGGCCAAAAATAATGACTCATTCAAATATGCTTAAGAGCTGCATTTTAAAATGAAGAATCTGGACAGACAGGTACTGACATGGAAATGTACACAACAGTTTGTTTAAACAGTGTCTTTCACAACGAGCTACGCAGTGCCACATGACAAGCCACATTACTTTTGCCACGTCAGTTGCCTATGCCACATGTCCCAGCTTTGTCACCTTGGTCTGGGTCCATGCTCAGCATGCCCACTGCACTGATGTGCCTATCTGCCACACAGATCTCATCTACTCTGTAGCATGTTTCAGACCTGAGGACACAGAAGAACAAACTCTTAGGGCACCTGATGTCCCCATTCTTTCAATGTTTTTCTACGGCATATGAGCAATTTTTTTAGGTTACTTAAGAAAAGCAAAATTTTATCATGAGAAGTTTTGAGAAACTTTTGGAAAATACGCGCGTTTGCTGTCAGAAATACTGAATTTCATTTGAGGTCTGTGGGTAGAAAACATGCTGTCTTCTTGATTATTCACAGCAAAAGAACCTTAAGACAGAAACAGAAAGAGGAAACTGTTTAAAAAAAAAAGAGATAAGAAAATGTACCCTGCATCAGTTTCATATTGAGTATTTGCACATGTGTACTCCACATGGGTGAGATCTTCTGCCTCCAGCAGCTTGCTTCCTCATATAAGAGAGAAAAACACTGAACATAGTGCCTGCTGGACCCTCATCATGCACTGAGGAACATGGATGTGGCCTCTCTCAAACAGACAACGTGCCTGCAGACTCGGAGATTCCCTTGTGGCCTCCACAACATCACCTCTGGTGAGTGTCCCTGCAGGCAGCAGCATGGAGGGATTGTACCCCCATCCCTGAGGGGGTTCAAAATGCCCAGTGCTGAGAGTGTCATGAATAGTGTAGCAGAGACGCAGTGGAAATATCCAGAGATGAGTGCCTTGTGAGCTACCTGGTTGAGGTGGTAATCACAGTGTGTAGTGCCAGCAGCATTCCTCTGCCTTGAGGTCAGCACCCTAAACCAGTCAGACTGATGCCAACAGCTCACCACACCTGCCAGTAATGTCATTAAAACCCACATCCTCCTCTCCAAATGATCAGCACTAAAGCCCTGTTCAGATCTTGACTGCCTTTTGGCAGTCCTATTCCCAGCCATCAGGCACGTCCATGGGGATGGGGACAGCCTAAGGCCAGGCTGGGACATCAGCCTGCCTCTGTGACAGGGTCAGGATCAGGCCTGGTAAGGGGTGTCCTTACATCTAGCAGCTCCACTCCACTACTCTCCCTGCTATTTGTAGGACAGAGACAATGGGGTCAGGACTGAAAGCAGTATGAACAAGGCTATAGTGGAAAAGATAAGATATTGCAAGATAGAATGCAGTACAATATAGTACTGTATTGTGTAAGATATTACTGCTGTGGTTATGAAAGTTGATCAAATCACAAGGCAGGACAAGGTCATGCTGTCAGGTTGTTTTCCATTTGTGTCATTTTTGTTGGGTTTTTCATGTGGTTTTTTTGGTGGGTGGTAGTTGTTTTTCTTTTTTGTTGTTGTTAGATTTCACTACTGAATTTAGAGAAAGCTCCCTTTTTCCTGGTGACACTGGTGAGAGCCCATCACTATTCCAGCCTGTCATTTTTAAAGGAGGCTCACAGAAATGTTCTATGTTGCTACTATTAAAGGCAGCCAGCACCCACACTGAAGCAGGGAGAGGGGTGGAGCTCACAAGCCTCCTGCAGGACAAAGCTCATGGAGCAAAAAAGCCAGAGCAGGCCCCTCATGGATGCTGCTGTCCAGGACCTCCATGCTTCTCTGTGATACCACACCTCTCCAGGCCTTTTTGATCAGTGTTGAGAAAATCTCCTCAGAGGGCAGCTAGGCACTGTTTTCCTCTTCCTGTATGGCAGAATTTTTCTATTGTACTTGGAATTATTAAAATATATTTAATTCTTACTAGTCTGTTTATGTGTTCTATAATTAGGGCTGGAGAAATGAGGCATACCCTATAGTTCAACAACATACCAGTAATGCTACATGTACCTTCCCTTCCATTTTTTATTTAAAACCATCTAAGACCAGTAGGATAACATGCTGAAAATATAAATCATGTTGCCTTTTGATGCAATTGAGGAGCTAGAAATAAGGAAGAGAAACACAGTATTATAGACCCACGTACGGTGATTACTCACTGTAGCTTGTAGTAAAATTTTTAACACAGGTAGTAATAGGACATAATTGCAATTGATGTGTTTAAGAAAGGGTGCTTCTCATACAAACTAACCACAGGAACAATTAGAGGTGCAAAAGTCCACGTTCCTCATGAACTCTTAGTCACAAAGTATATTAAACTATGAACAAACCCAGAGGTTGTGATCTTCTGTTCTGAAAATCAGCTAACCTCATCATTACAGGTTTTTATATAACTAAAGGAGGCTTCTTTTGATCTGCATTTCTTTTAGACAGTTTTGCTTTAGATCAGAATAATCACTGACCTGGGTTGCACAGGGGACATCTCTGAGCAGTATAAGTGAGATTTTCTTGCAATAAAGCTCCTTTCACCCTGAGGGTTGTGGCTCTTTAATTTACAGAAGGCAAAATTGCTTGGAAGTCTCTACCATAATTGAAGTGGCTTGTAGTTACAAAAACCATGTATTCCTCCTGGCAAAATTGTCATTTTTTAACTCAAGTAAGCCCCATAAAACCTTAGAATATAATTTGTTTCCAGTAGTCGCAACTAATTTCTCACTAATGGAAAGAGTGTGATGCAGGACAGATTGATTTCCATAAACATGATTTATTGTGTTCTCTGTCTCATTAAAACAAGCAATTAGCCAAAACTTGAAGTGTTACAGACTTCTGTGAGGATACATTGATGATTAAAGCACATTTGTTCAGGATGGGAGTTCCTTTTCATTCACAAAGGCAGCAAGACATCCTACAGCCCCAAATTTGACAGGAAGCATGACAAGGAGCTGTGTGTTTTCTCATCACTCCAATTCTTTTTCAGGAGAGCACATAACTAGCAACATTTGCCTCCTAACCCTTTGTGGGGACATGTGCCCACGGTTGTCTTAACTGTGCTGAAAGGCATGGACCAGGGCAGAACTGGGGCTTTGCCACAGCCCCCAGCTCCACTACTCCTTCTGCTCAGTGGCACACAAACATTACCCCCTGGTGGGGAAGCTCATTTTCCCTGTATGTTCTTAATTTTGGGCAATAAATAAATAATATGCTTGGAACAAAAGCTTGTAGCTGAGGCTGAGACAGTTTTGCATTTATCATGCATGATAAATCCTGGCTGTAACGCAGCCATCCATGCCAGTAAATTTAGCAGCTGTATTACCCTGAAGACTGGTCTGTATTTAGAAGGGTAAATAAGATTCTTTTTTTCCTCAGTGGTTGCTGACAAAGTTTGTAACAGGTCTAATAATGCTTGTATCCTGGGGGAAATATGTATGGTAATTTGCCTGTGTAAACACTCATTTCTCCCAAATAGATGTTCTGTCTGGCTCTGCATGTCCCTTCACCTGTCTTATAAAAACAGTTAAATAAGCAGCTTGCTCCCTGTGTCTCTTCTCCCCAAACCAGAGGCATGGGTCAAAGTCCAGCAGCTCCAAACGCCATCTCTGACCTTTGTGATGTTTTTGCAGACTCTCCCCAGCCCTCCTCTGCTCTAGACTCAAATGCTTTCTCTTCTGTGCCATAAAGATCAGATGAATTAAAGCTACATCAGACCTTTTTGCTCATGGTAGTCCTGCCTTCCAATGGTTTTATCTATTGATGTCTATCTGTGGCCTTTGGAACTTACGTGGTGAAAAAATGATCCTGGGAAGGGATCCCATAGTTCCTTTCACATTTCATAGCTCTTTTTTTAAAATGTCTTTTGGTGTCTACAACTGTGAAGACTGCTTTGCTTGGTTTTTCAAAACAATTTTTAAATGTTGGTTGATAATCACGTTGTTGTTGTCGCTCAGCATGGGAGATCATTTCTGAATGGAGGGCACTAAGAGGTTTCCATTGCTGCCATCTCCTGGCACAGTTAATGAACTCCACACAGCAATAACAAAGGCACATTAGCAGGGAAGAGAAATTAAACAAACTAAAATGGCATATAAATTTTCCTGAAGGCAGCTGGCAGATGCCAGGAAAGCATCTTGAAAGATAATACACGCCAGAAGGACCACTGCCAGATGGAAATTTCAATGCTCTCTGGAACTGCCTTTCTTGTTGTTGTAGTACCAATGTAGCATCCATGATGATATTAGAAAATGTGGAAAAAATTATATTTCTCTGTGTTTTGGTAGGCATTTGACATAATGTCTCTGCAATCAATTTTATGGTTTTGCTGAAGTAATTTCTCTGCTGTTTGAAGAGCTCTTTCAGAGTAGGAAAAAAGGACAACATTTTGGGGTTTAAGCAGGCAAATGCTTAATGCTTTAACAATAGAAATTACACATGAAAGTTCAAGGAGAGGTGCAAGGTTAGAAAAATCTTTAGTTAACACTTCTGGAATGGTTCAGCTGACAGTGTCCCTATAATTGCTGTTATTTGGTAATTGTGGTAAATGAAAGAAAAATTAATAAATCTCCTGGAGTTCAGTAAAGGCAAAATAAAAAATCAGTGAGCAATAAATACATAAATAAATATCTTTAGGTGCTGTTTTTGCTGCATACTCAACACATTTCACTGCAAAAATAAATAGGCTGTGCTGTGCTTTGCAAAGAGAGCAACTCCATGAGGTACACAGCTGAATCCAGCAGGAATCCATCATACCAATAGAAAATACAGTAAATATCTGCCCTTCTTTTGTGAACAAAAGCACAGTATTCTGTCTGTATTCCCTTCATTCATGCTGTATTTCAGATTTTTTAGTTTTGTCATTGTTTTGACTTGCTTGTAAGTTCAAATAAATTTTTAATGATTTAAGAATGCAAAAAAACCACTCAATGTTTCCTGACATCACACCTATAGAGTTCAACTGCAAGCTTCACTAATCCTCAGAAATTCATTATGGGAGAGATGGAGCACTTGATAGCTTTTTGATCTCTTCCACAATCGTTACTCCATTCATCAGCCAGCCAGCTGGCTGCATCAGCTCCCTTTGGAGTCCCTTTCCCTGACTAAGCAGTGCTGCCATAAAACTGCATTGTATCCCCGTTCTCTGCCCTTCCTCCACAGATGTTACTGTTTCAATGGGCATACACAGTCCCTCAGCAAAGCTAAAATACTGCTCTGCCAAGTTCCTCTTGGCCAAGATACTTCCTGATGCTGATTTTTTTCCAAGAGCTTCTGCAAACCATGTACCTTTCTCACTGCAAGGACAGAATATCTTTGGTTTACCCTGGCTGGCAGCCTGCCAATATGGCATCCAGGTTTCTGGAGTTAAGAATGGTTTCCATATGACCAAATTATTCCATATGACAAAATTATTTTGGGGTCAAAAAAGTTTTGGCAGTGCACAGCACTCTTTGGAGCATAGTCATTTATGCTCAACAAATATTTTCATATATAAATGAATGTAAACCTCAAAAATATAAAATTTAACCTTTTAGCTGAGTTATTTTCTTTGCATTGTGGAGTAAAGTAATATTCCTCAATAAAATATTCTGTAGGAACCCCTACCCCATGCTATGAACTAAGTAATTTTTACCTGTAAATCTCTATTTTTTATATCCCACTATCAATTGCCATGTGAAATACAACTGGCTCTCATGAAACTGCTCAAGAATAACCATGATCAGAATTTGGACTTACTTTGTATATGCTATTCAGAATAAGATAACCAAGGATGCACTTCTCTTTCCTCTACTTATGGCCTTCCTAGTTCACGTGTCACAATTAGAAGGTGTGGACAAGAATAAGAATTAGCACACATTACAGACAGGTGTGACCTAATGAAGAATTCATGGGGCGGCACAGGATGAGCAGGGACTGCACAGGAAGTGCACTGTGACAGCCATGGTGGTGGGCAGGTGCCTGGTGTGATTCAAGGCTGCTTACAGCAGTGAACATTAGATTTGTTGCTTTCTCAAATAACAGGTGAGAATGAAGGTGCACAGAAAGTATGAAATATTTATTATTTGTTTTTTCATAACCACTATAAATGCAGACATACCTGTGGGAAAACTCCCCCTATCTTTGTCAGAGGCAGATGCCTGGGAACATTTGCAGGTGTACCACAGCCTGAACAAAGCATTTCAGCGAGCTCTGTGTGTGCATGTGGAACAGGAGGAATGCTGGAAGCACACACATTCAAGTGTAGTGGCTCTGCAAGTGAGAGCGCGTTCCAAAATATTTCCACTGCACTTACACTGCTCAGTAATTTTAGCATTGACCCCAGGATGGAAATGGAAAATAGGCTCAGTGAGCAACAGGCTTACCCTTCCCTGGAGGTATTTTGTACTGCTGGAGCAAATGTGGTTTTGATGTTGACTCTGTTATACCTCTCCCCCATCTAAAGAAGGGACCAGGGTTGCCATGTTTTCCAACCCAACAGTTTTCCCAGGCACACAGTTTCATCAACACACAAGAATTAATTCCAAGTGTTGGTTCTGTGCACAGAGTTCCCACAGATCATTTCAAATGGTCCTCCCACACATCCTGGTCACCTGCTCACCATCTCTGCACTCGCCCCCATGTAACACTGGCGAGATATGTGCTGTATCTCTTACTCTTTCCCTCATCTCTGTACATCATGTTTTCACTAATTCCTCACTGCTGGTGGTGCTTTATCTTCCTCTCATGCCTCTCTATATTTGGCAGCCCAAGAGGCAACATATGCTCTGTGGGGTTCAGAGCTCCATGGGTGCTGCCCTTTGTGCCAGCGATCTCATGCTGTTCACGCAGCAGAGCCATGCCTCCTGCAGTGCAGAGAGCTGAGCTACCCATTCCTCTCCTCCTCCAGGGTGCTTCCTCAGCCCTCTCTACCAGTCACCTGCATTTTTTGATCTTTGTAGGAACTAAATATCTTTGAGACTCCTACTTTGGCAGATTTGGTAAAAATAGCAGGAGGGCTTCAGGAATCTGCAGAGTGGGAAGGCAGATAGGAGGAGAGGCAGTTACTGCAATTATACTACTCCAATTCCTTAGAAAATAGAGCTAAAAAATAATTACTTTGAAAAATGGATCATAAGGAACTGGACTCAGTACCCTCTCCTTTTTTCTGCCTACCACACTTCTTGTCTCTCATCCTGACTTTGTATCACAAGACCCACAAGCCAAGAAACATATTTTTGCTCTCTGTTTCCTCTATTACAGTAAAAAAATAAAAATAGTAGCAGATAGAAACACACAGGACTTGGCTGTTTTTTTCTATATGGCAATTGCTTCTTACAACACTATTTTAAAAGCCCCAGCACATGGAGCCAATGAACTGAGAACTGCAATATGATGAAGATGCTGCAAGATGCCCCTTGTTCTCTTCCCCAGCTGCATCCCCCTCCCCCATACATTTTTGGTTTGGTTTGGTTTTGGTTGGGTTTTTTTGCTGCAGTGACCTTCTGTCACTCAGCATGCCAGGTCTCCATTCCAAATCTGTTGTCATGGAGATTTGGGCCAGCACTCCTGGGGGACAGTGTGCCTCTCTCAGCCATCCCAGTGACGAGTCCTGAGCAAACATGGAGCATGGTCCCCAGCAATATCTGCCTGCAGCAGGAAGCCTGCTGGCACCACCAGGGAAGCACCTGGTGAGTGTAATGCAAGGAGACAAACCTTGAATTGTTTAAAACCCAGGGTTTTTCCGGATTTCCCTGCAAATCTGCAAGCTAATCACAGGAGGTCACCCTCTGGCTGGCTGCACTGCTGCAGCATTGTTATACTGAAATAATAAAGCAAGAAGGGCTGTGTTCATAACAATAACATCTCTAGGGGGGTGTGAAGAAGAGGAAGTGGCTGAAACTTTGCCTTGATATTCTCATTGTTGAGGGACTGAGGATGAGTGACACTGTAAAATAATGAGTCAGTTTAGAGTTAAATTTTCTTTCTTTTCAGTTTGAACAGTAGGATAAGTGATAGTCTTACATGTTACGAGGGGGACAGATAGACAGGGATTAGCTGACACAGGAAGAAAAGACAGTCTTAAATGTCTCATCAAGATGAATATATGAAGAATGCTGAAAACAGATAAGAGTGAGCCTCTTCTCAGTGGTTTGAAATATGGCAATATTTATGATTGCTCTTCAGCAAATTTGCCTGTCTCAGGTAGCTTGTCAAATGAAAATTAAAATTTCTCTTTTTCAAAAGTAGTAGGCTAGAGCTATGATGCTGGATCACCATTTCCACTCTTCAGTTCCTGTGTTGAAGATCTTGCCTGCTCCTTGCATGTTAAACCATGCTTCAAATCCACAGAACTCATTATGTTCTGCCTGTAATCCAGCCCCGAGGCGACAGAGGATATTGCTGCTTGCACCTGCTAAAGCAGAAGTGAACTGGGGCTGGGGAGGTTCCCAGAAGCTTTGTTTCTGTTTTTATGCACTTTGGATACCTGCTGTTACCCTTAGTTTGAACCCAATAACTGTGATGGTTGGCGAGAGGACAGATACAGATATCACACAAGAAAGGCCAAGGGCTCAGTCATCTAACTGCATGGTATTATGGATGCTGGCCCTTGTAAAGTTACCGAGCAAAGTCCCATCTCCAGTCCCATCTCCTGTGAGCCCAGCAGAGTGGCAACGCTCTGCCTCAAGCTAGCTCATAGTATGGGAAGATGTAAAGTCTGGTCTGACTATTAATTAGAGTGGGTGGGAGGAGCTGATGTGCTCTTTGTTCAGTGTGGACAAGGGGGGACTTCTCAAAGGACTTTCTGGGTGTGCTGCCGCTTCCCAGCCCTGGCTGGCAGGTGAATACCATAGCAGGCAGTGTCTTGGTGGGCATGGCCTGGCAGCGCAGAGACACATGGCCAAGGGCTGTAAAAGCACAGGGAACAACACAGGAAAATCCTGCTGGCTGCTCTGGGTTGGGGCTGGCAATGAGAGCTGCTTTTGCTTTCTGCCTCCAGCTGCGAGGCCAGCTGGGGCCTGCTGGGTGCAGGCAGGAGGAGGAGGCTCCTGCTGTAGCTCCTGGGGTATTGCCTGGGAGGAAGACTCCTTGTTTCTGTCACTTTGCAAGTCTAATGATCCAAGGACCTTGCCCTTGGAGAGATGAGGAGGTGTAGGTTTGAATCAGGCTGGTGTGGGAGCTCAGCAGCCTCCAGGGCTGCCCAGAGACCCTGGTGTGCTATGGCCACCCCTCTGCCTGTTCTCCTGCTGTCCCCATTCCCTCTGCCCATCAGTCTCCACTGGCAGCACACAGCCAGCCCTGCAGTGTCCAGCAGCCTTCAGCCAGTTCTGCTAGGACAGGTGGGCTCCTGAGAGGCTTTATTTCTGTGACTGCAGCCTGCCTTGCTTCCCTGTGGGGCCGTGGTGCACATGTGAACCTCACCACATCTCGCTCTACCTCACACTGAATTTGCTTTCCCCCTGAGTAAGGTGGGGAGGTTCTGACTGCTGCTGTAACACCGCAGCCTTCTCGCTGTTGGGTACCAGTTGTCAGTTTCTCTGGGTCTGGATTGAAGGCACTTGAGACAGTAGTTCATGTTTGGACTCAGGTGTTTATCATTTCTTATCAGTAAAACAGTCTCACTACTGTGAGTGGGGCAGCTTTTCATTAGAAGGCACAAAATGGCTGACAGTCTCTTGTTACAAGACTAAACTATCCAATTAAGAACTGACACCTAGATTATTTTCCCTTTTAACCCAATAACTGATCCCAAAGAGCTGCAATGTGGACTTTTCTGCCCATTACAAAATGCCACCCAAACCATGAAGAAGAAGAAAGAAGAAGCATGAAGAAGAAACTCAGGACAACACCCTGTGCTCTCCATCTTGCTTCCATCCGCAACATACTAAAAATACCAAAACCTAAATTTCTCACCAAGTGATACACCTACACTACTCTCTGTAATCTATATCAGACTATTTTGGATTCTAGTCTATCTTGAAGTCTAGGAAACTTTTTGCATGAATGAGGGTCAAAGCCAGTGCTCCTCTGTGGGTCAGGGCACCCCAGAGCAGACAGAGAAATATTCCCAGTGCTCTGTGTTTCCACACTTGCTGTGCTGCCTTTCTTTGTGTACTGCTTGCAGCGCTCATAAGAGAGCTGCTCTCAGTAGGTGCATGAAGCCAGAGCTGGGGTGGATGTGTGGGTCTCATCACCCTCCTTGCCTCTTGCCTGGCGTGGTGGCAGCTCTCTCTTTCACTGTGTGACACATGGCTGCTGGGAGGAAGCTGTCTCCTGCTGGGGGCTACACACAAGCGGAAGAGAAAATGAGAGCAAGAAAATGCTGAGGTTTCTCATAGAAATTAGTAATTAAACATGCAGCCTTTGAGGCATGGCTCCTGCCCATATGCATATGTTGAGCTCTGTCAGCCTTTGGAGAACAGCAGATCACAGTTGCTGACACAAACACTCTTCCTGGCTGGTTTAAACACTCTGTAAAGCTGCCCAGTGCAAGGGCTGCTTTGCATTCAAAGGTGAGGAGAGGAACACCTGGGTCTGTGCTGGTAGGAACCCTACCTGAAATGCAGCACCCAAGGAAAGTCAGAGGAGATCATGTCAAGTCATGTGCTTAAGTGACAAGTAGGCACTTGGATACTCAGGCATGTACAGCTTCTATTGCACCCTAGTTTAAATTCCAGGGAAGTAATGAGACAAAGAGTCACTGAAACTTGTGTCTTAAAGAGAAAAACCCCAATCCTATCTTCACATAATTTCTGATATTATTGCAATACATTGGATATAAAATACTACTGTCAACAACTATTAAAAGACTCTGAACATCCTAAAACCCATTCCCTTAAGGTGCTAGTCCAGAAGCTGCTGTAACCAGCTGCTTGTCTTTGGTGCTTATTTCTATCCTATTTAACCTTAGGGTAAGTCATTCAGGCCAAGACTGATTAAAGAAAAGGCCAGGCAGCACCAGGAGCTCTCTGTACGTGGGAGGATGGGCAGTAGCATGGGAGCAAGCAAGGACAGGACAACCACTGGCTGATCTCTGCACTCACTGGGAATTCCCCTCCAAGAAGGTGGTGGCACAAAACAGGTAACCTGTAGGAATGGATGAAGAATGAACTGTTAAGACCTATGACATATGGGAAGTTACAGTCTTATGTGAACACTGAGCCAGTGGTTCAACAGGATTTTGCAGGCTGCTTGGGCAAAGGCTGCCCGATGAATGTGCACTTTTTCCTGGCTCAGCTGTGAAACACTGCTAATGGCATAGGTACACATGACCAAATAATCAGCAGGGTGCATGGGCAAGGCTTCTCTGCAGAGGAGTGTCCTAAGCAAGGATCTGCCTCTGAACCTCTCTGCCTGGCTTGATTTACAAGACGTGATGTCCCTAATCCTGCTGTCTACTTCATGATGGCTTTGTGACTGCATATACACTGCCTCCTACAGCCTGCCAGACCCTTGTCACTCATGTCCTTTGCCTTGGCCCTCTTCCAGGATGCTTGCTCTTCCACCTTGATGTCATCTTTCTGAGCTAGAATGAGTTCAGTAGCCATGTACTCAGGAAATAAGGCTGAATCAGGCACATCCTTCCTTACCTTTTCTGGAATTTGAGTTTTGGCACCAAAATGTTGTTCTCCTGAACTGACTCTTTTGTGGACATCTGAACCACGTGAGCCACACTTTTGAGCCACTCTTCTAATGATTTAAAACATCCTTCTTGCTTCCCTATAAGTAACATGAAAACTTGCTTTCTTTTTCCTCGCTTGCTGATTATTGTTTTGTTGCTTCCACGCCCTGACTAGTGAGTGAGAACACTTCAATCACACCTGCTTTTCTAACACAACTTTTTCTTCCACTTTTGCAGGTCACACTCTCTCTGCCAGAATGAGTTTCTTTTTTTATCCCACCTGTCTCTACGTTGCATTTGGAACCAGCTTGCCTGAAATAAAGGTTTAATATAAAAGAAATTGCCTCACACTGTACTGAGAATGCAGCTGGGCTTTCATAACACCACAGACCAACAGGGTGCAGTACCACACTGCGCGCTGCGCCTCGCAGACACAGCACATACATTGGCTTATTATATGGGCAGAAAGTAATTTTCCAGTTACAGAACATGAAATTCATTTGGTTCTCCCCAGCTTAACAGCTATTTCTCAAGCACATGCTAGCATTCGTAGCTAAATGAATTTGAGTTGGGCATACATAAGAGTGGGCAGATGAAAAAATGGCTTCTTTTGTAAAGGCACTTACATACTTTTTACCTGTTCAATCAAAACCCCACAGCAGCAATTAGTCACAATGTGTTTTCCTGGCTATACAGCCTCAGCAAATAGGCATGAGACTTGACACGCACATGCTGACTGCAAAGGGGATTTAAAGTGGTCTCTTATAAATACTTAATACAGGGTAAATGGAGTATAAAGAAAAAGAATTGCTAAACAGGAGAAAGAGAATGGTGTCTTACTTATGCATGGCACTTGAAGTCAGCCTGAATGCTTTTACTCTGCCACAATACACTAATTTTACTCATGGCTTGCCATTTCAATCTTCCAGCTCAGCTAATATCGCTGCCTGAAAATTAGAGGAGCTGCAAACCCATGTTTGCCATTTGCATCACAAGATTCTGGGAAGCAGGGACTTGTGCTGCTGTGGAATGGCATGGGTCCACTGAAAACCAGAGAAAACCTTTCTGGCAAGGCACTGCTCTCTGTTTGTGGTCACACCATAACCTGCTTGGCATGGCCAGATTCTTTAGTTTTCAGTCTGTAGGTATTTTAATTTCCCTTGACAATGAGAACAAAGAGCCCAACAAACCTGTGTGTGAGCTATCTAGAAACTAACTCCCATGCTATTTTCATTTTTTCCCCATCTTCCAGATTCTGAAGGCTAAAGCTACCTATAAATCCCCTGCAAGTATATGCAGAAATACCATGTATTTGGGGGTTTCACTTTTAAGGGGATCACTCATTATTTCTGGGGCAAGCAGAGAGCCCTCCAGCAGCAGGAGCAGCAAGGCTGGCACACACTGACTGGGAGCAGAGCTCCTGGCTACAGAGCCTGTGTGGAGATCTTCTTCCACTGTGATACCAGCAGCTGGTGCATTTGGGTTGTGCACACATGCTGAAGTTCAGCCCTCCCCTTGCAAGCCCACTTGTGTCTCTGCTCACACCTGCAGAGAGGCTTGGGTAACCAGCCTGGGTGCAACCACGCAGGTACCATCACAGCCAAAGCAAGCTGCAGGAACGGAGTCCTGAGCAAACTGTCCTGAGTCAGTGGCTTCCATCCTGCTTGTGGAAGAGCCTGAAATGCATCTCCTTTGTGTGGAGGCACTTCTAGCTAAATGACTGCTCTGCAATGAGTACTTACTGCTACTGTTAAACAACCACAAGAAACCAACATTCCTCAGATATTTCCTTCATTTTTAGGTTGGGCTAAGGAGATTTTTTGAAAACCTCTTAATGAATAAGGAAAATGGTGATTCCTACTAGCATTCTCAGATATTTGCAAATAACATTATCTCCCTAAAATTGTTTTGTTCTGTTTCCTTCCTGGCTTCTGTGTGCCAACATTGGTAACAAGCAGAAGACAGAGGATGAGGAAGTGAGAGTTCAGTTGTTCAGATATGAGATCATCCCCAAGGAGAAACAGCCTTTATTTTTGTAATCTCCTTCCTTTTCTCCTCTAACTTATCTTCAGCTTCCCATTTGTTCAGTCACAGTGCACTGCCTGAAGCAGAAAGAAGCCTTTTAGTAGAGTCACTGTTGTGTCCTTCCATCTCTTGGAGTTCCTGACCTTTCCCACCATTTTTTGCCCTACTGTTAACATAGACTACAGTCAGCAAAACTTGCTGTGGGACCAAAAGGGGAAATAAAAGCACTTTAGGAAAAAAAACCAAAAAAACCCAAAAAAACCAAACAACTGTTAGGCACTTCCATACACTTCCATATTGGCAGTATTAGGAAGTTTTCAAATAAAATTCTATAGTGTAGGTACAGGTAGCAGTGAGCATTGTCCAGGCAGATACCAAAGGGGAGAAGGAGTGGGGAGACCAAAACCTACTGGAAAAATTACCCATGGGGAATTCTGATGATTCAAAAAGCTAAGACAAACAAAAGCCAAGCCTGTTACTCATACCCCTCTCCCCTGCTGAGCAAACCTACAGGATTTGGCAGAGAATCTGCCCAAAGATGTGGGCAACACTATGGTGGTTGTTGGAAGGAGAAGTGCCACAGAACTCTCCTGAGACAGAGATGTCAGTGACATCTTTGATGCTGAGGAAGTATTTAATTGAGGAAGATTTTCAGAATACCAAAGTAGGATTAAAAGGTTCTGAAAACCTTTTGAAAGCCTTTGTACTGTTTCTAAAAAAAATTGTGCCTTTTTTCTGTCTGTGCTGTCAAACCAACCCTTCAACAGTCATAGTCATGGAGAAGAGGTAAATCAAAATGCTACTTAAAATCTATACTGTTTTCTGTTAACTTTTGCTTAATTTATGTCTTAGGTGCATCCATGTTATGTTTTTATGCTTTTGATCCCTAACACAGAGTGTAAAGTCACCCTCACAAAAAGGAGATTTTAATTGCAAAAACATGCCACATTGAGACATGAGCAGAATATTTTCAAAATTTCTTAAGGCAATGGAAGTTCCTGTTGCTTTGTCCTTTAAAATGCATTCATACCTAACCTTGTGTCAACTCCCTTTTTGCCAGTGGTGAGAGGGAGGCCAGCAGCAGGGCCCAGCTCACACCATGCTTTGCTGTACCCATGCAAGCGCTTCCCCCACCCCCTGGCTTTTAACCCAGCACAAGAACAGTGCCCCAGAAAGACTCTGCCTTGCAACTTACTCATTTCTCCATAACAGTGCTTTGAATTCCCCAATGAGACACAGATGCTGGCAAATATCTGTTTTAAGGTGCAGTTACATTTTCTTCATTACCTGTGGTTTTTTTTGTGCTTTGCAACCAGACACCAGCTTTTGTAAGTAGAGAGCATCCCTGGCTTGCTGTACCCCCAGCAAGCCCTGCAGCTTCCTAATTGCTGATGACAAACCACTCTGATCTCCTCTTTTTGCAGGATTCTACTCAAAATTTGTAAAAATATGATGGGGACTTTCAGGCCATCAATGGAAGAGAGTGACTGCAGCAGCAATACAAATGATTAGGGAGGATAGGCAAAAAACCAGTGAGGTACCAAAAAGTACATCTTCTTCTTCTTCTTCTTCTTCTTCTTCTTCTTCTTCTTCTTCTTCTTCTTCTTCTTCTTCTTCTTCTTCTTCTTCTCTTTGATGTAAACTTGTCTCCTGTCTAAACAGTGTCTGCAGCACTGACATCTTCAGCCTGAAGGATTGTAATGCAGAAACAAGAATTCATGAAACTCTGTGCTGTATTTGCTAAATCTTGCCTGTGTCAAGGTATGTCACTCATGCTACATACTAAGTAACCTGGATAAAATGTGGAAGCAGTGTCTTGGAAAGATATTTCCATTGGAAATAAAAATACATGAAACTAGGATCAGCTTGTCACAGCAGAGAGATGAATTCTGCAGTATTCTGGATTTCCTGTATGAATCATTTTGTGTGTCTGTGTGTTCCTCTTTGGATGATGATGCGGCAGAACAGAAGGAATGAGTTGCCCATATTTAAAGCTGGTCTGAATTCTGCTCTGGGTTTCCATCAGCATAACAGTTTGTGCAGTTAAGTTATTCAAGTGACAGTGGTTTACATGGAGGATTAGATTTTTTTCTTCGATTTTAAGCTTTCTCAAATGGCCTTTCCGGCATAAGGTAGTATTTGTGTCAGCAGAGAAAAAGACAGATTATGGTCTTTTGATTTATTCTGATGGTAATTTTAGTGGTAATGAAATGATGCTGCAGGCATGAAAATCATGATCTGTTGTTAGTGTGACCCTGTCCATGACCCGGGTTAAAATACCTCATTTTAGAAAAAAACTGGATCACCTGAAAGGGCAGAACACACAGGAACTAGATCGTTAAAGATATCATAGCAGATTGTTAGATCTGTCTTGTAACTGTTCACCCAAAGGGAAAATTATTTGGAACCACCTCTGCAGACACACAGATATGTTTTAAACCAGTTATCACTGTCCTGTCTTCTGAAGCTTGTACCAAGGAACAGAGATGAGACCAGCTTCTCCCTTGTTGCAGCCTGAGAAGACTTGGTTTAACACACCTCAATATGAGCTGTCTCTGTGTCTCTGTAGTTATGATGTGTTTATTTTATTTGACTGTGCGGTTTTGCTGCCAAATTCCCAGAGATCTCCATGATACAGAGAAGTTTGCAGCAGCCAGCCTCGGTCCTGATGCCTTGATCAGGTTGCCTCATGCACTGCCTTGTGTGTGCAGCCTTCATCCTGAGATTCAACTTCGAACTGAAGAAACTGATGGGGCGGTGGTCTCCGCTTCGCCATGAAGGACCATGTTCTCCTCCTCATCTTCACAAAGCTCTTCCCCAGACATGACTTCCTGTGATTGCTCTGTTAAGAAATCTTGGTTTTGCACCTACCACTCATGGCAGTTGCAGGACTTTCCACTTCCCATGTAGTTTTCAACTCCTGAAAATGTGCCACAAAATACATACTAATTCCAAAGAAAGGCACTTCTTTTGGTGTATAGTCTACTAAAGATGTACAATCTTTTTTTAACATTAGATATCTGAAAACACAAGCATCTTAGCATGCAGCCATGGCTGCAGACAACCAGATTGAGATGGTGCATCTTCCACTGTGCTAGCTGGGAAGTGTCAGACCCTTCTTCTCGAGAAAACAAAGGAAAGCTCAAAGCTAGGCTTGGCTTTGGTACAGCCCTGGACAAGGCCCTTTGTGCTCTGTGTGTGGAAAAGCCCCTGACAGGGACTGGAAACGTTCCCAAGCTTTGGTGCTAGAAGGAGGATGAGCTGATGCAGGGAGCTGCTGGGGACAGGTGGCAGCGGCAGGTGGGTCTGTCTGGGCTGGCCAGTGGCACAGTGTGATGCTCTCCAGAGGGGGAATTAGCTTAAGAAAGATTTTGATTTCCTTTTCTTTTCCTGGTGTGGATGTACAGCCTGAGACATGACAAAGTTACTTTAAACAAAAAACCAAAAAACCAAACCAAACCAAACCAAACCAAACCAAAACAAAACAAAAGTGCTTCCTTCTAACACTAATGTGGGCACTTGTCTGTTTTGGGCTGTTACTTGAAGCATGAATGAGCAAGGTTAGGCTGTGTAACACAACTGTACATCACCATGTTTTTCCAACAGTTTACCTGATCAATATTTCAGATTCAAGTTTCTGTAACTGCCTGTGATGAATCTATTTTAGGCTTATCTATTTCAACCAGCTCAGCAAGTGTTTCAGAGCTTTCTTAGGCATTATCAAGCTGGGATCCTATTTTTTAAGGAAAAAAGGAAAAATGTTTCCATCTTTTCAATGAAATTAGGTCCCAATTGCTACATAGGTTTCAAAGCAATTGCCTTCTCTTCCAGATATAGATGATGCCCTAACAATACCTCCAACACTCAAAGAAACTGGGAACTGGCAAATCCATTGCTGCCAGCAGGGACTGAGGTTGTCAGGCGTTTGAATATGTGTGAAAATCCAAAAGCAAATGAAGTAAGAGGCCTGAACTCTGGATTCTTGAGCTACAAATGTGGTTTTTTTTTTTTTTTTTTTTTTTTTGCTGGTGCTCCCATGGCTCTGCTTCCCCGTGAAGCAAGAATGCAATGCTCCAAGGAAAAAAAAATCTTCAAAAGAGGCAGAGGTAGACAGTGGACTCAAACCTGGAAGGGAAACATCATAGAAAAGAAGAAGCTGGCATGGAGCCTGTTTCCAACAGAAGGGTTTCACAAGCAGTCAGCCAGGCTGCCCCTTGCCTCACTTGTTTTCCTGACTTACTTCTAGCCTTGATTTGCAAAACAGCAGTCTGCAAAAGGCTGTGCAGAGCCCCTAACTTGCATGTCTGATAGCTTGAAATGCCAGATTTTCAGGGCATTCACAGTAATTGAGGATTTAACTGAGCCTTGCTGTTGTACATGAACTTTTGAGTGCAGCCCTGGGCAGTTATCAGGGCTTTCTCTCATGTCTGGGGATCATTTTGTGTCTCCAACCATAGCAGACTGTTCAATGGGATTAGTATATGAACGATTCTTAAAAAGGACTTGACAAGTTAGGGTTTAACCTCTACCTCCCTGTCTGTAGGCAGAGATCAGAGGCAGTATTTCTGGAATGGCCCTTTCACATCCTCTTACTGTGAGTGAAGATTTAAAGCAAGGGTGTTTAGTCAGCAGAAACTTTTGCAGACCTTACCTTGGCCTTTCCCTAACACAGACATCTTTTAATGGCCATCCAGTTTTAATATGCACAATTTTTGTAACATGCAGGCACCATGAAACAATTGGCACAGCTTGAGGATTATCTGCAAGGCATAATAGCATATCCAAAAGCTCTTATGTGGAGGTGACGTGGTGTTTCTCTACTGAATTGCCTTATGCTAGAGATGTACTTCCATGTGTTTTGAGTTGGAAAGGTTTCCAAATTAAACTCAAAGCAGACCCAGGTCAAGTCAGAAAAAAAATATTTGGCTAAAGAACCTAAAAAGATAGCCACGGTTTCACAGCTCTCCTTGCAGAATAGCACAATTATTGTAAAGTAGCAAGGATTTTTCCTCCTCAGATAATGGAAGATTCATGTAAGACCCCATGTGTTTCAATGGCATATAGAAATTGCAGAGGGAAGATTAGAATTGATTCCTCGTTCCCACTGGGTAACTATGGGTTTTCATTCAAATTCCTCTGCTCCTGTTGAGAAATACCTCTATTTGGAAGAGACTATTCAGCATCTAGTTAGTAACAACTGCAGAGTATTATCCCACGTGAATGCAAATGAATGTGTATTGGAAATAGGAAAAGGTTTTCAGGATAATATCCTAAAATAATCACTGCAAGCAGACACACAGTGAGCAAAGATGGAGAGCAGGTTCCACCTGATCCTGAAGGTGTGCCTGGGACTCTCACATCATAGTGCATAGTGTCTTTCCCTCTTGCCCAAAGTTTATTACCATATACCTATGGTGTATATTGCTCTACTGTGACTATAGTTAAGTATTTTAGCATATTTAATTCAAAG
The DNA here is from genome assembly GCF_901933205.1 of Camarhynchus parvulus. Lineage (NCBI taxonomy): Eukaryota > Metazoa > Chordata > Aves > Passeriformes > Thraupidae > Camarhynchus > Camarhynchus parvulus. The sequence goes on along the minus strand of NC_044586.1, from coordinate 44,312,867 downwards.
AGCTGAAGAAATGCAGTGTAATGATTAGAAATGCTTTTCATCCTCACAACCAGCACCACTGTCTCAGCCCATAGGTGGACCCAAGCACGAGTGCTGGAAACTGTGGGAACAGAACTTGCCTCCCTCTCCAGTTAACAGCCTTAATGACAAGTGCCTTATTGACTTCCAAGGGATTCTGGAGAAAACTTTTCCTACAAGGGCATAGGTTTGCACTTGACTCCCACATTTAAGGGTTACACCTTCATCTTACAGTTACAAAATCTGCTCTGCAAGAAAACATTCTCGGCAAATTGTTCCAATGCAGGAAGTACAGTCATATTGATAAATGACTGTCCACTACAGTGGACCAGGAACTGAAGTCCAGCATCTTTCTGTAAACTGTGCAGAAAAGATCACCATGTTGCCTAGGCTGCTTTTGCCCTTCTGTTCGCAGTTTTATCTAATACAACTGCACTTCTGTCTTCCTCCCCCCAGTTTTTCACTAAAAAAAGCCAAGTTCTAACACAGAAGTTTTGGGTAGCAAACTTCTGAGGCTGGAATAAACTGCCTTACTAATACAAAGGCACAAATATAATGAGAAATTTTCAATTCCCTTCAATTTCCCAGAAGAGCAAATGCAGCTGCTTGGCCTTGTATGCTCCTCTTAGATTGCCTGACCTGCGTTAAATTGCATTGCACTCAAGCAAGTTGGAGAGAGACTGTCTGACATGTGTCCTCACAAAAATGAGCTGGAGCTGAGTGTTCTATGAGGCTGTTGAAGGAAAAAGAACTACCAGCAGATAATGTATGTGATTGATTTGCTACTCTGAGTACAAATACAAATATTTGCTAAAAGCATTCTCAAACCCTCAAACTGATTTCCTGTAAGAAAACCTTTTGGAAAGTCAGAGAGACTAGAATTTATTCCCAGGAAAATAATTACAAAATACAAAAATCTAGACACTAAGTGGAGCAGGGATGAGGGCACAAGCTCCAAATGCCTCCTCCAGTAAGCCTACACTTGTGGTGAACCCCTACATACTCTCTCTGCATGTGTTGCCTGCAGAAACCATTGGGGTAGAGGTAGTTCAGATTCCACATCTTACCTCCTGGATGTTAGCAGATCACTGAAAAGCAGTGAATATGCACATATTGAACATTCTGAAATTAATCTCCTGAAAGCCAGGAGATGCCTCCAGACCAACTGTCAGATGTTACAAACTTTCAGCTCCCAATGTAAACTTTCAGCTCCTGAATGCAATTTAACTCCCTTTGAGCAAACAGGCAAAAGAGACAATCAATAATGCACAGCAAATAATGAATAAAAGATCATCAGATGTATCAGTGGTTCAAAATAATTTAAGCTCTTCTTTAGTATTACTGGGCTGAAGTGCTTGCAGAATGATTTGATTTCAGTGACCCAGATTGGTATCTCTGAACATTTATTTCATTAAAAAAGCAATGCAGCAGGAATGGGGACATGAAGCACTGCACAGCTGGCTTCAGGGGTTTCAGCCCCACAGCTCTTCCTATCCTTTCACCTCTGCCATTTACCTGTTGTAGTCTATATGAAACTTTTATATGACTGAACGTATTTTCACACAAAACCTGCTAATTCTCATTAAACAGAAACTGGGACACACTTAGTCCTTTCATTTCTTCTGAGAGTTCCGTCTATGGTTTCCAACCAGGTGCTTCAGTGGCAGCTTCCAAAATGACTGGGAAAAGCCAATACGTATCCTTCATGTGTAACTCTGTGCATGTCACAAATTTCTAAGCTGTCTGTGCCTCCTGAACAAACAGGGTTGAATATTCCTGCTCTGTACTATTCCTGTCAGCCTCAGAAGCTGGCATTTCAAGTTTTCTACTTCAGTGACAGCGGTTTTGCCCATCTCAGGTAGAACTTGTCTTGCATGCTAAGCAATATTAGCTGTCAAAACATCACATCTGATTTTTTCATAGGAAGTTTGTAGCATGTTGCATGGAAGCAGATGTTTCTACATTTCTCTCAATGTGTTAAGTGACAGTAATGGATGCAGAGCCTAAAGCCTCAACTTTCTAAAGGTGAGGCAGTTTGCAATCTGTCACTGGTGACAAAACCAATTTCAAGTAAGAACAGCAACGCTACACAGAAAAGGACAGGAGGGACCTCTGCAGCTTGTTAATCCAATAATGGCAAACTTGTGGCAGTTGTGTGCTTTTTACTTTTGCAACAACTACCCGCAGGACCTGGAGAATTTAAACAGCGCTGAAATAAAAGCTGCCTTGAGCCCCAGCTTGAGGCTTATTAACTCACTGTGCAGGCCCAGAGAGCCAAAGCAGGTGAGCCTTGGTCACTGCGCTGTGCCGCGGCGTCTCTGCACTGCACACCCTTCTTCCACTCTGCTCATGTCGGGGGGCTGTGGGGCCCTTATGAGCAGCTCAGATGCTGTGTAACAACTCTTAGGTACCTGCTCTTGCCACAAAACACAGAACTCCAGCTGCTACCTGCATTCCCTGCCCAGTCCATACCAACAAGCACACTAAAACAAGGCCCAAATCAGTCAGTAAAGGGAGCCAGCAGAAAAGATGTTTGCATCCCCTAGCATATAGTTACCTGTATAAGGGCTGCAGAAATTCCATCTAGGTGAGATATGGAGCTCACAGTCTTCCTTGGAGGTTGTTTCCATCTGGTTTTAAATTATTGAAATATGTTCATTGCTTGCTTTCATGCTGTGGGAGGAATTGCTATGTAAGAACCTAGTTAGTACAGGTGCATGGGGAGTGGGGACTTGGTCTGGCACCTTCCTCTGCCTAAAAATGTTTAAAGTGTTTCTTGCACAGGCCGCCTCATCTTAAACATTTTCAAGTCTCATGGATGTTTTGCCACAAAAGAGATGCAAGAAGAATGTGGCACCAAAACAGGCACAGGTCTAAACCCCCATCCTGAGGGCAGTCGGCCTGGAGGGACAATTCCTGCTTCAGAGAATAGCATAAAATCCAAACAGTCACTGGAGTTAAACCCAGTAATTTAAACCTTGCTTACCTCAGTTTTAACGCACCCAAAACCTTACTTGGATGTAACCATGAAATTCAGATATTTCGCTGAAAATAATCTGTGCATATGTGTGAACTTCCATATCAGCAGTCACTGGGCAAAAAATATCAGGAAGTAGTGCTTTAGTTGTGTTTTCAGCTGGCATATTAGCTATTGCCCTCAAGAGAAAGGAGGGATTAAAGAAATCTGGAGCCTGGCAGTGAACCATCTGCCTGCAATCCCCTACACCACCTGATGAGGCAGGGATAAAAATGTGTATTCTGTCTCAAAACAGAGAAGGGTGAATATAAACAGTGTGCTCTTGGAAGAAGAAATCAGGAGGATTTCTCATTCTTCTGGCTGTCCTTGGATAATGGGGAGGTCATTACCTTCCACCACCACAGGAAAAGCTGTATTTTGGACAAGGTAAGTTGCCAGTTGGCTGCAGAACAGGACAGAAGTGGTGTCACTCACCCGCTGGAGATGGGAGGGGACAAAATTAGTGTCTTTCCCTTTCTTGGTGTCTTTACAAGCACTTGTGTGGCTCTTTGTCATATAAACAGGCACTTGTCCCTAGAAAAATATCTTGCAGCGTGACATATTGCAGTTCCTGGCTGCAGCAGTCTGCAAAGGGAGTGAATACATTGAGTGACTGAATGTAAAAGCTACTCCTGGCAACTCCCACTGAAACCATGGGAAACCAAGGGCCCTCAAAATCTTCCCAGATTTGAGACATCAGGACTAATAGGCGGGTGGGAAGGGAAGGAGAATTTCTAGGAAGGATTCATGAGGTCTGGGAGGTTTTACTTCTGGTGGTCTGTCTATTCCTTGATATTCAAGTGTAAACAAGCTACATCTACTTCCTAAATAGGCCTTCTAATAATTTCTGCATGCTAAGTATTCTCAATGTCTCCCATTCCTGAGAATTAAAGTTAAAATTCAGAAAACAAAAAATTAATTTCAGATTTTTTGCAAGATTTCTGATTATTCTGGAAAAAAATGCATTTATTGGCATGCCTTTGACATTTTTGGAAATGCTGCATCTCAAGCTGTACCACTATTACATGGCTTCTGCCTTTTCTTAAATTTATATTTCCAGGCTCTAAGCCTCCTGTCCTCCACATTATGTGATACAAAAATAAAGTAAATGAAAAATAATTAATAAAAAAAATAATAAAATGAATGGAGCTAAAGATAAATGGTATTTTAATTCAGTCACTGAAAATAACATTTATTGGACCCCTTTTTAAACAGATGGCTGCCTTATCACCATGTGTCTCATCAAGGACCACTTCAATTTCTATCAAAATTCAGAGGGGCAAGCAGTGTTTACCCTAAATACCTGGTCAAAAAGTTCAAATCTCTTGAATGAACATAGCCTTCTCAAAGAAGACATAAAATACTATTTGATTCTTTGAAATTAGAAAAAAACCCTAAAATCCAGCATTCTTTTGCTATTTGTAGTATATGCTCTTACCAGATCATCAATTTACAGCCTGCACAACAGATTACACCAGTCATCTGTTTCTATTATGCTCCAATATTGTGTCCAATAGATTAGTACATATTTTATCATTATTGATTTAATAAAAGCCCTTTTGCAAGACAAGTAGTGTTAACTACTGCTTTTCACACAGATTATCCCATGTACATGTAGAAAATTTGTTCTTGCTTTTCACTTCATGACTAGACAACACCAAAACATTTAAGCCATCTACCTTCCCTCAGCAAAGCCCTTAGTCTGCATAGGAGGCATTCTGCACATGTATGAAGATTTACTAAATCCTTAGCTTGGAATAATATTGGAATAAGATTTAGTCCAGCTTTCAGATGCAAGACTGCAAGGTAAACCTGACTGAGGAGTGGGAGGTGGCCAGTGGTAATGGGAGGGATGGTGGCAGAGGAAGAGATGAGGAATAAAACAGTAGAAACAAGAGAGGGCAGACTCTAGAACTGTACTATTTTTAATCAGCACAAAGCCCCAAAAATTTAGTAGATAAACACTGTCACACATATTAAGGAATGTTGGGATTTTTTTTTCCAACCGGAAACAAAACTAAACAGCAGGAAATCTTTGCTCGACGGGATGCTAACATTAATTTTAGGTATTGATTGGAATCCTATCTAACTGGTTTCAAATCAGTCATTAGGGGCATTTAAATGACTTTCTCAGTGTCACCAAAGTCTAGAAGGCAGAAGGAACAACATCTCCTTCATCTTTAAAGATCCCTAGGGACAATCCAGCATCAATGGAAAAATGGTCCATGCCGTTGCATTGAAGCATGGATCCCAGCATCAGTCCTTTCACAGACTGCTAACTTGAAATGTAGCTGTTTGTCTGAGTGGCTCAAGGCAAATTAAAAAAACTCAAGCCTCTGGTAAAGATGACAATATTAACAAAAGTACCATTGCAGCAACTTTTGAGAAGAAAATATCCAAATATCATCTCTAATAGTGAAAAGAAGTCCTGTCTCAATCAGAGACTTTCCTACACTGAAGGAAAGGCGAGGCACATGCAATAACAAGCTTAAGTGAGTCTGGAAAATCTTACCTACCTCACACGTATACTTTTTGAGAAAAATACCAAACCTCCACCTAAACCTTTTTAAAGAGCTAGGATTTTAAATAGAGATTGCTTATAAAGAAATGGATCAATTAAATGAATCAAGGGATGCACAGCATTTTGCAATATATTTTGTTTCTTTAATCTCAGCAAACTCATAGGTTTATACCTTTTAAGGCTAGAGCAGACTTGCATGGACAACTTCTCTCATTTGTGCCAACCATGGGTACTCTACACTATGCAGTCATTTTTTTCTTACAGGAAAACAATTTTCCTTAGAATGCAACTGAACACTTGGAAGATCTGTAACATGACTAAAAGCAGAGGATCTTCTACAAAATATACATTCTCTACTTGAAAACCTCAACTGAAGGGAAATCAGAAATATTCTGAAGATCTGATTTGGAAGTTAACACTTCTTTAAAAAAAAATAATTTTCAAAATGTTCAACATTTGTTTCCTTATGGAATGCAATCCCAATATTAAGTTGCTTCTTCTTGAATGATTAAACCTTTTGACTGTGATCCAGTCACCTTCTGAACTAAATATTTCAAATTTGAAAGCTCAACTAATGCAGATAAGCTGCATGCATAGATTGGAATCCTGTCTTCTATGCGCAGTTTTCTTTCTAAAAATTATCATATAATCACAATCTTGCTGTTTAGGAAACTGAGGCAGAGGGAAGTAACAATAAATGTCAAAGAATGCACGGTAAATCACTGTTTGTAAAAATACATTGTCACATGTTCACAATCCTTCTTCACAAATGCTAAGCTCCAGCCTTGCTTATCTGCTCTTTATTTCACCTTGATTCTAACAAAAAACATTTTATTGCAACAGGTCAAATATTTGTGAAGATCCCTAGCAATACTTCCATAAGTGGTGTGAAGACACAGATATACATCAGAAAGCAACAAAATGACTTCAGTGCAACTGGAAGCCTAAATTTAAAACCACCTAAAGGTTAAAGCAGTGCTTGGCTCTGTAAAGCTGTGCAGACAGTTTACAGACTCCCTAATGAGCAATTAGCGATTCCTGCATTATTTATTCCTAGATTGTTCTGCTATTTCTAGAAAGCATAGAAATAAAAAGTAAATCTTCTGACATTCAATGAAGCTGTGGCTGGAGGTGATACCAAAAGTCTGCCTGTAGTTGTTCTGAGGGATTTCACTACACACTCATGATATGTGATGTGACGGACAAATGATATGTATGACCCCCTCAAAAAGTGAAATTTTGAAGCATTTGTTTATACTGAGAATTAGAGTTGAAGCATATCAGTGTTCTAGCAGTAACACTAGAAATCTGCCACTGGCACTTTTGCTGAACAATGCTAGGATCCACAGACTACATTTATTGATGATAATGCAAGGTTAGACATTAGACCCTTATGTAATCTACACATAGCCAGCTTTTCAGTCTCAAGATCATAAACCAGATAGAGAGAATTGTGTTCAAAGGTACATTTGTGGAAGAAAAGCACTTTTATTTTTACCTAAATTTATGCAAACAAAACTGATGTATTGTTAGTTGTAAATATGCTTAATTCCCCTGCTCTTCTTAAGGAGAGAGTGAATTTATCAGGGATTTAAAATATAAAATGTGGTTCAACTAAAGGGTTACATGTATCACTAAAATAGTTACTTTGTCTGCATCTTCATGAGCAAGGGTTTGGCAAAAGATATAAAATCCAATTCAAGAAGTAACTAAAAATTTCTTCCTGGTGGAAGAAGTCAAATTGAGCACGGCTTAGTAGGAGAAAACTTCCTACAGAAAGGAAAAAAAAACTCCACTTGGAAGAACAGAACATTGAATGTTCATGAAAAAAGGGATAATTTTACACGCAACCACTGCTGCATCTATTTCTACAACAGCTGATTTTAATGACTACTGCATGGAAGCAGTAATTCCTGCTAGGGCTTTAAGTTACCTCTTGCATGTGACAATTGTTATCTAACCAAGTTTGACATACCTGGCAGAGTAGACAAAGGCATAATTTGATAATTTGACAAACAGATGCTTCAGTTGTTGTATTGTTACTAAGCCTCAGAAAGCATCCTGACTTAACAAAACCTCCTGGGGAAACAAAGCATTTTTCATGTTGCCAGTGTGAAATGCAGCTTTTCTCCAGGGATCTTTGATTCTCTTTGGCCTCTCTATACATCTAAGTAAAATGCAAATAATGCAAGGCCATTCAAAACAGAATCAAGTCATGAGCAAAGCCCGGAAATTTGCTGCTGTTCATTGGCAGTAGACAGTAGATAATGCCAAGGCCTATGTCCACTGTCTGCTCTGGACCTGAATTTGAGAATGGACACTGGTAACCTTGTTTACTTCCACTCAAAGTTCAGTGTGCCACCTCAGATTTAGGTCAAACACTGTTAAATGGAAGAAGGAGAGAGAGACTGTAACAAACACCTCAATCACTAGTAGAGATCTGACTGGAATTCAGAGGCAGCAATGACACTGAGAAAGGACAACAGCAGAGAGACTTTTCAGAGACTTAGTCTGGTGTTTCTCACATCAGGTACCATTTAGGCAGCTAAGAGAAGATGATGACAGCTCTCACAGCACGCCAGGCAAATGTAGACAGAAACAGAAAACAGTGTCTTAAATGGAAGCCAACAACCATTAACTCCTTAAGTCAGATTAAGTTTGCATAGACTTGTCAGACTAAACTGAGTGTGGAGAAGCATCCAAGACATAATTAAGATATTTGTAAAAAGGGCAGGAAGGATTACCAGCCACCTGGACACAAGCATTTTTTTTCCTTTAACCCAGGTCCTTCTAAACATGGCTTTAGACACAGAAAAATGAGTGTGTATAAGGAGTCCAAGTCTAGGCTAAGAAAAATTATTGTAAGAAATGTTCATCGGAGTTAAGCTAATGCAGATTTTTTCATACCAATTAGAAGTACTCATTCTCATGATCTTGACTCTCTCAAGAGCATTTGCCAACCTGAACTCTGTCCACTTCAAGAATTAAGGCATTATTATTTTTGTTGTAATGCTTCCAAAAATACTCTTTTTTTAGAAGACCATATTTGCCCCTAATAACTGTATGCAGTCATTACTGTGTCCTCTATTTATGACAAAAAATAGCTGCAGTTTTAAAACAGATAAGAGCACAAGAATGCCTAGGGAAAATTGTGGGCATTATATGAACAAATAAGTATGCTCCAGCAAAATGACAAGCATCATTGTGCTAAATGAAAATGCTTGATTTCTACCCTAGAATCCATAACTAACCCTCTCTGTGAACCTACAAAAGACTTAAACCTACTTTGTTGCCTGTTCGTAACTGAAGTAACAAGTGCAACCCTAATCTAATTCCTCATGTTCCTGATATTTCAAGTGAACAGTTATACACTGCATATGAATTCTTCCTAAATCCCTCTTTGTCTTTACTCAAAATATTCAACCACTCTGTTATGTATATAATTTCTCTTTAGATAGTCTCTTAATTCTACACTGACATTGTTTTCATTTGGTAGGGATTTGAATGACTCAGCACCACATTCCTTATGATTAGGAAATGTTTTGCCATTTCATTTTATTATATATCAGTAAAATTTTATACTTCCCCTAATGTGCCCTCCTGATATGGGCTTGCCATAAAACTCATTGTGTGCTGCTGCCATAGTTCTTTTGCTGTTTTTTCCATTGCTCAACACACATCACTAATGTAAGCCCCATTAACGCTTATTCCCTCAGCTAAGAATCTGACTAAAAAGCAAAGATGGAAATCAATTTCTAAGTTAGGAAGAAAATAACTGCTTGGAGAAAATTAGGGGGCAAAAAAAGCAGCAACAGCCATTGCAATTGCTGTACGAAATTAAGAATTTTTCAAATGCAAGAAGTACAGATTGTAGCTTATTTAAGATGGTCATGACATTTTAGTTCAAAAATACTGGGCTTTCTCGGGTTGGCTGCTTTGTTCTCTGCCCCGAGATGTGTGGGGTAGTTCTGAGGTGGTCCGTGCTCTGAAGAATGAGTCAGGACTCTTCGATGTTCAGTCTTCGGGTTGTTTATTTTATCTTATCTATAAGGTTTTCTCTCTGCCCAGCTGAGATCCTCTCAGCATGGCAGCCACAAGCACTCTCCGCCGCCCCTGAGGCGGTGTCGTATTTTTTACTACAAACTACGTATATCATATTTACTTTTAATTCCCAATACCTATCACCTATGTTAGACAGTGCACTTCTACTCTCAACCAATCCCCAAGTGCCAACATCATAGCAGAAAATGGAGAACAAGAAGAAGAAAGAAGAAGGACGAGACACGCCCTGATCCCTCCATCTTGTCCCCATAACCCCTATACCAAAAATCCCAAAATCTATATTTTCACCCTGTGAACACCCTGTTATTGCACCATTCAAACCCGTGTGACTTTCAAATCCCCATACCAAGTTGGCAATTTGCTGGAAGGATCAAAGTCAAGCCACCAGGTGTTCCAGGCACCATGCCAGGGTCTCCGAGCCCCCCGGAGGGGTCTTCGGCGACTATGGACATCCGGAGTGATGTGCTGAGTTCCCACAGGCTTGTGCTTGCTCCTCCTAGATTTTTGTACCAATGCAAACATATGACTACAACTGTGCCCTTTTTCTGTTTGTATTCTCAGCACCTGCTGCACTTCTTCTATCCCATTTCCTCTTGACAGAGTCAGATACTGCTTCTGTCTCTGTTTCACTCTGCAGTTATGTGGCTGATCTGTCCTACTCAGTGCATTTTCAGTATCCTGTTGGTCTAATTTATTTCCAGAGCACCAGGGCCTGAGAAAAAATATGAAAGAGAAAGCAAAGAGAGGTGCTAGAGGGTGATGTGTAATGGCAGGAGAAAACCAGCCCAATGCAAATGAAAAGAAACTGATGCAAATGAGATTGCAGGGTGAATTAGGGGGACATAGAAGCTTTGCAGAACATGGCTAAAGATTTGCACTTTAGCCCCTGCTCCCAGGGACTGCTTTATAATTCACAATCACCATATAAACACAAACAACAACTCAGTTGATAGCAAGGAATTTCAGGTAATGAGGGCTGTGCAAAGGCAAAGCAGCAGCTTTGAATCTTCTCAGGCAGGGAAGGGCACTGAGCCAAGACTTCAATTCTTTCAGCCAGTGCTCTAACACTGACCTGAAAAAGAAAAAAGGATGTACTGACACTTGTGAAAGAGGTTATACATATTATGGAAAGCTAAACCTGAATTCTGGAACTACTTAACATTTCAGGAATACTTAGTTTGGATCATCCTAGCAGGACCTGCTCTGAGCAGCTTTACCCTGTCAAGATCGAGATTCTTTCTGGACATGCTGAAGACCTTCTGCCACTTTGAGAACTTGAAAAGGAAATATGACAACTTTTCTGGACTTGAGAATGTTAGGATTTAATTTGGAGCACGTGTCTGCAATTCCCTAAGTCATTCTTTAAAATCTCGGTTCATAACCATACAAGAAATATACTTTCAGGTATTTAGATTTTTGATGCAACCAATATTGCAATTATTCCATAATAATTAGACTTTAGATAGGCAACTTTTCATGCAGTCAGATATTCATGGGGCAGGCAGAGCTTTACTGATATTTCTGAGCTAGTTTTGAGAATAAGCACCATATCTCTTAAATACTGATGATTAATAATAGAGATATACAGATTTTTATTTTCCAGAAGTTCTAAGGTAAAAATGAGCAGGATTTCCTTCACACACCTGACCAAGAATTACATTTTCTGTCTGCTCTCTAACAGCAATAGAACATAGATGATTTACTCACTGGCTTTACACATCGTCTCAGTTCTCACCTTTCACAAGGTGGCCTTAAAATAGAACTCATATTCTGATTCATTCAGGACAAATTAAAAAAAGATGAAGAATTTGTAAATAACTCTAACGCACTAAGGGTATTTGAAGATCCCAGCATAAAATCAAGCATGCAATTTTAAAATTAAGCTAAAATTTAAAGGAAGATACACCAACAAAGTTAACATTAAATTTTTATTCAGGATTCGCTTTTTAATATTTATGTTATCATAATGTTATCGTTTATGTTATATAATGTTATCATAATGTCCCATGATGATAACATTAGTGAGTTTTGAGTTTAACTGTATTCCAATAGTCTTGAAAGCTGTTTTTTTTTTTTTTTTTCTTGCAGAAAAAGCACTAAAGGACAGCCACTGTACTTCCAAATCAAAATTTCTCCTGATTCTTGTTCTCTTTCCACAGAAGCTGGTTTAAAACACTGCTCTGCTTGAGAGCTTTTAGGCTGGATATATCTTCACTTACAACAGGCACTTCTTCACTTTGATCCTCAGCTTTTGCATCTTCACTGTCTGACAGTGTACACAGGAGTGTATCATTTTCATAGGTAGGAAAATAATACCTGAAAGCAACAAAACATGATTACTAGACAGTCACACATTTTGTTTGAGAGGCTGAGACAAGAATTTTAAAAAGGAAACATGAGCAAGTCTGGTTGTCTGGAATGACAGTAAACAGCACACCCAAAAAATCAACTGCACAGTGCAGATATGCACAGTGTAGAGGAGTCACAGAGAAGAGCTGACAACAGATGAGCCCTTCCTCCTATTTCTTCAACCATATGATATTACAAAAGAGACTGCAGATCCATATTTATCCCTCAACAAAGGCTGAACTGAGGTGTTTGAGTTAGAACACTCCCTGTGCTCTACCACCTGGTAGAGAGCACCATTCCCTGGACCCATACAGATTACTTAGAGTCTGAACCAGTCCTTTGTTACACTGTCTCTGTATTTTCCATGGAAAAAACTATGGGTAAACTACCAGTTTGTTTTGATGCCTAAAGTTAGGTAGACATCATGCATATATCTACATTAGACATGCAAAAGAAGGGGTTTGACTTGGTTCTAGAACAATTTTGCAACAACAAACTTCTCTAGGACAGGGACTTCAAAGTGCAGATCCCATAAATAGGAACACGCATCTTGGATGCAACTAGAAGAGGAGTACCCTATGTTCATTTTATCTTCAGACTGTATAGAGATTTCTAATCCTGACACCATTTATTATTTTATCTGGGCCACTAGAGTTAGGGAGCTCAGGGCACTGTTGTATTTGCAAATCCCAGAACTTACTGTTTCATAGAAATTATCAAGTAAAAGTATAAATGCTGGAAGAAATGTATTTGCCCTTACTGTGGTTGATCCCATGTAGTCCTGGCTGGCAGGAATGCAATGTGTTTGGTCTCTTCCATATGACTTATCAATCCTCCTTTGGATTCAAATTTCTCCTGGCAGTTGTAACAACGACAATGATGGATTTCTCTTCTGATGAAATTCACTAGCTTTACTTGCTGATAGAAGTTCAGACCTGGGAGAGATGGTAGTGAACAAGCACTCGGGCAACATAAGTCTTAATTTAAAAATGCTTGCTTGGATTAAGCATAAGGATTGATAAGAGCTTACTGCAGACAGCACTGCCTGCATGCTGTATCTTAGCAAATTAATGTGTTTATTCCTAGCTGCTGGGAAACCAACCCTTCTTTTAGTGCAAAAACTGCAAACATTTTGCTTCCTCAGTCTGTCTTTAGGCTTAGTGACAGAGGTTCAGGAGGAGGCAAGTAGGTTGAAGAACCTTGGGAAGTGAGAGAGAGACTGACTATTGGCATTGCACCCTGGCTTCCCTGGGCCAGGCCCAGCAGGCAGACAGGGTGCATGGTTTGGAGGATCCCCTGCCCTCCCTGAGCACAGTGACTTTAGGGAAAGGGGCAGTCCCTTAGAGCAGACCTGTCTCCTCTGTGACTGCCCCACGTCCCCAGGTGTGAGCCCCTGCAGTGGAACCCAACAGTGATGAGGACAATGGTTCACCCAGCACAGTGGCACCACCAGGGTTAACTCAGCCTGTGCCCTGCAAAAAAGCTGCTCCCATAAAGAGAAAAATACAGGTCATGGTCACAGAAGGTTCTCTGCTGGAGGGAATGAAGGCCAAAATGCCAACCAGACTCACTTTTAGGGGAATTCTGCTGCCTCCTTGGGGCTCAGGGTCAATGTGTGATACCTTCCTGCCCTCATGGGTAATTATCTGTTAGTGATTTTTCAGGTGGGCAGTGATGAAGTTGCAACAAGAAGTCCCAGGGCAATCAAGAGAGACTGCAGGGCCCTGGGAAGACTGGTTAAGGGATCAGGAGCACAAGCAGTTTTCCTCTGTCCTTCCAGTTGCAAGGAATAATGAGGGAAAAACAGGAAGAGCCAGCAGATCAATACCTGGTTCCAAGCCTGGTGTCACTGGAAGAATTTGGGGTATTTGGATCATGGGTGTGTCAACACAACCCCAGGCCTGCTGGTGACAGATGGGGTACACTATCTCAGAGGGGGAAAGGGATCCTTGCACAGGAGTTAGCAGGGCTCACTGAGACAGTTTCAAACTAGATTTGAAGGGGGTAAGGGATAAAATCTGTCTAAAGGCCTGTTAGAGATGAGCCTGGGTCAGGGTGTCAGTGTATTGTGTTTGACAAAGTGAAGTGCTGGGTCCTGCAACAGGTCACACAACCCATGGAGTGTTACAGGCTGGGGGAAGCTGCACAGTAGAAAAGGGCCTGGGGGTGCTGGTGACAGCAGCTGAACATGAGTGCCCAGGGGGCCAAGAAGGCCAATGGCACCTGGCCTGTATCAGCAACAGTGTGGCCAGCAGGAGCAGGGCAGAGATTGCCCCCCTGTTTAGCCTGGAGAAAAGGAGGCTCCAGACTGACTTAATCACTCTCTGCAGCTACCTGAAAGGAGGCCAGGCAGGGGTCAGTCTCTTCTTCCAGGTAACAAGTGATGGGGGGAGATTTAAGTTGGATATTAAGAAAAATTTCTTCGCCAAAAGGCTTGTGAAGCCTTGGTACAGGCTGCTCAGAGAAGTACTTGAGTCACCATGTATTTAAAATAGAGGTATTTTAGATATGTGTAGATGTGGCACTCAGGGACGTGGTTTAGTGGGGACTTGGCAGTGCTGGCTTAATAGTTGGCCTTAAGGATCTTAAAGGTCTTCCACAGCCTAAATGATTCTATTCTATAGCAGAAAGCAAACATTGAATAACAACAAAAATAATAATAAAAATAGTAATACTTCCAAGTCTCCAGCAGCCAGACCTGGAACTCATAGAGCAGGTATTTGTAGAAGCTACTCTGCAAAAGAATCCAATGGGTCTAAAGAAAATAGCACACATCCTTGGCAGCAGCAACAGTTCCATAAAAATAAAGTGTTCTTGGCTTGCTTTTGTAAGCTGGCAGAAACAGTTTCCATTATGGAAAAGTTAAATGTCTCTACAAAAATAAAACTGATAAACTTGTTTTCCACTATTCTTATGATGTGGTTTTCTCCACACTAGTGGCAAATGCTGACAATTACAGCCCCTCTTACTCACCATGCTCTGACTTTATTTTAGGAAAGTGAAATCCATGTGATTTCTGGAGGGAAAAAAAAAGGGAAGAAAAAAAATCTTATTTCCACTACTTCTACTATTCCAAATTAAAAACAGCTCAGCTTTTCATGGGCTGACACAGACATACACATGAATACACATACACACAAACATGAATGCATGAAACAAACCCCAGAAGTTTGGGTTTATCAGAAACTTTTGCATTCATATTTAATACTTAAATAGTTTATTAAATAGTTTTAATAGTTTATTATTAAACTATTTAATAGTTTATTAAAACTGAAACACAGATGCTAACCATAAAATATATTAAATCATGAAACCACTATGATATCAAAGATGCTACTTTACTGCCTGTAGCAGTCTGTACACTCACAAGTAATAGCTAGTCATACTCTTAATGTAAAGCTTGACTTGTCTGCATGTTTTAAAGAATAGATGCTGGAGGTGCAAGCACTATTTTAGTTCTGTGCTGAAGAGGGTATTTTAATGCAGCAACTGATTTGACCTTAATAAAGATGTCACAACTACAATTTTTAATTCCACAGTGATGAAAATCTGTTATTTAAAAAAAGTCTTACCTGCATGTGAAGATAGAGTTTCTCTGTGGTGTCTGCTTGTTGTTCACAAAACAGGCAAACTGCACATACAGGATGCTCTTCCCAGTCAGACCAATCTCTTATGAATGAAAGTCAAAAAGATTCATTTAGTCTTAGGAAAGAGAAGAGACATTTTGAGAAAGGGCAATTCAGATTCTGCTTTCACAACACTAGAAATAAATCCAGAGAAACTGAATATTTTAAAGGGGTGGAAAAGACAGTGTGGATTTACAGCTGGATGCATGATTACAATCTGGTGTAGAGTCTAAAAAAATTAGAAATTTGAGAAAGACTGAGCTGTTAATATTGGGTAATTTCTATGCAGACAGCCATTTAATAGTACTTGAAACTGTCTGCACTAGTAAACAGAATCCTAACTTCAATTTCTATCCAGTTTGGCAAGTCATTAAACATTGCTTTCAGTATTTATTTTCCTAAGGTCTTTTAAAATTCTTGCATACCTTTCTAATCTTTCAATACACCAGCCAAAGTCATAATCATCAGGCAGAGCTAACTCTAAGTGTTATTTACTTATGAAATATTAATTACTCACTTATGCTACATTTAGACAAGTACACAGAGAATACTTTACCAAAATATCCATTTAAATCATAATGCTGCTGAGAGCTAGAACTATTACTGCACCAGGCAGAGTCAAGTAAAATTAACCTCAAGTCACAGAGAGGATCAGGAAGATCAGGGACCTTGATACCCATAAATTACTTCCTGCTTATTCAATTTGCTATGGCCAAGGAAATCACCTCTGCAGTGATCTGAGGGCCTGGACCACAGAAGAATGCAGAAGAGGTGGATGTTGCCCTCAATCAGCACTGTTGAGAAGCTTCCTTTGAAATCCTTTAATCTCTAGTTATTACCTTTTTATCAATTTTTATACAATTTCTTCTTCATACTGACACTTTTGATGCTTACTTTTAATTTTAAATTTGAGCAGAATCTGTTCAACTGTTTTCTGGTGCAAAACTAAACATGAATGTATTTTGTCGACATCATTACAAACAGAAGGCTCTTGTTTGAGCTCTAGGGAAACAAAAAAACAGGCTTGTGGATGAAATACAGAGTTTACAGCTCTCATTGCTCAGAAGTGTTTTTAATGAGGACAATTTGGAGTCGAATTGATTGGCTTAAATGAATTTAAACTGGGTACTAACTGTGCACAGCATTTTCCCTGCAACTACTTCAAAAAATAATGGTGCTGCAAGTCTGTGTAATGGATACATAAGTAACTCTTACTCTTCTAGGTTATCTAGTAATTCCCGGTCATCCTCTGACTGCACTTCCTCCCAGGACTTTCCAAATTCCTGGGGGGGGGAAAAGAAAAGAAAAAACATTTCCTGATTCTCATCACACATTGTCACTGAACTGAAAGAACATCTCAGAAGTCACAATCAATATCTTATTTTGGATCACTTCAGTATTGCTGTGAGTAAAAGGCATAATGTTGTCATTATACAACAAACGTTTCATATCGTTGTCTCCTTAGTGCAAGAGCTTCATACTTCCTCAATGCTTCTCATAGGCAGCCCCTCCAAGCACTGACTCTTTCTTCTTCTCACAGTAGCCAACTCAACAAACCAATCCACACTTTTAGAACACTCTTCTTCTTATTGGCAACAGCTGGGGCCTGTTAAAGTCAGGCCTATTCCTAATCTTTAATAATTAACCCATCTGCAACTCTTTAGGGGATAAGATTACTTTCTAGACTACCTTTATTTACTTATATTCTATCCCCCTACAGTGCAACACTTCCAAAGTGTTCCTGAGGCGGGTATGTTACCAATACGTCAAGTTTGCCCTCCCACTTGCTCAATCCATCTGCCCACCTTGCCTTTCAAGCAGCAGGTTGCTGCTCCATGCAGCTGCCCCACCTGAGGCTCCAGCTGCAGCACTCAGAGCTGTGCCTTGCCAAGGCTGTGCCAGTGCAAACAAAAAATTTTCCCTGCAACTACTTCAGCTTAGCTAAAGTGCTCCAGAAAGTGCTCTGGTGTCAGCTCAGCCAGAGTGCTCCAGAAAGAAGGACAGCCAGGGCACAGAGCTCTGGGATAGACTCCACTTTGTGTTCCCTCCTCTTCTCAGACATGAACGTAAGCACATCTATTCATGGTGTTCTGTTCCTCCTTTTGCTTTTTGTGTTGTTTATTTATACCTTAAAGACCTTCAGCAAGAAGTATACCACAATACATTTGTGCAGCCTTCAGCACAATGGCAAGCACTCTCAGCAGGACTGAGATATAAATAACAGGCAATAAAAAGCTAAAGGGCTCTACTCAAATACCAGCAGTGATCTTGGGATTCTTCTTGTCTTTAAAAATACACTTGAGCAAACTAACCAGTAATCAGAATAGTATTTTTGAACCTGATGGCTATGGAGGATTCACAAAGATTACAATTGATGATCTCATCCCATAAAAAAAAAAAAAGACAGCTAATAAAAAGATAATCCTTCAATTGATTTTATTACAATATTCCTACTAATAAATATATTTAATAACATCCTTAGTAACAAGTATGATTATTGCCTTTATGGGTGTTTGGAAAAAGAAGGAAAAGATATCGATCATTTAACAATTTAATGAGAATTCTTAAAGTTGTTAGTGTCTATCAGGAAAATGATAAACAATTGTCCCTAGACAGCTCTAAACATAATGTCATCATATATTACAGAATGAAAATTGTGTAATTAATTCAGTGATACTACATGGTAGTGTGCAAGCTCTCTGAGTGAGAGGGGAGACTCATTAATGTCACCATTACTGTGAGATATCACGAAGCCATTAGCACCTCTCACCACATGTTCTCCCAGCTGCACACTCCTTTCCTATGTCTGCTAATGCTAACACCTTAATGAGCACAGAGTGGCTCACAACCACTGCAAAATGAAGAGGAATGCTCACCATTTTCCCCTTACCAGCTCAAAGTGTATCAGCATAACAGAGTATGTTCAAAACAGCAGCCTTAAGCTTCACCTTTTAATTGAAGGTGAAAGGGAAAAAATACATCTGAGCTTTGTTATTGCTGATGTTTTTTATGGTGTTTCTTGTGAGGAAGGCAGAGAGGGAGCTTGTAAGATGTCTCTGTTTCCCTCATCTATTTATATTCAGAGGTGAAAAAAAGAAAAGGAAAAATCTAAAAGCTAACCAGGTCTTGTATCACTGGAAAATTGCATGGTGAATGGATAACTAGGAACACTGTGATGAAAGTGCAAAGAGACTGAATCTGAGCAATTGGGTGGAAAAGAGTTCTTTGAAACATTCCTAAAATCCTTCAGGTTTTTTTTTTTAACACTTTTTCAGTTCTCCAGCTTGATGGGCATCTGGGACCAAGGGTGCCTTTGTTAAGTATTCAATTTTCTTTGCTTTTTCATCCAAGATGCAAGAGCTGCCAGGAATGATCTCTAGAGATTCCCAAGAAATTCTTAACAAAACCAGAGAAAAAATGAGACTTGACATTGTTAATAGTTCAAACACTAGAAAATGCATAATTAAAAAAACCCTGAAGGCCTTGCTATATATTCAAGAAAAAACAACTTTTACTTTTAAACACTTTTTGTGTACCTCACAGAGAGGATGACGCTATAGAAAAATGAGAACATGCAAATGTGTGTGGTTTGATTATTTCCTCTTCCAAAATGCAGTCTAAATGCACAGAGATGAAATGCCTCACTGGCAATTTACCTTTGCAACCAGAGTGCAGTTCTACAGGAAGAAAGTCTGTGTGCCTCACTGAGGCAACACATCCCAGCTTGAAAAAAGTGCAGAGATGGAAGAAACTAGAAACAGCAGCTGGTATCTCAAGCAGTGTTCCCTAAAGAGCAGTTCCCAAACTACATACAAATGGAGATCCAGGCCTGTGCAGCTCACAAACTCCAAATATATGTTGATTTCCTCTGCAAATTCTCCCTTGCCCTTCTTTTTACCTGCCTTGCTGTGATGATCTGAGTTATGTTATGTGGTTTATATTGCTGCAGAACTCGAGATGGTCCATCAGGAAGAAGAGATGGCCTTACCCCAACGTTAGTTAATCCTCGTTGGATGAATTTCAATATGAAGCATTCCCCAGTTGGGGGATTTTATTAAATCTTGAATCATCATCAACTTATGAAGAGTTTCCCTTTACTGTTTTACAAAATACACAGTGTAAATCAGAAGAGATTAAATATAAGAAGGGATTCTCATAATAAAATATTCTTCCCCTGGCCCCCAGACAATAGTGATGACCTAGAGCTTGGCAATAAGGAGAAAACATCTTTTTATTTTTGAGGAAAATAAAGACTTTATGAAACAAGTTTTCTAGAAGTAGCAGGTACCATTTCTCAGCTGCCTAGTTTAGTTATAAGTGTATTAATTCACTGATGCTACATACTGTACACACATGCCATTAGTCAATTTGAAAATAGACATCTGGGCTTCCTACAAAGGATACTCTATACCTAAAAGTGCTGCTGGTAACAATCAGGTGAACACAAAAAGGAAGTTCTTGTCAGTCTGGGTTTGCCTCTGTTCCTCTGGGAATAAGGGAGTTTTAATACTGCTTTCTATTCTTTCATGGCCTCCAGCAGCCACCACATTACAGAGTTCTTCTCTCTCCATTTTTAGTTGGCTCTTTGTGCAAGGTGTGCCATGGGGCCACAGGATAATACACACAGAGAAACAAGGAAATTAGGGTTTTTTTGAAGAAAAGAAAAATAAGGAATTCTACATCTATATATTATCAATACATTGTTGCTCAGTTCTTTGCACTCCAGTACCAGTTCATCTCTGAATTAACACTTCAAGCCATTCTGTAGGATTGGTATAATCTTCCATACTTACACAATGCAGTCAAAAGACCTTCAAATCCACTAGAGAATCATTTCAGATGTGATAGGTAAACCATGTTTGTGTCTTTGAAACTGTATAATCCCCTGGACATTTAGAGCAATAGGAAGCACAGACCTCTAACACTCATTGGGAAAAATGAGTAAATCTTGATAGTACACATTAAAAAAAATTCTGGTAAGTTGTGAGGTGTTAGGGAAGAGGAAGAAAATCACTACATTGAGCCATTACAAAAAGCAGATATTGTATAACATCTAGAATTTACTGAATATAGATGCAGCTTGAAAAAATCCATCCTATCACATTTAATATAATCTACTGTAGAGCATGTATGTGCTCTACAGAATATTTCCTCCTTAAAATGTAAAGGACAATCTACTGAACTCCTAGTGAAGAAACTGAGATTCTTCCTTTTAGTCTTCCTGTTTCTGTGCAGAAAAAAAGGGGTTGTCAAAGGCTGTTTGGAAAGCAAACACTTTCCATTATGTAGAAACATTCCTAAAAATTTCCTGTGTGCAAACGTACGTTTTATAGTGAACCATGTTATAAGTGTTTAAGACAGAGTTTTTAGTCTGTTTTTGATCTTTTTTTTAAAAAAATCTTTCTTTAAAAGAAGAAATGTCAGAAATTCGGATGTGGGTATAGTCTGAAGGATCAGAAAGGCTGAGTAGAGACATTTCCCTGAGTAGACTGTAGTGTAGACAGCTGAAAATGTGTGGAAAGACAATGTGGCTGTAGCAGAGCATGTAGAGTCAGACAAAGAATTGTGATCATTCAGGTACATCCCACAAGATGTACTGGCACAGATCTTGCATAAGCAGTACCCACTGCCCAATTTTAAACATTTTGGTGGTTTGACACAGCTAATCTGAGTTACATTTACTGTTGTCTGTAATTTCCAGAACCTGAAAGAATGCATGTCTGAGTGATGCTACTGAGTGACCAATACCTGAGCTGGTTCAGGCTGGACCCT
Organism: Camarhynchus parvulus; assembly: GCF_901933205.1. Taxonomy (NCBI): domain Eukaryota; kingdom Metazoa; phylum Chordata; class Aves; order Passeriformes; family Thraupidae; genus Camarhynchus; species Camarhynchus parvulus. Next base: position 44,291,503 of record NC_044586.1, on the reverse strand, counting down.
GCCAAGTGCTGGCCAGAATCCCAGTTGCAGGCAAATGGGACCAAGGTCCTGACTGTGAAACAGTTTGCATGGTCTGGGGCCACACAGCAGCATCACTCAGACCCCACCTGCATGTGGGTCAGCAAGCACAGACCACAGACCATCCTCAGGTGATATGGGCAAGGCCTCCAGCTTTGGAGCAACTGGAGAAAAGAGGTTGGGTATGTGAATATTAGCCTTGCTGTTGTATTTACTTTGGCATATTCTGCTTATTAACATGACACAGCCATTGTGTCTGTATTCATGTTATGACCTTCCTGTCTCTCCCACGTCTTTCAAATTTCTCAAGTAGTGCTTCATGGTTCTCAGAGATTCTGGGTAGTCACCTAACTCAGTTTCTTGATCTAAGATGGAACAGATTAAAATGTGAACAATGAATGCAAATGAGAGACAAAAGATAATTCAAAAAGATGCCAAGTTCTGAAAACATAGTATTACATGCAGGACAAGCAGAGAAGAAAGAAACTATTAAAATCACTTAAAACAATTACATGAAATTAAAATCTGTTAACTTCCAAAGGAGAAGTAAATGCTCAGTTCTGTTGAGGATCTAAGAACATCTACCCTACACAGCTTCACAACTTTTTCCTCACTGTGCAGCAAAAACAGGTCAGTTTTCAATATTGTGAAATTTGAGTATCTAGGAAAAAACCTCCAGGTCTCAGATCATTGATCTTTGGAAGAAAAATATAAAATATTACCAAGGGAAATCATTCTGTCTTGGGTAGAAGGGATTTGGCAGGGATTAAACATAAATTTTTGTTCTCAGTATTAAAGTAACACCCATGGAGAGAAATTAAAAGGAAAGAGTAGGTAAAACAATCATGAATGCCTATTTATAACCTGGATATTAGCACATGTAGAAGGCACAAAGACTACTTCAGGTGAACTATAGTTATTTCTGGGACAGAACATAGCAGCTTTTGAAGCAGCTCCTATATTCATAAGTTGAAGGCAGCAAATGGAAATCTGTTACATACACATGCACACACTCTCAGAGGTCTGAGATAAAAAAATATTTAGCAGCATACACCTACCTGGAGGCTAAAAACTAACTGTTTTTCTTTCATCTGTGTGCCTTTCATTTTCCTCCTCTTTGCATTTAATTTATCCTCTGAAGAGCACTTCCAGCTTAAGGTTTGTAGAAAATGAGCTCGAAGCCAACTTGCTTTAAGTTAGGCCTCCATTTACTTAATTGCTCAATCTCACCTTCCCTTCTGTTTTTAAAGCAGAGACTGAGCACTAATGACATGATGATTAGTGTCTCTTCAAGCTACACTCTTGCATCTCTCAAAATCAAATCTCAACAAAAAATGTTTACTAGTGCTTAGTTTGCAATTATCCAGAATATCACACCATAAATGAGCATACTTCTCAAGAATACTTCACTTGATTTTTGACCTTTATACTAATTGCTAGTTTGGATTTATTCACTTTTAACTAGATAACGTCTGTATCTCTTTAGTCAATTTGCTAATTATTCACAGAACTACTTACCAAGTAATTAATGATATAAAATTTGTCATATTCTTTATTTTTGGCATTGATTCTGCGATGCTGCTTCTTTCTCATGTGATCTTTAAGTGTGTTTTTGTCTCTGAAGACTTTTTCACAGTATAAGCACTGCAAGCTAAGATAAAAAGGTAAACAGGTCAACATGTTAAACTGAAAATAGTATAAAATAATAAACTTAAATAAGCTGGAGTTATATATAGTAAGATTAACCTAAGCATGTCAGAGCAAACTAAAAGAAACCAGAAAGCTTATTTGAAAAAAAATAAATTACAAGATAATCTTAGATCACAGTAGAGTCAAACAGAAATAACAATGACAAAAAATGAAAAATATAGATAACAAAAAATTTTACTGTTTGCCCCATATGCAAAGTGGGAGAAAAGTCTGATTACCCAAAGCAGGCACAGAAAGGCTGCTGATTGCTCACTGTGTGAGCTCTGTAACTCAGCATGGACTTACACTAACATCCAATCCATCTGTAATTGTTTCTTTGTAATTCAGATTGAAAAGAAACAAACTGTGAACATACTACTTATCTTTTGAAACAGTCTGAATTAGCTAAACAGAAAGTTTTTATAGTTCTACCTCAACAGGGAGAGCAAATGAAAGTTTGCCAGAGTGGTCAATGGGTTTTGAAATCCAAAGTAAAATTCTGTAAGTAAATTCATATCCACACACACAGAGTAGTATATATAATTCACAGATAGACATACATACACATAGGTACATGAATATATGTACATAGACAGGAAAGTATTATTTAGGTGTATATACACATTACTTACGAAGGTGAAAACATTCATTAACAAATGAGAATTTTACCACAGTATGTATTCCAGAGCAATTCAAACAAAACAGAAGTACATGCATTGCCTTAAATCAGCATCATAAAACTGTTTTGGTTCCAGATTCCCCTCAGATGTTTTGTGTGGAGCAGGAATTTGGAATTCTCAGTATCATTCTGCCTTTCAAGACATTTAAGAAGTTTTGAGCTCTCCCTATGCTCGCAGACTTCAAATCAAGATTGCCTTGCTGGCGAATCATAGGTCTGATGCCAGAATACATCTATGAATTTTAATATCTGCTTTGCTCCACCTGCTAACAGCAAAGTGTTTGCTCTACTTGAGAAAGGCATTCCCATGAAGAGTACAGAAGGCTTTCTGTCAGCATACATAATGCAGTCTGATTTGCTTGAAACAAGATTTTTCTCCTCTAGTAATTTATTCTCAGGTACTATTCTACTAGCATAGCTAATATGCCTATCCTTAGCTGTAGGGGGGAGTGGCCTTTCACTACCCTGGACACAATTTCAGCATGTGCATTAACTACAGAGAGGATCAGCTTTGAGAAAACTCCCTTGAACTGAAAGCCTCAGGTCCTACTGATAAACAGTAGAGCAGCAAATTATCAGTGAGCATGGTAATTCAGTACATTAGGCAACACCAACAATAAAAGAAAAGGCATTCTTAGTATGGCTTCTTTTCTGGGAAAAGTTAACATTCATCTATCCCCTTCTGCTCTGGGTTGGCTCTCTAAGCAGTACAAAAGGGAGAGACCAAACATCCCACAGTAATGGTAGATGGAGGCAAAAGAAGACTGGAACAAGGACTCTGTATTCAGCAATTAAGGAGATGTTTAGCAAAAACATTTGTCACGATGAGAAAGAACATTAATGCTAACAGTTATGAGAAAAAGGCATGTGCTATTATTGATGTCAAACTCTGCAACACCTAACTGAAACATGGCACTTAACTTCATTCTATTAACTGTTAGGAATTGGCTTTCAAAAAGGCAACAAAAAGACTTCTAAGAGGACTCACAATAAACTTACATGCTCTCTTTGTTTCTTCTTAACTAGCCACAAATGTGGAATTAATTTTTACCTACTATTTCCAGTTAAAAGAAACACAACTCAAGTTTAGTGAAAACAAACAAACAAAACTCTACTTACTTGTCAAGCTTTTTCTGTAATACAGCCAAAAACTCATAGCAGTTCACAATGTTATCTGGCAGCCCAATGTTAAAGGCATGCTCTCTTGCCATATGATTGAGAAGAACAGATCTACAAAAGACATTCAAATAGAATGTTACATATTCTTGCATATACATAAGAATTATTCAATTACGGATTTAAAATACACCAATGGCTCTAAAACTGCATAAAAGCCAATGTTAAATAAACAGTAATAGTCTTGCTGCCACTGCTAAGAAAATAAAGAATGCAATTTTATTGAAACAGGAAGTTTTTCATTTTCAGCTCTGCTGAATGTTCAGTAACATTTCAACTGCTCCATCCACATGCATGAAATATAATCCTTTAAATGAAAATTACAGTAGAGTTTATTTTGACCCTCACTGTTAGCAAAGCTTGTTCATTATCCTGTATAAGCAAATCACATTTCAAACAACCCTCCTGGGAAACATTCTAAAAAGCCTTTTGTCAGACTTCTCTCTGCTGGTTAGCAGAGCAGAAATTCTTGGATGCAATGTGCTTTTACATCAATATTGCTTCACACAGCACCAGCAACATCAATGGCACTCAAAAGTGTACACAAATAAACATAATGGATGTTTAAATAAGATATTCTTCTGACAGAGATATACTGGTTAATTCCTTAGGTGCCCAACCTCTCTATATGCCTCAGCTTCTGCTTTTGGGGACTAAAGAAACATCCAAATGTTGACACTTGCTTTTACCATTGTCCAGGCATGATTTTCAAACATGCACTCTGCCTGTCAGACTCAGGAGGAAGCAGAGGATGAAGCTCCTCTACTGTCACCAGGCAGTAGTGAGGGGCACTCACAGAACATTGGGATGACCTGCAGGAAAACGACCTCTGGTGCTTCTACCCTTCCAGATTACCAGAACTACCCATGCAAACAGACTTAGCCTCTCCAACTGAAACTGATTTACTCTGAATACACACAGTTTCTTTGGAGCATGCACTTATGTGCAATTCTTGCTCACACTTGACTGATGCTGTAAAGCCCTCTGTTCTCACTCTAATTTTCCTCTCCTCTTTCATTTGATGTTCAAATTCACACCAGATAGGTGAGCTTTAAACAAGAAAACATACAACTGGATAAAAAGTTTTTATAACCATCACACTGACTTACACAGCTGTCCTTGTCACTAAAACAGTTGCCAAAAAAAAGTTTCTCTTTAAAATGGTTTGTTCCCAACTCCAGCATACTGTGTAGTAGAAATAATTACACTGGAATAAATAAAAAAGTTTGAGAAGTAAGATAGGATCTATTTAAAATGCCACTTCAGTTGAAAGAAATATGTAAACTATACCTTGAAGTTAATTCTACCTTCTGAGTCCTACATTATGCATTAACTGGTTCAATGACATTGAAAATATAAACAAAGATGCTGAGTAGGTATCAAAAAATAAAACAAAAGCAAACAGGGCAATAAACAAACCTGTTTCCTGTGAATTCTTGATCACAGAACATACACATACTATGAAAACTTGTGTCATATCTCTCTTGTTGTTGCTGTTCTAGAATTTCTCTCTATGAAAAGGAACAGATATGGTTATTCAGACAAAACCATAATCATAAAATCTTTCCATCACATAAGTTTATTATACATATTTATCCTTACTTGTAACAATGAACATATAGAATCCAAATGTGCTGCTGGCACAAACCAGATGTTAGTATTTTTTGAGTGTGGGTTCTCACAGAAATTCCAAGTTTTTCCAAAGGCAGTATGTGTTCCAGTTAAGTTCCAGTAAAATTCTCTTAACTTTATATACATGGTGCATGGAAATAAATAGAATCCACAGTGAGATCTTATGCAATGATTTAAATAATACTGTATAAAATGTATCAGTTTAATGTTTCTACCTGTGATTCAGCTTTACCTCTGGTATCAATGAGCAGGTTTATGGGCAACCACCTAACACCTCACGGAATGGCAAACTCAATCCTACACAGCTAATTGCAGGCAACCTAGAGGGCTTTTTCCTAACAGAGGACACAGCCCTGGCCGTTTCTGTAAGAAGCTGTGGCACATCCCACATGCGCTCCTGATGTTGCATTACACTAAACTGGACTAACACCTCCATCCCTTCCAGTGTATATCTTCAACCTCCTGAACCTTGTCTCAGCTTAAGATTGTGACAAACTGGGAATCAGATACAAACAGCTCTTCCTGGGAAGCTGGTACAGCTTGCAGTCTTGGTGAAGACTCCTCTTTGGGGTCTTTACTTACTGGGAGAAAGAGAAGCTCCTTCACCTAAAACTGCCAGTCAGATGATGGGTGAATATCTGTATGCATGACAGCAGTACAAGGTCAGTGCTGTTGTAGGAAGTATGTATTTTCAAAAAAATAGGTCTGGGGATGTTAGTTTTTTTATTTAAAGAAAACACCCAGGCGCCTTATACTGACACTGCCCCTCCATGTATCCTCAGTTTTGCTGCCAGGACTTCCTTGCCTGGTAGTGCTTCACAACTAGGAAATCTTTGTCAAGACTGTCTTTTTCCAAAAGACTGTATCTGTTTTGTATTTCACAGCCTTGTCAGCTATTTCAGCAAGCTATGCTCTCTAACCTACTTCAGGCTCATTCCTTGGACTCTCTCAATACATCACAATCACCATTATGTCTCTGCATGACATCCACCTTGGCTAGCTCCCTGCTGCAATACAGCCTGAAATATTCCTAAACTAGAGTTTCAAAACTGCAGAATGAAATGCTTCAGGCAGCACATTTTAAAGACAGCATTTGTCCTTGTTTGGGCTTGCTGTTGGAGACAGCAGTTAGGATTCAAAGGATGCAGAAAAATCACCAAAAGTTGTATAGTTATGGTCTTTATTCTACGCAACTCACGTGAGCCCATTTGCCAGTTCAGTCTTAATTGAAGGACTTTTCTGGAGGTAAAAGGCTTTACAAAGCAAAATATCTATTTAACTTGCAAGTCAACACTCAGATTGCAGCAAAAGGAAATGAAAAAATAAACAGACTTTATTGCTGTAACTAAAGCAGTGACTCCATTAGCCCCAACTACAGCTGCGGCTCGATTTCACAAAATCCTTCTGTAAAAACTGAGGATACAATTCTGAAATTCAAAACTGCAAACTATTTTGCACCATAATAAAAATGCATATTTTTTTCTTTCCTAATTTAATTACTCTGTAAACAAAACCAGCACTTGCTTTGGGTTAAATTCTCCACTCATTCCAGAGTTTGAGAAAACGTCTACTTGCAGAGCAGATGAGATTGCTCACCTGCCAACAGACTCCTCATGCCCTTGGCACTGCAGTGGAGAGAAGGCTTAGCTGGTACAGAACTGCATAGTAAAAAACACCAAAAAATCAGAAACAAATGCCCTTTAAAAAACAAAAAGGTACACTCCAATTTATAGCAGCTAGGAGGTATTATTTGTAATAAGATGGTTCTATGAAAACATCAGCTGCATGCTCCATCACAACCCTTTTTCCTCCCTGAAAGCCACAGACATGATATACACTTGGAAGACAAGTACCATTACGACACTGCATGCCCACATGATAAATTCAAGGTGTCTTTCACAAACCCAAAAGGATTGTAGAAAACTGTAAAAGATACAGAGAAGTGCAGTAATGATGCACTGTGAAGAACCACCAAACAGCATTCCTCAACCTCAAGTCACTTAATCATTGAGGTTGCAAAGGATCTCTTGAGAGCAACAAGTTCAACCCCTGTGCCCAGGCAAGGTCACCTCTACCTGGCTACCCAAGGAGTATGTTGAGTTTTCTTTTGACTGTCTGCACAGAGGAAGAGTTTACAACCCCTCTGGGTAACTTGCTCTAGTGTTTGACCACCCTCACAGTAAGAAAAAAAAAAAGCGTTTCTTTGTTTTCAGGGGGAATTTCCTGATTTTTAATTCATGCCCATTACTTCTTGTCCTGTTGGTGGGCTCAGCTGAGAAGAATCTGACTCCTTTTTTATTCATCAAGTATTTATATACATCACTAAGTTCCCCTGTGAGCATTGTCTTCCAGATTCAACAGTCCAAGCTGTCTCAGCCTCTCCTCATATGTAGTTCCTTAAGGAACTTTGTGACCCTGCCCCAGAGCTGCTCAAGGAAATCCATATCTTTCTTGTACTGGGGAGCCCTGAGCTGGACCCAGCACTCCAGATGTGGCCTCAGCAGTGCTGAGTGGAGAGGAAGGATAATCTCCCTTGAGCTGACTGCAACACATTTCCTAAACCAGCCCAGGATGTTGTTATCCTTCTTTGCCATGAGCGTGCACTCCAGCACAGGACTAATGAGACAGAATGTAAGGCAGATAAATCAGGAGACAAATCATGAATGGTTTGGATAATACTAAGGACAAATTCTTCACCATCTCTTCTAATACAAAAACCTGCCAGGTGTGACATGACAGGTTCAAAATGACCAAATAGAAGGCTCTCTCCCCATGCGTGGTCAAGCTGCACAACTCACTCCTGCAGGTAGTGGGGATCCTGGCAGTTGCTGTGGGTTCAGAGTTGGAGGCTCATATCGCTGAATTCAGAAATTTTTGAGCTGCCAATTGCAGGAGACTGTGAGTATTTTGGGAAAGGATCACCACTAGATCAGAAGACAGCAAATACCAGAGACACTTAGCTGCTGTCAAGGGTAAGATTTTGACCTAGACAAACCTTTTTTACTGATCCCAGACAGCTTTGGAAGGGAAGCATGCTAGGCATGAGTGCCTAGTGTTTTTTTTAGTCCCTGAAAATCCAATGGGCCTATATAGGAAGACAGGTTTCAGCTCAGGCAACTCTAACTCCATGAGAAATCCCCAGTTGAAGAACTACCACATTTCTCCTTTGCAGGAGCTGGGATCCTATGGAAAGCTGTGTAAGACTTGCACATATTCCTCCAATTCTGGGAATTCACTAGTCATGTACTTCAAGCTGTAGAATATTACTGTTGCCAGCAAAAAGAAATAGCACTCAGAGAGTAGCTGAACCAACTGGATTTTGCCTGCCAATCCTAATTTCCCCAGGACTAGAACTTGGGTTTTGTAAGGTTCTCCTTCATTCTGAATGCACATCACTTACTGTGCCTTTATTTGCATGCTGCTTATGTACAAACTTGTAATATAAGCACACCAGAAGAAACAGCATAACAAAGGGTTAAAAGGTCTGTGTTGACAATTCTCAGGACATGGCTGCCAGCACTAAACTGAGGAATGTAAAGACCCTAAGGCCTGCACTCTCACATCTCACAGTACAGACACAGGGTATTCCACATCTCCACTGCAATTCCCTGCATCCTAACATGAGATTATCAACAAGGCTGCCATGTACCATGCAACATTCATTTCTAAATTAGCCCAACAGCAAAACCAGACTCCAGATATGTATTTCAAACAAGAAACCATAAAAAAAACGCACTGGCCAACAATCTGGCCTAAGACTCCTGGAAGCTGGTCAGCATGAGTTGAACTTGAAGGACCATCCATTCTGAACTGACAATGCCAAAAAGTTCAGCAAGGTCTGTCCACAGTACTAGGTTGGCATCAGGCAAGAAGAACCAAAATGGTCCATGTGGACCCAAGAGCTGGCATTTCATGTCCTTTGCATCTCACAGAAACAATACTGGCCAGACTTCCTGCACTCACACACCATGGTGCTTGTGAGTATGAGACTGTGAATTAATGAAATCTGGGAGAGGGAGTGAGAATGCACACAAACAGCTTGCTCAAAGGTTTTGTAGATAAGTATCACCTTCTCTGCTCACAGTATCTCACACCAAGTTCTAGTTTGCTAATTTCCCTAGATGTGTATTATTACATGAAAGATAGTGTGCCAGTGCATTGCAGATCCTTGCAAGCAGAAAAATGTTCAGCACACTCAACATTTTTCAGTGTTCTGGGTGTAATCTCCACTTGTGGGAACACTGACATACAACCTGTACATTTATCCCAAGGAAAAGTCTATAAACAGGGATTTGTGTATGGTTGTGCAGCAGCTAGAGAAATGAGCTTAAAAAAAATAAGAATTTTGCCATCTTGCAAAAAATGCTTTCACTTTAAAATGCCTGCTAAGTTATTATATATTATTCTATTGGAATGTTTACCTTAAAAAATGAAACAATAATTTCTTACCAGTCTCTTTTGCTGAAGCTGTTCTCGAAGTAATCTGTCTTCTGGTAAAACATCACATAAAAGAAAATAATTGTCCTGTTCCTCTGTTAAGAGATTAAAAAGTGTAAGTAAGGAATGGGAAGTTGCAGCTGCTTTGAATATTACTGGCAGATAATTTGCTAAGACTTTAGAATTTATTAACAATGTAAGAATGTGATTTTTAACCTATAAAAGTCAGTTACTTTAGTTTCATAATTTAATGAAACATGTTTAAATATTTGTGCATGTTTATATTGGAGTATGAAGGCAAGAGTCTTGCATAGTTTTCCTCCACTACCAGCTTTATTCATTTTTGTGATGGTTCTCCTGGACACATAAAAACATTAGCATTTACATTGGTTACAGATTAAAGTCAGCATGAAAGAAATATGAAATCATCTTTAATTTTATCTTACCAGTTATTTCCCTAAGTAACTGTCAGTTTTCAGTAGCTATCATAATTTGGTTTATCCTCCCCTTGCTCTGATCTATCACATTACGTTTTACCATCAAATATTTTTCCACCTGTGGATATACACAACTGTTCAGTACCATACTTTGAGACTTGCCTAATTTACATTTCTACTTACGTGTTTTACACATATTTTATCTTTAGCAACCTTTTTACTATATATGGTCATATCCAATTGAAGAAGGCAACAAATTTTATTCAAAGGATTTACAATTACTCAGCATGTAGGAAAATACAAAAGATAATGGGTCAAGATATGAACAGTTTTCTGGAGGGAGAGGGAGGGGTGAGGAGAGAGAGAGACAGAGAGACAGAGAGAGAGAGAGAGAGAGAGAGAGAGAGAGAGAGAGAGAGAGGGAGAAGGCTCATTGGTATTTCATAATTCTGCTCTCCAGGTGCTTGATTTGCAGTTTTCAAACTGAGTAGTAAGTGTTTGTGAGAGAAACAGAATGATGATTTTTGGAATGATTTTCACGTTTTCCAGGGCTACTTTTCTTAAAATTACTTTGAATAATTAAAAAAATTACTTTCATCCATTTTGTACTCATATTCCACTTTCTAACCATCTCTGACACCAGCTGCATGCACTGTTTCCTCTCTTTTAAGGTCTCAGTTGAGAATTAAAGATGCAGAAAAGCCCTAAAGTTATCTATTTTAGGTAAACCATGTTTTTCTGTTAGAAAAGGACAGCCAAAGTAATGCATCAGAGCTACTTCTGAGAAAAACCCTTCCTCCACACAGTCAACACTGTCCCAAGGATGGAATGTGCCACCACACCAATGCAGCAGAACAGTGAACTATGGTTTCAGACTTGTGTTGGAGCCCAGGAAACCGCACAATTGTATGGCTTCTGTGAGGATGACATCTCCTGACACTCCTGGGGCAGGGAGCACTGTGGCAGGGGAAAGGAAGGGGGATGTGGCCCTGATGTCCAAGAAGAATCAGCAGCATCAGCGCAGGGGGTGGGCAGGGCGAAGTCGGAAAAGGCAGCTCACTGGGAATGTTTCTCATCATTTTGGAAGGACCATCACTGATGTTTTATGCAGTGGGTACCAACATCTCTCCAGGCACGATGTGAGCAGCTCTGCTTCCAGGCCTTGGTTTGCAACAGGGCGCAGTTCACAGCACATTTAAGCCTGGATTGATCTCATCCTCACTCAGCATAGTGCTGAAGCATGTGTTGTAATCCTCAGAAAAGGGAAGTTTAGATATGTGCTTAAGAGTTAAACATTACTTCTGTGGTTTTCTGCCCTAGTGTCAGACACACTTGGCTGATCAAAGCAGCAGTATATGCCAGAAATTATCCCATGATCTGCCCATCAGAGAGTGAGCAAGCAACAAACTTACCTAATGGAGCTTTTGAATTTGTTCTTATCACACTACAAAAGTCTGTGATAGGCTGTTCTGCAAACCTCCTCTTCCAGTACAGAATGTAGCTTTAAAAATAAGGGGGAGATGATCAGTGAAAAAGGAAACACTGAAAAACTTGTAATAAAAAATTGATTAGCTCTTGCTTTTTTCATGCTCTAAATTCTTATGTGCTTTTGTTTATTTTTTTAAATTCCTATGTCCCTTTTTTCTTCCTTCATATTAGTTTTCAATTTTATGAAATTAATTCAGTTTCACTTTAACTGGGTTTAACCATGCTGTCAAAGTGAAGAACTCAATAAGCCGATTTGCACCAAGCTTTGCATAAACATTGTGACCTATTCACATCTACAGACAGAAGTGCCACTTAGATGCATCTTTACTGAAAAGATATATTACAGAGCATTCTCAAATTCCCAAAATATTGTGCTCTGTGTTCTGCAAGATGCAGTCAGGAAGCTGAAACTCAATAAAAAACCAACTTGACAAAAGTGAGGTTTTGTCAGGTCTCCTGTGGAGTTACAGAGAAAGCTGTAGCTTGGCAGACAACTAGAAAGACAGAAAAATGAAGTCCCTGAACACCTGGGGGTAAGACAGCAGACAGAATAAGAAAAGACCTAAACACATCTTGAAAGTTTAACCCATCAACTACAGTTGTTTAAAACCATTCCGTACTATCTTTGTTGGTATTACAGCTGCATCAACAGAACACAACTGAGATTAGATTTCCACTAAACTAGGAAGCTCCTGTCTAACCAAGGAGAAATCATCACTTCATTTATATGATGAAGGGAACCAAGCAACTCTTGTGCTAATTATTCAGAATTTTACTATAAAAAATAATCTGAAAATGCTTAAGTGCTGGCTTAAATTTATTCTCATGTATGATATAAATCATGTGAGAGTTGGTAAGGTAAAGGCTATTCAATGATTTCTTCTTATTTTGTGCCACCAAATTAGGAAAAGGATAATTAAAAAATCAGATATCATTATTATGAGAGCGTTTTAAAATAGCTGCAGCTTTTAATACCTGTGCAATCTGAAAATTTACTTGCCACAGCTATCACATCCCATAGTGGCTCACACTGCCTATACCATTCTCACCTAATATATTTGAGGACTTCAACTGCAGCAGCCAAGGAATCAACACATCTTTCTTTCTGCTAAGTCTGACATGGAGAGGACTAACCTCTGGTGCAGCAAAGAGCTGAGCACAGTGAAGCCAGCACACGTGGCTGGGGCTCATTCAGCAGCATCATCAGATGTCAGCAGGTGAGAGGTGAGGCCCCTTCTCCCCCTGCCTGCTCCACTGTTTGCAATGCTCATTGAAAGAGTAGCTAAACAGAACTGTAGTTCTTCCAGACTAAGCAATCCTTGAGCTTTTAGGACATAAATGTGCAAATGGAGAGATTTCAAGAGCTCATTTAATAAATGTCTCTCCCTTGCACTGAGAGAAATGAACACTGGTACAAACTCACCTGCCCATAACTGTCTGTGTCACAGAAATTACAGTTAAGGGATTTCATATCATAAGACTTAACCCAAATAATCAATGACCAGATAAAACCAATGTCCTGGCTTCCAGGGAGCCAGAATGAGTGATCATGTTGAGTCATGAAGCAGAAGCTTATTCCCCTTATCTCTTTTCCTTCTGCCCTTATGCCAACTTATCTTTATTCTTCAAAGTTAAAAAGAAAAGAAAAAAAATTTTCATTAGCATTGGTCTTTTCTGGATTATCCACTTCTTGCAGTTCTGTCAAGAAATGTATTCCTAAGACTGGCTGTAACTCATTGCCAAATATAAAAATAATACTATCTTTACAGAGTTGATCCCTGTATTTTCCTCACCTCAGTTCAACACTTCAGAATATATTCTCTTTTTTGTGCATAGTATTAGACTATTTTACTAATACAGCAAATCAGACAAAGCACACTTCAGAGCAACAATTCCATCATCTCATGTCCTGGGGCCACTTTCTGTAAGATTTGGCTACCTTCCAATTGCATTAGCAGCAAAAATAATCTAACTGGGCCCTTTTTGAAGGGGTGATTTTAAAATACATTTCTATTAATGCAAAGTAATTCCCCCAAGCATGCTTAGACTGGTGGTCCATGACTGAGCAGCTCTGATTCCTTTACTTACCCAAAGATACTAGCACTATCTCCAAAGAACAGTACATTCTCCTTCTGCCTGCCTTCAGCAGAAAAGCAAACAAAAACTACCATCAGTTTTCAATTTTAAGCAATGTTATTTGATTAAGGATTTAATTTATATGGCTTACATTTCTCTTCCTAAATTATATTGTATTATTTCTTTTTTTTTTTTTTTGGAGTCTTGATAAACACAAGGTCTTGATTTTGACTTAGTAACTAGTGACAGAAGACCTACTAGAAAACTCACTTGAGTTGAGAATTTATCTGTCTAACACTTAAATATTACAGCAGAACTATCTACAGACTGGCAGGTATTGTCTAGCCCTCCTCCTGGCCCACACATTACTGTGGAAAGCAAAATGCCAGGCAAGTACCTTGTCTCTGAAGTTACAAGCCAGCTGGGGCCATGCCGGCTACTGGAGGAAGTTAAGAGAGAGAAAGCCAAATGTGATCCTGGTGAGATGATCAATGACACAGCTGTAGGAGTCACAGTTGTGTGTAGATCACAGTACTGTAAAGCACAGTTAAGGATTAAATGTGATTTTGATGGGGGAATACTGTCCTTAAAGTAGCACAAACAAATTTCATCCCAGAATGGGAGAGATCCTGTCCTGAGCAGCTTCTGTGTACAATACACAGCTTTAGGACATTGTACAGGGATAGAAATAGTTTTGCCCTACACAAATAAAACCCCAGATTAGGAAAGCTGATTGTCTGGTATGGGCTTTGCTAAAAACCAGCTTTCTAGTTTGCACACTTGTCGATTAGTGACAGGACCTGAGAAGACCCTAAGATATATTAAAAAAAAAGTCAAGCACAGGAATTGCCATGTATTCTAAAACTGAGCTCCCTAGTGCCAGCAACATCTAGGCACTAGGGAGAGGGAAGGAAATAGGAAAACAAGCTTATAGTCCAGCAGCAAATTGCTCATAAGAAAAATAAGCAGAAATCCTCCCACAATGTCTTTTTAAAATGATGATCTAACACCTGCACACGTACACACTCATTTTAGATGACATAACCCTTACCTTCTAAAATCTGCCACCAGTTTCACATCTGCTATGACGAGCTTGTGTTCAATAATCATATGCTTCAGGAGCTGGTTTTGTTCTGCTAAGACATAGCATTCTTTGCAGAAAATACAAGGCACATAGGGAGAACTTTCTACTGCATCAACACCACCTGGACTTTCTGGCAGAGACAGAGGCTCCAAAATACACTCGGTATCTAAAATAAGAATAAAAATAATAACAATTAATTTTGACTAAGTAAATAAATGTACATCTCTTGGAGTACTTTTAGGTAATACAAAACCTGTTTGAGTCTCGGTTTTGTTGCACGGATCACTTTAGGAGCAAGATGCTTGTAAGCAGGCTGACAGCATTGATTCCAAGAAGGACAGTGGGAGGTCAGCACAGGACAGTTCTCAGGTGTCTTTTTCAAATGAAACTCCCAGCTGACACCAAGTCAGTCACACACAAGTGCTCTGCTTACTACTAAAGAAATTTTATGATGGGAAACCTACTTTTCTTCTTCTCACTATCTAATCTACCTGTTGATACAAATGAAGCCACTCTTTGTGGCTCCCTGAGCCACATTGCTCAGAGTATCAGGAAGGATTTAGACTGTATAGCACAAACTGTTTGGCATGTTAACTTTCCTAATTATACTTTTATTTATTGCAGAATACTTCTATAATTTTCTGACTGACTCTTGAAGATATGCAAGAGTCTTGCCTTTTTTTTTCGTCTTGCCTTTTTTTCCCGTTAACATCTAATTTACTTTTCTATGACAAAAGACTATCCTTGATCAAGATTACTGCCACTGGATGCCTATGCCCACTGGAGCACTTTCTAACTGTACAGATGCTGAGGAAGGGGCAGCCACGCTCCATGTGGAAGGGTGAATGGCCCCTGTTTGTACCAGCCAGACACAGGTTCCTCAGGTGACACCACACAGAGGTGAGTCACTGCCACATGCTGTCCTGAGGTTACACGTGTGTGTTCGCCATTTAAACAACACTGGTCCAAACTCATAAGCTCTTCCATTGGCATAAATTAGTATAATTCATTAAGACACACTGACCAAGAGAGTTAAACAGTTGGCCCCATTAGCCTAACCAAATTCCAGCTGTCCAGAAGTAAACTGTGGTGTTCATTTTCCAAATTAATCCTACCTCAGTCTTGGGTTAGGGTTTATCTTGGAAGCAGATGCCAATTTCAACACATATCTTCAATTTTAGACACATTAATTTTGGATAGCAAAAAGCAAACAGAAAAAAGCTCTCCATGCTCCTGCCCTCTTGAAGTTGAAAACTGAAAACATGGGTGTCCTGGACTCCTGTACTATGAAGTTAGCTTGAGCAGCAGGAGAATAAACTCTGTGTCTCTGGATTCCTGCAGTGCCATGAACCCCTCTGTAGAAAAATGAAACTTCACAGAATGACAGAATGGTTGAGACTGGAAGGGACCTCTGGAGGTCATCTGGTGAAGGAGGATCCTCACTCAGGACCACGCAAATGGCTTTGACTCCACAACCTCCCTGGGCAACCTGTGCCAGGCTCAGACACCCTCACAGTGCAAAACCATCTCCTGATATTCTGAGAGAACCTCCTGGGCATCAGTTTCTGAAGATACCTGAAGAATTAAGAAAAAGGCCTTCTCTCAAGTCTGTTATTTTGTCACACATGAATTTTAAAATACACATGGTTAAAGGAACCTTAATTAATATTTACTAGATAACTTTCACCCTACAAAAATCACATATATATGTTATACATTGGCAAGTATACTAAATCTGACAGTCTGATACCCTGTTCACATGGAAAATTTGAAAACTAATTTTAAAAATCACAGTAATTTAGCTTTTTTCCTAGGAGAATATGTTAATGTATCGGGGCTCTACCCCATGTTCTACCAAGACAATGAAATAACCAAAGAAGGGCTGGAGAATCCCATTGAGAGGCAGACCTGGGAAGCCCCTGTGAGTTCTGTGACAAATCTGTGTTCAGGCAGAGGAACAGGCACACAGAGCTCCAAAGCAGCCACAGCACAGGCAGTGGCTCAATGGTGGGGATGCCCCAAGGGACTGAGGGTGAGCTGGAGCTGCTGGGAGCCACAGGTGGTAAAGGGGATAAAAGCATAGGAAACACAGCTTTAGCAGCTCTATACTGCTCCTGGAACAATATATATGCCCTGCACAACTGTTGAGGCTTCTACTTAGGACTTCTGAAATATAGAACTTCCTGGAAAGGCACTGCCTTGAATGAAGACTGATGGCTGGGTTACACTGAATTCAATTTATCACATAAAACCAAGCACTGTGAAAAGATGGCAGCACACAGAGCATGGTATTACCTGGAGCAATGCAGCTGCTGTGCACAATCTAACACTTTTCTTCTCATAATTTTATCTACACTTCAGCTCATTCCCTTCCCTTAGAAATTTCTTTATTAAACTGGCATTGCAGAAATTGTTCCATTTTGTCCTATTTTAAGAACAGCAGTGGCTACACCATGTGCTAGAGCAATCCTCATGAAAGGGTCAAATCTCCCAAGCAAAACTGTGGTACCTGCAAGAGTCCAGCTTTGTCCATTCTTACAGTCAGTTCTGTTGCCTGAAGAAGCATTACACCATGTTTAGAGAGAAAAGTATAACTTTATTTCCTTTGCAATTGCTAATGCCAAGTGAACAAAGAAGATATTCTGTCAGCCAGTTCAACTCAACCCAGTAAAGAGCAACACTGCTTTTTGTTAATTTTTGGTCTAGCTCTCTTGCAATGACATATTTAAACTGTTAGAAATCCAAACAAATAAGCACCTATCTGCCTCAATACATCAACTTTCAACAGATAGGTGTGTGCAGCAGGAACTGGTACAAAACTTAGACAAGGAGCCTTGTTTAGTAAGCGGACTTGTGAATAGAAACCGCTTGGGCTGGAAAAACAGACCTGCTCAGTCTTTAACTGTAGTCATGAGCTGATGAAAGGAATAAACCTGGGTGAAGGGCTTTTTTTGCTGCCCAAACAGAGTAGCTAATGCTAAAAGAGAGTAACTTCAGGCTATCGGAGCAGTTTGCAAATGCAGAAGCTTATGCAATTTCTTTCGAAGGCACTTACAAGAAGAGGCGAAGGAGAAAGGAATCCATGTAAATCTATTTTTACTTATCTGCTACAAAAACCACTGAATAAGAGAATAAATGCACAGAGCTGAACAAATGCACAGCCTTTAGCACAGCACTTACTGGACTAATGTAGCACAAACCTCAAAACAGTACAAATAAATCCAAGCATAATATTGAAATCTCTGCAAAAGCAGCTAATTTTGTTTCTATATTTGGAGCAGAGAGGCTACAGGTACTGAATAAAAGCTGTTAACTATAGCACAGCTCAGGGCTAACAGGGAAATAAAAACTCTTAGATGTATGCTCAGACTCGAAGACTCCTACATGCAGAGACATTTGAAAATGAGGGAAAAGTAGCAGGCTTAGAGTCTACTGCAACAAGAATAACTTCACAGAGACAGATTAAACACCCCTCTGGTGCATGTGCCCTGGCTGACAAGGGTGAGAAGCAATTACCTAGGAATGGTATAAAAATAGGGCAAACAAACAGTAATCACAGAAATAGAATAGTCTTCCAGAAGTCTGAGTATGGAGAGTTTAAGTCAAAGGCTATACGAGCCCCTCAGATAAGCAGCTCTTTTTTTTTTTCTCCATGGACTTATTCCTGCACTTTTTGAAATTCTTGGTCTTTTAATACCTACAAAGACTTGCATCAACTTTTCATATTTTTGTAACCATTTTATGAAATTTTTCCTTTATTCCTTGATGCCCTGGTTCAACTCGAGGCTAGTTCTACTCTACCCTTCATGTAATGTGATAAGAGGTAGCTTGAAAATGTCCAAGAGTGGAAGAAAATATGTTTCTAAATCAGCACAGATTTTTTTATTTTCCAATCTCTCTTATATTTACCTTTTATTTCTGGTATTTCACTTGCTTTTAGGATCATTGAATTAACCTCTGAATTCTCTTCAATGATTCAAAGTCTCCTAAGTATTGAATCAGGTGTTAATGCACAAGACAGTGATCATAGCCTTTGTGTGTTCACTCCTGTGTGTTACTCTGCATTTGTTAACATTGAATAGCACTTTTTTGGGTGCAATTTGCTCAAATAACATGAGATTTTGTGCAATGCTTCAGCTGGCCCTCCTGCTTACCACTTAGGGAAAAAAAAGTGTATTAACAGAATAATATATCACCTTTGCTTATTGTGTCTGTGATGGACAGCACATGACAGCGCAGTCATGAGACTCCCTATGAGAAGAGAGCCTTATAAAACCCATCCATTAAATTTTGGATGAATCATGTTGTTGCCCCTGAGTTTTTCTTCTCTGCCTAATAGAAAAGCAGCATGACTATTATGCAAAGGGACATCCCAAAGGCTCCACAGAAAGCCCTCTGAACACAGAAAATAAGAAAATCCCTTTCTCAGTCACAGAACTGGCAGCTGACACCATGTTGTTCAACCTTTAACAGGAGAGATAAAACTATGGTCTTTAACAGCTAATTCAGAGCTAAAAAATGCAGGTTAGTAGAATGAAGAGAACAGAGGAATACCTTTGAAAACTAGAACTAAGAAGTATACCAAGTTCTTCAGGGGAAAATAAAATAAATACTTTGAAGGTATTTGAGAATGAGATGGTATAGAAAACAATTTACCTTCAAAACTAGAATAAGCACTGTTTTTTTTTATAAGCACCCACGGGATACCCAGTATAATAGATTTCTGATCCCTGCACAGGGACTGTATACACCACTACAACAGTGAGGGAAAAAAAAGTAAATTAAAAAAATTAAAAAAGGCTGCCTGTTATAGATATTATATGGCTTCATTTTATTTTAAGAATTGTTATAATATAGACTAGCTAATCTTCACAGCTAGTGAAGCAACAAGATGAAAATGGATTAGTTTTCCTTACTGGAACATTTTTACTTTTGAATACAATTATTCTAAGCTCCAAACCAATGTTGGTTTGCACAATTAAGTAAATGTTCCACCCACACAGTTATAACACAGCTACGGCAGGGCAGGCAATGCACTCCACCTGCACAACCACACATGCAATTATCACAAAGCAATATGCCAGGCAATGTTACAGCCAATACAACAGATATTATTATCAGGAAGAAAAGGAAAGAAAGAGTTGGCTTTTGAATGGGAGTTTTGAAAGGTAAGGTCCCCAGAGATGGTCCCCATTTGCTGTCACCTAGAAGCACAGGGATGTCTCATTATCCTGACTTTCTCCACCTTATCCCACCACTCCTACCCATCTACCATTGCCCTTCTGCTTGTGCTGGCTCCCAGGCTTGCCAAATCCTTGGATGAGTCACTCCAGCTCTTTACCATTATGAACCATTCCTTTCTTCCTTATTGCTCAAGAATATTGAAAATGCTGCCACAAGAGTCCACCAAGGGCAAGAGCAAACTAAGGAATGCACGGTGAGAATCAGTAAGGTGAAAGAGAACCTTCTCAGCTTTACAGCCTCAGCTGTCTCATACAATTTTAGCATAAGCCTGCCACAGTGTGCAAGGTTTCTTTAAAGGCATTACACACAGGAAAAGAAGCCACTAAGATTTTATCACTGCTTCCTAACAAGGACACTCAGCACTGGCTTCAGTTTGCAGAATCCAGTGTTGTCAGCATGGGCGCACCTAACACACTAAATGCAGCATGGAGCTCTTGTGCTCAATTCTGCTTGGTTGCACATCTAAACTATCTGCTCTGACTAGCTCTGGGGACAAACTGAACACTGCTGCATGAATTACACTCTCTAACTAGCAAGTGGAGGTATGTGGGCTCAGACAAATGAAGCAACATCACTGTTAGAACTCTGCACTCCCACAGCTTGGCCCTGAGGTGGGACCTGCAGCCGTGCCTGAAGCACCAGAGCTCAGGGAGCAGCGGGCTCCTCCAGCAGGCAACCAGCAAGCTGAGGGAGATATTCCATAAACTGATCTGCAGGGAATGCTGAGGACAGGGCCACTCACACCCTTCTTTCTGAAGCTTTGCCGCTAGATAAAAAGGAATGAGAGTCACAGGACCAGAGGAAAAGGAGGTAAGTCCAAAAACAAGGGGTTTTAACTAGGGCAGAAGAAATCAAACTATTTTAAAACATATTAATCGATTTATTATTAAATGAAGAATACTTTGAAAATCAAAGGCATTGCAAAGTCTGAGAATTGAAATTATGAGAAAGGAATTAATACAAATTTGCCTAAGACATATTTATGGGTTTCCTGTCATTTTTTGTAGTCTATGGCACAGCAACAAGGCCTTAGGCTGAGGACTTTACGATGTAAATATCCCACTGTTGGTAACACAAGGATAATGAAACAAAATAAGAACATCTGCTGGAATGTTAAGTGTCTTTCTAATTAAATCCAATAGTTGAATGGATCAATTCATTACCAACAAATCTGGTTTATTATCTCATTAATACAGCTGGTTAATATTATGAGGAGATTAGCACAAGAACTTGAAATGATCCTAAAACAAAAATGAACACAACAAAGACATACTGGTGAATACAGGAGTCCAAATAACGAGCAAAAGACAGGTTTTTAGACACATAAAGAACAAAGGGAAGAAAGAATGACAGGAAAACAAAAGACACCTAGCAAACCTGGCACTCCCCACTAGCAGCCCAACAGATGCTGAATGGAAAACAAAAAGGCTGAGCACCCTCCCCCAGATTCTCACTGATCACATGGCAAAACCATTTAGTTGCCAAAATGACCAAACCCCACCGGAGGGTACACTGGGGAACCAACCTGTATTCCTATAGGTAATTCTGCACAAAAGAGTGTTGCATTTAAAACTCTTTAGGAAATGAGCTGTTTTAAAGCTTTGTCTTGGAATCAATTTTTTTTGAGATGATGAAAGAGTATCAAGAAGGACAGGCTTGACACTCGAAATACATACATGACAGCTTCCCTGTTTTGCAGCCTTGGCACTGCAGCATCTATTTGTTGGCACAGCAGCATTCCCTAATTTGTGGTCATATTCTTGGAAGCAATTTTACAGTGATTACAGGATTTTTCCTTTGTTTTCCAGAGCACAAAAGATGGATGACTAATGACTTGCCAAATAAACAGTATTCAAAGCCAAAACTCAGAATAATGAAAATAAAACACCCTGTCATGGTCCTCACCAATACTACATGCAAATATGCTTCCTAGTGAAAGAAGAATCAATGCACATATTCATCTCCTACCTCAATATATTAAAGCCCTCAAGTACTTCTATTAAGTTGAATTAAGTCTGAGTTCATGAGGAATTATTTACCTATTACTTCTGGTTGTTAACACACTATGAATGATATTTAGTTAAAATGTCCATGTGCTCTAGGGGACAACACATCCTGTAGCTTCCCCTAAGATCAATCAGTCCCAATCCTGCCTGTTTTTTCATTGAATGCAAATGAGCACTTCAAAAGAACAGTTAATCCTACCGCTAAAGCTTGTCAGTTCTACAGACACTGTACATATTCTGTAGCATTTGCTGTCTAGGAATATGAGAATTTGATTCCAGTTAAATGACAGCTTTAAGAAAAGCTGTAAGTTACCGAATCCTAATAACTCAGAACAGAGTTTCTGTAGAGCAGGTGTCTGCTGGGAGCTGGAACTAACAGAAATACAACTGTGCTTAATAGCCATATTTAACAGGGCTGCTCTGTCGGGGAGCTTAGGATGTTGCAGTTTCATTAGCATTAACAAGTGTTGCTATGGTACCGCAGCACAGGCACCAGAACACAACTGAATAGGACTGGGAAAGTGATTAATAAAAATGTGAAGTGCTGGAATTTTAATAAAACAAAACCAATGTGCTTGCCAATAAGATCATGTTTAAATAATAGACTAGATTATTGCCCAGTTCAGCAGCAGATACATGCCACTGCTTGCTGTCTTTCTGCTGGAGCCCAGACAAACCCCCACATCTGTAAAGACCAGAGCAAACCTACTGTTCTCACACAGAGGGACATGCATGCCTACACACACACTAATGAAAGTGACCCCAGTAAGTATTCACAACGATATTTAAGTGCTGCTGTTAATATGCAATTTATAAATATTTAACACACTACAGCAGGTCCTATTGCAAGCTCAGAGCTGTATAATGCCTCATTCCTGCATAAATGACACAGGCTTACGTTAGGGTAACTAAAATCAGGGTTTTATATTTTGGTCACAAATATGAAAAAAATATTTATCTACTTCAGCATTATATACTGAATAATTTTATTATACTTTTTAGAGCTTCTGTGATTTCTTATGGCTATTGTTAAACAAAATTTCTGTTTACCTTTCCTTGTTTAGTGTGATCATGTGACTTGGTAGACATGGAGAGATGAGATCCACATTATCTACTAAAATAAGGGATTAGAAGCAGTGATTAAACCCTAGACTATTATCTGGAAAGATTAACAGAGTAATTATATAGCCTGCAACTCAGAATGTTGAGTTACAAGGAAGATGAAGAAAATATCCAACAGAAGAATCTGAAATGGAAGGACAAAAGGGACCATCCAAGTTCCTCTTTTGTACTTAGCATCCAAATCTATCTAACAAAAATTGGCAGCTTTTTTCTGTAAAAATTGCTATTTAGTAAAATGGTATACTAGAGACATCATGATAAAGCATAAGCAATGCTGTTTAAATTTAAGGTATAAAGATTGAATTTCTGCTATTTTCATATGAAAACTCCCGGAGAAAAAAAAGAAGAGAAAAATAAAAAGTGTACAATTTTGTGTCAAGGTGATCTAGACCATCATTTAAAAATGTTAAAAAATACATACTGGAAGGCATCACAAATAAAAAAATGTATATGCAAATGTAGTACTTGTGTATGGTACCACTGCCACTGTTCTGCTTAGCCCTCTGCAAAGAGCAGCAAGCTGGAAAAAGGCATGTCTTACTTTACATATTCTGTGTCTGTGACCTTAGCTCTCCAGAAAGGAGGGGTCTTAACAATGTGTTTAACATGGATAGTAATACTTCATTGCTATAATTTGTCTTTGCAGTGCCTTTAAAAATACTGTATTGAGCCTAGTAACTTCCATGCCAGCACTGCTATGTAAAGCAGGTTAATTACTTTACTCTCTGCTTTTTATCATGATCATTCAATAGTGATCAATAATGCTTTATTACAAGGATTTTCCTTTTCTTGTCACACGCTCTTTTCCTCTAACAGGATTCAATTTCCAAGCACGTTTATCCTTTTGATGTTAAAAGAATTGCCTCGTGGTCTTTTTAAACAATTGCTTTACTCTCTGTAAGGACAGGAGAGGCTGTGTGATTTGCCTTAAAAACAAACATAAAGGCTGCTTTAGCAGTTCCTGACACCCCCATGTCATTATGATGGGAATTTCTGCCATGCTCCTAACTAAAACATTTGCATTGCAGGGTCTACAACTTTTCCACTGGTAGACTTTCCTTGAAAAAGGCAACTATGTGAAAAAAAACAACTACATATAGTGTGAAACTTTTATTTTAAATAGCACTTAAATTTTTTCAGACTCATACAAATTAGAACTAACCTCAAAATGCATCCTGAGAGGTCTCGTTTCTGGCATCCTTGTGTGTGTGGGTGTCATACTGACAGAACAGGCTGAAATCTCTCTCAGATATTCTGACTGAGCTTCCTGACACACAGAGAGCCTTCAAGGCTGAATCAAGTGAATTTTATACTTAATGAAGAATCTGTATGAAGAAGAGGCCCTGTGATGTTAGCATCTCTGTGGTCTGCTGCTGCTTTTCCAGATGGAAAGTAGCAAAATCAGTTGTTTCTACTTTTAGAATCAAACCTCCATAAACTGGTATTTAAACTAGAAAAACAGTGGCTCAAAAGGAAAGGAAAGTTCATTATAGTGTGCAGTGATGTGAATCAACATACTTCAGCCTGATATCACGATTCAGGAAAACAAAGCTTTGATTGTACTTCAAATAATCCACTATTTATACTCTTTATACATACATTTTTGAAAATTATTTTGAGAGGAAAGTATTTTTAAGTCAGGGCTCAAATAATTTTGTCTTATAGATCCCAGAGACATCTCACAGCAAGCTATATAAAATTTCTATGAGATTATTCTTTATCCCAGAGTTTGAAATAAATATTTTTGTGACACTGTCTCAGTGCATTCATTAAACATATAATGCAGATCTTGACTTTCTAAGTATGATATATGCTTGCTGATACTACTAATGTAGCTCATGGACATGGATGATACAATAATTGAAATTAACTTCATCAAGAAACAGAATTAGAATGTTTGAATTAGCAATACAAGTTGTTCATATTTTTCAGGAAACATTTTACTAACTGTATAAATACATGCAAGCTCCTGAACATTAAATTAGTACAGTAATAATAAATAATAAAAATACAGCACAGACTGTATGTTTTCATTCTGCATAAGACAAAATCAAATTAAAACCTCCAGTAGGATGGTTTTTTTACATACTGGTCTTTAGAGAAAAAGCTCTACCTCATTTATTCATGCATTGCAGAGTCATAATAAAATTCGGTGCTGGCACACTGGTCAGGACAAATGCTAGCAAAATGCTCCTCTGGCAGCAGCATCACTTAGAACTGCACACATTTATTTAACAACCACCGCTGTTTCTATATTGTGAGCCTTGTGCACTTCCACCATGGGACTCACCGGCCTACCCTGGGGCACATGCCAGGAACTTGGCACGAGGTTCTGGATGGGAGGGTGCTGTGCCAAGCTTCCCTATGCTGCCCGCCAGCCCTGTCTCTCCTCTTGCACCGCAGCACAGCTCTGACCCACACAGGAGTCTTGCAGCCCCCAGTCACCCTCCAGCTGCTTTGTGCATTGGCTGGGTTTAGAGATCAGTTTCAGAGCATGTCAACAGGATTGGTTTGGAGCCCAGGTATATGAAAAATGCATCCCAACCCTTAACAGAAATGCCTGGGTCCAAGCCAAGGGGCTGTCCAGTGTGGGAGCACTCACTTCATGTGAGCATAGTGCAGCATAGTTGCAGGAACTGTGGCACCTTTATCTATTGTGCCTTATTATTTGTTCAGGAAACAGACCCACAACATACCACAAAAAATCACGAAGTTGAAACAGATGGTGCGTCCAGTTATAGAGCTTCTATACCAGAGGGATAAAGAGAAGGTGTTTAACCTGCTACAACCACACAGGGCAAGTGGCTACTCCTTGGGTACAGAGTCCCCAAAGACAAACAGGAGGATGGCACCTCAATGAGCAAGAATCAAACAGAAAGAGCTGGGCCACTTCACACTGGCCACTGCCTGTGAGTCATAAAAGTATCAGAGAAAAATACACAAAATTAAAAAAAAAAAGACAAACTGGAAGATAGTGTCCAGTGAAAAGTGCAGTGAAAACAAGAGGCAAAAAAATCAAGAGGAAAGTTTCAAGAAACAAAGGGGAAATGTATTACAAAGGACAGGTGCCTGTCGACCACTGCAGTTACTGACAAAACACCTACTACAATTTCTAACTTAAAGGTCTACTACAGCAGCATATTAGGACAGAATGGCAAACAAGCAGTGACCATGGAAACACCTGCTGGAAAATCAGGTCTTGGGATCAATGACTGGACTACTGCAGCCATACCATTTCCTATGGAAACATTAAAAGTTAACATGTACTACTATTGTTTGGGTTGGAAGGGACCTAAAAGAGCACCTAGTTCCAACCTGCCCCCCACCATAGGCAGAGATGCCAAGCATAACTTCAATCTGGTTATGTGGTTTTAGCGGTACTGACTAATGCATTATTTAATACAACAATCATCACGTCATTGAACATTAGTCTTTTCCTATTCAAGTGACTGTAATTAATTATTGACTGACAATAACTCTGCAAAGAACCCAGACTTTTACAAACACATTTCCCTGATTTCAGTGAGACACTGCTCAGGATGATGTGCCCAGCTCTTCAGAGGCACAGACCTGCTTTAAAGTTGTACAAAACTCACCACATTTTTTTCTCCCGCTTCTTGAATGTCATGTTCTTTCCTCCATTGTGTGAGGCTTTTATTGATGCAATATTTAAAGCTACTTTAAAAAGCCCACAGAAAGACATTCAAATGCTTTCAGGCTTTTCTCCCAGATTCAGCCTGCTGGGAGTTTGTGGATGAGAATGTGAAGCAAAAACCTCAGAGAGAGACTGGGAACAACTGCAGTTTTAGGATATAAATGGTCACACAAAGTTGCAGAGTTCTAGCAGAGGTTTCAAGGCAGGACATCATGGAAGGAAGCACACAGGGCTGGGAAAGGTTATGAAGGCTGTTTGGATAGACAAATTTACCCTATACTGAAATTAAAATACTTAACGCTTGTAATTTCATAATACTTAAGTCTTTTTCTTCCTTTCCTACTGTTCGTATACACAACCATATTCTAGTCTAAGCCCTACATCCCTTCATCAAGAAAGCTGGCTAAAGTCTCAAAGGGTGAACTCTAAGACCTGTTTATATGACAGGCAGACCCTGTGGCAGTCATCATTGCTGACAAGAATCTACAACTTCAGTGCTCTTCCAGAAAACCAGTGCTCCCCAGTAAAAACAAAGCAGTGAACAAGGTGTTTCAAGAGGCGTAACAAATTATCCTGGCATCTGTGTTACCCTCAGAACATTCAGAACACTTGAAGTACCTCTTTAACCTATACCTCTACATCTAAATAAAGCATGTCCACATATATTATTTGTTCAAGTGATGAGAAACACTTTTTTGGGGTAAGAATCAGATTTTTGCCAATTCAGAAACAATTTAAAGGTCCTCATCAGTCTGAGGACTGATGAAATATCACTCATTCTTGCTGCTCTGCAGGCAACTGCAAGACTGAGCAGAGGTTTCAAAGAAGTTGAAGGCTTTAAAAGGCAAACAAGTTACCATGTTTGAGCCTTGTACCTCCTCACCAGGCAGTCTGCAGGAGCCCAGTTCTAAATGAGCTGGGGTTAGAGTATAGAGGAGCTGATACTGTGTAGTTTGCTCATGTATCAAAGCCTCTTCCTGCTACTGAGAGAGCAAGAAGTGGCACAGTATACTAGAATGAAATACAAAGATAAAGGCCATCCATCTTTGCTTTTAAGCTATGAAAGTCTTCTGAATTCAGAGAAAACCAAACAGCAAATCTTTATTGGGTATTTTTGGGGAATACAACATCTCCTATGCCTTGTGCTAACAGAAATTATGCATTCATGCTGAGGTGTGGGGATGCTCCTTGTCTTCAGATAAAATACACTGCACAATTACAACACAATTATTTGTAAAATTATGGCAGCAATCATGGGCACTTCAGATCTCTATTACCAACCACTACAATCCATCACTTATTTTATTAAGCCATTATGACCCATTTAATGAAATATTTAGTTTCACTTGTATATTCTTCCATCCGTCAGTTATCTAAGAAAAGTGATGTGAAGGCTAAAACCTCTAAAATATTACTGCAACAGTTACATGAAAGGATTCTGCCTTTTCAATTTTCAAACAGAAAAGCACATAAAAGGTGATTTTACAACAATAATTTAGTAATTTCCAGTCCTCCAAAAGATCCACTTGCTTATCAGGTAAATGTTTAAAATTACTTTGAGATTGGATTTTTAATTAAAAATCACAAAAAAGACTCTTTAAACATTTTTAAATAATACTGCTTTAGGAGATCCATTCTGGTAATCATATTAAAATAAATTGTGTTGCACTTCCAGAATTAATTAGTGAACCTGTCCTCCAGGTGTAATTGCTAATTGTTCAGTTCACAATCATTAAACTGCATCCTTTACAGAGCTTATAATGCCCACTAATAAAAGGACTCTCTTCTCTCTCTGTCCAAAATCTGTAGTATGGTGGAAACCTCAGGTCTTGAAATCCTCTACTGCACACAAAGATTTAACCTGAGAAACAGATCACTGGTGATATTCTGGATGCTTGAAAGTGCCCTGTGGGAAAAACAACAGAGAATGCAACCCCATGTGTGATCATTTGGAACAGGTGGGGTTTTTAAGGAAGGGTACTGAGAGGATATCAACCTCTAAACCCATGAAACAGAAATGGGCAGATACACATGGGCTGCTCATCAGGCCAAGGTCTGAGGATCTCTCAAGAATGAGGAGATGAGCAGAGGCAGCTCTGTGCTTGGGGCAATGCCTGCTCTGTCACCTTGCTGGAGATTTCACTCACAGTCACGAGCAGCCAGCAGCTCCCCACTCACCACCTTGCGTGCTGTGGACATTTCAGAGAGGAAAGAAGTAAAGCACTCAGCCTGACCTGAATAGGAGTGGCAGTATAAGGAAGCAGGGGCTGGGAAGGCATCTAGTCCACCAGTTATTTGGTTAAGGACTATTCAGTATAAAAGAAACAACAAACAACAAGGGACATGGTAGACTGCACACAAATGTTAATGAGCAGGTAAAAACAGAGACAGTAAGTTGTCTCTGCCAAAATGGGAACTAACGGCATGAAAGGAACTACTCACACATACTTGAACAGGGTCAAGATGAACTTTTGTCACTGATAGGAAAGGGGAAATGCATGACTATCATATGTGCTATGGTATTTTTGAGGGTGTTTGCAGATGGGATCAGAAGGTGATAGTGGAATTCTGCATACTTTATGAAATGGACTTAAACAGACTTAAGAATCCACACTGATACAGGAAAAGGCCTGTAAACATGGGAGTGCTTGTGAATCTAATGAGGAATGCATCCATTAACCCATATGGAGAAATCTTTTGGGTCTGAGAGTACATGGGACTGCCTTTCAGTGACAAGGAAAGAGAAAACCCTGCATTTCAGAGCCCACTGCTTTGAGCAGCTCTAGTAGCATCCTTAACAGAACTTAAAGAGTTGAGCAAAAGTAATGGCTGTACTATCAGGAACAAACCAGCTTTCACTGGAGTATCCTCTAGGTAGAACAAAAAAAAGAAAAAAGTAGACATGTTCAAGACCAGTCAAACTTTTGTTTTCCAGAGTAAACTGAATATTAAAATGGGGTATGAGAGACATGGAAGGAATCAGACATGTTGCGCTTGGACATGGTGCCCCCAGCAGCATGTGGTCAAAAGCACTTGAGCACAAGAAGACCTTGAGTAGGAAACTATAACTGTCAAACTACTGATGCAACAATGAAAAACACATTTCCAGAAAAAATACTCATTTTAAAATCCTTTGACAGTGAAGTGTAAGAAGTGTTGATATGCAGACTGAACAAACTGTACTGTGGACAGCAATATATTTATTAAAAGCCACTTGGTGAAGGCTGCTGGAAGGAACTAACTAGAAAGCAACACTGTCCTGGATTAGAATATAAAATCACAGACTTTTCTGTAAACAGAATCAGCAAACCAGGAAATAGTATATTATTTAATTTTCCTAGATGTTGCCTCCAAGTAAGTGATACACCTCAGGTGCACATGCAAGTACAAGATGTTGCTAGAGAGAACAGTTCTGTACAAGTTAAACCTCTGAATGAAGATTTTGTTCAGAGGCAGAGAAATAACAAATACTAGGATGGGGTATTTATTTGCTCATTGAAAATGTGATTTATACTCTTAAGATCTCTTGACCCTAAGTAACTGTGTTGCAAGCAAATAATTTTGAAAAGGCTGCTTGAGCAATTGGACACTCTTGCCTTTGTCCAAGGGAAGAGTGTTGATGCTGAAGTCAGTCATGGTTAACATGAGAGACAGCAGTTACAAGGCTGGAACAAAATTTTATGACTCCCAGCCAGCATGCTGGCAGACCTGTCTTATGGGGAGATGAAGCACACAGACGGACATGAAAGTCTATAGGCTGACATAAAAGTTAATTTAGCCTGACATCTATTATTTTGATTTTCAACAGTGTTTTTACACATTTCATTACCTAGAGACTCCAAATGATCTGCCAGGAAATGCAAAGTGGGTTTGGGAGCAAAGTCAGAGAAAGTTCACTAGTCATTTCAACGAGTGTTTGTGCTCAGTAAAAAGAAAACAGCACAGGCCTCTGAATTTCCATTTTCCTCAAAAAAATTTCTTTTTTTCTTTGAACTGGTGCCTATATCTTTACAAGAGTTATCTGAAAAAACCTCAGGGTAACCTCATCATCTCTAGTAGTCCACAGACCAATGTACACACAGAAGAGTTGCACAGACTCAGGCACGTGTTCTTTCCAAGAGTTAGAACAGCAGAGCTTTGCCTCCAGGCACAATTACACCAGTGTGGCAATGCTCTAAAAGGGTCTGGCCTTTCATGTATGAGGTTCATGCCAACATACTGTAACACAGAAATACGGCAAGAGTACTGCTCTAACTACTAGCATAAATTGATATTACTTTAATAACTAGAATAAGGGCACATACTAGACAAACAACACCAATGTCACTTGAAAGACCACTCACTATCAAAGGTCCAAACACAGAATAAAAGTGCTCTAACTCTAGGTTTGAAACTGCTGGCTTATACATGACTTCCTTTCATTGCGTCCTTCACACTATTAATGACTTGACAGTAGAAATTAAAGTCAATCTAAACTGAAAGCTACTCTCTTTGAAAACGTTAAACTATTTTTTTTCATTTGGATCAAACCAAAGAAACCCATAAAATATCTAGATACCACTTTACAATATTGATTTCATTGGAGAACACTTTTCTAAAACCGGACATACTCATTTTAGAGACAACTTGTACCTGGTAAGCCCTGCAAAGCAGCATCATTATCATTGGGTTTCTCCCTTTTTTCTGTCTGTGCCTTTCTACAGGACCAGAAGATATAACACAGGCTGTTGCTCCTGCCTCAAAACACTCAGGTTTCTCTTAAAATGACCAGTGTAGCCTGAGAATTTCTTGCAGTTTATCCATGGTGAGCTCTAGCTAAGCTCCTTCCAGGAGGGCGCAGACATGCACACCTCTCGACAAGGACACAAACTCTGCTGTTCTTGCTGCTTACGGCATCTGGCTTATTCCTGCAGTAATTACCCACGGACCATTTGTGCTCCTCGCTGTGCATCGCCTGCTTTGCACTATCTCTGCGTATGTGTGCGTTGACAAACGGATTTATGTGAGGAGCCAAAATGCTCCCCGGACCATCCGCCCCGTGTCTCACCGCTCCGGCGCGCTGCCGGCATCAACTCCCTCTCCACTCCGACTCGCTGTTGGAAACTCTCCCTGTCCCCGCAGTTCCGTGTGCCAAACGTGGAAGGACAGGCACCAGTAGGACCAGAGCTACTCAGGTCCCTGTAACCAGCGGGAGGAGGGTACGGGGCTGTCCGTGGCTCTCGGCAGAACCCCGCTCCGACGGGCGACGAGCGAACCCCACCGCGCCGGGCCCTGGCGCTCCTGTGCTGCCGCACACGTGTCCGCCGCTCCCCATCCCAGGGACGGCTGCGCCAGCCCCGTCCCACCGTCCGTGCCGGGATCTCGGAACGGAGGGGAACGGGGGAGCGCAGCGTGAGACCCGCACGCCTCCCGCAACGCACTCACCTCCCCGCGCCGGCGGTCCCGCAGCCCCGCGGGACGCGGCCATGCCTCTCCTGCCGCCGCCGCCGCTGGGCCCGCCCAGCGCGGGGCGGCCCCGGGAGCCGCGCCCCGCCCCGCTCCGCCCCGGCGGGGAGCGCGGGGCCAGCCGGGGCTCGTAGTCTCTGCTGCGGCCGCGGGCGGCGAGGGGCGCGGCCGCATCGAGGCACTACGTTCCCCGGCGTGCAGCGGGACGGGGAATATAAGTGGCTGGCGGCGAGCGCGCTTCAGTCAGTCTGCCCGCCCGAACAATGCCTTCGCTGCTGGGGCCGGGCAGCCGCGGCTGAGCGCGGCGGGAGCCCCGGGCAGCGGACGCGCTTGCCGGCCACCGCCGCTCCCGGCGGAGGGGCTGGCGGGGGAACGGGCGCTCGCACGCCGCGAGTATGTGGATACCCACGGAGCACGAGAAGTACGGCGTGGGTGAGTAAAAGAGAAGGCGAGCGGGGCAGCGCGGGGGCGAGGAGCGGCGCGGCCGGCGGGGAGCGCATCCCGGGCAGAGCGGGCTCGCCCCGCGGGGCGCTGCTGCCGTCTCCCGCTGGAGCCAAGGCAGCGCCCTGCCCGTGTGGACACTGCGCTGGGAGCCGAGGTCCCGTCAGGGCACGGGGGTGCGGCCCCTTCCCGGGGGCACAACAAAGGGTGGGCGATGCTCAAGCCGCGGCTCCGGCGTCTCCCGCTGCTGCCAGGGAATGGGGCAGCGGCCGGTCCCCAGTCTCCGAGGCGGACGCTCGGTTCTCCCCGCCGGCTCTGGGTGAAAAGGCTGGCGTTTTACGGGGAACAAAGCAACCTAAAAACATCGCTGGGAGCGGCGACCCGGTGGGAGACGGTGTCCGCCGGCGGCCCGGCAAGGAGCGGCGACGGGGCCGCGGGCATTGTTCGCGCGTCGGGGGTTTTGTCGCTGCTTCGCTGGAAGCCAGACAAAGTGTCGCTTGTGGGAGCCGCGCTGCCTCGCCTGTTTGCTCCCCTCTGCCCGGTGCAGGGCTCTGAAGCTGGCGGGTTTGACTTGCGGAGCGATCGGAGAGACTCGCAGTGATTTTATTTTTCTTGGCACCGCCTACGCCAACACCCGGTGAGCGCCGGCCGCTGGTCCCGGACAATAGCCCCCTGTGACACGGGTGTCGCTGAACTGTTGTACAGACCTGCCGGCGTAGTAGGCAGCTCTCCGTGTGTTTACGTCGCATTTGAGCACGGAGTTGTTCATGTTGGAGAAAAGCGGGAGGAGCGCGGAGCCCTCCTTTGTGTGTGTGTGTGTGTATAGCAGCGCTGTGGCGAGCCGAGAGCGCGGGGCCGCTCCGTCCCATCTGGAGTTGAGCCCAGATGTTGCCGTCTTCCGAATGCTAAATGACACACATCATCGATGGGATTTTTTTTTTTCTTGACTTCTCTATTTGTCAGGTGACAGCTGGGTTGCAAGATATTGATTAATCCTGCCACCCGCCTTTCTTTACAAGGATGGGCAAGAGGCTTAAAAATCACTCTGGGACTCCCTGGAATGGCATGCTGGATATTAGCAGTCAAGTATTTCAAGCTGCAGCCCTCCTCTCCGTCTATTTCTTGCTTATTTTTATTTTTGATCCTAGTGCGCTATTTCACAACTGAAAGCATTCTCCTCCCGCCCCCCATATATGAGCTAAAAATCATTATCTTTCTTTTACTGAAAAAAAAGCAGATTAAACTGTTCCCCCCATTTGAATAACTATCCCATCGTTGCTGAACAATTAAGAGATACCACTTAAGTAAGCTTTTCTACGTTTAGTAACCCTTTTCAGGTACTTGGACGTGAATTGCTCTTCAGCTCTGCCTTGCTTACCAGAGCTGGTGCCACTGAAATCTTAGTGCTGCTAAAGAGATACAGTTGCAATTTCTCAATAGAGAGCTTCCTTTGGATTAACCAGAAAATGTGGCCCACTACAAAGATTGTCTTTATTTGTGCAAATATAATATAGTCACCCAAACGATGTGTATTCTTATTTAAATTCATTTCCTGGTTTTCTGTGATTTGGCTTCCAAAGGCTATTCAAGATAGTAACAAAAAGCCACTGTTCAAATTGGTTTCTCTGTACCCCTAGGATGGGAATGATATTATAGTTCAATATGACTATTGCAAAATGTTGAAATATTAACCTAAAGTAATTTATTTTTTCTTTTGGACTGCTTTTTATGCTATGTGCTCACTCACCTGCATGATGAGTGCTGTCTGCAAAATCTTCACACCCAATTACCCTGTAAGCTATTGTACAACATAGCCGTGGAGGGGAGGCAGGG
The DNA here is from genome assembly GCF_901933205.1 of Camarhynchus parvulus. Lineage (NCBI taxonomy): Eukaryota > Metazoa > Chordata > Aves > Passeriformes > Thraupidae > Camarhynchus > Camarhynchus parvulus. The sequence goes on along the minus strand of NC_044586.1, from coordinate 44,257,041 downwards.
GGAAGGCTTGTATCTTGCTGTATAATTGTTTAAACTTTATATGAAGTGAACCTCATAAATCAAACTTGCATTTTGCACCATAGGCCAACTTATGTGTTTTCTTTTTTTTTTTTTTTTCTGATAGAATTATTACATTTCAAAACAGCTATTTTAATACTTGTATGTTTATCTGCTCTGGAAAAATGGGTGTGTTAGGAAACGCCTTTGAGAATCCTGATTTGTACCAAGCATATGCATCCTTTATGCAAAGAGCTCAGGACTTGCATCAACATCAGACCTCATCTGCATTTTCAGTCTGAATTCTGCAACACATGCTGTGTGCTGCACATTTCTACTGTGATGCCAAAATGGATGAATAACCAGATAACAGCCACCTGGTTGCACTGAAGGGCTGCTGGTGACCAGGTGGCTGTTGCTCACTTGCACAGCCTCACTTTGAGGAGTAGGTAACACAAGTCACAGTCTTCTATAAATTTTTTAACTTCTGCCTGCTAGCTATTGATAATATCTGGTTGATTTTTTTCACTGAGCATGTTGCTTAACTCAGAGTTCATTTAGTAATAGGCAGACACACTGCTTGTTCATTTCATGGTAGACATTCATGCTGCTATGAGGAAAACACTACTGCACATTTATGTGCCGCCTTTTATAGGACAGTTGTGTGTTTTTATTTCCAAGGCTACAGATTTTGTCAGTTATGTTTTATTATCCACCAGGATGCTAAAAGTGAAATAGGAATATTTCTCCAATATTGAGAACTTGCTTTGTTTGGGTTTGGATATCTGTATTTTCAGAACAAAAGGTTAAGCCTGTATATTTCACTTTGAAATTGCGTATGTTTTGAGTCACACCTTCAGCTGTGGTGGCATTGCACCAAGTATCCTGTGGTCAGTTATGTGGAGTATTTAGCACAAAGTATGCTGATGAAAGGGTAGGAGAGGTAAGATTATTTTTTGCTATTAATAATGTTTAAATCTGTAGATGTCAATGGAGTTGACTTACGTAAATATTGTGTGCTGATCTATGTGAATGCAGAACCCAAGAGAATCACAGATTCATTCAGGTTGGAAAAGACCTCCAATATCATAGAGTCCAACCAATGACCAATATTGTTTAGAACAATCATCAAATGCTTTGTTAAAATGAACAATTTAAGATTTCCTAGCTTTGGATGCTCTGCAGGCAGCAAAGCAGTTGGTGTAGCTTTCAAAAGTGACTCTTACTGGTTGGTGTGTACTAGAAAATTTTAGCTGTAATACTTGAATCACTGGACTAAATAATTACTTTGTAGCTGCTGTTTGGAGTAAAGATAGAAGTTCTGTTTCGTCCTCTATATTCAGGATATCTGTTTTTCTTTTTGTTTCACCAGATCTGCACATTGCCATATCATCTGATTTTTTTTATTTACCTGAACCTGTAAGGGTGCAGTTGTGTTTTCTGCAAAGTAGGCAATTTACCCTTTTCACTGAGCACGAAGTTTCTCAGCATTTCTCTGGTAGGCATTTTTTGATTAAGATGGAAAGATTAATTAAGGAGAATAATTAAAAACAGTTGCTGAATGTATCACCCAATTTATAAGCAGAATGGTATTCCAGATGCTGTACGGCAAAATATACCATTTTAACTCTGCCAAGCTGAAATAGTGATTGATATTTTTAGCATGGTTAAGCCATAAATGTGCCTTTCTGAGGGGGCTATGAAGTTTGGGCATCTCCTAGTTTATAGATGGAAAAGTGTACGGTTCAAATGGCTTTGTACTGTAAGCTGAGGTTCAAAGGAGGAAAAAGACAGAGGCCTATTAGTTGATCACAGGAGCAGTATTGACTTGCACATAGACAAAAGCCACATCATTTGGATTGTGTCCTGTTCTGAGTTGCAGCCAAACTAGTCTTGCTAGCAGTCCTGTTGAAAGATAGCAGAGATATCCTTATCTCCATGCTGCAATCCCCTTTTTGACTGCACTAACTTTACTGTAAATGAACTTGGTTTGTTTAGCTCAACAGTAGCTCTGTCAATAGTGTGGTATAATGTGTTTTGTTAAACATAAACACTTCATTTGCTTTTCCTGTGTGCCTCTTCAAACAATACAAATAAAGTCTTCAATCAAGCCTTATTTCCTCCATTCCTCTCCATTAATTGTGCCTCACATTTCTATGTGGAATTCGCTTTGTATTTTTGTCTTAGACTAATACATTCACTGAAAATGAGCTCTATCCAAAATTTCTATGAAGCTGTCTGAATAACTGTTGAGAGTTGAGGCAGGGCAAAATATAATGTATTTGTGGGTTCATTTAACCAAGGGTCAGTTGAAGGGTGATTTTTGCTTTCTAGTTACAACTTGTAACTGTTTGTATGGCTGGTCACTTGAAAGCAGGTGGAGGTAAGGTGGGACTGCAAGAATGAGGCTGACAGATACCAGTACTCCCTTTGCCTCACTGGGACAGTGGGAGTCCATTATGAAATATTCCCCCAGTTCCAGCTATCTGAGATCACAAAGACCCATACATTTTCTATAGGAACGTTTTTGACACATGACACATTTGTCATGGAGGCTTTTATATCAATTTAGTATGTCAGTCAAATAAAGGTGGTATTTTTTCTAGTCTTTTATATAAGCAGTAACTTTCAATGTCTTTAAAAAATGGAATTATCTCAACTTGCAGCTTTTGGACAAAAAAACCCGCTGACTGTGTTCTGTAGGAGTACAGAACATGAAGTTGAGATTCTTAAGTAATTTTTGGTCATAAGAATAGTCTTAGACTAGACAAATTAGGTGGTGAAATAAGGCTAAATCAAGATTTTTAAACTAATTTTAAAAAGTTGCCTCCAAAAATCTGTAGACTTCTTATGGTTTTGCAATGTTTTGAATGTCTTCACTATTTCCTAAGGACAGCTCAGAGCTGGCTGGCTTGTTAGCATGATATATAGTGCTCTTCAGAGACCCAATATTTTCCTATTTTCTACATATCTGGAGCTACTGAGGAAAATTTCTGGTGGTTATTTCATGGTTAGCTGTATCCTGATGTCACTCTTTCTTCCTCTTTCACTGTATTGAGGGTTTGTTACCACAAGTCACTGTTGGACTTGTGAGGCGACTAGCTGGGCTGGATTTATCCAAAATGTGATGGAACAATGGTGAATTAAATGATGTAAGCCATGAAGGTGAGAATGTCTTCTCCCTGTGGAAAAGGAGATTTTGGTTTTTTTTAATCTAACATAGGATAATGTAATGTGTGATTGCTTCTGCACGCTCAGGCAGCATGAGATGGAGTCACTAACTTCTCTATCAAGGAAGCTATAATTGGGTACTGGACTCCTACCATGCAGATCTCAGCAGCTTTTTGCACTGCTGCAAGTGTCTGCCATTGACTCATCTCTCTGCTTCCCTAACCTGCCCCCCAGAAGGGAAACTTCAGAATAAAATTTGGTTTCATGTTTGCAGCCTGGTACAATGTTTTCTATGATGTTCCATAGTTCCCAGCTCATTTCTGAGTGTAATTCACTATGTAAGTTTTGTACTATAATGTTCTCTGTAATTTGAGTTTTGGGATTGGGGAAAATACTGAGGAGAGCATTTGACTGCTTGGATCATTTGTGACACTTGAATGTATTCGGCAACTGAGACAAGGCACTTTGAGCAGACAGTTTGCACCCTTGGGAAATGTGTTACTTCATTTCTTTGGTTTTTAAAGACTTTGTGTTGTGGGAGATTTTTTGTTTTTTTTTTTTGCTTTGTGTTATTTTTTTGTTTGTTTGTTTTTAACTGGATTTGTTGGTTCTGTGAAGGTACAGGGGGACAAACTTGATAACCCATCAAAGCCTAGTTCTTCACAGAAGGGTTGAAATGCAGAAGTTTTGCTTCAATTTCATGGAATTTCTTTTGTTACTGTGGGATTTTTTTTGCATGTAACTGTACATCATTGAGTAACCTTTTGCTTTTCTTCATTTTCTTGCTATCTATTTGTGAGGAGCTGGGCAGAATGACTTTGAGGTGACCATCATCCACTTCTCAGTGATTTGGAAGCCAGGTGACTAACCTGGTGGGAAATGTCTCTATTTATTTGTCACATGCATTTAATATGTCTTGAAAGCTTCTAGCATTATCTAATACAGAGGATTTCTTTTCAAATTTCTATTTTCCTGAAGATGATCAATAGAAATAGAGAAAAATGTTTAGGAAGAGCTTTGAGAGATTTAATCTATACTGCTTTCTCAAGGCTAGGTCAGCTCTAGCTGTCACTTCTGGAGCACGTTTGCCAATATGTTTTTTAAAATGCTGATAGCAGAGCATCTGCATCTTCTGTAGTCAGTGCTTAGCAATCTCACTACCTAGTAAGTGTTTAACACTGGACCAGTTTTTCTCTTGCATGTATCATTATGTATATATAAAGACTTGTGAGGAATTTTCCTTGCATGAAGTAGCTCCAGTTATTTCATTCTGTCCTTGTAAATGATGTGTTCTTATCTATCACCAATTGATCCATGTTCAAAACTGGGCAGGGAAACTTTATCAGGTAAAGCATGAGAATCTCAGTGTGTGCTTTAGGTGATGTGTCTTGTCTGCTTGTCACTGCTGGTGTGCCATTTGTTCCTGTTGCAGCAGCGCTGCACTGACTCGCGTTCAGTCGGGAGCTGCTGATCAATCCCTCAGATCCTTTCCGGAATACGCTTGTCTAGACAGCCCTTCTTCCATCCTGTATTTGTCAGCGGATGGTTTCTGCTTCTGTGTCTTTACTGAATGGCACTTCTCTTTGATGCTATTTATTCCATGTGTCAGCCACACTGACTCCCAAATTTCCCTTCTCACATGCCTGTTGGAAGTGCCCTGCTTGACAGGTTTGAGAGATGAAATTTAGGAACTGTAGTCACTAGCAGAAGCAGATATTTTTATGAGAAGCAGTGCACGACAAGCAACCAAAGATGCTTGGATGCCACAATGATTTGCCATTAGTTTGCATTTGTATGTTTAAAGGAATGTATTTTTCAGATCTTTACAATGACAAGACACCAAAGTCAGCTGCTTGCAGTTTCTCTTCATAATGCATTTTTCTGGTTACTCAGAATTTATGTCCCCAATTATATAGTTTAAAGATGATATGGCAACTTGTCAACTTTGCATTTTTGGGCACCTGAAATATTTTGTATAAAAATAGTGCTGATCTAACTTCCAGATGCTCATGGGTGAATAGGAGAGCTGCAAACAGTGTAGCTGTGAAAGTCACCTGTGCTATAGGGACAAAGAAACGAGCTTGGATTTTGCAATCTGTAACGCATTGTGCTTGCTCTTTTTTTTCTTTTTTTTTCTTTTGTTTGGAATAAGAAAGTAGGATAAGAATTAGTTTTGCAGTATTAAAAAAATCAAGTCTTACTGTAGGAGAAAACCCCTTGCTGATACTGATTACACCTTTCATTTTTCTTCAGTTAAGGAACCAAGTCAATTGATTGTTTTGAATTCACATGCAATTATTTATCTACTTTAATAGTAACTACCGAAATTATTTCAACTAAAAGTGAGTAAGGTGTGTTTACTCAGTACAAAGAATTTTGTTTTCTTGATAGTTTTTGTGGAGAAAACCACACTAGTAGATGAGGTAATAAAACTGAAAAGGGAGCTGTTAATGACCAAGACTCACTTAGGGTGTTTGAGGAATAAATTTATTTCAATTCTGCTTTTTGTATTACTGGATTTCAAGTGTGTGTTTTTGTGCTTTCAAGGCTCTGGAAGTAGGTGGTGGCTGGTCTAATGCAGTCAGTAGCTAAATCATGTTCTTTTTCAATCCTTTCTGCAGCAGAGAAGAAATGTGGTGCCATTTGAAATCCGTCGCTTGGGATTTCTTGATTTGAATTTTGTTGTTCTTTGTACTGAAATTATGATTTCTGAGTTTTATTTAGAAGTGCAAAATGAGTCCATAACTGTAAGGGTCTATACTGATGCATTTTCATGAATACTTACCATGGAGTAAGTGAGAATCTACATACACTGTGGACAAGACATTATAACTGCATAATAGGGGCTCTTCCATAATAGAAATTATGGAATTCTCCTTTATTATTTTTAAAGCAAGGCATTTTCTTTTATTATCATAAATCATTTACTACATAATAGGGTATTACATAAAAGAATATTGTTTCATTCTTTTGCAACTCTTTAATTACAGGTTACAGTGCAGAAATTAAATGATTACTCCATAAAGTCTTATTTTAGCTTTTCTCCTGAGTAGTGTAGTGAGGTGAGTATGTGCAAGATGTTGGGCAGGTTGGGACAGGATACACCAGTACTTCTGATGCTTTGTTTTGTTCCATGGCCTGAGTGCAAATTTGTATTATTTCATTGTTTTTATTATAGAAACCTAATAGGTAACGGCTTGATTCTTGATCAAGCAGGAGTTATGTTGTAGCCTATATAAGTGTGCAGTAGTTGTATTTTTATGAGGTAGCATTCATACTTCTGTAGGTGATGTTACTCATAAAATAAAGACTATTAACATTTTTTCTTCTGAGAAAAGCCTGGTGTGAAGATGGCTATTGGGTTTTAAGTGCATGATCTTATCTTTTGGAGAAAAATATAGCATGGGGTAACTTAAATGTTATCAGAGGTATCCCTATGAACCGCTGAATCCATAGGTACAACTCTGAGGAGCACTCTCAGACATATAGGTGCAGCTCTGAGGTATGCTGCTTGAAACTAAGCAGGATAGACATGGACCACAGGCTGTAAATGCTATTTTTTGGTAAGTGATAGTGGTAGTTTTGATAAGAAATAAAGTTGGATAATATTTTGTAACTTCGAGGAATATGCCTCTTTTTCTTGGCAGCATTGGTTCCTTTCTTCACATCTGTACTAGGCCTGTCAGTACGTAGAGAATACAGAGCTTGACATGCAGTTTGTGTCTTTGCATGGGATTTAGAAGTGCTCCTTCTGGTGTTAAGATTGTTTCCTCTTACTCTGATAAAGAAGAAATATGAGTCTGTATTTTTGAAACAATTTAATGGACAACAGTTGGCAGAGGTGCTCTGTTATTCATGGTTAATAGTGGAAATTTCTTAAACATTCTTTACTTATCTGTTTCTTCCCTGTTCCTCTTCATTCGCCCCCTGCCCCCAGCTTCCTTCCTTTTTTTGGTCTGTAAAACTTAGGACAAAAAAAAGAGGAAATCCTAAAGTGGAAAACAGAAGATCCCTGTTCTTCTGTTTCAGTGTAAGAAGCACATGTCAGTTCTCTGTTGGGTTCGTGACCTCTATTCTTCCACGTATCCCTATCAGAAAAAGAAAAATTACTATCTGATTATAAGTCAAACCAAAATGATATTGGTATTATCCTCTTTTCTCATAAGGCCATTAGTTCTAAGTTCTCAGCTGTGTTGAACAAATGGGCTTTTTCCTACTGCTTGCCAGGTGAAATAGGTGAAGTAAGGGCAGACATATCTGCCTGCACATATTTTCCCATTTTATTTGTCTTGGTGAAATATGCCAGTGATAATAGTAAGCATGTCAAATTAAAGATTCTCTGATTGTTTTCATTACTGGAAAGCTCAATTAAATCACTTAAATTTTAATTATTTTTTTCAGCTTGAATTGGAAGACGAAAGACTTCTATGTGAAAAAGACAGACAAGTTAGGCTTTTCATAATGATTTAATTATCCAAAGACAATTTCTTTTCACCAATTAATTAAAAAAGCATTGTAAGAGATGCTGAAAATATGTAAAATACCAAAATAATATGTGTTTTTCCAAGCAAATATGTGTTGTTCTTGCATGTGAGACAGCTGTTGGTTTTCAAGTTTAATCTTCTTTGGAGATAGTGTTTGAAAATGTAACATGGTAAGCAATATTCTGAGGAATCTGAGGTAATGAATTATCCAGCCTCAGACATGGTGACATGGAAATCACTTATTCCATAATTGCCTGCAGTGTTACTTCTTTTAAGCTGCTGTCAGTGGTTGCTTCTAGAAAACACTATTGTTTTATTTTTTAAAAAATATGAATAGTAGCTTTATCTCAACCTGAGCAATTATAATGTGCTTCAAGAAGCAACACACAAAACCTGTTGTCTTGATGAAAAGCCTTGGCTTCCTGGTGGCATGAAGGATGAGCACTGTCAGTCGTGCTGTTCCTACCTCTCTGTTGCTCCGTGTTGGACTGAATCTATTGCTTTTGTATCTTCAAGCTTAAGTGTACTCTTGCTTGTTTACATTCAGAGAATTCCTGGGGGAGGCTTTAAGACTGAAAATTGTTGATCCTTAATGTGTTTGCATGCAAAGAAAAGTATTCCTTTGTTTTACTTCTGCAAAGACTAGCTTCTGCCAAATTGGCTGGGGCTTGAATAGCAGTGCCTCTAAAATGTATATTTAACAGGTGTATTAAATGGCAGCAATTTTAATGGCTGAGATAAAGTGTATCTGTTAAGCAGGCGCAAATTATGTTGGTCCCTGTTTTCCCAACCTAATCTGAAAAATGTAACCTAGTAAATAGGAAAAGTGCAGCTGCAACACTGGAAAAATTGCATTGGTTTTCATCATGATTCTTACAAAGATATGTTTGGATTTATATTGATAAATATTGCCTCTAGCTCTTTTTGAGCAGCCAGTTAACAGCATCATAATTGACATGCAAATATGGTTGTACAGATGATAGCAATCTGTGGTCATTATCAGTGTGCTTTGCCTCCTTTTGAGTTTCCCAGCAAAACAGTGACCAAATAAAAGGGACTGGACTGATGAGGAGGTGCCTCTTTTCAGAGAGGCAAAGGTCCAGAATAAACCTATTTAGCAGATATGTACTGAATGGACTCTTAAACTAGCAAGTTAGGATCTTTTGGTTAGTCCATGAAGTGGATTTATTGTTTGCTGAGCCATCATAAGTTTGGCTTGTTAATGACCTCTGTAAAATACCATTTATGTTTTTATGTGCCTTATGCAAAACCTTAAAAAGCACTCTGAAGGCTGCAAATAGCAGGTTTTGTGTAGGATATGAGTATGCACAGCTACCCTACCAAATGTTAAAGTAATCCAGGAAACTCAGAATAGCATACTGAGCAGAATTTAATTGTCTGGGAACCATGACCATGGCCAGGCCAGCTCTGGGGCTCACCCAGCTCTGGCCATGTGCTTCCCCCTGTGCCTTTGTATCAGCTTCTCTGATGAGCAATTGAGAGAGCTGATCTGGCTGAAACTAATCACTTCTTTTGGCAGGGAGGTATTTACACTGCATCAGCGCCTCTAGCTGGGTTTGGATTGTCTGCCAAAGTGGTGTGCCAGGATGGGGGAGAAGTGAGGGAGGGTGCAGCTGGGAGTGCAGAGGATGGCAGGACCCCAGTGCTCTGCTTGTGCCTGCAGGCACATCAGATGAGGTGTAACAGAAAGCTACAGCCTAATGAGGAATTTAGTTGGCCTATCGAGAATATATCACACTTTTCATGGGGCAGGAGCAAGTAACAAACTGACAGATAAATTGTATGTCATCTTATCCAGCTGTTTGGTCTGGATTCATGTGTGTTTTGTTTACACAATCCACTGTTAGTTATAAAACTCTTACACATTTTAAGTTTCTGCCAAGCACAGTAAGTGCTTTCTTATTCCAGAGGCTACTTTCTGAGCAACTACCTGTTTTTACAATCTCAAATTTTGTCTTCCTTGCAACAAGCAGGACTGTCCAAACATGTTTTGGACATGAAGTTGAGATTTATTTTTGTGAGCTCTTAGCAGGCTGCTAAAATAATTTGAGTGTCACAAGATCAGAAAATAAAAACTCTAAAGATGTAATTTTAATTTTGTGGATGTAAAACTAGTCAAATTATGCCATGGAGCAGAACTTATGGAAAAAGGTAGAAAGCAACAGAACTGAGAACTGGTAAATGTACATCAGGAGTCCTGTGAGATGTAAATAACACAGTAAAATAAAATGAGCAGAGATGTCATACTTCTAACATAGTTATGAGAAGTCTTTGTCCTACTGCTGCATTCAGAACTTAAGCAGGTAAACATAAGGTACTTTCGAAATCAAAATATGCAAAAGAAAAAACTAACAGTTCTGCCTGATAGAATAAAAATATTTTATATTTGACAATTTCACAATAAAATTTTTGATGTTATACAAATACTTTATAATAAATATTTTATAATGATGACATAGAATAATGTGGTTGTTATAAGAGCTTGAATGAAAACTGCTGCTTCTCCAGAATGATGGCTCTTAAGCATTGCCATTGTCTCTTCAGTCAGCATAGTTTGGGGAACAAAGTTGAGGAAGGGGCCTTGGCAGTTTCTTCTTCCAACTATCTCTGCTATTCTTGTCCCTTTCTTCTTTACTGTGGCTATTTCTGTGTTAGCTCTCCTGGAAACCATCAGTGGAGTGCCTGGGCCACAGTCATGTTCCCTTCTGGCTCTGTTGTCCCCGAGCTCATTTGTCTCACTTCTGGCTGTCAGTTTTTTAGGTCTGAAAACTACGACTCAAGCTTAGAGAAAATACTCTTTGGTTAATTATGCATTGTTTGTTTTGTACCAAAGTAAGTTTTGGATACATAACAAGAACCTTCAGCACAGGAGGAATGGTTTGATTTGGCTATGATCTATGGGTACCAGACTTCTCAGTGTCTGTTAAATACAAAACAGCATCCTCATGACTTTTCTAGTATGGTAGCTATAAAGCTGGGGCATCACATATGTAGCATCATACTGGAGGCATTTTCTTCAGTGTCTTCTCCCCTTTTAAATTAGTCTAGTTATGAACTGACTTTTACTGTGTTATATGCATTTTAAAAATCTGAAACACCCTCTGGGAGTGGGTGTGTTTAATGTACAGAAATGTATGAGAATAAGCATTGCAATGTGATACATAAACTGTGGATATTTTTTTTTCTCAGTTTCCTCAAATTGTCAGTCACCTTGCTTGTGATACTTCAATTATTAAGTGTGCTTTTGACCAGTTGTCACACAAGGTTTTGAATTTGCGTGTCCCTGCTGTTCAGCCCTACCACAATGAACTGGGAGGGGAGGAGGAGAAAAAAGGAGCTATCATATGTGTGATAATTGTTGTTTGGCTCATATCCAGGGTTCTGTTTATAAAGAGTTCTATAGTGTGATCTTAAAATATGTAACTTGTCTGAAAATGTCAATATTTACTTTTCTCATGAAGTCTTGATTTGTTGAAGTACCTTTAAAATTTTAGGGGCAAATAGTTATCAGGCATTGGTGTTCCTTTTGCTTTTTGCAAAGAGAGTTTAGATAACCCTTAGCCTTTTCATCTGTATGCATGTTACTTTTTTGGTTTTTTTAAACAACTCTGCCCTATCAGTTTGCAAAAGGAAGTGTTTGGTCAATGATATCTTTATGGAAGATTAGATACAAAGACAACTTCATGATGAAATACAAAAGTGGTTTTGAAAGGAATAGCTTGGTCTCCTCAGATCTATATTTAATAGGAAAGCTGTTTGGGCAGGTCTGACTTGGCTTCTTTTTAGTTACAAAGGCTAGATACTGTTTAATTCCATGATGCAGTCATTTTTCTTCCTCTCTAGAGAACTTTACCTCCAGAAATTCATCAGTGTGTAGTTCAGCCATAAAACACTTTTACTTTTTCCTAGTATTAGTTATTTTGTGCTAGCTACAAAGAAATTTGTGTTCTGTATGGATGTTGACTTAATGAACATATGAGGCATTCCTGCAGCCTGTGGTATGTCACGGGGGCCCTGGGGAGGTGAGAGGAATGCTGGGGCTTCAGATACGGCCCTGAAACGCTGACACTGCTACTGTGAAATGTTGCAGCACACAAACAGCATAGCATACCTGATTTAAATACCTCGAATTCCCCAAGCTTAGAGATGGAGCAGAATTTCATAGAATTTGCTTTGTAATGTCATGTCAAGCTCTCCTCAAGGCAGCATTATACACTGGTGAGTGGGTGAATAGCACTTGGCAGGCTTTGCTGGCACTTGGCTCTTCTAACGTCTCCTACAATAATGACTTAGAAGCAGAACTTCTGCCCTTCCCCCTGCTTAATTTACCCATGTGCTTCTCCCAAATATGATGTTTTTTGTACTTTCTGTACAAAGCCAATTTCAGGCAAAATAAGCTTAAGTTTCTCATAACGTGAAAAAGAAATTTACCTGCACAGCTGTGTGGAGATACAGACAAAGACCTAATTCTAATTGTTTTGTGGTTACTTGCAAACTGCTTTTTACCTAGACACTGTTTGCATGTTAACCTTGCAAAGGTGAACTGCTATAATTAATGATGTATGTGACCTGAAAGCAGTTATGTTAAGTGTGTATTTTATTTGTATTTTTGGAAGGGCTTTTTGGGTAAATATGGATGTAGGTCATTGTAGCAGTATCAACTGGAAATGAAGGGGGACTTTGACACATGTGCCTACAAATTTAGGTTTGGCAGACCCAGAAGAAAATTGAAGGTACTGGGTTTCAGAAGAGACTGGATGAGGGATTATGGAGTGCAAGTGAAATGACAGGCAGGGGCAGAGAGGTCAGAACTGCCATGTGGTTTTATCAGGGTTTACTAATGAACTTACGGAGGAAAAAGCTGGTAGTCAGACACAGAGTAAGGAGGAGTTATGACTATAGTGAAAGTCAGAAAAATATATTCAAGTGCGGGAAAGTTTGTAAGAACATTTTTATGCTCCACTGATGGCCTGTTTTGTGGCATCTGCTGCCTGCCTTTCCAGAAGGGAAGTTGTAATTAAGGTTTGCTGCAAAACTTGCAGAATAAAACAGTGGGGGAGGCAGATCTGGGAAGTGTTTCTGGATGATGTGCTTGTCAGGGATTATGGTTTGGAAACCATATACATAAGATTACTTCTGGTGCTAACTGGATCCTACTAAAGTACACTTCAGAAACAGGACCATGTCAAGATTTTGCAGTACTTGATTCAGCTTGAATTCTCATGGAATCATGTTAGCTCTGTGGTTTTAGGTAGGGACCTCAGATTTCAGCTTTCTGTAATCAGTTGTCTTTATCTTAGTTTGTAGGTCATGCAGGTTTTAGTTTGCTAGATAACGACTCTGAGAGATTCTTGAATGTTGCTAATGAGCTTTGGGCTAATCAAAAGTCCTCGTCCTCTGGCTCAGGGCTCCCTGCTATCTGAACAAACTGTTCCTGAAAATACACAGTTTCTCATTTCCAGAAGGCTGCTTGGAAACTTTTGGCTCAATACTTAATTGTGATCAAAGAAGTGACTGAATTGAGAGCTCAGGGGATGATGCTGTTTTCTGTATTATGTGCTCTGGCCACTGAGGTGCTGGTGAATTTGCTGGGAATGGGCAGCATTCAGCTGCAACTTGAGGATTCAGTCACTGTGTGACCTACAAATGACAGACAGTGGTAGATGTAGAAAGAATTAGACACTGCAGATCTTATCTGTAAGATGTTCATGCTTTTTTACCAAGGTAGTGGATTCTGTCAGTGTCCTGTATCTGCTGGGAATCAAGTTTGAATTAGTTTTTAAGTATGGTTTCACCACTTGGAAGTTATCTTGATTAAATTACATGTTCACTTGGCTTTAAAAGAAATGCTTTGTTTGCTGTACAATACACTAGCATTCCCTGTATTGTCACCTCACTTCACCTCAGTAAAATACAGACTAGTAGAACTTGTGTACTAAAAAAATACTATTTATTACATAAAATGAAGAGTATGTATTTGTTCAGAAGTGTAGGAAGTGATGAGTGGCTGATTTTTTTTTTTGTTAATCTAAGGTTGACTACCGGATTCTTTTTTCCTTTCAAATTCTTTTTTTAAAAATTTTGTTAGGCTTCTGTGTAGAGTGAGCCTTCAGTCTGCTGGCAGGCACTCTTGGTTAGAAAACACAGCAAGCATGTGTGAGTACATGTGTACCAGTACTGCTCAGAATATCATCACAAGGGGCTGTGGCAGAGAGTGATAAGAGTTGAGTCTGTATCATCATGAACTGTGCAGCAGAAGTGTGATGAATGCCTATAGAGTTTGTCTGATGGCCTTTTTTGTTGAAAATAATACATGTTTAATAAAAAATTAATAATTGTAGTTGAATGTTTTAAATTTCTGTTCTTACATAGTTAACTTCTGAAATCCTAAATATATGTTTGAAAGTGCTTTCTGTTTTCTTATCACAAATATGATCTAAATTTTCAAGTCGTGCAGCTGTGTGTGTAGTGGAAGACACTGGTGACCTTACTGAAGACTGAATTCAGGCCATTCGGCTGCCATCCAAATGCTCTGCCAGCTTAGCTACTTGACCACCTGCTTCTGTTTTTCCATTCCCTTTGCAAATGTAGGTTTTGTTCGTTTTCTGGCATCTCATCATTGCCTTTCATAAAAAGAAATCAAATTGTGAGGTCTGTACTGTAGACCACTTGGGTGTCTTTGTGACTCTTGTAGTCATTTGAGTTTTCATCAGCCATTCAAGCGTGGGCTTGTTGGAAAAGAGCAGAGGATGATGCCTTCTGCAGCTCCATGCTTGCTTTCCCCAACCATGGTCCTACACTTTGGATTGCAAGACTCAGTGGCAGCTGTGTAATTGTGCTCACTCTCACTGTAGCTTTCCTGCTGTGCATGAGCCTGGTGGCTGTCCTCAGTGGAAAAACATCCAGGATGTGCTGTTGGAGCATGTGGATATTCCTTTAACTGTCCAAAGAGGCAGCTTAAATTCTTTGTTTTTGTTCATATATTATTAATATGTAAAACTGGTAAAAAGGAAACACTGGCCATAAATGTATCTTTGAGACCTAATGGTAAATGCTTTTGACTATGAATCCCTTAATAGCCCAGTGTAACTGGAGCACTGAACGAGGAATCTTCAGTAGTGAGTTACATTCCCACATCTACTGATCTGCTCATTGGCTACATCCAGATTACATGACCTCAGTGCCTGATTTGTAAAGCAGCACTCTGAAAAGCAGGCTAGCACTGCTGACTGAAAGCTTGTGTACTTGTTTCATCTGACATAGCTGAGATCGTTCAGGAGTTACGTCTGTGGTTGGATGATGGAAACTAAAGGAAAAATGGGTGGCTGTTCTGTGGCTTCTCATGCGTTAAATGCTGCTGGTGGTTTCTAAAGTTCTTGTCCCATTTTTGTCAAGACATATAACCATGATGCAGTGATTTGGGTGCACTAAATTTTAAACTAGAAAAATCATAAATTACTTCTGGTTTCAGTGTAAATGCCAATGGATTGTTTTTTATCTTGCACTTTAAAAATGCATCAGTCAAGGGAAAAAGTTGTCTCCTACTTTTTTCTATTGCATCTTAAGGCTGCATTTGGTTTTCCCACAGGCTTGGTCTTGTGGAGTGGGTAGAGTGAAATAGGAAGGTACTACAGACACTGTGAAAATGCTTGGTGAACTCTCACTTCTGTTTTGGTGTTTGTTTCCATTGCATTCTGTAATACATACAGTAGATGTAATTTTTCCAAAGGTGGCTTGACTACCTGGACTGTCTTTTGCTGATGGTTTAGGCAGGAGAAAAGAGTGAACTGAGCAGGCACTGGCTGTGAATCTGATCTAAATATAGTCAGCTATGCACATACTTGCAGCATTGTCTGAATGAGTGTGATTTTTGTAATGTGGCAGTGTTACTTGTTAAACAGATTAGTCACTTGGCAATGCTGAAGTGGGAACTTTGGTCTGGGAGGCAAAGAGCCTGGGTTGGAAAGTCTACATGTTCTACCATTTGAGAAGGTATCTGGTGTGTTAAAACCAGGGGATCTGGCATCAGGATGTGGTTGTGCAGACTCTGCTGTGAGAGAGATGTTGAGGGTCTGCATGAGCTCTGTGTAGGTGTGGGGCTGGGATGTTTGCTGGATTGCCACTGTAGTGTCTGCAGGTCCCTCTGACATCCTAGAGGATTGTCATGAGGGCCCCAGTTCAGGTGAGTCAGTGTTGTCAAGAAACTGAACTTCCTTTAAGCTGTCATGCTACAGAGGCTTCAAATATTACAAAATATTAAGAATTCTTTGAGCATATCTTACTGGTTTTGATAATATTAAGAAATATTAAGAATTCTTTGAGCATATCTTACTGGTTTTGATAATTTATTTAACCAAAGTGGAATAATTGAGCTCCCACTCTCAAGCTTTCTACAGTAAATATTTATATTCTCTTTTGATTTTTATCTCTTGGGTACCAAAGATGAGCTTCAGAGACAGCGTTCATTCATTTCTTTGCTTTCCTGCTTTTCTTTGTAAAAGAATCTACCATGGAACAAGTAAAACAACATGATAGAACTTTGTAAAAAAACCACCAAAACCAAAAACAAATCCAAAGCAAAACTCCACAAAAGATTCCTACAAGAAAATACAAACCAGTTCAACATTTACCAGTTAGTATCTAGTATTCTGCTTTCAGCATATTAGAAAGACAGTGCAATTAAACAATACACATGGGAACAATTTTCTTTAGTTACTTGTGAGCATTCAGAACGAAGTGTAGGGATAAATGTCTAGCTTGGTGTCATCTGATACAGGGGAAGATTTCTGTGCATCCTGTTTATAGAGTTTTTTGCTTCCCAAGTGGTAAAGCACTGTATATTATAAAGACGGGTTAAGGAAAACATTACCTCTTTGAACCATTTGCTATTATTGTTTTGTGCAAATCACATGCTGTCAGCTGTTTGTTTTTGGGGGTTTTTTTGTGTCAAATGTAGATTATTTTTCTGTTCACAATAGTGTCCAGATGAGTAGTGGATTGCTATATGCCAGCAATGTGCCAGTGCAAGTCTGAAGTGGTAGTATCTGGATTAGGATAACGAATAACAGCTTTTATTGATATATTTTAGAGAGTGTTGGTAGAAGATCCAAGCTCTGCAGAGATTTACTTCTTTTTTTAACTGGCTGGGTGTTCACCATACTCAGGCTTTAGCCTGGATAGACTTCAATACATATCTGCTAGGAAGAGTTTAAAAAGGTAATGAGGAAAAACAAACATTTTGCTTTCAAATGTATATTGTAACTGATCAACATAAAGCCAAGTAATGTTTTTATGCCTAATTTAAGGCCTTGTTTCTCAAAACAAATGCACAGATCTGGAAATTCTGTGATGCAATGCCTGTTTTGTCTTTTTTTTTCTTTAACTATTTCAGTCAGGTATTTGGATAAGAGATGCTATCAATGTCAAAAGCAATTAGGTGTAGTAGCATCGGGGTTTGGGACAGTTTTATTCCCTACCTTGTTAAGTTATAGAAAGAAGAAACAGGGTCAATATTCTCTTTGGTATTCTCCAGACAGTGCCACTGGAGAAAGAGACTGAGATTTAGCCTGGCTTAAGGATTTGACAACTGACTTTGTTGTGGCACATTAACTGTGATGTGAATGTGCTATACATGAGCTACTGATAATTTTGTGTAGTCTGGAGAAAGAGTGGTCTTGGTTCTCAAGCTGCTCTCAAGACCCAGAAGAGTCTTCAGTGCATGAATAAATCATCCGTGAATTAGTTTTGCTGTAGCAGATGGCCTTCAGTGTGAATGGCCAACATTTTGTTGAGGGCATGGTGGATTGGGTTTGGGTGGTCAGGTTTTCCTAGTGGCACAGGGGTGGATCTTTGATAAGCTGCCAGAAGCTCCCCCCTTGTCTGACAGAGCCAATGTTAGGCAGCTCCAAGACAGACCCACTGCTGGCCAAGGCTGAGCCCGCCAGTGCTGGTGGTAGTGCTGCTGGGATAATGTATTTAACACCAGTAAAGTTTCTACATGGCAGCAGCTGTAGCCAGAGAGAGAAGAGAGATTACATGAGAGGAAGGGCTCTGCAGACTCCAGGGGCAGTGAAGGAGGGCTGCCCCAGGTCCCACAGCATTCCCATGCAGACCCTGCTGAGTCAGGCTGTCCTCCTGCAGCCCATGGATGTCCACAGTGGAGCGTAGATCCACCTGCAGCCCATGGAGGTCCACGGTGGAGCATAGATCCACCTGCAGCCCATGGAAGAGCCCATGCCAGAGCAGGGGCATGCCCAAAGGTGGCTGTGGTCCTGTGGGAAGCCCATGTGGGAGCATGGCTCCACAAGGCTCCTGGCAGGACTTGTGACCCTGTGGAGAGAGGAGCTGGAGCTCTGTGCTGGAGCAGGTTTGCTGGCAGGACTTGAGACCCTGTGGGGGCCCCATTGCTGAAGCAGTGCGTTCCTGAAGGACTGCACCCCATGGAAGGCACCCACACTGGAGCAGTTGCTGAAGAGTTGCAGCCTCTGGAAAAGTTTGTGAAGGACTGTCTCCTGTGGAAGGAACCCCCATGCTGGAACAGGGGAAATGTGTGAGCGTCTTCTCCCCAAGGAGGAAGGAACAGAGACCACATGTGGTGAACTCACTGCAGCCTCCTTTCCCAGTCCTCGTAAACTGCTGGGGGAATGGATAGAGAAAACGGAGAGTGAAATTGAGCCTGGGAAAAGTGGGGAGGAAGGTGTTTAAGATTCAGGTTTTTTTCTTGCTATCCTACTCTGATTTGATTGGTAATAAATTGAATGAATTTTTCTCCTAGTCAAATCTGTTTTACCCGTGATGGCAATTGGTGAGTGATCTCTCCCTGTCCTTACTCTGACCTACAAGCTTTTTGTTCTATTTTCTCTGCACTGTCCAGCTGAGAAGGGGAATGATAGAGTGGCTGAGGTTGGCACTTGGCCTCCAGCCAGAGTCAACCCATCTCAGAGGGGAAGAGGGGCTGATGTGTTTGGAAATACTTTTTGCAAAATAAAAGGAAATGGTACTGTCAAGTTATTGATTTTGGGTCAGCATTTAAGCTTCTCTAAAGTGTGGACCTAGAAAGGCCTTGTTAACAAAGGCAGACTTCTTGACAGACAGACCTGTAGTTCCTAAAAGGAGCCAAACTTTTATTACCCATTGCTGTCAGTCAGATTAGAAGCTTGTCAGCTGCTGGGAGGTGAGCAAGCAGATGGAAAAATGGACAAAGGAAAATTGGAATTTCTTCAAAAATGTCCACTTATTCTAAGGTATTTTTAAAATGTATTCATATCCTAATGGTATTTCTGCTTGATATGACGATTTTGATTGTGTCAGTAATGCAGGATTGGGATTAACATTTTCAGCAGGACCAGAATTATTTCCTGACAACAGTACTTCCATATATTTCTAGAATTGTTACAATAATCTTAGAAATCCTTTATAGGTTCAATATATCCCCTGCAAAAGCACCTGCTTTTGTAAAAGTAATAGTTTACTTTAAATATTTTTAATTTCATATTTTCCTTGGGTTTTTTAAGGTGCTAACACTATCCTGTGCTTCAGATAGCCCTGATATTGTGTCCTTAAGCATTTATATGAAAAACCTGTTAGTTCTCCCATTTGACTTGGAAATTAGAGATTTTTCCCTGTAGTTACAGGAACATGAAAAGTCTGTTGGTTTTGAGCAACACTCAACAGTTATCTCTAACATGAAACAGTTATTTCTGAAAGTGATAGATAAAAGGAGCCCTTGAAGTGCACCACTGTTGAAGTTTAGGTGTTTCACCTCCCTTGAGACTTTTTTATTAGCTACATCATTACTTTGTTATACTCTGCGCATAGTTTGGACATACAAAGCAGTAACAGACAGAAGAGGAAAAATGGTGGAAAACCCCTGAATTTGGTAGGATGAAGCCAGAGCACAGACATGTAAGAATGGGAGCTTGAAACTGTCAGGGAAAGTATTTGAGAGAGAAGATTTGGGGGCAACAGAAGTAGGATTTGTGGGGAAGGACTGACTATATGGGAGCTGTCTGCCTTTGGCTGTTTTCTAACTCTGCCTAAGCCCATGGATGTGGGAAGATAATTGAATTAGGAATGTCACCTGTTTGTAGTTTATCAGAAGCCTCATTATTAGCTATTTTAAAGTAGGGAACAGTGGGGATGAGATTATGTACAGCTGGCACTGCCAGGCTGAGAATGTGGATGCTCTGGTTTGTGCTCTGTGCAGGCATGTTGTGTTCTCCTGGATTGCTACTGCCTTTTGCAGCCTGAGCTAAGCAGGTGTGCTCAGCTCTTTTCTAACATCTTCCTCAGTTGATTCCCAGCTTATGTCCTTGTTTCCAGCTCTCCTCTTCAAGCTCCATGCCTTGCAGTAGATTGCTGCAGAGAGAGCTGGTGACAAGAAGACAATGAGACTGATTTGAGGAAGTCAAAGCTTGGAATTAAAAAAGCAGAAGCAACTCAGGCTGGAGCTTCAGGAGAGGAAGTGAGAACAGACAAATGGGCAGATGCCTGTCCAGGACTCCTTGTTCTAACCTGTTTGGTTCTTTTTCATCCACATACTCTCATCCCTCTGGTGCATGTACAGGAGCCCAGGTCTGATGGAGACAGACTCCTGTTGCTTAAGTTTCTGATTGCCTGGCAAGTGCTGAGACATAGATGTACCTCTTGTCCCTCAGACCCTCTCAGTACCAACTTGGAAGGTGGTGGAAAGGAGCTGCAAAGGAAGTTTTTCCTAATACCTGCATGTACTGAGAAAAGTGTTTGCAATATCCTTTGATGCAAAAATGTACAAGGCTTCAAATTAAGTACACGATATTATTTTCATGTCATAGGTTTTAGAGTTCCTAGAGGACATCAATAGTGGTGGCTTTAATGCTATCATGAAATAAATTTAGTACTTAACATGCTGAAGTCCCAAGGATTTCAGGCTTTCCTGTGACACAAGTAATGGCCTTTATTGTGGTCTTGATGTCTCCACCCCCCATTCATACCCAGTTTTATGCCTTAAAATGACCACACTTATGTTCAATATGAATTCTCTTTGACCTGCAGTCACAAAACATTAGTGGATTGATG
Organism: Camarhynchus parvulus; assembly: GCF_901933205.1. NCBI lineage: Eukaryota > Metazoa > Chordata > Aves > Passeriformes > Thraupidae > Camarhynchus > Camarhynchus parvulus. The sequence goes on along the minus strand of NC_044586.1, from coordinate 44,236,312 downwards.
TAAAGTGTGCTTTGAGAGCTATCTGAGCTCTGTCAACCAGTGTATAACTTGAGGCTGCACCAGGTAATTGCTGAGAATAAGTTCAGAAATGCAAACCTCCCAAGTCATGATGTGAGAACTCTAGGCTTGAACTTGAGAACACTTTGAATACGTCATCAAAGCACTTTTATAAACTCCAAATAATTAATTCTAGTTTAACATTTGCTGCATACTTGACTAGAAAATACACATGTATATGGGCAGAGGTTTTTGAGTGTCATGCAGTGTAAAATTTTGGAGGACTGCTATCCTGGGCTAGCAGGGAGTTTAGTAGGTTAGTGCCTTTGTCAAGCTTCAAGGCTGTCTGGCACATGAAGACAAAAAAGATTTCCAAGGGGCTGTCTCACTCTTGTGAGAAGTGGTTATCTTTCCATGTTTCGCATGACACCAAAAACTGTGACAGTTTTCAGCTAGTCTCAATGCATCTGGGTGTGGAAGTGGTGAATATTGTTCTTTAATGTCAGCCTGAAGTAATACTAGTGAAGTTACTTGACCTTACCTAAACCAGAGTAAAAGAGGGAAGAACTTTGTCTTTTTTCCATAGACACAATCCCAAGTACTTTTATTTTCATAAGCAATTGATTATTTTTAATAATTCATAGATATAAATGTATAGTAAAAACCGTATCCTTGGAAAAATTATTGGTGTAACTTCAAGTAGATATATTATTTTAACAAGTAGTTTTGATGAAGTGTTATAATTTAATTGGCAGCTTCTCTTAATTAGCAGACAATTTCATTCCTGCCTAAATAGGTTTTTTTATATTAATGAATGTAATGTTAATCAAAAACACTTTAACTCATAAAAGCAAGCTAGTGAAAAGAAATAATTACTGCAAGATACAAAGACTCAGGCTTCTCAGTTAATTTTAATGACTGCTTCTAAAACTCCTGGAAGAAGAGCTTGGAGATCTTTTTTTATCATTAAACTGTCTCCATTTCTCTCCATGCAGAGAATAAACAGCTATGTGATAGTTTTCAAAACCAGTTGTAGTGATTTTTTTTCCAATGTGTCTAGCATTTCTTGCTGTGTCAATATACATATAGTACAGTCTTTTTTTTTTTTTTTTTGTACTGGACTTGTTTGTGCTCATGATGATTCAAATGATTGACAAAATGAAGTAGGGCCTTTCTATTTTAAAAAGAGGAATTGTGATAGAGATGAGCCTTGTTAAAGATCTATCCTGTCTGGATTTATTAATCTGTGCCAATATTTCTGTAAGATATCAGAGCGCCTTTATCTTATGGAGGAATAAATGCCAGTCTCTTTTTCTACAAATTCTTTGCAGGGAAAAATGGTTCTTTTAGAGTAGACAGTGCTTAATGTTATAATCTAAAACTCTTCTTATGAAGGGTGGAAGTGGTCTTAAATTTTTGATCTACTCTAGAAGCAAAGTGATGTTTGCTTTCCTTTTTTCCAGAATTATAGTAGAACTTAAATGTTTAAAGTATCCATTTACCTCAGCAAATATAGTGGATATAATTGAAGAAAAATTACTGCCCTGTACAGATGGGGAGAAGACATTCAGAGCAGCCCAAAAGAGAAGCACTTGGGATTCTCATGGCTGAAAATCTGAGATGAGCCAGCAGTGCGTGCTCAGAGCCCTGAAGGCCAAATGCATCCTGGGCTGCATCAAAAGCACTGTGGGCAGCAGGTCAAGGGAGGGGATTTGGATGTTCTCTGCTCTGCTGAGACCCCACCTGAAGTGCTGCAGCCAGCTCTGGGGTCTTCAGCACCAAACAGACCTGTTAGAGTGGGTCCTGAGGAGGGCCATGAATATGGATAGAGGGCTGGAGCACCTCTCCTACATAGACAGGCAGAGAGAGCTGGAGTTGTTCAGCCTGGAGAAGACAAGGCTTTGGGGTCACTTCCACTACCTAAAGGGGGCTTAGAAAAAAGAGGGAGAGTGACTTTTTACACAAGCAGATAGTGTTAGGGAAAGGGGGAATGGCCTAAAGTGGTAAGAAATTTAGATTAGATGTTTAAAATATTTTTTTTTACTCAGAAGGTCGTGAGTCACTGGAACAGGTTGGCCGGTGAAGTTGTGGATTCACCATCCCTGAAAGTGTTCAAGGCCCAGTTGGAGGGGACTTTGTGCAACCTGGTCTAGTGGGTGGCATGCCTACATATGCTCTTGGAGTTGGAACTGTATAATCTTTAAGGTCCCTTCCAACCCAAGGACATTGGGTTCTGCTTCTATTATCTTATTTTTTTCCCCTGCCACTTTCTGCAAAGAAGTGCCAGCATAGGTTGGACCTCAGCAGAATTTCTTTTCTTTCATTTATTACATGTCATAAAAAGTTTTATGCTCAATGAATATTGACAAGCATGTAATTATGCAAAGCTGTTAAAACATGCAGTTACTACACCTTGCTTACTAGCATTTTTGCAGGAAGTTGTCTTCAACTCTTCATTGCAGTCCCTTCATCACTTTGTGACCTTTTGTTGGATGCTTTCCAATGTTTTCGTGTCTGTTGCCCTATGGAGCTCTGATGTAGGTACAGTTTCATCTGTTTCATGTGGGGCCACCCCCAGTGCTGAATAGAGGGGAGGGATCACCACTCTTGCTGGCAATACTTTGCAGCTCAGGGTACCATTGTGCCCACAAGGGCACACTGCTAGTGCATGTTCAACTTGGTGTCCACTGAGACTGCCAGGTATTTCTCTGCCAAGCTGCTTTCCAGGTAGTTGCCACCACTCCCTGTATATCCTGGTCCCTGGGTTTGTTCTCTTCCAGGTGCAGGGCTTTGCAATCCCCATGGCTGAGTTTCAGGATGTTCCCATCAGCCCATTTCTGCAGCCCATGAGCCCCCCCCAGATGCACTGCCTCCAGTTTTGGGTCATCAGCTGTCACAGACATTTCTTTTATGAAAAATCCTCTTTCAGGATTTTTCCTGCTGAAGCTGAGAGTTTCAGCAACAAGACATAAACAATAGATTATCTGCTGCTGTGGAATGCAACAAGTCTGTCTGGATTGGCCCAACTTGCATGTTTATAATTAATGACCAATCCAGAATTGAGATCTCTCGGACACAGTCCGAGAGAGCTGGTTTGTTATTCATTCTGTCTTTACTTTTCTTAGGTAGCTAGCAGCTTCTGGAAACTCTCCTTTCTTTTTCTTTTTAGTATAGTATAGTATATGTATATATCATAACATAATAAATCAAGCCTTCTGTAATGGAGTCAAGGATCTACGTCTCTTCCTTCACCCAAACACCCTTGTGACCACCGTCACAATCAGCCAACTTGCTGGGAGTACGCTCGGCCATGTTGAACAGGGTTCTGTGTAATGTTGACTCCTGGATACACCTGCAGTTAGCAGCCTGGCTTTGTGCCACTGGTCACCTTTCTCTGACCACAACCCCTGGGCCTGGCCATCCAGACAGCTTTCATCCACCTTGCCGTTGGCTCATCCTGCACTTTTTCAGCTTCTCTGGGACAGTCTTACAAGACGTGATATCAAAGGCCTAACTGAAGTCCAGGTGGACACTACCTGTAGCAGATTGGCATGCTGGTGTGTCAGAGGCATAGGGCTAGTGTGAGTGGCAGGAAGTTTTTTCATAGTAGGTGTATTAACTGGTCATATTGGAATCGTGAATAAGAAGCACGGATTCATAGGAATCCTGCCAATAGGAGCAGAACTTTTGTGGCTAGGATGACGGGGAATAGCTCTTGAGGGGGGTTGAGAAAGCTTGGGTTGAAGAATAGGATTGTGGTTAGTGTGTTTATGAGCATGATGTTGGCATATTCAGCTAGAAAGAAGACTGACCTCTTGACTACCAGGCCAGTCACTGTATTGTAGCACGTTGTTGTGTAGGTTTGTGCCTGTGCACACGGGTGTGTGTTTAACTTGTAACTCTTGAAGCATTGCTCCTTCTAGGTTTGTTTCAGAATCTGCACTGTATAGACCATAAATCACTTCCTGGCCTTCTTCACTTGAAGCTATTAACTCTACTAGCTAAGATAAATGACTAATGCTGTACTCAATGGGAATAAATATATTTTATTAAATGTGGAGTGCCTTAATGATAAATTTCAAGCTTTGGAATATCTTCAACTATTTCAAATTATTTTTTAAAAAATCATGAGAAGTACCTAAGGAGTGATCTGCTGAAGCTATTCTTGCTTAGTCTCATCATACATGATTAAGCTGATTTTAACAAGCCTTGCACTGTTCAATTAAAATATAAAATTTTAAAAAGTCCTACCACAGCTTTCTGCCTAAAGGCTTAATATTAGCAAATCTGAAATGAAGCTGAAGCTTGAGAACAGCATTATATTTTTCCCCATCTGTTAAAAACAAATAACCTCCCCCCAAAGCATCCTACAGTTGCTATGTTGCCATGGAAACTAACTTCTTACTGTAGGGTTTCAGAAATGGATGTGGTTTATGTACACACTTGAACTGATTTAACTGCAGCAAAAGTAATGGTAAATATACTGTGTGAAGATAACCTTAAACCTCTTGCTTATCTACTTTTGGTGTAAGTCTTTACAGTGAGAGAGTTTGTGCAATAGTATTGTACATTATATACATTGTATGCATTTCTGTTGTACTTGTCATACAGAACAAGGGTTTCTGTTCTGGTGACTGGCTACCTGCTTTTTCTGAAGTTTTAGAAATGACAGAAAGAAGTTGTTGTAGGTGAGATTGCCCTTCTGTTTCTTCTGTGACCCTTGACAGTGTTTGAAGCACCTGAGCTCTTATGATCTCCTTTTGCTGTCATTTGGCTCAGTTTTGGCTTTTTTATTCAGTAGTGCTTTCACTGAGTTTTCTTGGGTAATTTCATGTTGTGGGCTTTATTTGAGGGCATTTGTGTGTCTCTTCACTGAATTTGTAGGAGTAAAACTAAGGAAAGCTTTGTAAACTTTTGTTTTCAATATTTTAGGCAAGGTATCTTCACTTTGCCACAGTAGTGAGCTACTGAATTTATAAATAAGTTGAAGTATGTAAGGCATGACTGAAAGATAAGGAAATCTGGAATATTTGCATTATTATGTAGAAATGAATGCCCTTTACAATTGTAGGGGAGTTTGCCAAACTGTAGCTCATGGTCTGTGGCACACGGTTATGTCTTCCACAGCAGAGATACAGAACCTCCCTAAAGTCATTCTTGTCTGACCTTGGACCTTAGAGGCACATGGGCATATCAGGTGGGGATGCCTCTCCCCACACTGCCTTGTCTCCAGGCTTTGAGTGTGTCTGTGGAAGGTGATGCATGCATCACCGAATGTCTAATATTCCTGACTGCACACAAGGAAATAAAGACCAGATTTTTACCTCAGTCACTGATGGACTTCAATGCCTTTTTATCTGTTGGCACACTCAGCAAATAATTCAGACTTAGTAAAGAAGCTGTCCTTTGTAGCATCAGATTCAGAAGGGATCAAAAATTTTTCATATTTATAAGGAGTGATTTAAAGATTACTTTCATGTTGAAGTGGGGGAAGCATCTCTTTTTATCTTTGACATAATGCCTTCAGTAGATGGTGCAGCCCAGCAGTCACGGTGCAGAAGATGTGATGGGCCAGCTGCTTGCTTCAGTTCTGCTTTAGCTGAGGTTAGCTGCCTTCCAGGAGTGCCCTGGACAGCTTGCTCCTTCCTGAGTGCTCACATCTGTGCTGGGTGATGGGCTAAGAGCATGACTTCATCTTGTACCCATTCCCAGAGCTCCTAAAGAACAGGTCTGAGGAAAAGACTTTGGGCAGGGCCCTGTCAGATGTTATTGTAACTCAAACAAAGGCCCAGGAATGGTCAGGGTTGGTGTGTCTGTGTCTAAGTATTGGTACAATATTTCATGTGCAGGTTTTTCAGGGGACTGAAGTATTTCCCCTCTGAAAATGAAATGTTTGTATAGAATTGACTTGGGGGAGATTCTTAGAGTTGCTTTGGGGTACCTGACAACTGTAGACTAAGAATAGACTCAGATTGTTTATGATTAATATTTAAACCTTAAAGTCTTTATCACAGGCTTCTTATTTCAATATTTAATGGAGACAAAACCTCTAGTTGCCCTTTTCAATTTTGATAAAACCCAAATAAATTTCTTTAGGGATTAAAAGAGGTATTTTAGGGACTTCCACTGTGGGATTTGCATTGTTCATTTATGTCCTTTAATTACTGTCTGGCTGCTGTCAGCCACAAATTGCTTGCAGTATAGTTTTAGCCATAGTAATTATGCCATAATGTACAGGGCCTGGGGTGAGAATAAGGAAACTGTGTTCTATTTCTATCTGTTCCTCAGTTTGGTTTTATGACACACAGCAAATCAGCAGGTCTCTTTGTATACTCATTTGTAAGCCTAGGAAAAAATTCTATCCTTACATTTGTGAAATATTAAAAATTATTTCAGACAGTTAATTGATATGTACTGTATGCATTTTTTACCCCTTCCAAATATCTTTGTTTTTATTAAATAAACTTTGTTTCAGAGGGAAGTAATAATTTAAACTCCTAATTTTTATATTTTTGTATCAAAGGGAATTTCTGGATGTCATGGTTGAGATAAACTATAAGTAATATGTAGTATGGAGTTTTGAAAAGCAGTTGTGTGTAAAAGTAACTGCTTGCTAAATAATCAAGACAGTAAACAACGTTTGGTATATTTTAGTTGTGTTCTTCTCTTCCCTTTTTACAATGTACAAGTAGAAAAATTTTATCCTGGTATTAAGCTTGCGTAACTGCATGCACTTACATCCATATTTTTGGAATGTCTAGAAATGACATGCCTTCAAAAAAAAAAGAAATGTGATAGCTTGTTAAATCATAATTAATAAAAAATATATTTGACAAAATATGTTGTATTCCCAAGATGAGTTGTAATTATTTTGAGACAAACTGCTAAATCTAGGGCTTTCTCTATTTTTTTAACTTCAGAGTATAGGATACTTGGGCAAAATGGAAGGAGGAAGAAAGAGTGATTCTTTGTTATTCAGTCCTATTTTAAGTGTACTTAGTCATTTTCAGTGCAAGGCTTTAATTTGGCTTTTGCTCAGAAGGAAGTGAATTATTTTGGTCAGAACACCAGGAGAAGATTTGTGATGCCATGGAACCTGACTCACAGGGATGAGCTCCCTTCCGTCTGAAGTACTTGATCACTGCCTAAGATACACCATATTAATGTTTACCCAGCGAGTCTATTATTTTGAAATGATTGCCATGAACAAACCACAGCTGTATGTGGATGCAAGGAGCCATTGTATTTACATGGCAATTGTTTTTTCTGAAGGCATATTTTGAAGTAGCAGAGTTAATGAAGGTCAGCTGCTTGGCTGCTGTATACAGGCACAGTTCCATTAACTTGAGCTTCTCCTCTGGTAAACTTACCCTTGGATGATAAAAATTTATGGCCCTAAGGCTTTTTGTTTTTTAAAAGGATTGAGCATGGACGTTGGCATGTGCTTCTTTGCATAGAACAGGGAATTTTCTTTCTTATTTGGACCTGTTTGGTTGTTGCTTGATGAATGGAGTGGTGGAGAGAATTCTTAATGTGGTCACTTACGTCACAGGTAAAATGCATTTTAATTTATTAGCTGAAAACGTTCTGCCTGACCTAGTCAGGCTTCACTGCCAGCCTCCATTTTTCTGTGGTGTACCCTTAAATGTGAGGAAGAATTAGACCATTTTCTCAGTACTCAATAGCTTTTTGTATTTCCAGAGTCCTCCACAAGAAGTAGGGTTGAGGGGAACATGCATCTCTGAATTTGAACTAATAGTGCCTGTGGCTTGACTGAGTGGCAGATCTGTAGCTCCTCACAGGGTGAGCTGAGGCTGGGCAATACTTCCTTGGCTCCACAAAGGCAAAACAGCTTTTTCACTTGGGTGTTGGTGGCTAAGCCCTGAACTGTGACTGAATGTTTATTCATGTTAAAACAAATACATTTTATGCAGAGTATGAAATCAGACATTTGTACTAGAAGAAAGCAGGGAGGGAGAAGAGAATAAATCTTTCATTTTTATTGAATGGTATGCCATTAAATGTTTAAAAATTTCACTAGATCTGATAAGTCAGCATGTAAAAGTTTTACATGTACTGTTTAAAGGCGTATCTCCACTCTCCATATCTGCTTCTGCTGGCAAAGGAAAATGAGATGAAGGACAGAATGATGGATTCTTTAAAAGACTATATAACTTCAGGTGATAATATTTAAGCCATTTAGGAAACTTACCCATTCTATTTTTATTGTGCCTAGTTTTATTCTTTGAACAAAGCAATTCTTGAATCCTTTTCTAATACGTTTTGGAAAAAGAAGTTAGGGGTTTTGACTAAATTTCAATACTTGGACCCGTCCTGTCTGAAAAGAACAGCAGTAACTGTCAAGTGATAAGAACTGTACAGGAAATATCACAATTAATTTTACTAATATTTAGCTGTGTTGGAAGCTATTTCCTTATTCTGTAATGAATTTATGATATTCAGAAGAATTTTAGTTTTTTGAGTAAGTTTCAAGAGGTCACGATGTCAGTAGATTGATATCAGTTGAATTCCTAATATAGCTTCTGTCCCTAAATTTTTATTTAATTTAGAAAGAAGTATATGGCATTATTTTCTTGTGCTTTGTACTTTAAATGTTTTTATGTTGAGTACAACTAAGCAGTGCCTCACCTAGCCATTTAGGTTTCATTTTGTCCTTTGAAAATGAGAAATGCCTTTTTCCTAAGAAGGCTTTAATTTCAAATGTGGAAATTAGCATTTAGATAAATTTACTTAGATTTATAACGTATACTGAACTAATGTAGAACATTAAAACTTCCTTTAGAATTGTTATAATTGTGTCTGTGTATTTTATGGTCTGGTCTTAAAGATCTGTTGTCTTTGTTGTAACATCAAATGTTTAGTGGTGATGATGAGTTGAAAATGTATATGGAGGGAAGTATTACTTCTTGGTTTTTCTTTTGTTGTTTTTCCTTTTAAGAATTGCTGTGGAAGATGTTCTTGGAAGGAAGATATTTTTGGGTTTTGTCACTGAGCAATTTCTAGGATATTGAGTAAGAGTAGAAGAAAACATTCAATCTTTTGACATGTTATAATGCAAAGAAAAACAATACCAGAATAGAACAAAATACTAAAAGGAGACTTAAATACGTGATTTCATGTGAACTAGGATGTGCTTTTTCAATAGGTGCCAAATGTAATTAAAAGAAGTAACTTGGTAGACTAAGGCCCTTTGGGAAGTTATCCACTGTTTTTTTTTGTATGACTCTTCCGGATGACACTTCATCTTTTGTCCCATTATGCTGATGTTTCCATGATTAAGCAATCACTTTGCATACAACTTCGTTAATGTATGTTTGCTCTTGCATTCACACACTCTGCATGCAGGGAAAAGAAAACAAATATCAAAGACTATAAACAGTAGCAGAAGGCTGAGGTGAATTACTTAAGTGTTGTTGCCATCTAGAACAGTGGTTCTCAAATTAAGTTTTAGAGGCCTTACTGTTCTACTTCTCTATCAATTGCAGAGTCTCCATGTCTAACTGAACAAATTCAAACTCTGAATTCTGCAATAATAAGAGATTCTCAATGATTCTCAAGGTGGCAAATTCTCTGAATCATTGGATGACCTGGGAATAATGGAGCTGTTTTTACTATTTATGTCATAGAAACTACAGAGTTGGTGTCTATGAGGGTGAAATTTTTGACTAAGGGCAGACTTTTCTTTTTACTTCCTTTAGAGTTTTTCTTGAGTGTCTGTCTGTGAATGCAGCTTTTCTACTATTTTTTATTTTTCCTGACAATTGTGTGTGTTTAATGTGTAAAAACAGATGTTAAAAAAGCAGTTTGCAAGATGACAAAGACCAAGCCAGACAATAAAAATGTAAGGAATGAAATCTGTGGAGTGAATAACTGGTATTATTCATGATGTTTTGGGATATAGGAAGTGAAAAATTTGTGTTATGAATTCTGATGGAACTGATAGCCATGACAATAGTGTCTAATACAGACTGGACTGCAATATAATAAATGGTAAAGTGTATTGAGGAGGTAGTTTTCTGGGGGTTTATTTCAAATTTTGCCACTGAACAGTTTGAGTTGTGTCACTTGAGATATGTAATTCTTGGTTTTATGAAAATGCTAGCTTAGTGTAGTGCATAATAAATGAATCTCAGCACATAACTCTCCAAAGTAATTTCTTCTTTTAATATTCCTGCTGCTCAATTGAAAACCTTTCAACTGTTCAGTTTTTCTGTTTGATACAAGGACCTTAACCTTACCATATGGAACAATCCCTTCCCCTTATTTTCCTGCAGTTTAGTAAAGTGTTGTGTGTGATCACTTTGAACTGTTCCCCATACCTACTTTGTGTGCTGTTCTTGGGCTAGAAATTTGGCTACTGGAACAGCAGTAAATGCCTTTAAATTAACTGAAATCAGGAATGTTCAAGTAGGGTGTAGTAGGAGCTCAGGAAAGTAATTATCCATCAGAGTTTTACAGACAGACTGCTTCACTTCTACATGTTAACATGTACAAAACTCAAAATACTTCAATATGTGATCTAAACATCAAGAGTAGAAGGCGGAAAGCTTAGAGGGATTGACTTGTTCAGCTGTGTTTATTCTGTTTTTCAGTCTCCCTGAAAGTTTGTAAGGTTATTAATGAAACCACATTGCAAGTTAAATTAATAAATTGTGTAGGTATGGCAGTGTTCACTTTTTATTAAATTAAAGTATATGGAATAGCCAGCAACTTTTCTTTTTATTGTGACCCCCACCACCAAAATAATAATCTATAATTAGAAAAAAATTGACTAAGTCACCACCAAAAATAAAACCAAATTCTCAACCTAGGTGCTGACAAGAAATGGCAATTGAAAAGTTGAGGTAGAATGTGTATACGACAAAATTCTTTATCATGGTTAATGCTATTATTGACTGGAAGAAAGTGACCTCTATTTCAGACATGCTAAAAAACAAATGAGCTTTTTTCTTTCTTGCATACAAGAAAATTTTAATATGGAAAATTATTTCTTACAGATGGATCATGTAGACTTTGTTTTAAGTATATGGAAACTTCATTTTTAATTGAAGAGTGATTAATTTCCAATAAGCCAGGGTCTGTTTCAGTGGGAGGTGTGAAGAGAGCTCCTTGGGAGGAGGCACAGAACCTGCCAGTGAGGGAAGGCTCCTTGCTTGTTACAGGGTAATGGTTATCACCTAGACCTGGGGGTTTGTGTTCTTTCAAAATACGTCTCATTTTAAATATTACATCTTATGCTGTTGAGGACCCTTGCAAATATCCAATTTTTTGGGGGCAGTTTTACGAAGTGCTTGCCTTCTGTTTCTTGTAATTAGAATAATTATCGTATAAACAAGTATTTCTATATAAAGAGGGTTTTTTTTCTGTTACCAGTATTAATTTAGTTGCATTGTCTACTTCTAATTTAATGAGAAATGTTGAATAGATGTTCCTGACCTACTTTTTCTGTGCTGTTCATTATACTGTATATCTGTACCATGTTGCCTCTTTAGGGACTTTATTTTCAGTGGGAACAACTCCTTCTCTACCCCTTCATTGGATTACATTTCTACTGCTCTAATCTAAAATTTGCTTCGGCTAAACTAAGAAGCTGTGGTCTCCCCATTGTCAGTCCTCAGAGAACATTATTTTCCCTTTTTGGCTACTAGTAAGAAAGCTTTTGAAAGGAGATATTTTCTCCAGGGAAATATTCTCTTCTGCTTTTTTCATATGTCACTGATAAAACATGCTGCTGTTATGAGTGGGAATACCTTGCTGTAGGTGGATTCTCTTACTTCTAGATATTTTACCACTATTTCTCTTGCCCTCTGGCAAGATAAAGATTTTTTCCCGATAGAGGAATGGGCTTTCCTGTATTTAGATACTGAATTACTTGTGTGCAATTTTCCTTCTGCCCTCAAGGTAAGATCATTCATAGCTAAAAATCACAGCATGCTGTGACTTTATGACTATTGTCCTTATTTCAGTAGAAGACTTATGGAAGTGTGAACTTTTTTCTGCCTCTTCAGAGAGTTTGCTCACAGCTAGGAAAGCTGACACTCAGATTGGTCCTAAGCAGTGGCTGGTGTTGAATTTAGGGGTTCATCTGGACCACCTATTTACTATGCTATTTCAGGTGCTCCTTCAGTTCTCTAGACAAACCCTTTTCTGATAATGGCTTTCTCTGAGCTGCTGATGCGTTAGAATATATGGATTGTACTCATTCACTGACTCTCTCTAACTCAAGGCACCATTTCAGTGGATGTTTGGTAGGGATCTCAAATTCACATGACTTAGTTTTCTGCTCTTACTTCTTTGTGGCAGACAGTAGTTACCCTTTGCCACACATGGCGTAGTGGGGGTTGGTATGGGCAGTAATGCTTTACTGGCAGTGTGGGATTTCTTTTGGCTTCTGTGTAAATTCCTGTTCAGGACAGTGTTACTTATGGTCACAGGCATAGGCATGGATACAATTAGGAAAAGGGACTTCTCTTTGTGTTTCTGTGTACTGGGAAACTAAACTAATCATGTGGGTAATCTTTGCCTGATCATGGATTGGACCTGCTCATCTCTCAAAATCTCAATATATAAGAGATTATAGATGTTAGATTAGGTGAAAAATTCAAGAATGAAATTTAAATATGAAAGCAAGCTACTTGCTTTTCAAAAGACAGTCCCAAAACAGGGAAAAAATGGGTTTAACTTCCTATTCAGAAAATACTTAGAGAAGAGAGGGAGGAAGATAGCCACTATACCTTAGTTGAACTCCTTAATTACTTTCTGGCTGGCTGCACGTGTGAAATAAAATCAAAAGAGATGCTCAAGAAAATAGACAAAGAAATACTTCAAAAAAACCAACTCTCTAGAGTTCCTTCTGGGAAGCCATGGAGAAATGGCTTCCTGTCAGTCATCAGGTAGTTTTATTTTTCTAAAACCGAAGTCTGGGATCAAGAAGAATATTATGCTATTCAGAATTGCTGCCTGGAACAGATATTCTGAGATGGCAGCTTGTCTGTAAGCAGAGTGCAGCACCTGCTGCATTACTTGGAAGTCAGCAGGGCATGAGACAGGGCAGCACAACAGGGGCAGGGGCCCAGCAGTGCCCACTGCATGTCTGTCTGTGTTAATGTTGGCTGCCTGGCTTGGATAGCCACGGCTATGGAGAGAAGCAGAGGGACCTTAGGTCCCTTGTAACCTTTCCTGCCTGGTGGTGCTGCACTTGTGTGACTGTATGGAAAAATTGACCTGGAAGCAGCTGTTCGGACTTGCTTTCGCAACGCAGTAATTGCAAGCCGTGAAAAACTGTCTTCCAAGCAGAAAATAGCCTCTGAGTAGCAGTCATGTTCCTTGTCCCAGTTCTTGTATGGGTCTCTGTGTTACTGGGTTCAGTGAGAAGTTCTGTGTCTTGGGCCTGTGCCAAATGGCAATGGTGAGCATCTTACCTTAGGAGGAGAGAGACATAATAGAGCTCTGTCACGGTATGAGAGATTGCAAGGCAGTGTAAGTTATTTGCCCAGTAATCATGGTGGGAGCTCAAAAGTGGGATGCCATATTGAGGAGATCTAGTTTGAAATCAGGTGAAATGTGAATTTTATGCTGTAGAAAATGCTTCTATAGGGCTGTCATTTCAATGCAGTTCCATGGGAGAGCAGGGAGGTTGGGGATGCAACTCAGCCCCCAGCTGTAATGAGCTTCTGTAATGATTATGGAATACTTCTTCTGTCTTCCTACTCCCTCACAGGGAATCATACCGACAGTGCTGGTTCCTTTTTTCCCATCATGGCACATTTGGAAACCAAAGTATTTTTAGAAACCATTTTTCTCTTGTTTTCTTCATCAATGTAGCCTATCCCTTTTGGAACACGTAACCATGTTCATATGCACTGGAGTCCTTTGTTTTTTTGAAAGGGCTGTGGAAAATGAATTTTTAAGGGGGGAAGTAAAAAAAAAGAATTTTAATTTTGTAAACTTTTTTTTTTTACTATCTTCATTATGTTTCTTGCAGAAGACAGGCTCTGAAATCTGAAAAAGCTGAAGCTGTTGGGATAGAACTCGTTCTCCCACTACCAGGCTTGCTTTTGGCAATAAGGTTTATATGAATATGCAAATTCAGAATAAATGTGCATATGAAGAAGAAACAAGGCAAGATGTAAAGAGTGTGTTGATAAGCACTAAATCAGTCCACAGCTGAATCAGTGGCTACAGTCTAAAGAAAATCTCAGAAAAATTATATTGTTTACTCCTTCCATGCAGTTAACATGGAAGTACAGGAAATAACAAGATTGTTCAAGTTCATTATGCCTATGATACCTCCTCTCTATCCCCTTTAATGTTAATTTTCTCACTTAATTTGGAGTTACTGTTACCACAGTGGTAATAACATTCACAAAACAAATGCTAGTGGGGCTTAAAATACGGAATGTCTGTGCACTTTCTCCCTTGTCTATCTAGAATCTACCAGTCTCATTCATGAAACAATTTTTTTCTGTATTTTCTGAGATATGTTGGTGATGAGCTGTGTGTTTGAGTGTCAGTGGCCTTGTTGATGTGCCAGTTGGTGAGCAGTCAACAATGTGTGCAGTTCAAAGCAGCTCTGAACATTGTGCAAGGGGCAACATTGACATAATTGAGAAATCTGGTTGAGTGTTCTCTGACATACTTGGTTTCAGTCTCAGAGTTTTGGTTTTTTTCTCCTTGAGTACTAATTTAATTTCAAGTATTCCAGAACTTAGTTCCTTCTGACCAGTTTCTGCTTATTCAGAAATGGAGGAAGGGCCAAACTGATTATTGGCAAGTGCAAAATGAGTTAAAATCTCTAATGTGGCTCTCTGGAGATATAAGACTTGGAGATGAACATATTAATAAAAATTGCTCTTGAGAAGAATCAAAGAAATTGATTCAAAGAATTGATGAGTTATAAACAGAACTCTGGCTTGAAGTCAAGCTGTTACTACGCTTGAGCTAAATATAAATGCAAAGGAAGGATACTTCATCTGATATGGGAAGATAATTGAATAAAGGTTTTGTAAAGAAAATGCCCCATAAACTTCTGGAATTATTAGGTTTTTTTCAAATATCAAATTACTGAATGAAATGTATGAGGAACATCTACTGTTTTTATGAAGAAACATCAAAGTTATCAGTTATGCTCTAGAAATTAGAAGTTGGCATTATAAGGTTGAAGTATACCAGGAAGACTTTCCTTGGCTTAAAGCTTCGTTTGAGAATTAGGATATGTGTTCCACACTACTGCACACTTGATGACATCAAGTGTCAAGGAAGATACCCTAAACAGAAATTGCTCTGGTAAAAAAGGAGGAACAAACAAAAAGACCAACTATGAAACAACACTTCCTATGAGGCATACTTATGGCAATTCACTGTTTGTCAGCTGTTTCCAATGTTTCTACAATCTTGCTTTAGAAATAGATTGTAGGACCTCATGCTGATCTTTTTTTGCCTGCTTGGGGGATAGTGTGTGTGTGCGTCAGGAGCAATCATAAATGCACAGCTACTTCCAAAAGGATATTAAGGAATTGCCTCAATATATTATTGTTTTGAATCAGTTTCTTCTGTAAGTATTGATTTTGATCCTCACTAGAAACTCTTTTAAACCTAAAATAGTTGTTTTGGAAATGAAAGAAGCCATTGGTAGAAAATGTCCTCTTGGTTATAAATGTGAACTAAGTGTTGTTACACTTGATATATGGCTATCCAAAAGCAAGCCCCCTCTATTTTTTGTCACAGTATTAAATTATGAAAGAACTAAATACCTCTTAATGTGTTAATTGTAAACATATTGCTTTTATTAAAGCTTGAAAAGACCTTCTTCCTGCTATCCAGCTAGACTGAGGAATAAAGTATTAGGAATGCATTGGAAGGAAGCTTGGCTTCAAAGCAGAAATTTAAGAAACGCTAAACCATACACTTTTTCTTCTGCAAATTTTACACTTTATATAGTGTTATTCTGCCTTCTGCAGTTTGTCTTTCTGAACGAAACAATCTTCTGCACAAGTATTTTCTGTTGCTTGATGTGTGTGTGTGAATGCACAGGTACCCAAAATCCGTGTCCCTGTCTCTTCTGCTTTTGTCGGTGTGGTTGCCTTGCATGTCCACAAGCACAAGGGATGCTCAGAAGAAGGTGCTGGCCAGATTACAGCAGGGTAAAGGCCAAAGAACTGCTTGGTGTAAAGGATTACTGAGACATTGAAAATGGTAATTTCAGAGAAGAAATTAGTCTCTAACTATACTGGGGGGGGTGTGTGTATATAAGAAAAGATTTGGTCTTTATGATAAAGTTCTGTACCAGTTTAAGCTAAAAGGATTTAAATGAATATTTAGTCATGGCTAACTTGTCTAAACTGACTGTTCAACATAATTTCCATAATGGAGAAATGATTCAAGAAAAGATAATTTGAAGCAAATAGCTTCTCCAAGTTTATTAGGTGTACATTAAGTTCTATAAAAAGGTTAAATGATGGGTGTGTTGAGACATTTACATGAAGTAAAAATTTAGCCTGGAACCCTGAATAATGCTTCCTATCATATTAAGTCAGATGTCCATTACAATTCAGAATTGTTATTCTCTGCAGTAGGAAAATATTAACAAAATCTTAGCTGTTCTATGTATATAGCAGATGAAGGCAGCTAAAAACTGGTTCAGGTAGGTCAGACAGAGGAATTAGTATCTCAAGAAAACTGGTGCTAATGATATATTGGTGTGGTGGATTGACCATGGATGGGTGCTGGATGCCTACCCAGCTGCTCTCACTCTTTCCCTCAAGCAGGCCCTGAGAAATGTAAGATGCAAAAGGTTTTGGATGAAGGCAAAGACAGAGCAGAATTACTGTTACAGGCAAAACAGGGTTGACTTGGAGAAAATTGCTTTATTGCTTATTGAAAATAGAGCATGATAGTGAGAAACAGAGGCAAAATCTGTACCACCTTTTGGCAGTTGTCCCTCTATTCTTCCCAGGCTCAGCTGCATTCCTTCATTCCCAACTCCTGCATCTACCCAAGCAGTGCAGGGCAGTTGCTAACTGAGTAAGTCCATAACAGCTCCTTCCACATTTTCTCTGCTCCGTTATGGGTTCCCCTCGGGGTATGGTCCTTCAAGAACTGCTCCAATGTGGGTCCCTGTCCCTGACTTCAAACAACCTGCTCCTGTGTGGTTTCTCCGTGGGTAGAAACCACAGGAAGCTTCATTCAGGACACGTCTGCCTGCTCCAGTGTGGGGATTCTCCATGGGCTGCAGAGGTACAGCCTGCCTCCCCATGGTCTTCTGCAGGGCAATACCTGCTCTGGTATCTGGAGCATCTCCTCCCATTCCTTCACGGTCCGGGGTGCTTCTTTCCTCCTCTTTAGTTGCCCTCTACTCTGTCCCTCAGGCATTTGGCCCTTTCTGAGGTGGTTTCCCTGAGTCACCACCACCTTGGCCATACCCTGTCCAGGTGTATTGGGGCTGTCCATGTCTGTGCATCCCAGGCCTCTCCTGGCTGAGGCTGCCCAACAGCCAGCCCTCACCTCGGGCAGCCTTGGGGCTGTTGGATGTCTCAAAAACTACTGTTGAATTATTTGGAAAAAATTCCAAATAAGCAAGTATCTGGTATGTTAAACCACTGCTTAGCAAATCCTACAGTTAGACGTGCCCTGCTGGGGCTCTTTAGGACACCTTGCTGGGCAGATTTGGATTAAAGAGTAGTGAAATCTGGGTATGGAACCTGTCAGTGCATGTATGTGGATTTAAAATCTCGGTGTGCTTAGTGTTCATCTAGCTTTTTCAATTTGATGAAAAAACTTGCTTAATGTGACTTAATAAGTAATAATTTTAGAGAGACCTTGCCTTGAAGAAGTGTGAAATATTTATGACAATGTACTTGGTTTCATGTGGGTATAAACATCTCAGAGCTTTTAACCCAACCTTTTCCAAGCAGACTGCAGTTGTGTGTCTCTTCCTATTGAAACATAAGGAAGACTTTGAACACCAAAAGGAGTGGAATTCATCACCCTCTGTCACCAACTTAAAAACCTGTCAAATTCTTATCTCCACCCAAAATAGAATTTGGACTTTGGAGTCTGTCTAGAGAGTCGCTAAATTTGGGCTCTTGGTGATCAAAAATGACATTAATTCAGGGGCAGATTTTCTGTTAGGAAAAGGCCTGTGGGCAGCCCATACACAACACAATTGAGGACAAGTGCTTGGGCTTGAGCGACTCTGCTGAGTGTCTTTTGCAAAGCATGCAAAAAAAAAGATTTTTTAAAAAATCTTTTTAGAGTAAAATATAATTTGTAGTAGGTACTTTAAAATGCAGGGCCCTAAAATAAAGACCATGCAAGTGCAACTATTGGCATTTCAATCTGAATCAGCTTTCCAGCAATGTAGGTACATTATCTCCCTTCCCCTTCTTTGAAATATTAATGTAGGACTTAGTGGATCTGTTAGCTTCAAATATTCTAGAGTGCTCTGTCTACACTGGTAGCTATCTCAAAAATTATTGCTCTTTATTGTTCCTCATATAAATATTTGGAACTGTGCAAGAAGCAGAAACTTATTGTGATAAATCCACTTTTTTTTTTTCCCTCAAAGCAGTTTCTCTCTATGTTTTCTGGAATCCAGACAGTGGATTCTGTGGGGTTAACTGTTGAGCTGCTTAAATACTTACTGTGTTACAATGAATACTTCAGTTTGTGACTTTATTGTTACCTGGTAGTGTGTGTCTGAAGTAGACTGTCTGAATGGAAGAGCAAAAGTTCCTGGAGAAATATTCCCCTGAATGCATATGTATTATTTCTCATTATTTGCATAATCATCTTCTTTGCTGATATGTGTAAATCTGGAGCAGATGTTGCAGTATGCATATATAGATATAGACTAATGGAAACTAATTCTGCCTAGGCCCTTTGGACACTAATTCTTGTACACGGTCGTGTCTACAGCTGATAGGAAAGGCTTGAAAAGGAAAGCTTTTCTTAGACTTCTAATATATTGGATATGAAAAATCAAATCATATTAATTTTCTCTTTCTAGCTGAAACTTCTAATACGAATCTCAGACACGTCGTGATGAAGACTTTCTCAGTGTCAGAAGTTGTTATTGACAGTGTATTGTATATAACAATTTAAAAACCCTCAGACACAATTTTTTATAATGTTAAAGTATGTTAAAATTTTTTCCTTCACTATATCTTTCAGGCAGGCCATGTGTTGTAGCCCATGACTATGGAAGCAAAATTGCCCAGCAGCAGTAATTGTTACCTGCTGAGGGCAGGCTGTGAAATGACATGGGCTAATAAGCTATGGCTTCAGCTGAAAGATGCCACCTTCCGGAGACCAGCCCTGGACCTTGCACTGAAATAGTGTTGTTCCTCGTGAAGTGAAGTCTCCAGTCTGAACATGTTTCTGTAGCTGTTTATTTTAACTGGACTGTGTAAAACGGGTGCTCCCCAAAGAAGTTAAGAAACTAGGGAGTGCTAGGAACATAGCACAGAAACACTTACGTGACTCTGCAATATTTGCCTCATGTTTAACAGGATTTATTCACCACCATTAACTACGCAGGACTTGAAGTGACTTTCAAATCAGACAAGTGCTGTTGCAGTGCTCAGGCTCTGCATGGGTGCAGCAGGAATACAGGGACAGCAGGGACCTGTCACGGTGCCCTGGCAAGCAAGGCTGTGCTGGAACTGGTGTGCCTCAGAGTTCACATGCCTTGGCTATGCTTGGACAGACCTGGAGAACTCGGGCATTCTGCAGTCTGGAGTCCACAGCAATTCAAGGATTATGTTCTTAACACGCCTGAGCTGGTTCTGCATAAAACTAGCTCAGCTTTATAGTCCAAGTGGGTAGTAAATTTTCCAGACCCATGCTGGTACTAGAAGCGATACAGCTGTTAATCCAGGCCTGTGATCATTCTTCTCTCTTCCCCCCTTGCCATTATTACTTTGAGCAGGGAAACTAACTAGGATGCTTGAAAGCCGACTGCATCTTCGAAAATGTTCTCTAGGTCTTCTATCATCTTTCCTCTAAAATTTAAGAAGAAAATGTTGAAATCATAATTGTCTCATCTTGATACTTAGTTGTACATAGTGAATCCTACATAATTCAGGGTTATTTTTTCTGGCTTGCTTACTGATGTTTTTTCTTTAAAAGAATTGTTCCCACTTGTCTTAAAATCTGAGAGAATTAGAATTGCGTTCTCTAAATTCTGTAAATGGCTGTTCTCCCACAAGAGCCTGTTAGAGCTTCCTGCTATGTCCATGGAATTTGAACTTGAATTTAAAAGAGGAAGCTTCTTCTGTGCTAAATTAAAATACAAATGAAAACTTTAACGCTTGTGTCCTGTCATTCTCCATGTATTGAAACCTCAGTGGTTAAAAAGCAATCTTGATAAACAGCTATGGCAATACATTTAAATCAGGTATTAACGCCCCCCCCTCAATCTTTTGATGCTTAGTGTTTAAAATAAAAACTGAGTGAACCCAGCCAAAACTAAGAGAAGACCTGTAAGGAGTAGTCACTGGCTGAGCCTCTTTTCTTTCATCTCCACTGCTTCCCAGTTGCTGCTCATTCTCTTCAGGATTTTGTACTTACTGCAGCAATTCATTATTCACTGCCTTTTAAATTATTTTTTTCTTTTCTTTTTGTCTCTTCTTTGTGCTTTCCCATCCCACTCCTTGTTTTGTTCACAAAGCATTTAATTTTGTAGACTATAAGAAGCACTCATATTTTAGACCAAATTCTTCTTCCCTACAGGCTCAATCATATTTCATCAAATCTCAACATCTAAGGATGTCTGGTTTTTATGGTTAGTTATGCAAGTTGTGTGGATTGTACCCCTGACCTTTCATCCTTAATTGCAGCTTTTAAAGACATGATTTGGCACAACATTTAAATAGTACTGGTACTCTTAAGGGCTTTGCTGAATTTTGACATGGAACAGAAACCACAAATATGAGTGAATGAGGGAGAAAAGCAGCAATTCCAACCTTGGAAACATAGGTAGATAACCTGGAAAAACCTATTTTATGTTCCCTGCAAAAGGCCTTTTTTGGTGATAGATGGCTTTGCAAGGATTTAGGTACTTATGATAGAGCTGTACTAGCTGCGGTCTTCTTTTTCCACTTACCAGCTGCTTCTGTTTATTTTGAAAGTACACTTCTGACACTGAAAGATTTTTTTTAAACATGTAAGAAGCTTAATGGAAGCAATCAGTCTGAATTGGAAGCAATAAAGCCACTTCTTCCATTATAGTAAACTTCTCAAAAGCTCTCTAGTTTTCAGCTACAGGTCTAAGTTAACAGGCTTTTCAGTTTCTTCTAAGACAAATTGGAGTCTCATCAATATGTATTTGCATGTTTTCCCTTTCCCAATTATGTGAGAGCTGTAGGACTAGCCTCTGCCATCGTCAGTTCTTTGTTAGAGATGAAGAAGCAGTTGGTGGAGTGTATTGGGTATAATTCCAACTTTTCTATGACAACACTTAAGCTACTGTCTCGATAGTAAAATATGTGGCTGTATTGCCATTATTTATATTTTGAGGAAAGGATCAAAGAGATACCATGTAAAGTATGTTCATTCTTTTAAGAATTGGTCTTGTTTTCTGTGATCACAACTGTAGCTGCATCTCTGCATGTGATGATGCACATAAAAACAAATCTTGTGGCATATTATA
Organism: Camarhynchus parvulus; assembly: GCF_901933205.1. NCBI lineage: Eukaryota > Metazoa > Chordata > Aves > Passeriformes > Thraupidae > Camarhynchus > Camarhynchus parvulus. The sequence continues at coordinate 44,214,645 of NC_044586.1, read as the reverse complement.
AACCACTATGAAACATTTAGAGAAAGTCATCTGGATCTCATTTGCTTGTTGAATTGCTGTTCCAGCCTGTGGTTCCTACTGTGAACTTCACTACTGTGAAGATGGATAAGAAGCAAAACAAAACAGTAATTTGTATGTCATCCAGAAGGAACACTAAAAACAAATAGTTAAAGCATGCAATCTTTCACATGTGGCTGATGTAAAAATCCTGCTGAAATAGCTCTTTGTTACAGTTGGGAGTCTGGATGTAGCAATTTGTTGTATTTCTATGAAGACATACAGCGTTACCTGCATTAGCTGATGTACTTAGTGTGTGTGTTTCGTGTTCATAAAAATCCATGGTAAATTATTTTACTGTTTTCTTCAGCAAATAGGAACTTAAGACTCAATTTTTTTTATGGCATTTCTTTATATCTGAATTTGTACTTGATCCAGTTTGCAAGGTTTTGAAGATTGAAAGATTTCAGTAAAACCACTAGATATTAAAATATCCAAATTCTTTAATAGTGCATTCAGGTTATGTTTTTTAGTCTATGAGAAGTTCTAGCAAGGCTGACAGCATAAACTGGAATCAAAGGGTTAAAGTTAAATTGGTTATAAAAGGAAGAAGTGTTTGGTTCTATTTTGCATCCATGTCTAGATGACTTGTATAAATAGTATTAAGAAATACAGATGTGTAGCTTGATATCTTATGCTTTTCTGGAATTGTATGTGTTTTGTTAAACAGCTTTACTGCTTTAGTTCAGTCTGGAGGATCGTAAGTAACATTAACAAAACTATTTCAAGTAAATACAATTTCAAAAACTACTGCTATTAAGCAGTGGGGTTTTTTTTCGGTTGTGGTTTTTATGTGCTGAAGACTTTTGAGCCACCATCTCAGTCTCTTATTTTGAGATCTGGACAGGATGGTTTAAATTGTGACAAATCTGCTTTTAGGTCTCTCTTGAAGCATCTTTTACAAGTCTTGTGCAAGAGTTCTTAGGAAACAGAATTATTGGGTTACCTGTTAATGCTGCTGTAAATGTCTTGATGTCACATATTATTATCAGGTGAATGGTGATTAAATGGCATGGCTGGGACTAGTACTTACATAATAAATATCAGATGTTGATATAACTTCTTTGATGTTAAAGTAGTCATTATTGTTTATAGGATGTTGGGCTAGCAGAAGAAGATAGGTTTCTGAGTTAATGAAAAAGAAAGATTGCAGAGGAATTATAATTCTTTTATTATTGCAGCATTTTGAAGATTATCATAGAATGCTTTTAATACCTGCCCACAGCTTTGCTTGAAATTGTCATTAGAATTGCAATCAGCAGTTCCCAACATTGCTTTCTGTAACTCTCGAGGTGTTCAAAGCCTGCTAATGAGAATTGAGACTATTGCTTTCCCTCTAATAATTTCAACTTTGGTTACATCAGTCTGAGGAAAAATGATCAATTTTCCTTAAATAACAGCAGAGCCTGCATTTGTGATAACATTTCATTCAAAGCACTTGTAAAAAATTTTGAGTTTATGCCTATCAGTCTCAGTTAGTTATGCTCTGCCCTTGGCTTTTACTGTTTTCATCTTCCGACTTGTCCCTTTCTGTTAAACCTCCAGAAATCCTTCAAGTTCAATTCTCATGAAGTATGGAGAATTTATTTTTTCTTCTCCATCTCCCTGCACAGCCTGCCTTTATGAATTCCATTAATACTTGATGCAACACTTCCAGATGTATAAACTGAATGTTTCCAATTTTAGTACAAAAAAAGTGGTAAAATTACAGTTGAGAGGTGGAACCTTAGCTTTAAACTTGCTAGTGGCTGCATTGCTCTTCTAGAGATATAGTGTTTATGACTAACTTCAAGTCAGCTTCATTGGATGCAATGAGCAACTGAACTAACGTCTCATTTAAGTTTTGTTTTCTTGATTGCCAGCGATAAGTAAACTTGTGCTAAGATGGGATTATAAGAAGCCTCTACCAAAACATCTTTAAGTGCTAGATAAAGCCTTTGTTTGAAAATGGATATAATAACTTTGATCTGGCTGCCATAAACACAAACATGCACACATGTAATTTAAACAACTCGTGGGAGTGTGTTGAATTTATTCATGTTGGAACATCATCAGAATTGTTGACTTAATTATTTCTGCCTGTAACTTAATTTCTACACCTTCGGAGACCGTTCTAACTGATTCAACATGCTAAATCTTCATTTTTGGCATGCTGATATAAAGGAAGAAAAATGCAGAGAGAAATGAATGGGAAAAGGGCATTTCCTGCTAAGCAAAGTACAGTAGTGTAAATAATTCTGTTGCATTCTTTGCACTAGTCTTTAAACCCACCCCCACTTTTTACTTGAACTAGTTCCCCCGACTTCTTTAAAGGCTTTCATGTGAATTTTTTTTGCTCCTGTAGGTTGCCAGTCTAATTCAAAACTTAACATTACTCTCTTTTTTTTTCCTTGCTCTGTTGTTGCAGAGGGAGCTGCAACCCTGAGCTGTGCTGGCACAGTAGATTAGCTATAACACGACTGCTGGGCTGTCTTGTCTCAGAGCAACACAATGCTTTCCAGTCTTTGCCAGTGCCCCTCAGAAAGGCTTACCAAGAAAATGCTTTCATCTTGCTGACTTGAGTTCTTTCTTGTCAGATTCATAGAGAGGAAATGTTGTTTAGTTCTGTCTCTTGGACCTAGAGTGGGTGCAGCAAAACTGATCAACTCAGGTCCCTGTGTCCAATCAATAGTTCACTTCCCTTAGGGATCTCAAAGACAGTGTAGCCACATATAATAGTACTCTGCTTTAGCACTGATGGATGTTAAAGCTGGGATAATGGAAAATAAAACATCATGCTTGGGACTGTAGAAGATCTTTCAGCACAAAACCGTGTTGAAGGGTGCTGTGGTTCAGATTTGTAGTGGAGTGGTACAATGGTACAGCTTGTGGAGGAAGGTTCTATTTTGTGTGATATTTTGGTGTACCAGTTTTTGTCATGGATATGTTATATGCTAAGCTAAATTTTGTTTCAACTTATAGTGTTAGAACATGCTAGTATGACTGGAAGTAATCAATAGATCATCAATAGAATGAGATGGTGCTTCTGTCTATGCCAGGCTGCAATGTGATATGGAATTGTACTCCTGCCTCTGTGTTTGAGAGGGCCCAGGGGTCCAGAGCTAGGATTGGACCCCAAAGGTGCTGAGATCAATCTTACACCTCTGGTCTGTGACAATGAGACCAAGTCAGTTCTGGATTGCTCTGCAGCGCATGGCTGCAGTCATGTTTGGACGCTTGGTGCTTGTGTTTGGGTGGCTTCTGGGGCAACAGTGAGACTTACTGTTCCTTGTTTACTAGAGGTGGATCTTTTTTCTGGAAAAACTTAGTGTGTTGTTTTTGGTGTTTTTTTTTTTTTGTTCATCTTCCTGCATTTTTAAAACATCAGTAACTTTAAATCTGATTTGATATAATTTAATTTGCTGCAAATACTTGCAAAATAAATGTAGAGGGTTTTGGGTGTTGTTGTTGTTGTTGCTTTTATGTTTGATGTTTTAGTTTTTGAAAATAGCTTTCCTTTTCTGCAGAAGAGAATTCTACAGTTATAATTTTCAACCTCTAGCTTTCATGTTTACTATGACACTGGAATGCACATTGCTGCTTCTGTGTTTGAGAGGCTCTCTGGTGCTTTAAAATTTAGAATTAGACATTACTTTTATGTTAAATTTCTTTTGTGCATCCCAGACTAATTAGGAATTCATTAACATGAACTGCTTTGCCACTTTTTATTGGTCATAGGCCTGGAGGTGTAGAATAAAACCGTGAAAATGTATTTCATCTTCTAAATAGAGTCTTTAGGAAATAATACCTGAAGCAATATTCCAATAATGGTAGCTCAGCACCTGGAGATTGGGTACACACACATTTCAATATATTGTAATAATGTGGGAACTCTGCATTTATGTGTTTACTTCTCCTTTGATCCCATGCTCTGGGTGTGTATACTTGTATAAAGGCTTTTTCATACTAGGTGTGGCTTTCATTTGTTCCTTTTGCAATTAAACATCTGGAAATAAAACTTTCTTGATGTTTTTAGTCCTCACTCAGTGTTGTAAAAGGAAAAAGAAAATCTGTATAGTCCTGCAAGGTCCACATGGAAAATATACATAAATATAATCTAATTACTATGTTCTGCAAGATATTGAAAATGTGCCTGTAACATAACCAGTTAGGGAGAATGAAAGTGATGTAGAAGGTGTGCTTTCTGCACTTCCTACTGCATTATTACAGTAATGCTCAGCATTCCTTAATACAATTTATATGTAGGTAAAGAGCCCTGAGCCTTATGAGGCTTTTCAGTTGATGTGGATTTGCATAGCAGTGTAGATAGGGGGTTCCTTGAGCATCAGGCTGAAAATCCCATAAATCCTTGAAGAAAACAAATTACTTCCATTAATTTTTCAATTTTTGGACACTAAGCAACTGAGATAGAGTTCAGACATGAGATTAGTTTCACAGAATTGATATTGCTGTGTTAGACAATCAGTGTATCATTTTGACAAGTATTTTACTTTATTTAAGCTGAAATCAGCTGAGTTCTTAGAGTTCTTGAAGCTTTTTAGTCACATTTGAGGACAGGTTTCTTTCTTCCTCCTGGGTGCTTCCTGCTATAGTAGAAGACATTATTTTGTTGAATGCTAGAATACACTTGCAGTAACATACAGCAGCCATAAAGACTGGATGCTCTTTTGTAGCTGAACTTAACCACACCCCCCACAAACAAATAAAACCCCACCCTCAAAAAAAAGGCCAACAAACCCCCACAAACCTGAAGTAATTTATTAGTTTAAAGAAGCCGAAGCAACATCTGCAATGTAGGAATCATTCATGAAATGTTTAGATACACATGGTAAATTTAGTTTCTGGACATCATCCATTGATTGTAATGAGCATAATAGACATACTTTCTAATGGCCTTCTTGTCTCCTATTTTTAGATTACTTAACATAAAGTGATCTATATTTTTTCTTCACCTGAGGTGTATATGTTTAGTAAGTTGGTATTTCTTGTTTGAGATATTTAATTTAATAGTATTGTATATGAGTTAAATATGGATGATGGATTGAAAGGTTCCCAGAGTTGTGGGATAAAGGCAGGAGGTGATCAGGATGCCTTGGCTCCCCAGCCACACCCATCACAGTGAGTGGGAAAAGAGAGGATGCTCTGTTGTCCCTGGGGCACCTCAGTCCATGCCTGGGGCTACAGTCAGGTGCTGTGGGCACCTTGTCCTGTGAAGACCACACTCACTCCTCCTGGAGTGAGCTCACCCTCTCTCACAGAACTTAGTGACACTTTCTTATTTGCCTAATATTTGATACTCCAACACACCGTAGATTTCTGGGGGATTTTTGCCAACTGAGCCAGACTTCTGTGAATGGGGGAGGAAACTTGAAAAGGAGACTTGAGTTGAGCACGTGGCCTGTGACTGGTCATTGCGTCACTGTGCTTTGGAAATCTGCAGTTTTTCAGAAGCTGGTGGGTGCTGTCAGCAGTATTGTGTCCCTTTTTGTTACTTTTGTGGCTTCTTTTTCTTTAATAAAAACTCATGCCCATTTATTTAAAAGTCTTTGAATCCACTGCCCTCATTTTCCCTCGCCTCCCATTTGTTTGCACTACCTTTTCTCATTTTCATTCATTTACTCCTTGGCTCTGCAGATTGTGTCTTACTTTGCCTTCCCAGTAGAGCTTTTCATTTTATAGAGTAGGTCTGGAGCAATCCTTGCTGCGGACTCCTGGGGGCAAAACCATTATGAACAGGATCATAAGCCTCCTGTTTGAAATGGGAATGAAGGGCTTTTCCCTCCTCTTAGCTGTTTCCTTTCTGGAGGGAGAGGAGGAAAACAAAGAAAGGAGATTGCTGCCATGGCCCCAGCTGCCACTGCTGCTGTCATGATCATTTAATTGCTGCAGCCACTCTCACTGCTAGCACATGGGAGAAATTAACACTGATAAAAAAAGTGAAGCACACCCCACTTTGCATATCTCCATGCACAGGCAGTAAATCAAAATGAGAACTCAGCAGAATTACACAAAAACAACTTGCTACTCTTGGCTTAGTTCTTGGAATGACAAGCTTGGGTGGTTTTTTGTTTGTTTTCAAACATTAATTGATAATTGAAAGCATCATATACTGTATTACTACAGAAGTAAATTATTAATGTAAACAAGGCCCTTAGCTGCTTGTAAAGCATCTCTCATAAAATTGCACTGCTGGCTCTAAAGGCCAGTGAAGACACACTAATTCTACAACAATTACTCTAATTTATAGAACTGTTGAATTATATCAAAGCTCCAATCAGAAGCCATCATAGTTCTGTAGCCCAATGTTAATATATCTGTTTTTCCATTAATTGCATAATGACTGTTAACTTAACCTACAACAGATCAATGGTAGTGAACTATGGAGTATGTTATTTCTATTGAGTAGTAAGTGAATGGGGTATTTGATCTAGCTTAGTGCTCTGTTGAAAAGGACAGCAATTGTTTGATGTGGAAAAAATGAGAGTAGCACTACAGAACACGTGCAGATTTTTTAATGCCCTTTCTATTATTTTCTGAATTTTCATTAAAGCTATGGGTACCTGTAGGTCTCATGCAGAAGTCTGTGAAATCATCCCTGTCAATCTACAAAAATTAGATGCTGTTTGCTATTTTTTTAAAAGTGTGGCATTTCCTCTGCTCAACTCTTGTGGCCAGCTCTTCCCTTGTCCTATACAGAAAAAAAAAGTAATTATCTTCCTATGACTCAAAATGCCAAGTAGCAAGAAGTTAGCTGAAAAATCCATTTAATTGAACTGGAGCTTAGTTGTTTGAGCAGCCAGTTTACAGGTTTAGTTTCAGGCCCTTAGATTTCTTTTGTTTTTTCTGTGATTCCGTTTCTTTTAGGTTTTTTTAGGAATCTTAGCACTAAAAATGCAAACAGTCTGAGATTAGGTGTGGAATTTAAGGACTGCTGCCAAGAAGAGTTGCAGCTGATGTGTCCACTTCCTCCTTCTGTCAGAAGATAACTACTGTTTTGCATTTGAAAATTAAAAATTACTTTATAGCACATCATCACCTAGGCTACTTAATGTAATGGAATTTTAAGCATGTCTTCCAACTTCTGTGCTAAAGAATTTTTTGTTTTATTCTATTAAAACAAACCATTTTTGCATTTTTAAAGAGGCAGTTAGAGAAATTTACTGAGATTTCTGATCCAGAGCTGCTTAGCAGGAGTTGATGGTTAGGAGGGAGCAGAGAGCCTCTTCCACAGAGCCCTGGTGAACTGCTGTGAGGAGTTACTGTGATAATGATAATGTGTTATCAAAACAAAGGGAGTTACTGTGATAGTGATAACGATGGTGTCTGTGAGGGGAGCAGCTCCAGTGTACCTGGCTGGCCAGAGAGAGCAGAGCAGACTGCCAGCTGCCTCTTGGTATGAAGCAGCAGTAAGGTATAACAGCTCAAGGGTTGAAAAATATCTGTGGCATCTTTATATCTGAACTTACCCTCTTCAGCTGTCAAGAGGAATTGTGATAAAGGGAGGTACATGAACACAACATTCTTTTGACTAGTGTAGTTGTTCTTAAACTTTGTCTTTCTTTTTTTGAGTGATTTAAACATTGAAGGAACACAAATGGGTACCAGTTCGAGAAAGCAGAAGGAATATGTAGGATATAGGCCATGACGGAAATATTTTGCTGTTTTATTTTATAAAAGCTTATACTAAATTTATAGAAATGTTTGTAGGAAACCTGATACTCTTTTAATATTTTTCAAATATTATGTAATAGGAGTACAGAAGTCTTACAGTATGCTCATTTTCAGTAAGGTAATATTCTTTAAAACTGTCTGAAAGCCTGTGTGCTTTGTTCTCAGAATTCACTGATTGTCAAACGTTATTGCTTTAAATTAGACTCTTTTATCATTTAGAGGTTGATGTAAGACAAGCAGCCTTTTTTACTGTTAAGAAGGTTTTCAAGAATTCTGAAACTAGTAATTGTCATTGGCTGAATAAGGAACATCTTATGTGTTAAGTGGAGTAAGACTTGCTATCACTCATTGCTAAGCAGTGGAAGCTAGTGCTAGTAAGGCACTGAAAATGCAGGTGCATGACACTACAGTAATAGGATGCCTTTCACAAATGGTTTTGATGTTGAATATTAAGCTCCCACTGGCTTCTAGTTACTTATTCAGACTACTTGCTTTTTTCCTCCTTTGCCTTTCTACCTTAATGTGGTAAGAGAGAGAACATAACAGCTTTCTGTGAAAAGCTTCTCAAAACAATGGGTTGGTTGATGCTTAAAGTGTAGTAGGTTTGGAAAAGTCTCCATGATATCCCATCCACAGTCAAAAGGAACATTGCCTTGCTATTTCTGACTTTGTTTTCTTCGGTTTTGAAACATTTAGGAGAGGCAGAACACTGCTGACCTTGTGTAACTGTACAAAAGGTGTAGGGGAAGGAGAGAATGAAGTTCATTGGTATCATCACAAGACCCAGGAGTGCTGATTAGTGTGGCTGGTGGTGGCAACCTTCCAACTTATGTTTCAGATATCAAGCCCTTCAGGACAGAAGAAGAAAACTTGCCAGACTATCTTGCTTTCTTTGTGGCAGTGTAGCTGCATTTGTGCTTATTCTGTGAGTTACTTAATCACAGGTTTCCTGGGTCAAAAAATTTTCCTAATAACTGAAAATAAGACTGACCAGCTATTCTATTTGTCTAGAAAGTGTTCTTCCATGAAAATTGGGTTTCTTCCAATTTTGAACCTGTGATAGCTGTCCATTCTACTGTTGTTAGTACTTAAGGTTGATAGACCTTTTTTCAACAGAAAGAGATCATCTATCCCTAGCTAGGGCTCTGATTGTATCATAAGAATGGTATCCTTAGGAGATACCATGCTAGGAATGCTGTAGCTTTGACCTGGATTCTTGTTATGCCATGATTAAATAAAATTGTGGCCTGCCATTTCCTTTCAATGTCTATTGTTCATTCCACTCATAGCAAAGTCACTCACGTTTATCTGGTTTTTGTTTGGTTTTGAATGGTAAAAGGAGCCCATCTGTACAAATATGTACAGCTTTCTGATTCATAGCTGTGCTTTCTTCAAAGATCACAGAAAGCAAAGGCTGGAAGACACCGGCAGATCATCTTGTCCAATCGCTCTGCTCAAAGGGGGCTCAGCTATGGCATGGCAGGACTGCAGGCTGTTGGGTTTAAAAAGCATCAGTACTAGCTCAGATTGGGTTTTTTGTGAGCAGAATTGCAAATTGTATTTAAGTCATGGTGAGATTTGAAGGTTGAGGGAATGTGGTTCATTAATGCCGTACCTGCTTGTTGCCAGTACCTGGTGTGCAGTAACACTTCACCAGCATTCCAGGAGCTGACAACTTTCTACTCTAGTAAAAGCTTTCTGTTAATATAAAAAACATTTCCAGATTTTAAGTAATTTTAAAGTGATTTTCCTCTTTGTGTCTGAAATACATTTATTGAAATTAATTATTTAAAATAAATGCATTTTGTGCAACTTGATCTTTGCATTGGCATTAGATATTACTACAGTGATTAGGAGGATGCTTCAAAATGCTATTCAAGTATTCTCATTACATGATAGCAATATGAGTCATAGTTAAAAATACTATTTTTATAGAAGTAATTTCTGTAACTTCGGAATTCTGTCTTGGCTTTTAAGTGCTGAAAACAGGTGAGGACCCTTTTGTGTGGCAAGCAATCTCCCCGAAAGGGCCCAGTGGTTTTGCTGACAGCTGAGCTAACCTACTTTAGCTGGAAAGTGGGACAGGGTTCAGTCGTGCAGATCGTTTCTCACACTGAGTTATTGACTGCATTCATCTCCTCTGCTCTGGGAAGTTTCACATGAAACAGAATCAAGTGTATATGCAGTGTCCAAAACCCAATAAAATCTGAAAACTACCTGAGGTCTCAAAGTTTTGTTAAATATTGAGAAATCAAGTGGTAGCCAGATAATTTCAATACTAGATTTCCTGTACTAATTTTGATTACCATTTATCAACTGCAGGAAACAATCTAATATCTACTAGAAGTAGTATGTTTAAATGTTAGTAATCAGTGCATTTATTTGCAATGCTCTATCAGTTTATCTGTTTATTGTTTTCCTAGGTATTTTGGAAGTTTATTCCATTTCTGTTTTCTGGAGACTGAAATAACTGAAGATTTTATTTCACTGTACACAGCACAAGTTAAATTGCTCTCTCTCTAATACAGGCCTTCATGATGGGCATGTCTGACGTGGAGAAGCTCCCTGGGAATACAGAGAGCTTTCTTGATCTGCATATATTTAATGGCTGAAAACAGAAGTTCTTAGTGACACAGACTCCCCTAAACATTGAAGAAGTCTGTGTTGCTAAGATTTTAATGTTGTGGGGATAGAAAGGCACTCTCTGTTCAGAGAAGCACTGATTTATTTTTCTTTGACTTACCATGACAGGAAATTTTTTGTAGTAGATTTTATATTTCTTCCTAGGGAGAACTTTTTCCATCAAGTTTGTCCTCATGAGGATGTGCAGTTAGAAGTAAGAATGGCTTTTCTTTTTACTTTGGGCCAGGTAGTCTAAGTAGTCCAAAAATAAATACTAGGAATGCCTTTTGCTTGTGGCAGTTGTTCAGACAGGACCAAGAGGAAGAGAAATGCTTTCATTACTTAGTGACTTAGGGACTATAGCAGCTGAAGATTCAGGTTCCATTCAGCTAAATGCTGTAACAGTACACAGAAATATATAACTGCAGTTAAGTAATCTCTTTCCACTCCACACTCTCTTGCCTTTACTTTTTTATTTCTTTTCTATGAGATAATGTCTGGGAATGTTAGACTTGCAGTTCTGTGAAGCAATTGTAATTGGTACATTGGGGCTTACTGCACTAGAAAAATGAAATAAAAATGATTTGCTGCACAGATATTAATGTGAGCTATGAAAACCCTCTCCACAGAAGTGTCTCTGAGGCAGGTGGCCATTAATAATGCTGAGTTTTGTGATGATTTGAAGAGAGCCTTTTCTCTGCCTGCCAGGGGAGACAGCATGAGGATTAAAGCATAAGTGCCAAATGTTTCATAGCTTTTCTCCCTCAGATTTTATGCAAATTCCATAATGGATCAATTTGCATATTCCCAGGTAGTTTGGCTATCTTGTTTAAATGTGTGGGTTTGTTCTGAAAGTTAAGCTTAGTAAATTAGGTTTATTGTTTCCAAGTGAGGTAGGGATTGGACAAGTCTATTCCTCTGCTCATGCCTCACCTTGATCCCAAGGGCATGGGCTCTTTTTTGAGCAAGCTGACAATCTGGACTTTCATTATCTGGTTTATTTTTTGCGCTATGCATAGATGCTGCATGGAGTTTATGTGGTGGCAGTCATCTCTGAAATCATGTGCTTAGGAGGTGCCACCAAGCAGACAAATGACATCAACACTACCACTCACAACACACTGATGTGTGTGGGCCTGCAGTAAATGTTCAGCCAAAAGAACTGACACTATAGCAGTAAAAATGCAAGTTAAGAATTGAGATCTACCTTCCCTGTCAACTGATTTGAAAGCAGAGTCTGCTACAGGTCTGAAACTGTGGCTCAGCAGATGCTTTTGATGTATGGGGAAGAGCAGTCTGGTGTAAACCCAGCACAGCCACAGAAACGTTGATGCACAGGTAATAAAAGCCTGTGAGTCGAAGGTATGGAGAGGGTATGGGTAGGATTTACCTGAGCTATGTTTATATGAGCCTTTTCAGGATTTATTATGAAGTTTGTAAACCCTATTTTATTTTATCATTAGATTTTGTTTGGTTTTCTTTCTTGTCGCTGAGGGCTCCTGAGCTATTTTTTATCCCAGCTTTACATGCTATTTTCTCCCCATAATTGCTTGTAACTGGTGTTACCAGTCTCCCCAAGACTCCTTAATCCCATGAAATTATTGCCTCTAGAATCTTCCCTTGCATTCATTATCTGTATTGAATTGGTATTGGACAAAGCTGCTGTAGTGGAAACTGGTGCATGAGCTGAGCAGCTTTTACAGCCCTGTCTCAATATACATAGTGAGAGGAAAAAACAATGGGATGAGGGAATTTCACCTGAGGGATTGTGAAGGTTGATGGAAGATGGCTGGCAGTGCAAAGCAGGAAGATACTACAAAGAACAAAACTCACAGATGGAAATTTTTCCCTGTCACTGGTGACTAGAAATTAAATACACAATATTTGGATTAAACAGCACAGCTTTTTCCAATGGGGTATATGCAATCAATCATCCCTGGAAAGTGCTATTGACTGGTGTCTAAATTAGATTGAATAAAACATTGCTGTGTACAGCAAGATATGATTTTTTCATTGGTAGAGGAATTCACTAGTGACTCCATAGATAACTTTTCTTCCTAACTATCATTCACTTAAAATAGAGATGCAAAATGAAAATTCTTCATTGAGGAGTAATTTGGGTAGAAGAGAAAGCATGACTTGCTTTTTTCTCCCCCCTCCAGCTTGACTTCTGGGCAATGTAACAGCCCTCTCTGTATAGAACTGTAGGAATTTCAGATGTAAAGTTCTTTGTATACAAACAGGTTCACCTCCTCAATATCCACCTTTTTGGGAAATACCTTGTTACCATCTTTGATTTTTGTTTGCATGTTTTCATCAATACAACTTGATGATTGTGTGATGGTGGTGATGGGGTTATTGGGAATTGGAGTGGTTTTTCATGCTTGGGTTTGTTTGTTTTAAAGGGAGTCAATCTTGAATATGTTAAGCAACATGTTACTTAATGGGCCTATTTTTCATCAGTCTCATAGTGAATAATTTTGTTGCCTTGCTGTCTCAGTCTCCCAGACTCAGCCCATTACCAAAATTATACATATATTTATATGTAACTTGTAAGTGCAAAAGTGAAGGACCTTCTGCTTTTCAGGCGTTGTATATATTTGATACTTTGTTCTGTTAATGGTTTTTGAGGGATAGGTGTTCTTTTAATGCATTTTCTCCCATCCTTCCCTTTGAGGTAATAGATACAGTCTCTCCTTTTGTTACTTTAATACACTTTTAGCTACGGTAAAGTGAGATGAAAGGTGGTTCTGTTAGGTTGTCATGAAAAACTGAAATCTGAAGTCCAGATGTCTGCTTCTAGCTCTACTTGTTGGAATTTGCCATTCACTGTTCTATTTTTAATACAGCAGTGATTTTATCCAATTCTCTGGTTTTTAGGGACTACTTTTTTCCACAATAAGACTGTGCTTATGCTTCTTTTGTGCTAATTCAGGATGTACCATACTTTCTAAAAATGTTGTTGTCACTATTTATTATTATAATTTTTATTTACATCTTCCTAATTTGTTGTTTAATGTATGTCTGTATTTTGTTGCAGTATGTGCAATAAAGTGCAGATCCAAATAGCTTGTATGTTGTCTTTGACTCTTTTCCTCCACAAACCATTTATATTTTGATTTTACATGGAGGGAGAAGGTGTGTACTGCTTTGGACATATCTTTAAGATTTCCTAGGTGGCCTTCAGTAGTTAGACTGTTGTTACATCTTTGTCATTTTGGATATCAATTCTGTCACTAACAGCAGTGTTTGCAACTCAGATACATGTACATGAGCAAGACCTGGGAGTGCTGTTGATTCTAGTGGTTCATTAGAAATTCCCCTTTCCCTCTTTGAGAGCTGGGCTCAGGCAAACCACTTCTCTTCAGAGTGGAAGAGCTTCAGGCTTTATCTGACAAGTTTTCTTCATTTAAGTACAAGTTATATTCTCTGTAGTCTCATCTGGACTGGGTACAAAATGTACCCAGAAACAGCTTTTAAAGGATTTTGTGGGAATACTGAATAACAGTTTTTTCTTCCTTTTTTTGAAGATCAAGCAGATTACCCTTAATGTTGCTTCTGAACATGACAGCAGCCAGGAAAGCTGTAATCATAGTAAAAGTGTTCTTCAGAATTTACTTGCTTGCTTGTTTTGGGTTTCTTTTATCCTTTTCATGCATGATTTAGAAATGTATTCACAAACTCAGCTTGGGAGCTCAATAAATCACAGCATATTCAGGGTGGAAGGGACCTCAGAAAGTGTCTGGTCCATGTTTCTGCTTGAAGCAGCATCAGTTGTGAGATGAGACCAGGTTACTCAGCTCACTATCTGGTTGGTACCTTTGAAAACTTACAGTATGGGAGAGTGCACAACCTTCCTGTGCAACCTCTTGCACTGCTGTACTGTCTTATTGTGACAGTTTTTCCTTATATCCTTTCAAAAGCCAGATATAAAGATTCTAGAATTTTGAAAGGAGAAGGAATCTATCTCATGTTTCCTATCTCCATTCTTCTCCTTCGTAACCTTTCCCCTCTTTAGTTTCTATTTTAACCTCCTCTCTCCTACCTCTCCTGCTGTCACTGATGTGATGTATCACTAACCTCTGAATTTCCCACAAGCACTACTCTTTAAAAGTTTGTAGAGATGATGACAAAAGGAACCAGAAAAGGAAACTAAGGCAAAGAATGCTTTAATGGTTGCATTATGTCTAAAACCATAAAGCTTCATTGACACTCAAAGCCTGGTACAAATGGAAAGCAAAGGAATATGCCATGGATATTTTGTAGTTCTTTTCTGTTTAAGGATAGGATTACATGAGTTAAAAGTGTATTTGAAAGATTATGCTACCAGAAGCAAATAGGCTTCTTCAACTCTTTTGAAAACAGATAGGCAAAAGTGTGGAAAAGATATCCATTGACATGGTGATTTACCTTCAGCCAGCGCAGTGTTGAATTCTAATGTCACAACATAGACTGAAGCAGGGTTGATCAGTGGATCAAATCTGTTTCTTGTCAGAAATCAAGTTAAAATGGTTGTTTATAGTTTTATTATTGGGACAATATGAAATGATAGATAAACCAAGAACTAATTGGGAACTGAGAAGTAGTTTTGTTACCCAGATGTGTAGATGGTGCTTCAGACAAGATGAAATTTGGAGATTATCCAGAAATATTGAAAAAAATAAATCGGAAACCAGGTCATGTAATGTCATTCATCTTCAGGAAGAATTTGAATTTCTTGTAAGAAGTGATTGGATAAATTAAAAAGATTTTAAAAGTCCTTTAAAACAAATAAGCTCCCAGGTGATTTCATACAGTTTAATGCACTATGGAAATAATTTTAACTGGTCTTGTAAAAGGCAAATTGAGTAAGTAACCTGCAATCTTCATCATTGTAAATTGTGAGCAAATCTGCTACATGAATATAATTTTTTTCTTTTCTATTTTTTTCTTTCTTACAAATCTGTCGACATAAACAATAGCTGCTTTCAAGCTTTTTATCCTGAGCAAAGGCTATTTCTAGGAATAAATGTGTTTTTCTTGATAAATGTGACCTACAGAAAGTGGATGAGAGCTCTAGGCTTTGTTTTGAGGGTAACTATTTAATACAGATAAAAATCTTTCAGAGGGTATATAGCTTATTAAAATTGGAGTAACTATACACTTTTAAGAGATAAAAAGTACTGAACTCTAGAATAGCAAAAAGTTTTCATCAGAAAGCTAGAGTGGTAAACGGAAAAAATGCATGCAACTGCTTACCAACACAAGACATAATTAATAAAATCAGAGAGGAGGTGTCAAGCTGTTTAAAAAAGAAATCTTTTGTTCTAAGCTGATACTTGTATGTTTAATCTGCAGATAAACATTTGCTGATCTGTATTTCTAGTTTTGTAACAGATTGTGCTGTGTATGCAGTGAGTTCTGAGGTTTGAGCTAATATGCTTATCCTCATTGCTGTTTTGCAGAAGCCTTTAATAAATTTTAAGAAGTGAAGAAAGTCCCTTTGTACTTCCATGTACTCTTGCATTTTAAATAGGCAGTGTCTGCTTTTGTTCCTTTGTTAATTGTTTGTAATAATTGTACAGTCTGATCTACTTTTTGAACCCTTGCTTTCTACCTCAGTGTTATTTCTTTATTCCTGAAGGTGTGTTTGGTGGGTATTTGTACTGCATGTTTGTGTAGGTCTTGTGATAATCAAGATCAGCATGTGGAATAGATTGTGTGGTTTACAGGATACATCATAGTTGCTGAATTTCATGCAATTATGATGCTTGTTAGTGACTGTTAATGGTGCTCTCTTGCCAGATCTCAAATCTCTGTATTTTCTTGGAGAAACTGGAGGACTTCAAGACCTCAAATCCTTAATACATTGAAATAGTTCAGGTATATATCCATGTTTGATTTCTTTGTACTTTGTTATGCAGTGGGTGAACTCTGTGTTTCATGAATAAGGTAGTTATTAAGTGAGGGATTCCCCCCTTTTTTTTTTGGTCTTGCAAGCATTAAATAGATTGTTATCTCAATATCTGCAACCTCATTTACTAGTAACGAAAGGGGATGTAAGATATTTAAATAGGAACTTGCCAGAAATACTTATGTCAATTTAGTAAGGAAGAAGAAAAAGAGGCTTATTTAAAGTTGCATTTTATAGGAGCTTTACTTCTGCAACATGTGAGCAGCAGTGGCTGCAATGCCAAGTGTGCCCAGCTCTGTCCCCTCCCAAGTTTTTTTGCACTCCCAGCCTCAAGGCCTTGATTCTGTGTAAGCTCTGCTCAGCAATTGCTAAAACATCCCTATGTTATCCACACAGTTTTCAGCACTAATCCAAAACACCGTTCCATACGAGCTACTGTGAATAAAATTAACTTTGTCCCAGTCAAAACCAGCACAAGATATAAGCAAATAACCTGCAAATTTCTTTTTATTAGTGTGGAGGCTCACTTTCCGTATTTCACTTGGATCTGCAGACTGGGAAGGTTGGTCCTGGGTATGGTATAAATATTAAATTGAGTGACTAATAGTATGCCACAGCTGGAAATTAGGAAGCAAAATAACTTGTTTTGCCTATTGTATCCTCATGTTTCTGTCTCTTACATTAAAGTATTTTGCAAACTCCCAGAATGTTTGTTCAAAAGTAATACAGCTGGATGAAAAACTGTAGCCAAAACCATCATGAGTGCCTAAGCAATAGTTATAAGAAAAAATACTGGCAAACTAATTCAAGAATACTAAAAGCTTTATCAATTTGCCACTTGGTAGCTGGATCTTGCAAAGGCTGCTTTGTGACATGTGACCATGCCTTCTGTTTGTTCCAGGTATAGTAACTCAGAATGATGCTTTGTTGCAGGTCTGTCAGATGAACGAAACAGTATTAATTTTAGAGACTCATGTTTTTGACTAGCTGTTCAAACACTGAATTTTAGGATCAGCAAACACTTTGTGCTCAATTGAAGTTAATGAGCAGCCACTCCTGAGTTTGCTTCAGATTCCTGCTTTTCCTTCCTGAACTTTTAAAGATGTGTTATAATTAATCTCTTTAATGTATTTTATCTGTTTTAAATATTTTTATAAACAAAACCAAATCTCTCTGGACTCCTGTGCTATACATATTGAGCTGTTGACTAGGGCCTTCTAGATGTGAGCACCATTTCTTTGGGCTTGTCTTAACTGAAGACTTATTGCATTATAAATACCTTTGTGGGTACTAGTTGATGTCCTTTTGTCCTTTAAAATGTAGCTAACTATTTTGTAATTGCTACTTCAGATTTTGCTGGAGTGTTTATTCTGGGATGGAGATATTTGCAATTTACTTGGGCATGTCTATCCTGATCTCTAGGACAAACTGCAATTTTTTTTCAGTTTGGAAGAGAAAGGAGTTTGGAATTGCCTAACTTTGACAGTTATATTTATGGCAGTATAATTTGTTCAGTCATCTTGAGTTTAAAATATAGTGTAATGTGACAAACTTTTTTAACACATGCTTAGAAAAGGGCATGGGGGAGGTAGCTGAAGAAATGAATTGTCATCCTTTGGGACTGAGATACTAATGCAAATCTTGTGGGAAAGGTTGTATTGGTTGCTGGGGTTTATGGGGATTTTTTTGTGTGGGGTGGTTTTTTTTGATTGTTTGGGGGGGTTGTTGTTTTATTTTCTGTTGTTGTTGTTGTTATTAATTCCTTGTATCCTAAAACAGCCTTTAAAATCACAGTTACCTAGGCTGTTTTTCTGAAATACTTGATTCGCCTTTTTTTTAATTGCCTACTTAGAAAGGAGATGCTCAAGTCCCACCACAAGTAGGACAAAGGGCCCTGCTGGCTGCTGAGGAAGGGGCAAGAGCTTCAGCATGGCGGGCTCAAACCATCAGAGTGAAGTCTTGTCCCACCTGTAGGCAGTTGTCACTAATTGCTCAAAAAACAGGAATTCACAGGGGCTGGCAAGTGCTTCCCTGCTCATGGAGAGGAGGATCTCAGCTACAACTTTTCTTCATGTTTCTCACAGTATCTCTGAAGTTTTCCTCCAAAAGAACACTTTTATTGCAGCTGTGTTGGGAAGATGAGTCTCTGGGGTTTTGGGGATGAGTCCTTAGTGGGATTTGTGCCCATAGCAGCACACAGGGCAGCTGTGAGGCTGCAGTGCCTCTGCTCAGCCCTCTGCAGTGCTGCTCTCGGCATACTGACCTAGAATACTGCCCTAGATCTGCTGCAGAACATTTCTTTAGCTTTCCCCTTCTAACTTGTCAGAAACCCCCTCAGGATGGTAGGTAGCTGCAATGTGACAAATTAGCTGCTAATTAGTTTTCTTCTAGAAACATTATTTCTTACCTTTTAAATATTTTTTCTTCTCTTCGCACCTTGATGCTTTAATTTCTCTGGTGCATCATAATGTTAATTAATCTCCTTAATTCATCTATTTGTGTAAATACAGATCCTTTAGGTTAGTTTGTTGCTTTCTATTAAATTTTAGCTTTGTACAACTGTAAACCACCAAGTTCATTGCCTACTAGGAGTTGCAGACTTTTGCAGTGTCCCTTCATCACCAATTTTTTTGTTTATTGCCGTGCTTTTGTCGTGATAAATTGCAACACTGAGGCTTTCATGTGCAGTAATTACTATCAAATCTCTTCATACTGAAATCTGTGGAATATGAAATGGTGACTGTATTTTATTTTGGCTTCTGCCTAAATAAGAGACAATAAATAATGTTTTGAAATAGGAAGGGATGCTGGTGCCTAGTCAGAAGGGGCATTCACCTTTGAAATGGTCAATGTAATCCAGAAATCATAACAATCTGCTCCTTGTTTAGTGGCTTACATGGAATGGTTCTTCTGGTCTTAGTCCCATTCTCTGAGAAAAAATGACAATATTATAAAAAAAGCCCCCCAAAACAAGACCCCCAAAACTCCCCAAACAGCATTTATGCTTGCTGATTTTCTTTGGGCCAAAAAGTCTGAGAAGCCAAAACCAAAATGCTTTTTTTTCCAGCATTTCTGAATTTGGCACCTCTCCTTTTTTTTTCCAATTGAAGGTCCTTTGCAGTTGCCTTTAGGGCAGCAGTTAACCTTCTGTCTGAATTAATACCAAAATCCAACTGTGTGAGAGCTGTAGGCTTGTGTAAACATTATTGGGTGTCACTTCAGAATGACAGCCTTAGAGTTTCTCAGGGTATGGTAGATTCATCCAGTGCCTCAGCTGCATTTTTCTAGTGTGGGTTATCTGTATTCTGCTTCTTCATGAAAGCAGATCCTGGAGCCATCTCTGATTTGATGGACCACTTACATTCTCAGAAGAATTCTGTCCTGAAAAGATGCTCTTCTAACCATACTGTTGGCACTGAATGTTTACAGTTACCTCTCTAGGCAAATGTTCTATTCAAAGGATACTAACAATATTTAAGAATATGTATGTTCCCAAAAGATTTCTCACATAAATTTTCCATTTCTCACAGGTGAAATATTTTAACATTTCCTCCCTGCCTCGGTTTTCTAACTTTTCTGATGCTGGCTTTCTTTTGCCTACATTTGATTGTTTGAAAATCTCATGCCTGTGGGCATCCATCATTGTCTCTCCTGCAGAACCTTTCTGCAACTTCTTCAGATTTCTCAATTCTTCCACTTCCTTTTGTGCCTTCCTCCAAATCTCTCCACCTTAGCTCACCTGAGACCAAGATTTAGAAGAATTTGCATTAATAATTTACAAAATTATTAATGTCTTGGAGTATTTTCCCTTTACAACAGACATAATCTGGTTTTCACAAAGTCATTGAAGTTTAATGATTGTTGATTTCAATTGGCCACCCAAAGGTCAGGTGGCAGACACGTGTCACCAACCTCTTAGCAATAGGAAAAGTACTTGTGATATCACCTGGGCAGGGATAGACAGATACTCTAAACTGTTGCAGTTGATTTACTGAATATTTAGTCTCATTAAGTGATTTTAAGAAGTTCTATTCCAGCACCTTAAGTAAAATTTGGGTTTGAAAGATTTTCTTACATACAATTACCTTGATTACAAAGCAGATTTGAAAACATGACTGTGTATTGACAATAAATGCAAGTATTGTACTGAGGCTCTTAAAATCTAGAGAACAAAACTCAAATTTTAACACACATGGTTTCACCTGGTCACTGTATTGTATCCAGCATAATTTTCCCTATTATAATCACTTATGTTTTGTCCATTTTCTATCAAAGCCCTACAAGTGTAAAGTACTGAAATCTGAAAATGTTCTTTTTAAAACAGGGCGTAAAGAAATAAAGAAAAAGCGTTGTTTGGCAGGAGGTAGATTATTTCTTGGGTATAATAATGTAGAATAAGATTGATATGCTGTGTTGAATGCAGAGTTGGTGCAGTAGCATTTCACTGTTAACTAAATATATCATGAGTGCAATGCTTTATTCCCAGGGTGAAATCTGGAGCTTGGAACTGGAAACAAAATCTCTAGCTGCTAGTTGTCTATCAGAATATGTCTTTCAGATTTAAGAATGTGATTTCGGAGCTGCTTATAGGAATTTTACTTATAGTGGGGGCATTTATTGTCAAGTGTTGACCTTTCCTTGGACCAAAGAAACCCGGTTTGAGCTTCTGATATCCTGAATTTAGTCCAAGTTAACATGTTGGACATAGGGAGGAGACAAATATCACTTAATTACTAAGTGTAACTAAGTGTTAAGCATATTAAGTACTGAAAGTCATGATTACAGAATGTAATGAAGCCAGACACTTTGCAGACATTTTTCCTTCTTGGTTCATTTTTCTCTTGTTTTACCAAAAAATATAATTTTCAGGATGTGCTGAATGTTAAGATAAATTTTGTTGCATAGCGTTTACTTAAAATTGTTGCTCTAAAAGAAATAACTGTTGTTTTCCTCTTTACTTTTTACAAATACATAATTTAATTGAAGTTTGTTCTGACATACTTCTGTGCAAAAGTAAGATTAAATTCTCCTGAGTTATGAGAGTATAATTTTGTGGGGAGGAGGGGGAAGGTTTTTATAATTATGTGTGTATTTCCAACTAGGATTCCAATATCATGTGTCTGGTCTTTTTAATACCTTTTAATCACAACATTTAAGATAATACTGACCAGATGTAAATCAGTAATTAAGGAAAAATAATTACTGAAGGAATTCTAGATCAATTAGACATGGTCTAAAAGCACATGATTTGTCATTAGTACATGTTTTTAATGGTGTGTTCATAAATGTTTTTCTGTTTTCAGAGACAATGAATTCTTTTGTATTTGAGGCTTTGTCAAAATTAAGGGGGGAGGGGGAAGAAATATCAACTTTGCAAGGAAGGTGATTTGCATACTATTACGCCTTATTCTTTGCTTTTTGTCAATTTTTAAGCTTGCTGTGACCTACTTTAGAGTCTTATGATGAGATTAGGAATTTCAGTGAATTCCCTGTTGCAGGATACAGTAGTTTCAGCACTTGTGTTTATGTTGCCACTTTGTTTTACTGGGAATAATACACATTTTCTCATCACAAGCCTCTGATGAATTCCTTGATACCTTTCCCTTGACTTTATTTTGATTTTCCTTGATTTTTTGGTTCTCCTTATTTTTTTTGGTTCTTGGTTTTTTGTTTGTTTGTTGTTGTTTGCGGATTGTTTTTTATATTTTTTTATTGTTTATTATGTAAGAGAATACTGTCTTGTTTTCATGGTTTGAAGTTTCTAACTTATATCAGACAAAATATAGCAGCTACAGGTTTTGAACTGTCCTCCTAGTGTCAGACTTATGAATTCCTGGGCAAATTCAACTGGAAACATTTGTCCTGCACCAAAATGTTGTAGGTCATTGCCAGAATATTCTTCTTGTCACCACAGCTTTGTCAAAGTCTGGTAGTTGTTTTTATTTTTGTCATCTTAGGCACACAGGAAATACAGGAAGAGTAAAACCCACATACATGAACCATAGCCACTCTGGCATTTGGATATTTGTGACTGCATGGCAGAGTGTAGTGTCTCGCAGAGACATCAAAATTACTCTGAAAGAACTTTCTTGATAACAAATTTAAGATTAGATACTTTTGTGTGATAAGTAGGCAGGAGTTAATGAGCCTGCTGAGAAATGGGTGCAGTATAGCATATATGGATGCATTGTAGTGTATTTTATGTTTGGACTCAGTCCTAAGGGTCCCGTTCAAGCTAAGTGATTCTATGGCTCTAATAGTGGCTATTTTGCCACTGGTGCTGCTATTTCAAGCTACTTCAGTAGGAATTAGAATATATGATTCTACATGGGTCATGTCTTGTAGTTTATGAATAATTCATTGTTTTGAAAAGCATAAATTATTAGTTCCTTTTCATTATCAATTCTATAGTTAGAAAATAAAATTAGGTATGAAGTGCTAAACTGCAAAAGATACATTTCTACAGGTGGAAAGCAGGGTTTTAATAAGGGAGGAGACAAAACTGGAGAGCTTTTTTCTCATTTACTACTACCCTAAATTAATGAGGAATGAGATAAAATATATCTATCTGAACTGTTCCAGTTTTTGCTCTGCCATACTTTGAGTTAGCTTTTGTATTGCTAAAACCAGAGACCTTGTCTTTTTCAATAATTTTGGAACAAATTAGATATATTTTAAGAATTGCTGAAGGAGAAAAACCTACCCCAAACCAGAAAACTCAGAACACCCTTGATCTGTCACCCAATTCCACTTCCTAATCCTAGCTAGACAAGTTTTAAATATGGCTGACTTTGATGAAACCAGGTCAACCCTGAATATTTAATGTAAATCCCTAGTCCTGATGGAGTACATTCAAAACCTGAACAGTTGGGGCAAAGCAAGTTGGAAGGTTAAATGGTTAAGATGGTATTTTAATCTTTGGCAGGTACTTGCCCTACATTACAATAATTCCATTGATCAATTGAGTATTTGTAGTGGTGACCAATCCTCACACTTAAGGTCACTTCCTTTCTGTGTCCCAGGTACTACTGTGCTTCTTTTACAAAGGCACAAATGAAAGATGTCTTCAATTTAATTTAATTCTAATTTGTCCATCACAACTTGATCACTCTATGTGCCAGTGTTGGTGTTTTTTTCAGTCCTTAAAATGACAAAGGGAGGGTAAGGAGTTGAAACAGTAAAATAGAAATTGTGGTGGGATAGAATGTAAGAAAATTAAGATAGTGCAAGAGGTAGTCTCACACCTGAGGAGTTGCAGCTGTACTAATCACCAAAGATTAGGAACAGGCCTGCCCTTAATAGGCCACAGCTGTGTCCAATAAGAAGATGAGTGCTACAAAAGAGTGGAGGGGAGGGATGGAGTTTGTTGGTTGTGCTGTGAAGCGAACTGAAGTTTTGTTAGTTGCTTTGTGAAGAAGGAGTCAGTGCTGTGAGGAGCTGCACATGAGAAATCACTGAGAAGGCATGGGAGCTTTGCAATAAGATGACAACAATTGGTGAGCCTGACATGATCCCATGGTGATTCTGGTAGAGAACTGTAGAGAGAGCAGTAAGGATATTATTCTCATGTGATCCCGTGGTGGTTTGGGGAAAAAGGACTTAAATATTAAACTTACGTGATCCTGTGGTGATTTGGGCAGAGAATTGTAGAGAGAGCAGTAAGGAGGTGATCCTGTGGTAGTTTGGGAAAAAGGACTTAAATATTAAGCAATGTGATCCCAAGGTGATTCAGTAAGAAGAGTGCTGGATATGAGGAGCGGACAATATACAATTTGCTTATTTGGTGTGTTGGAGCAAGCCCCGTGCGCCTGCCAAGGTATGGCCACAGTCCAGAGGGGACCCAGGACAGTGCCGGGTTCCCTCTGAAGGGCAGTGTGTGCAGCAGGACACAGTGGGAAAGTCACTGCTACATGAGCAGACAATATGTAAGAGAAGCTCTCTAAAACTGTATAGTGGCCCTCTCCACAGCAACCCGATGTGATTCGGGATGGGCTGTAGGGCGAAGTGCAGTCGGAGATGGAGCCCAGTGTAGCACTGAGAGCAGCAGGGGATGCTGCCTGGTCCGGACCTGACAGATTTCCACGCCTGGGGTACAGGTGAGCTGCTGGGGACACAACGGGAAATAACATATCAAGTGAAGAACAGATTGTTTCATCTACGTGGAAAACAGAGCAGGGCAAGAGAGGCTTACAGTGACCAACTAATACAACAAAGAACTGTAAAAGGAAGAAGAGAATTATTAAAACAGCAGTTGGAGCTGGGGACAGAGTAGCTCTATCATTCAGTATGGTATATTTGTTTGCTGATGAAACATGTGCATTTTGTTTGTAAATTGCAACTGTTAATCTTTGATTAGGCCTACGTGTAAAAGTTTATATTCCATAAGCGTAAGTACCCTCAACAGATACCGGATTGATGTTGTTCAAGTTCTATAGCTATTCATAAAATTATGTAACTTGTTGATTTGTTACTCTCCTAATATATAGCCTTTAGCTTATTCTTGTGAGTTGCCCTATAAAATTGTACAGCTATTGATATTGTTGGTATTCTAGAAGTGTAAGTATAAGAGTTTCTGGTAGTATGTAATGCAAATTTGAGTAATGAATCAAGGTAAGGGCACAGACGTATTCCAAAGTTAAATGGAAATTACACAGAAGATGATTGTACTGGGTTTACTATCTTTTGCAAAGGGCCCTGCAAAAGATAGTAAACACAACATTAGTTTATGAAAAGTCTTAGATTGATGTTCCTACTGTGATATGTTGCCTGAACATTTGTATACCATTAGTCCTGAGTGAGATATGTGAATATGTTATAATATCAATTTACTCAAACATATCTTTCTAGAGATGCTGCAACTTTGTAATTTGAAAAAAAGGGGGAATTGTGGTGGGATAGAGTGTAAGAAAATAGTGCAGAAGGCAGTCTCCCACCTGAGGAGTTGCAGCTGTACCAATCACCAAAGATTAGGAACAGGCCTGCCCTTAATAGGTCACAGCTGTGTCCAATAAGAAGATGAGTGCTACAAAAGAGTGGGTTAGCTGGGTGAGGAGAGAGCTGGAGTTTGTTGGTTGCTTTGTGAAGAAGGAGTCAGTGCTGTGAGGAACTGCCCATGAGAAATCACCAAGAAGGTATGGGACCTTTGCAATAAGATGACAACAAGAAATGATAGAGTTAAGATGAAAATAAACTTTCAGAAAAGGTGAAACATTGGTAGGGGTATTTCCAAATAAAATTCATAGTGTGTCTTCTGACTTCAAATCCAGCTGAAATGCAAAGGCTGCAAATTCCTCAAGATGTACTTGAGCAAGAATATTCTGCTTTGGCTCACTTGACATCTCCCATCCTTTTTGGATACTGAAAATATTTTAAAAATCTAATTTCCGTGCATTTTAGAAAACAAGTATGAAAAGTCATAGCACTTCAGTGATTTTACTCATATTTAATTTCCTTTCTGTGACACCTCTGTGGTTTAAATGCCAGCCTTCAAGGATTAGGTGGGATTATGTTGGTCACATAATGGTATCTCTTTCTGGCACAGGAAGTAACCAAATCACCAATGACTGTAATTATCACAACCATTAACATTACTGCTGGCTGGAAATAATGAATTTGAGTCTGAGCCCAGCAGTGATTGTTGGCTGACCTTTCAAGCAATCCTACTGAAGTGGAAAAGGGGCTCCTTTTAATTTGGATGGTAATTTTAGAGTTAATAAATAGCATATTTTTAATAAGTGAGTTGAAATTGTCTAAGGAAGTTAAAAGCAAGTTGCAAGCTTTGATGTGCCTCTTACTTTTCTTTTCCTCCTCAAGTTTAACTGTGTAGTGTGCTGCAAATCCTTGCCTGCTCTTTTTACTCCTATTTTCTTTCTGCAAGGAAAAATTACATTTTTCTTTCATTTGATCCTTTCAATTTGCTGTTAGGAGAAGTAAGCCCATTGCAGGCTAGGTCTGTTTTTGATTATTTACACACCTGTAATTGTTTTAATTACTGAGTAGAATTATGATATGGATCAAATCCAAACAGTGTTTGTTCATGTGTAGTGCTCCAGGGATTCAATATTTCATAGAATCACAGAATGTTAAGGATTGGAGTGGACCTTAAAGATCAAGACCCACAGAAGAATATTCTTGGGTCCCACGAACTTGTGCACAGTCTAGATGACTCTATCTATCTCTTGACTAAAATTTAGGGTTCTTGGGCAAAAGAATTTTTGAAAGAGGGGAAGAGAATAATGCAGAAATACCAAATTGTGCAGTTGTTCTAAAGTTGCTATGACTAAGGCAAGTTACTGTTTTTAAATATGTTTGTGCTTAACCATATTCAATTTCTCTGTTTGGTCTCCTTCTCAGCAAATAATTTTTTTTCAGTGCCTTTGAAAGTCTTTTCTTTAAAAAGAAGAATACTCTGTGTAGTAGACATGACACATAATGTTCATCTTATCAGTCCTAAGGACTTATTTCACTTGCTTTCAGAGCCAACCTTGCAGTAAACT
Source organism: Camarhynchus parvulus (assembly GCF_901933205.1). Taxonomy (NCBI): domain Eukaryota; kingdom Metazoa; phylum Chordata; class Aves; order Passeriformes; family Thraupidae; genus Camarhynchus; species Camarhynchus parvulus. The sequence continues at coordinate 44,187,906 of NC_044586.1, read as the reverse complement.
GTTTGTCTAATTTACTAATGTTCAACACCTGTGTTTTGCTACTGAAGCTGAAGTTGAGATCAGAAACTACTTGGTGGAGTACAAACACTGAAAAACTATCAAGCTGAATCAAGATACTGATATCTGCATGAGTTTCATATTGTTTTTTCAGAAGGTCTTTTCAAGCATGGGAGAAAAATACAGTTTTGTCTTTTCCTTTCTTTAGCTCCTGGATAAATCCCATGAGGTCTGTGTTATTCTATTTGGAGGCTATTTATTGCAGGGAAAACTCCACAGTATTTATGAAAGTTAATGATTTAAAATCAGTGTATTAATTCTGTCATGTGTGTGTGATGTGATGTGGTGTGATGGTTCTCTGTGGCCAACTTCAGCCCTGGAGCTGCAGTTTGTTTCTGTCCCTCCTAGGGAGCTCTGCACTTCCTTGCTGAAGGTCTTGCCTTGACTTTTCATTTCCCTTCATTCCCTGCCTTGTCCATGCCACGTTCAAGGGAAGTTTGGCAGTGGCTTTAACTCTCTGAGTTTTGTAGCTTGATTCAGTGCTAAGCAAGCACGTGGCGTCTGGCTTAATGGCGTGGACAGTGGCCAAGTGGATAGATTGCAAATCTCCTTAATTTGTGTTAGCTTATTTCAGCATTGTTCCTAACCTGCTGGCAGACACTGCATTGACACAAAATGTTGTTTTTTACCAGTCTCTGCCAATTTTTCTTAGGTAAATAAGAGAAGTTTTAAGTTTCAGGAAAGAGTCCTATACGTTCTTTCAACTGGAGAAGGGTTGAAAAACGCCTTCATACTTAAAGACAAGAAGTCCCTGTGTCTGGTTTGCCTGGCAATGCCCAGTTGCTTGTCAAAACCGTGATTAGTTTCACTCAGGAAGTATTTTATGGTTCCAGATGATAGCGCGTGTCTCACAGTACTAATTTCTTAGAACAACATCATTGTTGTTCATGTTTTTCTGCACTTGTGGTATCTGAATGTATTCCTAGGCTTCTGTGCCAAATCTAGAGGAAAATTAGAACTGTTAGAATCACAGGGATTTTTAGTGACTCTTCCAAGGTGTTAAAAAACAAAGGAACTATCTTGTCTCTTGAAATACTCTTACAAAAAAAAAGATAAAAGTTCAGATGAATCAATGAATCATAATATAAACCTTTAAAAAGGGCTGTTGGCTCATATGCTTCCTTCTCCCATAGCATCAAACAGAATCTCCCCTTGTCAGCAATCTTCATTGTCTTAATTGGTTGCATATACTTTTCAGATACGTTTTTCTCATGTTCTTTTGTGCATTTATAAGCAGTTGCCAACTGAACCTAAACTCTCTTCACCCTTAATTTTGGAAGAGTAGGTACTCTTCCTAAGCAAGAATGAGAAGAAAGTGAAGGTTCTGACTTCCCAAGACCCTCCACTTGGATTTTTGAAAGTGTCCTATGCCACAGAAACACTGTTAAAATACAACCAGGTAGTATTTTTGGAGCTTTGAGTAAGGAAAATAGTGTATGCACTTGTTATATTTCTATTTGGTCACACATTTTAAAATAATTGTAGGATTTCTTTAAATATCCCTGAATTTTGAAATTCACAGAGATTATGGATTAGTGATGAAACCCTGTAGGGCTAAATACACTGAATTCTGCTGGCTCAGCTATTGAAATCAGGCTGAAAAGTGCAGTGGTTATTTCCAACCATTAAACCTAATAAACCAGCTTAAAGCCAGAGTGGGATGTTTAAACTTGCATTCAGCTGTCTCTGAGGATTTTCACAGGAGGAAGTAGTTTTGCTTTACTAGTCCTGATAGCTGTGTTCCAGTGTGTTTGAAATGCCTCTCAGTTACACTGGATCAAGAAAGTTCTGCCTCATTTAAGATAAAAAAGCATATGCCAGGATACTTGTAAGTGATTTGTAATCATCTTCCTTAGTTGCACTTAATTCCACATCTTGTGAAATTTTCCTTTCTTTAGGGAGATTTTCTGATATTTTTATCTACAGAGAATTGGCTGATCTGTGGGACAGGCTACAGAAGCTCACAATTCCAGTTTATTTTTTGTGTTAGCTAAATTGCACAATTTGCATAGTGCATAAGTTGGTAAGGTTTTTGTTTCGTTTCTGAAAAATACCATATTGCAATAATTTTTGAAATGCAGCAAAATATTGTATTTAATAAGTGTTCTTTGAAGCAGCAATGTGGTTAAGGCTCATAGCTTAGAAAAGCAGGATAATTTATTTAGTTATAAAATGCCATAGAGAGCATTGCATGAAGGCTAAAGTCAAAGTCAACAGAAGTCTTATAGGTAAAAAGAAAGTACTTGAAATGCATTTATAATTCTATGTTGAATATCAGAGAAATGCAGCTTAGCAGGAGGCTAAAACTCGTCTGAAATACAATAACAGATAAGCTGGAAAACAATGCCATTGAAAATTGCAGGCTGTGTTGATTTTTTTTGTATGTTTTGTGTTTGCTTTTATGTGTGTATTTGAGTTTTCTAGTGTGTTTGGTTTTGGTTTTATTTAATTATCTTCTACTGGTGGCAGGTCAAATACAGACTTAAACCCTGCTCTTCCAAAGGAAATACAAGACAGCATACAATACATGGAAAGTGTTTCATCTCTGTGGTCAATTGACAGACCTGACTTTGTTGTAGAGGAAGGGTGTCCTATCTCTTGTATAAGTGAAGAAAACTTATGCTCTGCTTTTCTTGGCTTCCTGAAATGCTAATTATTACTTGAATGGGAGCAAACAGTACAATTTTAAGGGGAAGCCAGTCTCATTTACCAAAGTCTTTGACAGCAAGCACATGGAGTTTTTGAGCTACTGCACTGTTGTCTACTTGTGCTCCTCTTGGGTGCCTCTCAGCTGGTGAAGCATAATTCTCTTTTGCAGCTTGCACAGTGGTTGTCTTTTTTTGGTTTTTTGTTTGTTTGTTTGTTTGTTTTTTTTTTTTTTTTTGGAGTCCATAGGACTACAGCTCTTCTGAGCTTGAGTTTGTATGGTGCTACCTAAAGTTTGTTCAGGGCTCTGAAATCATGTCCCCTGAGTTCAGAGAAGCATGTCGTGTTATAATGCTTTTGGGGAGGAAAGAAGAGAACAGAGAAATGTGTGGTTATTAGACTTTGGACCATACCCACTGCTCTGACATTATTATTCAGCATTCAATTGTAAACGCATACCCTTGTATTCGAGGCCTTCTTTGAAATAATTGTCATCCTGTTATTCTGGAAAAATTTAATTGTTTTATGGAAGATAACACCTGTGTTTACAATCATGTGAGGCTTTTAATTTTCTGCTTCAGTTTCTGCTGGCTGTGTAGGGATATGACATGTAGCCAGCAAACCCTCTGGCAGATACAAAATTACACCATAGATCTGTATTTGAAACAATGTACAACTTTGTGTCTCAAGTTTTTGGAGGTTTTGGTGGGCTTTAATGAAGTGCAAAATGTACTTAAGTTGCTATGAGATGTGACATTTGCAGCTTTGTTGGCTGTGGTAGGCCTCAGATGATGCACTTGTGTTGTGGATACATCACCGAACCACAGAATCATTTTGGTTGGAGAAGATCTCTGAGATTATCAAGTCCAACCTTTGATTGATCACCCTCCTGTCAACTAGATCAGAGCAGTAAGTGCCATGTTCAGTAGTCTCTTGAATACCTCTAGGTGTGGTGACTTCACTACCTCCCTGGGCAGTCTTTTTCGATGTTTAACAACCCTTTCTGTGAAGACATTCCTCTTGAATTCTAACCTGAACCTCCCCTGATGCAGCTTGTGGCTATGTTCTGTCATCATCGCTTCCTTATCATACCTGACACTTACAGGAAGTTAGGAAACCCCTTGCTGGTTTATTTGATTTTGCTCCGAAACTGTTTCCCCAGAGATGTGAATGAAACATAAATACTTTTCCAAGTAAATAGTTATAACTCTTTTCCTTGATCATGATATTAATAATTAAGGCAATTCCTTAATAAAGTTTAAAAATCATAGAACTTTGGAAGTACTTAGTCTTAATAAAAGGCATTGTTATTTTTAGCTAAAAGAGGCTGTTCTTACAGATAATGTCCTCTGAACATAACCTACTTTTTTCACCTACTCCTTTCTACTAGCTGGATTTTTAAGTTGTTGCTGTATCCAAGTAATGAAAGAAAATTCACATTTAATCCTTCCTATTTAACATGGCAGTCTTAATGCATCTCTAGCTCTACAGTAAAGAATTAAAGTGAGACCAACTGGTTGAACTGGCTGCAGACTAGTTCCTTTATCAGAATTTGATTAAATGCACGAAGACTATGCCCGTTTTTATGGAGTCCATCTTGCCTTCTTCCACATCTCTGGTGGGTTTTACATTGACATTCCTTCTCTGTAAAGGACATTCCTGACCAAGTTCATGGGAAGAGTCGTGTCATTTATTAATAAACTCTTAAATTGCAGTAGATTTTCTGGACTTGTAAAGACTTTTTTGTTTTATTTTCTTTTTACTTTTCAATCACTTGTTCCAGAACTAATGTGTATCAAGAGAGTGCGCTTAGCAGAGAGATGTACGCATAAAAATATATCAAGCAGAATTTCAAGGAATATAAAGGGCTTAACTAGATGTTTGATAGAAGAAAGAAAACAATTAATGAAATCTCATACGTGCAAGGACAGGGACACTGGTGGTGCATGCTGAAATATTGCGGTTCTGGTGTTCTAGATGGACAGCTATTCTCAACAGCAAATAGGTAACGTCATCCCTTGTTACTTTTAGTGCTCTGTTTTTATATATAGTCCTAATACCCAAAGCAAAGAGTGAACAAAATAGTTTGCAGATATTGGGAGAACCGATCAAGCTGTCATCAAAGAGATTATAACGTGCCTGCCTGTAGCTGAGATGCAGGATGAAGAGAGCTTGACACGCATTCAGGCATTCACACTAAACTGATTATCTGTGTTAGAATTGTCCTATGGTTTTTGGCAGCATTGTAATCAGGGATTTGAAAGTGATTACCTTGCTGAATTTAAATGTTGAAGCCAGGCACAGGAGGGAATACAATCTGCTGCAGCTCCATGTCCTTTGTGTATTTCAGACCTGGTATTTGCCTTATCTGTGCAGGTAGTCAGTGCTATTAGCAGTAGGAATTCCAGATTTTTGTGTTATAGGCAACTGAAGGCTAGTTTTCTATATCTATTCTACTTTATATAGTATTTTCAATGCTTGGACTCTGATGCAAAGTTTTTTGATTATTTTTCATGTGCATTGACATTTTCATGAATAGGTGTTCAATAAATACCTGTGTTAGGAAAATTCTATGCAAGACCTTATCTCTTAAGAAAACTGCTACATGTGAGCAGCACTTGAGATATTCAAAAGTCACACTGAGCTGTCATTGTCTGAACTATTCGTTTGATCCTTTTAATTGTGGTGTACACAGACAAGAGAACTCACATTCTTTTATTTCAGTAGGAATTTTAAAGTGTTTATCCTCAGTACAAATTTGAAAGTGTTTATCCTCGGGAATCTGCAAGAGATTTAAGGATCACTTCTGTTATTGAAACTAACATTTGTATATATTGTGTTTATTGAAAGGAGATTAAATCGATTCCCCACCCCACTCCCTCTCTCTTTTCTGTCTCTGTCTTCATTAGCTTGTTGCTGGTTTGCAGCAGCCTCCTGGGGTGGCTGTAGGCAGCACAATGCATTATGAACAGATGCCTGAATTAACTCGTGTGTGAGAAGCACGAGCATGTAGCTGTGCTGTGGTTCTGCTCCATCCAGATCAATTCATGTGTAGGCAAAGCTCAATGCACGTGATGGCCTTTTACAGTCAGCTCTGGCCATTTGGCATTAGGAAAGCTGCATGCCTCCATGTGTTTCTGCTGCTAGTAATCCTACCTATTTTGAAACCTGGAAAGATTCTTCAGTTTCTTTTGAGGAGGAAAAGGCTTCATACTGAAAAAAGTACAGCAGAGAAGGTGACAAGAGATTTTGTATTCAAACTCTCCCACAAGAACAAGGACACAATAAATTGCACTGTGAAATGAAAGGAAGGCTTTTTGTTGCATGAGCATACTTAAGCTGGAAAGCTTACTGTGAGTTTGTGGACACTGATATTATGATGCATATAAATTCTAGTTAGGAAAATTCATAGAAGAAGAAGGCATCCATGGTTGTTAAACACAGAAATACCATGTCTAGCTCAGGAGACCCCTGTGCCACAAAGTGCTGAGAGTTGTGCTATTGAATACTTGCATTGCTTGCCAGTGGCCAGCAGCTTCAGGCATGAACTTACAAACAGTATGCTCAGGAAGAGTTGTTGACAGATTTTTATTCCTTTTGAATAATGGCTGTAGTGAAGATGATGTTGCACTTTCTGCAGCTGCTTACAGTGCCAGATGTCTGTTGTACTTTGTATGCATAAGGCCATATCAAAGGATAGTTTTTATATTTCTGCAAAAAGACCACTGAATTAGAACCTTCCTCAAAGATAATATATACATGTCATAACTCATTAAAAAACTAAAAACCTGCATAAAGGCAAGTTCAGTTTTCTGTCATCAAGTCAAAATACAATATTGACTATTTAACCAATATAATAACTTCATAATATTAGAAACATCCCAATTTCATTTGTTACAGATTTTTTCTTTTTTTTTTTTCAACTGCTGAACAGAAGCAAAACCCCTTGAAATAGTTGTTCCTGAAAGTCTCAATCTCTTAAGAGAATGGCACTTTTAAGTCCAGAATAAAAACTTTAAAAATTGCTTTTCCTACCAAGAGGACCAGATTTCAATTATAGCAGATAATATCTGGAATCAATAATAGCTTCTGGCCATCTGTTAGGAGGAAAAGAACAACAGTGTCTGCCTCATTAGTTCTTATATGCAGATCTCCAGTTATTTCAGGCATAAAATTTTTAAGAATATAACCCCAAGCAAAACTTTGAAGTGGGCCAACCGCCCCTGTTGCCAGCTAATCAATTCCTTTTCTATCAGAGCATCTTGTTCCCTGTCAAAGCCAGTCCCTCTGACAGTGTTCCTATCCTCCAAATCTGATAATCCAGTGTGTACTTACACACATTTCTGTGTGCTTTGTGTGCCTCTCTTAATTGGGGCATCATGACTTAGGGCATTGAACTAGAGTCTATTTTTTACTCAAATATTTTGCATGCAGATATGGCCAAGCAATAATTAATTATTAAAGTAATTTTTGGTCTTCTACCTCACATCTTTACCCACTCTTCTCTTCAGTTGAAGGACTGTTTTTTAATATGTGAAACCCAAATATGCTTTTTTCATACAAGTGCTAATTTTTGAATATTGAGCAGTTGCTGTAGATATAACTTCTTTTCATCCCTGTATACATGGGGGTGTATGTCCTGCCACACAGCCCAGAACTGAACGTAATGTGTGTCTGCTTTTGTGGTGTTGACCTTAATTCTAACTTGTGACAAGGTCATCTTGAGCACCATGTCATCTCCACACCCTTTGTGGGGAGACATTTTCATCTTGTAAACATAAAGTCAATCCAGCCTTGGAAACAGCTTCCTCTGGGTGTCTCAAATCCTCTTTACAATGCTAACTTGCAGGTAAGTCTTGTATACACTAATTGCAAGCAGAAAATTATCTTGTTTCAGTTTTTAGACCAGCAGTGCTATCAGCATTCTAAATGAGCAGAAGCTGCCCCCAAACCCCCCATTTGGTTTAGGCTTCAGTTAGGACCTTGGGCTTGGACAGATCTTTTCACACACCAGGCGCTTTCATGCGTAAAACTGTCCAACAGTGAGCACATCCAACCAGAGATTTTGAATGAGAGCACAAAGATGAATTTTGTTTTGAGAAGCTGAACTTAGGAGCAAACCAAAACTGAAGTTGTTTTAATATTGCGTGTCACTGTAGTTCTCACCATATGATTTCACCTTCTGTATAGATTAGATTTTTATATCCTGTGTTGTTGTCTTGTTTTCTTATTCTCTGAGCACCCTTTGGCAGCCAAAAAATATTTAGTGATGCCAGCTGGCTGCAGTATTTGTACACAGTTTCTAAAATGTTTCTGAGGACATATCCTGCTACAAACTTTTATTGTGGAGTTCCAAATTTCTCCTGTGGCCGAGAGGTGATTGAAGAGGACATCAATCACTGTTTGTGTGCTTGAAAATGACATTTGTATGACCTTCAGCTACTACAATGACAAAAGATATATCTAGATGTGGTTTTGATACATAGCTTCCTGGGGACATGCATGCCACTGTCCATCTGCAAAGACTGCAGGTATTGGTAAATGATCTGTGCTCAGAGTAGATTTTTCTTCTCCTGTCCATCTTCCTTTTCAAGGTATCTGGTACACACTTGCAATGAAGATAGAGGAAGTGATAGTCACAATAGCTATTGTTGTTAGAAGGATTAAAATGGGACATATATGATGCATATGGGACAGTGAATGCTCTCTATAAAAAAAGTCTGGTTGTATGAGTATGATAAACATGTACTGCTCCTAAGTTAGATTGGGAGCACCTTAAGCCGTGGTCACTGCAGAGTGATTAATTATATAATTACTGCTACTAGAAGAAAGAATTAAGGAGCATCTGCTTTTGCAGAACAATGTGGTCATTGGAGAAAAAAGTGAGATGTTTAGTACATGAAATTTATCCTATGGCTTGCTTAAGAACTCCATGTCCTAGCTGAACCCTGGAATCTTCTCTGGTGGAACAGCAGCTACCTCCTTCCATGCCTTAATTTTTACCCTGCCTGTAGTCTACTTATGTATCTATAGCACAGAAAAACTAAAAAGACATGAATCATAGCACAGATTAATCTATAGATACTATAGAGTTCTATAGAATCTACAAAAGCATAGAAGGAATGGAAAGGACCTTAAAAATCAACTTGTTTCAACTCCCCTGCTGTGAGCAGGGACACTTTCACTAGACCAAGTTGCTCAGAGCTCCATCCAAAACCTTGTCTTAAGTGTTCACAGGAGTCGCCATCCACTATTTCTCTGGGCAGCCTGTTCCAGTGCCTCACCACCCTAGGTAAAGAATTTTTTTTCTATTATAAACTAAACTTACCCTCCTTCAGTTTGAAGCCATTCCCCATTGTCCTATGGCTACATGCTCTTATATGCTCTTGTATGTCATGTGAGATACATGAGATACTCATCTCAGGTATCCCATCAGTTGCCCTTTAAGACCAAGGCAAAAAAGTTGTTGAGTACTTCAGCCCTCATCTGTGGTTGCCAGTTGTTAGAACAGTTGTTGTGATGGCCACTTTCTGTCTCCATCCAAGTTCAGTAGCATGATTTGATTATTACAAAGTTATCTGAGTCAACATTTGTGAGGTAAATTTATCTGTGTGTTCCTGTGCTTTTCATTAAATCCTCTGCTGCTCTGCAATGCTCTTTATTTTGCATTGATTGACACTGCTAAAGACCACAGGCTACCTGTTTTGAGCCTGACCTTACGCCACAAGAATCCAGGGAGTGTTTTTTAAGTGTATCAGGTGAATGTGCTTAGAGGTAGAGATGATGCCCTCATTTCTTTCTGTCTTTGTCTGGTACTCTGCAGGCCATCTTTCTAGAAGATATTTCAGGGTATAATTTTGTTCTTCTATACATGCTCTAAAATGATTTCTAGCTATTTTCTACACTGTGTCAGATTTCAATCTTGTTTTATCCTGAAAGTTTTTTTTTAACTTAAAAAAGAGAAGAGAAAAATATCTTTAACATCTCTAGTAACTAAGTAATAAAAACTGAATGTCACAGAAAAGTCAAATCATAACAATGTGACCAGATATATGGTCTCATAAGGAGAAAATTACTGTCCTTTTTTTATTTCACAGAGTTTAAAAATAAGACATCTCATAACTGTAATAACAGATGAGGGTTTGGTTTGTTTTGCATACTTCTTCAGTTAATTCCTTACTTTTGTTTTGGTTGCTGTGCACACTATTTTGGCAGGCTTCATATTTAAATTTTGAGTCTTTCAAACTAGAAAGGGACCAGAGTGACTTCTGTCATTCCAGTGCCACACTAGAATATAGATGTACTTTGCATTGATATTCAGGGAGTTTGCTCCTTATTTTTATTTCTACATAGATAATAAACTGTTTTAATTTTCAGCTCTTTGTAAAATAATTAATTGACGATTTCTTGGTTTGTTTTTTTTTTTAACTCTTAGACAAATTTTCTCACTGTACTAATGCTGTCTTGCTACTAAGCTGCTGCAAATTATCATGGTGCCCTTGATCATGGTGTGAAACCAAAGTAGCTTTTTATTTCTTGCTGCAAATCTCACAGTATTCAGTTCAGTGTGAAAAACTTGAAGAGTGGGAGTAGCACCAAGGCAAATAGAGATTGATTCAATACCCATTCTTGAGGAGAATCAATACTATAAATACTGGTCTCATGTTGTGTCAAACTTTTAGGGACTGTCCAGGGATATAATCTCACAGGATTTTTTCAGGGATAAAGACTGTTGGTTAATCACAGTGATGATTTTCTCATGAGTGAAATGATGAGGGAATACAATGAGTTTTGAAGTCTTCAAATTCTGGAGAAGAATTTGGCAAAAAAGTACTTTTCATGCATTTTTAAACATGCTGTCCTATAGCATAAACTATATCCTGTAGGTTTACTCTTAAAATCCCGAACTTTCTTCTGAAGATTCACAAATAAATTTTCGGTTTCTGTGGTTGCTGCCAGCTAACCTCTCCTGCCGCCTTTGATGAACAATGTGGCAGGCACAGATGGTGGATGACAGGTTATGTTGTGTTTGAGTGTTGTGTCTGTTTGTGGCAGGGTAGACCCTCAACAGCAGGCAAGAGCGTATATATGTCCTTGCATCTATGCATATTCTTTTGGCTTTTATATGTGAAGTTTTCTTGTCATGCCTCTCAGTTAGTGGGGTTTCCTTTTTTGCTATGATATTTGGGGTTTCCTGTCTGGATGGGTAGATATTTGACACCAGTAAGACTGCTGTGAGGCTGCAAAGTCTTTTTGTGCATCATGCCCTGGTGGATAGGCTGTTTTCTCTTCCGCTTCAAAATTCAACTCTGAAAGAAGATTACAGTACAGAGATTCAAAAGCACTATTTCTTGGTCTTGTGGCCTGAATTAGGCAGTATTTTAATTCAGCATTTCAAGTACAGAGAGAATAGGATTTAATAGCTGAGTTGCTATCTAACATGTTAATGGTTTTTTAGCATTTTTAGGAGTGAGCTATTTGAGCGGCTTTTGGGCATTCTGTTTTGATTCAGAGTGAAAAAATAGCTGTCTATTGTTTTAGAACTAACAATATAAGACTTAATATTTGGCCGTTGTAAATATTTGGGAACATCGCTGCTCTGGTGGATGTTTTGTATTATCTCCAGCTCCATTTCTGTAGCTCTTGTCCCAGCCTGTGCTCATGACCTCCCTTCAATGGCTTTGGTGAAGCTGCAGGGGAAGCTTAGTGTGCACTGGATGTATTGGAGTGAACAACATGCTTTAGTGGTCTCCACCCCCTGACCATTTCCTCACATTTGGGATTTTGTGGAGTGCTGGGTCTATAGCATCCATTAAGCAAATGTGAAATAAGGTTTTCTTTTCACAGCATGCAAGTGGTATGGATGGCCACAAAAATATTGGCACATATTGGCACTTTGAGTTTGCAAAATTCTGAGGTCTGATGCGTGTTAGTGTAAGCATTTGGAATAAAACACTTTCTGTCCTTCAGGGTACTTACACTAGCTAATAGTGTTCTCCAGTACAAGCTTTCCATTCATGTATCATAAGGCTGTGTTTAGGTTTATTTCTGAGTCTTCTGAGTCCTGTGTTTTGAATTTTCTGCTCATAAAAGTGACTTAATGATTCTTTCTTTTGACTTTTTCACAGCTTATTAAATTTGAGTAAGCCTGTTTGTTCTAACATGTAACTTCTCATGGTAATAAGCTATTTTGTTAATGATAGGAATAATTTATATTTTAGTGTTGTGAATAATTGAGGCATGTTATATTTTTCAGTTATTGCTGGTTTTCGAGGGACAGTCCCACATGGCCTATCACTGGAGATTGGAGACACCGTTCAAATATTAGAGAAATGCGATGGTGAGTTCAGTGATAATTAAGTTAGGTGATTGCAGTGATAATTAAGTTTTGTGTATTGATGGTTTGGAACCCCATTAATATTCATTTATTTTTTTAAAGTAACACATTTTTGAAGTCAATAATATAATATATTTTGGCCTCCTATTTTTTTCCCACAGTTCCAGTGAGCTCTGATCTCTATAATAATTAATTTGCAGTACATTAATTTTTATTTAATCTCTCTGTTTAATAAACATTTACAGAGGATAAGCATTATAACAGAAAGGAAGGTCTCTCATGATTCTTTTGCTTACTTGGTATTTCTGAGGGAAACCTGACTGCCATCAAGACATTTTCAAATTAATTCAAAGTCACAACTTAAAATCTTAAAGCAGTGTAAGCATTCTCCTCTGTGTTAGAGAATGCAAATATAATTTTAACAATCGTCTGTTGCTAGTGTTAAAGAAATAAAGTTGCATTTTCTTTTCATAATCTGCCTCCCTAACATCTAAAAATCAACATATTGATTTTTTTTTTATCATTTGGGATCATGTAGGATTTGGGATTTTTTGTTGTTTTTTTTTTTTGTAATATTGTAGAAGGATTATATATGGTTAACCTTGTCAGAAATGTTCTTTTAGAAGGCATAGGATCTATTCTGTTGAATCAGGTATATTATGAGGTTTTTATAGCGTTCTGGTTGATAGATGTAGAACCTCAAGTTCAGAATTATTTGTAAATGTTTTGAGTTAGTAAAAAACTATTTCTGTTTTGGCTGCTGTGGTGTCCAATGCAGAATTCACCTAGGTTACATTGTTAGAAACATTTAGGGTTAAAGAGTAATTCCTGAAATTGTGTGAAGGAAGTCATCCAAATATGAACTGGTTTAAATGAAATACCTTTCACTGTATGGAAAATCTTTTAAATTAATATAGTCTGACAGCACTGTGGAATTGTCATATCTGTCCAAAAGGGAAAGATGAAATCTGTGTTACGTATGTAAATGATCTGCACGCTTTAAAAACCAAAATGTGCTTTCTTCACAGGATGGTACAGAGGATTTGCCTTAAAAAACCCCAATCTTAAGGTAAAGGTCAATTGCGGTTTTGCGTTCTTGAGCAAAAATATATATTTACTTTTTAAAAGTTAATAATCTGCTTGTAAGTGTATGATATTTACTCTTAAAAGAAAACCATAGCTTAGTGTTGAGTACATTATTGGTACTACTTTAATTAGATTTGGACATGGATTACCCTTTTCAACTGCTTCTGTGTGTTAGGATAATACACTTCACAAATCCAGGGCTGTGGTGAATTTTCTTTCATTTCCAAATTTTAGATTTTCCACTCAGAGGAAGCTGAGTTGAAGGGAAAAGACTACTGAGAATAAAAATTGTAAAAACTGTCGGAAAAGTTGGTTAAACTGTGCCTGTTTTTCTTGAAGCTACGAATTAATTTAGAGCAGCCAGTGGAGACAGCCAGTTTATAGGAGTCCCATGCAGAGTATCAATTGAATAAAACATATGTGCTGCCATGTAAAATATATGGTTCATTTTGGTTTTCTTTGATGTGTAGTCATTGGTTTCCATAGTAGCACAGTATTCTAAACCAGACTTCACTGATTTATTTCTTCTGCATTCAGACATGAAAAGTTACTGAAATTTATATTTCAGTGTCTGTTCGTGTTGTATGTTTAAGCTTTAGTTGTCTTTTTTGTCTATTTTCTTAACCTCTCCTGTTGTTTTGCCTCTGGGATTGTACAGATTTTGTTTTCATGGGAAAGAAAAATCCTAAATTATCTGTTCATTCTTTAACCTGCATTGTAAGCTGTGCTCTTCTTTTTTCTGTCCTCATTTCCAAGATTATTCAGCTGCAAAAAAGGCACATACACAATAATTTTGAAAAGTTTCTAGGGGCTTATATCCAGTTATTTGCCTTTTGTGCCAAGGCCTGTGGTCTCTAATCACATAAATTTCCTTTTTTTATACAGAAGGTCGATTCAAACAATAAATTTAGCCACAGAGTCTAATTTGATGTTTCCTACTTTGACCTCATTGATGTATTTTACAGTTTGATTTATAAGACATGAGCAGTTGTGGTTTGTTATTGCATCTTCTGTGTCTTTTGTTGCAATTCTCACCACATGCTTGCTGTCAGTCTTGCTTTGTGGTCTGTCAAATGTGTGATGGAAGTTATGAATAGGTTTTCTAAACATGACTTGATGTGTGAAGAGATGAGATATATATTCTCTGTTTTCCTAGTGAGAATGCAAACAGCTTTCTGATTTGGATTTTTGAAGGGAGTCTCTCTAAAAGTAAAATCATAAGAGCACCTTGTACCTCCTCTTGTTATTGGTAGTGCTCTGTCAAGATTCTTCTCTTGTTATTGTGCCAGCTTTGACACTGGAAGGAGTAATGTGTGGCAGCTGGTGTGCAGTAAGGGTGCATCTGCATCCCTGACACATCCCTGTTGCACCTGCAGGGCTGTGTGTCCTACTGTCCTTGGGAGATGCTCCTCTCAACTACTTTGCATTACAGAGGAGTAGGAGCATTTAAAAGGGGAGCTGTCTCTACACAGTGGATTTGGTTTTGTTGAAGGTCTAATGGTTGTGTGAAAAGAAAATCATCATCACAAAGGAAAACTGTATGCAGCTGTGCTTACTGTGAAGAGACCATATATGAATTTTCTCTCACTGGATGAGCTGTAGTGTATTATCTTCCCAGCCAGAGGCTTGGAGCTGACTTGCTTAATTTTGCTCATTCTGATTTGTGCAGGCCAGTGTGCTGTAAGAGCAGTGGGACTGTTGCAGCAGTGCTGAGTGCTCGCCAGGATGGTGGGGAGCCTTAAACAGCTGGGAAAGGGCTGCTCCTGGCAGGCACAGGCTCTGTTGTAGGCATGTGCCACAACTTTCCTGTGCACTGCAAGCAGAGCAGCTACCAAATTAGACTCCATTTTTATTTCCTTTGTCTACTCGACTTTATTTTTATTGAATATTGTTAACTTTGTTAATTCTGCTTAATTTTAAAAATCCCTGTCTGAAAATCCTTCTTTTTAAGATACATTTGATAAGACATTATCCCCCACAGCTGGTCTGTTTCTTATCAAGGTGGAAATATTGAATAAAACAGTCTGCCATAAGGGAGCTCTCAAACAATCTTCTGCATGTTCTACATGAGTTTATCTTCTTATTTTCTGAAGTGTTAAAGATTTTAAACTCTACTGAATATGGCGTTTTAGTTTCTGTTAGAGCTATACTGAGTATTTATTGCATTCTCTCCTTCTGTGTGTTTTTTGTTAATTATTTGGAGGACTTTGAATTCAGCCTGTATTTGCATATTGAATTATACTAAATGGAATGCCAAACTCATGTAAGCGGACTTTTTACCTATTTTTTTTTTTTTTCAGGGCATATTTCCATCTAACTACATTCACTTGAAGAATGCATGTGTTAAGAACAAAGGGTATGTGTGAAATGTTCTGATTTCAAATATTTAACCATGTTACTTGTACCAAAAATCTTTTGCTTATAAAGTAAATAATTGTTATGTTATGATATCTTCAGCTTACTGCCAAAGGACTTGAAATGGTTGTCTTTAGCTAACCTGATACTCCTGCATAGTCATAAAATTGGAATGCTGTATCCAGAAAAGACACTGAATGCAATTGGGAATATTATTCTGTATTGTCTAGAGAAAAGGGGAAACAATTATGTTAAGTTTGGCTTGAAAATAGCATTGCCTTAAGTTGAAGAAATTATTCTGTACATAATCTTTTAACCTGCTGTTTAAGATTAGCTGTTTTCTTTGAGGGCTGCAGCTCTATCCGTTGCCATTTTACAAAAAAAAAAAAAGTGTAAAAAAAGTATCAGTTTAATGGCAAAAAATTTTGCTAAACCTGTAAATTAATAGAGAAACATTTTCCTTTTTTTCAGGTGATGGAAAGCCAGTATTTATTTTTGACAACAGTTGATGTTTTTTCACATTTAGAAGAGTTGATAAAAACCAGAGTCATTGGTTAATATGTGGTTTTAAATTTTGTTTTGGGATTCAAGTTGTCTGACTTTAAAAAAGCACTGATTTTTTTTTTTTTAATGTATAAAACTTGATACCTTGGTGGTATCACTTCTAAAAATTTAAAACTTTAAAAAATTATCAGTGAAAGTAACAGTTTTTTCACGGTTTTACTTAATTTGTAATTGTTCATATTGGATCCTTTATTTGGATTTATTAGTAGACAACTGATACAAAACAGTTTGAAAACTGTTTAGTTTTGAGGGACATTTCTCATAATAGGTGTATGCCTGAACATGAAGTGACCTTTGTTTTGGGAACATAAATGAGTGTGTTGGAGATCCATTATTCATGATGGGGAGAAATAATAATGAAGACTGTAATAATATTAAAACAAGTTTCATCCTCACAGGTGAAAATGTCCCCATGTTACTGTTAAACTCCCGGTTGTCCACTATGAAGTTACAGCTGCATGTGGTTTGTCATGTCCTAGGATCCCTTTTTCCTTTTAAAGTTGTAACTAAAACTGAAGGCTCAGTGAAACAAAATTGTAAGCCATCACAATAAAATAAAGTTTAAAGGCAGAATAATTTTTGTTAGTGGACACCATGACAGTATTTGCATGGATTTCAATCTTTGTTGCATCTATTTCCTTCGTTAGTTAGTTTCCCATTCAGGCCATGTTCCCTGCTGCACATCATGGCCAAGAGCTGTCACATTGTTATGTTAATTTACTAAGAGAGACAAGATATCATGAAAAAAGTAATCCAGGCATGAAAAGCTGAAGTGTCAAGATATCTTTGGAAACTATGGGATTTATTCTGCTATGAAAGTCAGTTTTTATATGCTTATCTCATAGTAAAAAAAACCTCACCTTGACTTCTCTGGGGCCAAGACTTTGCATGGGGATTAAACTATTTTCACCCAAAGTTTTTCCATGGGGATTCAATAAATCTACAAATAAAAAGTGTCATGGTCTGAAGGGAGCACTCATGTAGGTTGACAGATATCACTGTTGGAAGTAGGAAGTCTACATATTAGTAACTGCAAAGGGATTAGTAATGCTTGTGCAATATCATGTGTTCTTCTGCACGTTACAGACAATTTGAAATGGTTATTCCAACAGAAGATTCTGTTATTACAGAAATGACATCAACTCTAAGAGACTGGGGAACAATGTGGAAACAACTCTATGTGGTAAGTACCCTGAATAATATTGCTTTGACTTAATAAATGTGATCTCAAAAGGTGCACTGTTGTTTAGATGGTCTGGTTTAGCTGAAGTGTATATTACAGAAAAAAACTCCAAAACATTCAGGGTTTTTTTAAAAATTGTTTTACTAATACCTTGAAATCTTATTTTAGTGTTATTAGTGTGTCTCTTGTAGTCACATGAATAATAATATACTTCAGTAGAACTTATCAGTCACCAGGACCAAAGATGCACCTGAATTACTGTTTATTCGATTTGGTTTTTTGACTTCAGAAATGAAAGCTCTATAGCTTTAAAGCTCTGTAGTGTCTGATGGAAAATTGTGAAAACATACTGTCAGTATAGCTCTCTATAATGCTCCTACAAAGTCCTTTTTGTCTCCTGTTTCTAATTCTATGATCTTTTTTCCCTTGGTTTTCTTTTACTTATAACATTCATATTTCCCTCTTTTTGTTACAGCAGTTGCACAGCTCTTTTTGGCAACATTTTTCTTCACTGCTGTTGTTATTGCATGTTCAAAATTACCCTGCTTTTCTTCCTTTCCAGACAGAAAGCCAAGACAAACAATAAATTAATGACCTTTTAGTGAGCTTCTGAAGTGAATGAATGAGTAAAGTAAAAAGAGCAGATTTATCAAATTGTGATTTTTCAGAATGCTTGGAATATAAAAGTTGTTGATGGAGACTAATGGTACTTCTAAATGAATTTTAGGTTTAACTTATGCAGAAGTGGCTGAACTTTATTTTTATGCCTTTTATTTATAGGAAGAAAGAAAAGGGAAATGGACTTAGGGTTTTTGGCAAGAATTAACAGAACAAATCTTAACAGGAGTGTTTCTTCAATTTTGTGTGATGAATCACTTAGATGAAGGTTGTAGTAATTTCTCAACCTAAAGGTTCTCAAAAAACCAATGTAAGACTACTTAGAATTAGTGAAGGAAGAGTTAATAGATTTTTGCAGAACAGAGGTTCATTTATGGGAAATTGTTATGCCCATAGCTGCTATATAATTAGAGTAGGAGGATGTGGTTTCAAAGCAGTCATATTCACATAATTTCTCCCACTTCACAGTTAGATAAAGAAGAACTGTCTGGACAAGATTCTGTCTGTGTGATACTATTTATTTATGATTAGGTGGTAGTGTGTAGAGTTACATCAATGCAAGGAAAAGTTAAAAAAAAATAACACTGTGGTTCAGAGTTTGAATGCTCAGAGCTATTGCTTTTTCTATCCCTTATGTGTATGAGTTCAAATAGTCTTGACATATAGATGATATATTCAGTTTGGATGAGACAGCAGTACAGAGTGAACATACTCTTGGAA
The DNA here is from genome assembly GCF_901933205.1 of Camarhynchus parvulus. Classification (NCBI taxonomy): domain Eukaryota; kingdom Metazoa; phylum Chordata; class Aves; order Passeriformes; family Thraupidae; genus Camarhynchus; species Camarhynchus parvulus. The sequence continues at coordinate 44,169,340 of NC_044586.1, read as the reverse complement.
TAAAACAATGCTTTGTTGTGCAACACATGAATTTTTTGTTGAATTTTTGTCATACCTGTCATGTACACTATATTAGGTTAATGTGAGAGAGACACAAGGAGGTAGACTGGAATATTGGAATGGGTGTGGTGCACAGGCAAGGTCTGTGGCAGGTCTGAAATTATTTTATATGAACACACACACATGCAGGTAAAATGGTCACAGTGTGATGGGGAATAAAAGACTAAGTAAAAAGGGGTTTTCCTAATTTCCTCATCATGTATATATTTATTAGGATTACCAGTTTATAAGCTGACTATCAGGTGATGCAGAGGCAATCATATTTGTATCTCACAGAGGAATGAGGGGGATCTCTTTCACCGGCTGTGGCACATAATGAATGAGATCCTGGACCTGCGGAGACAGGTCCTTGTTGGCCACCTCACCCACGATCGCATGAAGGACGTCAAGCGCCACATCACTGCTCGGCTGGACTGGGGCAACGAGTGAGTCAATATACAGACATCAAATGTAATAAAACTGCAAAGCCAGTTCTTTAGGCTGATTGCAGAATGGTGAAATAAAGAACACATTTCTAACAAGAAATCCCAATGGACTTTCTCCTTCATTGTTTCTCTATCCACTAAGTTTTAACAGTGAAAAGTTGCTTATTGTTTTATTCTGCTTTTTTCTATCAGTGTAATTTATGTTGCAGTAGTACTATCTATGAGATAGTACTTATTCCAATTGCATTGGAATATCTGAAGCAGCATTTTACATCTTTTTAATACATATGATGCCTGGATGATGCATTTAGCAGAGCTTTGTGTTCTAACTGAAACTATGTTGGTTGCTGGTTCTTTTTTAACTTGGTCACACAGTTTAGTTCCTGCTTGGGCATCTCTAACATACATCCAGCTACTGCGCTCTGCATCTTCCTTTAGTCTGAATAACTGAAATGAGCTTACAAATTTTTTTATCGTACTTTTTTTAAGCAAGAAAATGGTTAAAACACCCTCTGGTATTTAGGTGCTGTTTTCAAAGTCTCTTATTTAGCATATATTTATACAGATAAATGCTAACTAAAGGAAGCAATATTCAGTCGTAGAATTAACTGAATTTCCAGGGTTTCTACAGCTGTCTGAAAGCATAAATACCTAAGAGAGTGAAAGGGTTGTGACTAAATGTGTATGATTACCTGTCTGCTTGGAATTTTGCAGTAACTGAAAGAAATTAATTGTGAAGGTTTTTCACATGGAGAGTTCCTGCTCTTTAAAGCATATTTTTGAAAAACTTTATAATCTTTCGAATTTTTCTAAATTCAGCATGACTGTCTTCTTGTCCTTATGCATTCTTAAACATTATTGCTTGCTACTGTGCTGGAAATAAATTGTATTCCTGTTGATTCAAGCACATTTCCTTATTTTGTTCAGGGGATACAGGCAAGCGTCTTTGATATCAACCACTCCAAACTGAGAATAAGCTGATGTTTTAGCATTTGATGGATTTTCTTTTGATCTTCCTTTCCGTGGTTGTTATTCAAATTGACAGTGCTAGTGCATTCACACTGAAGTGTTCCCAATAGTACGAAGGACAATGTCCATTGCACATTGACCACTCTGTGAAACAGATTTAAAAATTGTGGGAAAACATTGTATTAGTGTTGCAAAGTGGAGAATTGAAATGAGTCAAATGTGAATGGTGGTTACAGCCAAAATACATCAAAATAAAACCAAAGTCAACTAATTCTAGAGTACCAATTGACATGGGCATTGTTTATTGAAATAAGCAACAAACGCATGCAGAGCTAATTTGTTTCTTTTGAAAGTAGAAGCTTCTTACTGTTATTCCATTTCTCATACAGACAACTGGGACTTGACTTAGTTCCAAGAAAAGAATATGCTATGGTAGATCCTGAAGAGATCAGCATCACAGAGCTCTACAGACTGGTAGGTGAATGTAATATTTGGTACTTTTGCTATCAGATTACATACTGATAGTCCACTCTTCTATTTAACCAAAAGTACCTTTTTTGATCCAATATATTGGCATTTCATAATGTAATGAGTTTTACTATAAGGAAAGAATTTTTTTGAACAGCTATGTCATCTATAAATATGTATGAAATTCTTTGATATTAAATTTGTCTTTGCATACACGCTTAGTTTAAATATTATTTGTCAAAAGTTTTGGTTTCTGATATACCTTTAAAATTATGTTAATGTGAATTTAATCATCAATAAAAGCTTATGGAACTCTTTATCATTAGAGCTTTACCTGGCCTATGAGCCTGTCTAGATAAGCTTTGTGCAAATGTAATAATGGTATAATATTGTCACAATTAATGATTCTGGGCTCTTGGTACTTTCTAATATATTAATGTAAATAGTAGTTAAATTGCATAAGAAAGCTTTCCTTTGGGTGTAAAAGCCCATCTTGATCTACTAAAACCAGCACTGATATTTCTCATTCTGATTAAATCTCCAGCAAGATCCAAGAAAACTTGCCAATTCATTTATGTTGGCTTTGGCTCACACTTAAGTACTGCAGCTGTTACAGATACACAGTTCTGAGGCTCGTGTGCTTAACACTAAGCTTGTATTTAAGCTGAATTTTATTTATTACAACTTTTGTATTTAAGTACAAACCCCCCAAAAATAATTGCTGCAACTTTTTGTGGGTCTGAAATAATTACGTAGTTTTGTAATATTTTTTAAGTTGTATTTTACTTGTATTGTTGACTTGTAGCATCAAGTCAAATTCTAAATTCTTTGTGCTAGACTCAGTATACCTTTGAGTAATTTTGAAGGGATATGTAATATTGTGGAATCCTGTTGAAGCACTAGATGAAGCATGGTGAGGAACCATTAATCACAAGAAGAAACATACAGAGGAAAAATAACCCAGAAAGCTAGTAATGGCACTCATGGAGTGTACTTTAAAAAAGAAAAAGAGGGAAAAAGATAACCTCAGTATGAAGAGTGTGTGAAAGCTTAGAAAGACTATGTGAAGCTTAGAAAGATTGCTGTTTAAAATTATTTTTGTTACAATGTAAGAGAGGGATATTACAGCTTCATATTTTCCTTCTCTTAATGGGTAACTAAAATGCAAAAGGTATAAAATGTGACATCAAATCAAGACAATTTATTAGCTTGTATAAAGAAGTTTGCCAGAGATCATAAAATGCAGGTATGATTGCTTTTCCCCAGTTTAAAATACTTATATTTAGTCTTCAGCAAAAGCATTTTTTTATGTGTTTGAATAGTGGAATATCAGATCATTAACCGTTTAAACCAGCTAAGAAATACTATGTTGTTATAGCACAAAGTTTTAAAGTGGCTTCGCACTTTCAGAATGAAAATAAATAAACTTCTGGAGATTACTGAATCTACAATTTTTCTCCTAGAGATAACTAGGATGAAGTGTAACACTGGGAAAGTAAATTCCCTGTGTTTTCCTTCTCAGTTGCAAAAGAAAAAAAAGAGAAAGAAAAAAATACAAGTTAGTATTAAATTTAAAAAAATACTAATTTGGATTAAGTAGTTCTACATTACATATTTTACCTCTTTTTGTTTTGAGAATTTTGTAATTGACTCAAACTGGTCACTGTTTTTGTGGTATTTTCAGATGGAACATCGTCATCGGAAAAAAGACACACCAGTACCAGCTAGCAGCCACCATCTTTTTGTTCAGATGAAGAGTTTAATGTGCTCCAATCTGGGAGAGGAACTGGAAGTAATCTTTTCACTCTTTGATAGTAAAGAAAATCGGCCCATCAGGTACCATATGATTTCAATTTAAATTCTGATTTTATATAAGCTTTACAATAAATACTGTATCTTTTAATCCAGATAACAAATTCCCCATTTAGAAACAAGGGCAAGGTGGTTTTGTTTCATGAGAATATTTTGCCTCCTTCTGAAATTTAGTTGTTATGTCTAAGGGTTTGTAGTGTCATTTAAGGTATACAAAAGTGTATACATATGTGTTGTTTACTTATTTCACCTTCCAGTTGTTTTTCTTTGTATAGAAGTATATATACATGTATTTGTACAAAATGGTAATTTTTCAGTATCCCTATTTTCATCTCTCCTAATCAGTGCACATTCAAAACTTTGAATTTTTGCTTTCTCTGTAATATTTATAAGAGGAATTCTCCTTGGTACATGAGATCAGAGGGCTGCCTTTAGTCAGTGACTTAAGCATGTTTTTTATAAAAGGAGCCTTTGCTTCTATGAGAAGGTGCTGGTTCTTCAGTGAAACTGTCAAAATCAATCCGTCCTAGAGTTTAAATTCTGTGATAGACCTGCCTGATAAACTTTGTTTTTTAAAATATTCTATAGCTACTCCTGTTTTCAGAATTCTGGCTGAGAGAGAAAACATGGGAGTGATTAGTAGTGAAGCCACTGTGCATTTAATAAATATGAGCACAGGAGGAGAGTTCAGTTAGTGCAAGAGCTCAGTAAGTTCCCTTTGAGGAATAGGCCAGGAAGTCTGAACCATTAAATGGCTGTGCAGTGGTGATGGGCGTGGTGGGTTGACCCTGGCCTACAGCCAGCCACAGCCACCCTGTCATTCCCCTCCTCATTTGGACAGGGGACAGAAAATAGAACAAAAGGTCCCCAGGTCAAGATAAGGACAGGGAGAGATTGCTCACCAATTAACATCACAGATAAAACAGACCTGACATGGGGAAAATGAATTTATTACCAATCATATCATAGTAGGATAATGAGAAATAAACCCAAAACTTCAAACATCTTCCTTCCCACTTCTCCCTTCTTCCTGTGCTCAACTTCATTCCTGATTTTCTCTCTGTTGTCCACCCTGGCAGTACAGGGGACTGGAAATTGGAGCTGTGGTCTGTTGGTCCCACATTGTCTCTGCCACGCCCTCCTCTTCTGGGGAAGGACTCCTCACACTCTTCCTCTCCTCCAGCCACGGGGCCCTCCCACGGGAGGCAGTTTTCTGTGAACTTCTCCAGCTTGAATCCTTTCCACAGCTGTTGTCTTAAATATGGCAATAGGAGTTTGGGGAACTGTGTGGAAGTTGGGTTGAATTTGACAAAATTAGGTCCATGCTTTACAGTGCAGGCAAAATAAGTAACCAGTACTTTGAAGGAAGAGTATATTGAGTACATTAATTTTTATGGTTAGTGAGATCATGTATACAGAGCTAGTGTTAGTGTTAGTTGTTAAATACTGACATTTCATTCTGGCCTGCACTTCAGACAGTCATCACGAAAATTCAGTTTCTTGTCGTTTCTGAGAATTAAATGTGCATCAGGACGTGTTTTTTGTGTTCACTCCAATGAATGCCACAGCAGGTGATAGATTTACGAGAGAGCTGCAGACTTTGACAGAAAACAATTTGGGGTGATACGGATTGCTGAAAACAAGGTTAAGACAGTGGTGGTGGTGTGAAAGCAAATGGATTTGATTTCCTGTTACATTAAAGCACAAATTCTAGAGCTGTTTCTCACATGCTTGCTGTGATCTGACCTTTAGCTATTGATTCCTGACACCAGCATCTGTTTTCAGCTGCTGTGAACTTCCTCATCCCATTACTGGCAAACCTTGAAGAAATGTGCTGTTACAAATCCAAACTGCCTTCTAGGGTATAGGGAGAATGACAGGATAAGCTTTGTGAAGGTAGTTTACACCATCTGCAATTCAAACAAACATACCATACCATAACAAAAAAGCCCCCAACAAACATACCAAAAACCCCTTCCAAGAAACAAACAGAAACTTCTCCGCATACTGGAAAAACTAAACCTAAGAGAGCTTTTGCAAGAACAAATTAAGGTATATCTGTATCACAGAATGAACTCTGGAATGCAGAATTGTCCAAGATGGATCCTTATATGATCTGTCTGGACTAGATGTGGAAGTGACTTAACTGGTTTATTAGAGACTTAAAACAAAGCTGGTTGATTGTGGTGCGCAACAGTATGGTACAATGTATATTTTTTATTCTGTACAAATGGATGGGATATTTCAGCGATATTTAGGCCCTTGCTGAGCATGCTTGATCCTCAGAAGGATGCTGATGCATTAGAGGAGAGAGTGTCCCCAGCCCCCACAGTTCATGCCCTGCAAGGATGCCAAAGCCTACAGGCAGCAGTGGAGTTGAGGAGGATGGACACTCAGACTCTTCTGCTCGTTTCTAGCAAAAGTGCTGGTCAAAAGCTGTGTGTACTGTAGTACAGATCCTTACACCTTAGGATCTGTCAGAACCTAGTTGTGTCATTTGTCCATTGTTTTCCCAAGTCATTGTTTTTGGTCCCGTAGAATAATGTAATGAAAAGAACAGATGAAACTTGTTGCTAGCACATGTAAAGATAGAAGTATATGAACGTAAATGACTTAAATTTATTTCTCCAAACCATTGCTTATGTTATTAGAATTTTTGGACTTTATTTCTTTGGACTTTGCTGCTTTATATGTTAAATTTTGTAGGTGTACCAAACCTTCCTCAGGTGAGTAATCCTGTTTATTTTTATGAGACTGTTTGAATGCATAATAGTGTTCATAGTCTACCTCATATAAATTGACATAAAGCAAGTCAGCTTTGTAGCCTCTTAAAGAGTTCAGTTGGAGAGAGTACAGAATTCAGATTTAATAATACAATTTTTTAAAACTAACTTAGCTTCTTCCCAGGTGGACCTGCAATTGTAAGCTCTCCCTACATCAATATATCTATCTCTAATAAATCTATTTTATTTTTTCTAACCTCAGGTATATAAAATTAAAATAGCAGCTTTAAAAGATGGTTGGAGAACTAGAAGAAACATTGTCTGTTTACTTCTTTAATTGATTGGATCTCTTTTTCCACAGCTTTTTTTGTTGGTTTTATGTTATCAGTATCATACATTCAACTGTTTGAACAGCAATATTTGTTCAAGTATCACAGTAAACAGAATAGCAATTGTAGATACTGAGGTAAGTGTCTCCAAAAAGGAATAGTATTTCCAGTCCAGACTAGTGCCAGAAAAAACCCCTTGAAAAAGTCCATGCTTTGGAAAGTAAGGTGAAAGGAAGGTATTTCATAACGTAGGGAATGTATGGTTTGATAGCTGAGCTTTGTATTATAGCACAATAGGATTTTCCTTAGCCTATTTTAAACTATAGTAAATATAATAAACTTAAACAATTTAAAACTATTTTCTTGTGCAATGTTAAGAAATTATCAGATTTAGAAAATATCCACTGAGCAATGAAAGATAGTGAAACCCTTTCTTGTACAGTTATAGAGTCTCTCTGAGAAAACAACTGAGGCAAACCGAGGTATGAGGAGAAAGCACAGTGTGTTAGCAGTTCTTCCATTGGCTTAGTGGGACCAGAAATGAGTATCTAATAAGGAAATATTGTATCATTACTTGCTAAGAACAGATTAAAAGAAACAGATGTATAAAGTGGAAAAAAACTAGATATCAAATGGAAAGCTATGCGCCTGAATGTCAGCACAAAGCTTCTAATTCTTGTGACCTATATATTTTGCCACAGGAACTACATTTAGTAATTATTCTTGGCAGAAGTGGATTCTAACATGATGCAATATAGGTACTGTTTGTCATTGTAGAGACAAGCAGATGAGGAAAAGGAGAACAGTAATAATTTTAATTCCTTTTATGGTTTGTAAAATATAATAATGTAGATTGCTGTGGCTTAAGAGACAACTCAGATTCTTTGGCAGATAGGAAGTGTAAGTATGAATAGTCAAAGGCAGAGTGAGAAATTTGACATGGGTCTTTTTTCTCTTAAAGAAAAAACCACACCTAGTAATATAAATCTATTCTTCACCTACACTACACTCTTGTTCCTCTTTATTTAAAAATAAATGTTGGAAAGTCCCCAAAGTGCTTTATATTTAAATTCACAATTTGGTCCTCTTCATCATCTTTTGTTTCCCTGAGTAGTTGTGCATGACTAGACATGAGTTAGTCCTGAAATGAAGTACAAGTATGTCTTCAGGTGGATGGCAGGGGGAGGAGCAGACCACCAGCATCACCTCTGGAATCTGTGTAGGTGGATGTATCTTTCTGCAGTCACAAGTAAGATGCCAAGATTAAGACATAGACCAATGCTTTTCTTTTTGTCTGATTCCAGAAGGTTTCATGATGAATCAGTGGACTTCCAAGATTGGAATTCAGACTCAAAGACATCTAAACTTAAGATCTTTGTGTGAATTGCATCTCCAGTAACTAGTTGCTAGTTATAGTCAGCAAAACCTAGAAAGCAATTCAGCTGGTGAAATGTCTGCATCTTTAGGACATTTTGGATAGCTCCTTAGGATCCATAGATGGTATTGATTAAGGAGGTATTCAGTGTACCCTGAAGTAATTTTGATGTGAATCTATCCTATTTCTTTTTTTGTTTTCTTTTTCTTTTTCACTACTTTAGGTCTCAGTAAAATTTGAGGCTTCAAGTTCAGAAAGAGTTGATATTGAAATCATACAGGATATAATTTCTCAGTATTAGTTATCTGAGTTTTTGACATCAGCCCTTTAGAGTGCAATCTGTAGGAAAAAGTACTCTGAATTTGCTCTGAAGTATTTGCAAAGGATTTAGGATAGTCAGATCAAAAAACCCCGATAAACATATATATATGTACAAATTTTCTGTTTTTCACTATGTGGTGAATTTTTTTTTAAGTAGAGCAGATATGTTGTGGTAGGCAATGTATATGGTTAAGGAATATTCTCCTAATTGAACATAAACATTGGTGCTCTCATTGTGGGACCTACCAGTGCATTTTTAGGATAGCACCTTTTAAAATAAGTAAAGAGATGGAAACTAAAGCCATAAAATAATTTACCAGTTATTCTGGTTTTGATAATGTTTCTTAGTATTCCTTTAGTGTTTTGAATAGGTCATCATTAGATGATCTTTAAGGTGTGCTGCAACCCAAACCATTCTGTGATTCTATGAATAAAAGAAAAATTAAGTATATTTATAGCTACACTACTCTCAATTAAATATTTTTTTCATCTTCAACAGCATGCATAAATGCTCATAATTTTTGCACCATGTACTGAGAATTAGATAATAGGTTTTCCATGAGATGTGAAAAACTGATTTTGAAAGGCATTAGTAACTTCCCCAGAGCAGAAATCTGGTATCAGATAGTGACAGAAAAAATCAGTGATGCTTCAAGTTTTTTTTTATTTTCAGACTTTCTATCTAAAGATTTCTCTGGATTGGTAAGGGCTGTTACGCCTCGCTTATACCTAACTTAGTGAGATCAGCACCCACTTTGGGCAATAGGAATGGTTTTATATCAACTTTACTAATCTAGAGGTAAATACTCTTTTGGTATAATTTTCCCTTTTTTTGGGACAGGATGAGATTGTACTTTTCTCGAGACTGTTGTTTTGTTGCTGGAAATTGCTGTTAAAAATACCTGTTTCTAAATATGTTGGCATCCACAATAATGGCAGTCCTGTTGTATTAAGTTAAGGGTAATAATAAAATACAGGTTTATCTGTGACTTTATTGTTGCTGTTAATAAACAATAATAATAAATATTATTTTCCAGACTGTTCCTATATTAATATAATTGTCTAATGTGTGCATTCCCACTCCAAAAGGCTTTTTGTGAATGTGACTATTTACTTCTATGGAAGCACAAAAACTGTCAGTATTTAAGTCAAGTAGTTAAGTCTGAGTCATGACATGCTTATGCTTATTAAGGCTACAGTTGTAAGTAATTCATTTTCTACTTAATTGGTGCATGCTAATTTCACTTGATCTGTATGCATATGTATATGTCCATATTTTCTGGCTAAACTAGCTGCTAGGAATAATTTTTGCTTAAATTTACAATAAACAGCTGAAGTCAGCCCCTGATGGTTCTTAGAGTTTTCCCTGGTGTGTTTTTGTATCATGTTCCATTTGTCTCCCCTTCCTGCTGCTTTGCTAGAACAGTAATAGCCCCTGAGTGGGGTAGAGCAAGTGTGAGTGGCACTACTTTAACATGATACAACCATATGGCTTGTTCCAGTAAAATTCTTTGGTTTATGTGCTGTTTTATCTTCTAACCAAAAGTTTCTATTCCTCTTTTATTTCTGTTAAGGTCAGAAGCCCAGTTTGTGTGTTCCTTGGGTATTTTTGGTTCTTTAAGAAAGTGAAATACTCTAATGATGACACTAAAATTTTAGAACTAATTTCATTAGTATAGAATCCTAAAGGAAGCATTTTGGCATATGCAGTTGTAGAGAGGTGCTGTTACTGTAGTTGGACGATGAAAGAGGTGCATGGTCATAGCTCATGAGATTTGTCTTTTAGTTCAGTCCTATTTTTCTGGCCACTGCTGAGCTTTTGCTGTCTACTTGGAGTTGTTCCTAAAGTATATGAGGTCAAATGTACTCTATTGGGATCTGTACTGGTACTTCATGTTGTTAAAGAAATGCTTTTGTAAAATCTGTTCTGGAATCATGTATGTTGCACAAATGTTTGAGAAAAGCGAAATCAGAAGGACTTACCAATTTAGTAAAGAGCCTTAAAGATTTGCTTTTATATAATCTAATTTTGTTGTCAGTAAATCAACAGTTTGAAGTCTAAGACTGCTGTTTACTTATGTAAATAGTGCCATCCTGTAGGAGTGGATTTGTAGAGCAACAGTTCATGCTAGACCCAATGTTAATGTGTAAATGTTTTAAGGGTTTTACTGTGGACTAAATCTGTGGTTGTGTGGACTGAGTGACAGCAGCATATGTTCTAGTTTGGATTCATAGCTCTGGCTTGTGAATCAGAATGTGGAGATGATTGGAAGGTTGTCTTCAAAAGCACCTACTTCAACTTGATCATGTAGATCATAAAATAGTGTCTGTAAGATGGATATTACAGGATCATAGTTTGAATGGGGGAAAGTTCTGTAAAACAGAGTAACTCAGCTGTGCTTTGGGACATAATTGTTTCTGTTACAATCAGGTTGCAAAAACAATTTCAGAGTTCAAAGGGATTAGAGAACTCTGAGTGCAAACAATGAGAAACAATAACTTTAGGTAAGAGAGAGGGCATTGTTATAGCTCCAAAAAACCTGGAAATCTGTTTGCAACATTTCAGCACACTGCAACAATCCTGTGTTCTGATGTTCTTTAGTATCTTCTTTATAAATCAGTTGTAGTGTGTGGTCATTTGTGAAGTTTTAGAAGTTCTTCTGTTCCTTGGAATATGAAGGTGAATATATAGAGTCCCAGCATTTAAAGTACTGAAGAAATGTGAGTGTGGTGATGATTGTTGGCTTTGGGGATATCTTTTTCTCTTACGTAAACAGAAGTTAGTGAAACAAAATTTTCTTTCAGCAGTAAGATCACACTAAAAAAGCCAATGATAAATACTTCAAGGGGTTACACAGTTACAAATTTTGTAGTGGCACTTTTTCAGAGAAATAAAATGGTATGATGGCAGTCTGTGCTTTCTGTTCACATGTACTAATATCAGCTACTCAATACAGCATTTTTTTTCGGGGGGCCCATTTACACTGGAGCTCTAAGAACATCAATCATTTAATCAAAAATATATTGATTTTTTTTTCTTATCAGATCCTGGAAAGATTTCACTTATCAGCTTTTAATAGAATCAGTTTAACAAGAGGCAAGGGACAAAATAAGAGCTTAGCTGTTTTCTAGACAATGTACATTATTTGCTGAGGCTGTGTTAACTTTGTTGCTTTAAGAATATTCTGGTGCTCTAAAAAAACAAAGCCAAAAAGTCCAAGGATAACATTTACCAGATGACTGTGTTCAGAAAATCAAGTTATCCCCATGTCTTCTGAAATTCTGAAATTCCTATGGTGTAGACACCATAGGACTGTATTAATATATGTAGCACATTACTATCTAGAGATCTTGCCTGGTATTTTTTCAGGAGAATTTTGAAAACACCAGCAACACTGGGTAGTATATTACAAAAAAGGGAATGGAAGGTGTTAAGGCTGCTGCCTACATTTGTTCAGTTCAGACTGTGGCCCCTGTTCCTGGCACTGATGAGTGTGCATAAAAATGCTGCATCATCTCTTGCTCAGAGTCCTGTTTGCTTTGCTGACCTTTACATTTATGTAGTTTGTGCCTCTGTCTTATGCCAACATACTGCTGCAGAAATTCTTAAATCTGTAATATGACCCGTAGTTCTTAGAGAGCATTCTAAACCATTTTCTTTTTTTCCAAGTAGCAGTACTATTAGTGGGAAAATTTCAAGGCAGCACTGAAGTAGGATGGAGCCTGTTGAGATTTTCTTTTATTGACATACATTTTGTGTCTGTGTCAATATGATATGAACATCTTATCAGAAATGATTGATGCCTCTGGCCCCATCTGTGTGGGGAGCAGAGATAAGTTGGCCTGCTAATCCTCCTTTTGCTATCACCTTGAACAACCTTGTTTGTAACTATCACATTGCCCTCAAATGAGAAGAGATTCTTAAACAGCACAAAGAGAATAGGCTGTTTATCCAAGGCCAGTGAAAGCAAACTGCATTTTTTTTGGTGAGCTTTTGATTATATCCTTAATGATGGTGTAAACTCCAGACTATACCAAAGGATAAGATTACCCTTCCTTTGTTGTACTCTCAATGTCACTTTTTAGTGACATCCACATCAATCTTTTTAGCCCTTTTTTATTTCAGTTTTGTTATTCATTTAATTCAGTGAAATCACTTGCCAAAAGCTAAAATCCACATTAATTAATCAAATTATTCACTACTTGGTGTTCTAGTTTATAAAACAACATAACACAACTGTTTTTTCAACAGTTTTTGGAAAAGCATACTGTCATTTTTTCCCCCTCATTGCACAATAATGTTAAAAGGATTTTGGTATAGCAAGAGAATGTTTAAAGACATATTTTGCAATGTCCATCAGCATCTTCAAACCTGAGAGCTGCTCATCTCAAAGAACTGTTCTTTTAGCCGTCATTCTGAGTAAAGTTTACTCAACTCACTATTCCTGTTAGCAACAGAAAAGAAGGGCTTGAATACCTCTAGAATCAAGCTAATAATACATTTTCTCTAGCCTGGAGGTTCACTACTGACAGCCCAAGATGTCTTTCTTCTAATATATCCCTATGGTCTCTCTTGTATAGGAGCTCAAAGATTCAATATTATTTTAAGCACAGAAACAGGTTACACTTGACTTTCAGCATCTAGTTTAGTTAGAATCAGTACTCCAGACATCAGCACTCTAAATGCAGGAGACTCAAATAAATTCTTTGTTGCTTCTAAGTTATGTTGAACTCTAGACCACAAAGGAGATCGTATTTGCGAAGCTGTAGCCTTGCAACTTCAGTGCAAGACTACAGAAGTTGATAAAAAGGTACAGTACCTTCAAGCTTGACCCTCCAGCTCACAAAAAACATGTCACATGTTGTTGTGAGGGATAGTTCAATAATTACAGTAATCTGGAACTTCTGGGGAAGCAGACAAGTGGCAGAATGTTGCATCATGGTAGTTAGTAACTTGCAGAAATGGAAGAAGGAAAAGACTGTAAAAAAGCATATTTCTATAAGGACCCAAATGACCTGGCTGGCTGGCTGGGCTGCCTGTATGTGGTACTTACATGTAATCACAAAATCATGGAATGGTTGAGATGATAGGAAAGTCCAGAAGTCATCTGGTCTCACCACCCTAGAGCTGGTTTTCCAGAATCGTGTTCAGGTGGCTCTCAAGTATCTCCAAGGATGGAGATTTCACAACCTCCCTGGGCAACTTGTGCCAGTGCTCAGAAACCTCTGTCAGTAAAGAATTTGCTCCCTGGTGCTTAATGGGAACCTCCTATGCTTCAGTTTAGTCCATTGCCTCACTGGGAACCACTGAAATTTGCTTGACTGTCCTCTTTGCACCCTTTCTTCAGATATATTCCAATTTATTAATAAGATTCCCTCTGAGCTTTCTCTTCTCCAAGCTAAACAGACCCAGCTGTCAGAGCATTCTATCCAGTCCTTAATCATGTCCAAGTGTGGTATAACCAGTGCTGAGTAGAGAGGAAAAGGATCACTTCCCTTGTCCTGCTGACAATACTCTGTCTAATGCATCCCAGGGAAATAGTTGGCCTCCTGTACTGCAAGGGCACATTTCTGGTTTATATTTGACTTGGTGTCTATGAAGATGCCCAGGTCTACAATGCGTGAGTCTGTTATTACTTTCCATCTTTTTTTCTTACTGTTGTTTCTTTATTTTATTCTGAAATCAGAGATGAAAACAAATTATGTTTGGAAAATAATTGTGAGGACACTTTAAATCCAGATTTGGAAATAATTTGAAATGGTGCAATGTATCTCAAGTACAAAAGCTGGAGAGAGATGGTGAAAAAATTTTTATATATGAGCATACATGCATGCACATTAGTTGGTATTAAGATTTTCTGCTTCTGCATATGGTTTCTTTTTCTATATTTGATTTGTTTGATATTTAAGTCTTGCATTGACGCAGCACCACATTGCGTCTCTGAATGTCATGGAAATTCAGGGGCTCTATTAATAAATAACCCTGCATAAAGACAGGGGTTTGTTTCCAACATTATCTATGAGAATTAGTATCATTCTGGGGGGAAAAAAAGTGAATGTGGTATTTTTGAGTTGTTTAAGGATGTCTTTTAACTGTGCCTCAGACATAATTACCTGGTACCAATAGCACAGACTTTCTGGGGGGTGTGAACAACGACTAAAGGCAGAGCTCAGACTGGACTTTGTTGTACTTTTTCAGCAATGTGAATTATTTATATTAGGAGCACAGTCCAGGTGCTCCCTAAAATTTTTAATCTGTTGTTAGGTGATAATCTACTCCACCTATTTCCCATAAAATACTCTTTTTGGTGTGTTTAACCTTCACTTTGTTCATATTGTTCCTTGGAAATTATTGCTCAGATACCTCCACATTATCCATGGATGCTTTTTGTCTTGAGGTGCTCTTAGATCCTGACTTTTTCCATGCAGATGTGCCTGCTAAGCAGTGCAGGGATTTAAGATAAAGGAACTAGCTGCATTTCTGATAAAGGGAACACCCCATGGGAACGTGAACCATGAATTAGCTCAGGGCTACTTTTCTGTTACAGTATTTCCACAAAAGCATGATTGCACTCATAGTGGGTCACAGCTTAGGGTAGTTCAGTGTTGTTTTCAATTTCCTGTGCCGTGTTCACAAAAATATCTAATCTTACACAGTATTAAAACTGTACTATAGCTAATTACACAAAATCAATGCATGTATGGATTTATATATCTGTATAAATGCCTCATAGATGCAGGACAGATGAAGCATCTTGGTTTTTCTGGCTAGCAGATACTTAAAGGACTCCATTCTAGTTTAGTCACTTACTGCTCTGTCACTTTGCTACTCCTTAGAAGCAAATTTAAACAAAACCAGCCTAGCTTTATTTACATCCTGTGAATTCACAAGTTAGTCCTAATTTTAGCATTAAGGTTAAAACACCTCAAGAAAATGTAAAGGTCATTTTGACAAGAGAGTAGCCACTATTCTTGTACCAATCATTTATGCATTTGGAATAAAAATACCCCTTTAGATGGCTTACTTGGTATATACATTTCTGAATGTGGCTATTTTTTTAAATTATGTCATCCTATATGTTGATATATGTTTATATACGTACAGTATATAAGGTTTAATTATTTCGTTACTAGCTCTAAGATGCGTGGTAATGTTTGCATTCTTGTGGACAAGAATGTATTAGCACAGCTGTAATTTGGCTTACAAAACGCACTTTAAAAAAGATGCCTGAAGTTCCAGAAACTTAAAAAGCTTCCCCTCAGAAAATGTGCATAATTTTTTCCAGTTACTCATTGTGAGCTGTCAAATTCCTATGTACAGGAATATAGTCAGGTCTTATAGAGGCTGTTAGCCTTTTCTTCAGAGGAAGTGTGTAGTAGTAAGTCTTTCTGCTTGGATCCTAGATGTGGAGATATTTTGGAGTGGGAATGATCAGTGGAGATTGGCAAAAAGATTGTTTCTTGGTCCCAGACAAACTAGAAAAGTGAAGGATGTGCCTCAATTGAATTCTGCTTCTTTGCTTGAGAGTACTGTCTTGAACTGCCTGCTGTGGAGTTCCTCCAGAGGCCAGGAGCATGGAAGCACTGGCCCAGTCAGTCAGTTTGTTTAGTACATTGTCATTTGTTGTTTTACATGGCAAAACAGTTACTGTAGCTATTAGACTGTCCTGTAATGTAATCAGCATTCCACAATTGAACATAGGAATTGAGCCTCTTAGGTATCCCATGGGTGTTCAAGCTTGCTTGTCTTTTCTATTCTTTCCCTAAGTCTGATTCCAGGTTTTGACCTGAAATCTGTTTTGGATTTAGAAACTCTTCACAGGAACATACCAGGACCAATGAGAAATTTCAAAATCAGTGGGTTGGTATGTTACAAATATTTCTACATGTCTGTCCTGTTTCTCCTTTGTACTTATTGATATTTTAATTTTTTAGTTTTCAGATACCATACAGTCATAGAATGGATTTGATTGGAAGGGTATCCAAAAGATCATCTAGTTCCATCCGCCCTGCCATGGGCAGGGATACCAATATCAGTAGCAAATTTCTTCCTCACAATCGACTAATTCTACTCATAGCTCAGTTTTACATATTCATTAACAACAATAGTATAAGCATATAGGGTTCATCTAGTGGGAAGGAGATGTCAGAAAGGAATCTTTGACACAACTGTATCCTCCTGCCAAATGTTTGGCTTTGTGGTAGTTTCTGTAAGAAGATCTTTTCTACAGATTAAGATGAACATTCATCGCTGGGTATCTTGGTTTAAAACAATTTAATGAGGTGTGCACTCTAAAATGAGTTACCTTCCCTCAGTTTTAACCAGTCCCTTTCCACCAATAAGGAAGAAGTGTGAGTTGGTATCAGTGATGAAATAACAGTTTACTAACAAGTGGAACAGCAACAGGCAAAAAAAACCAACAAACCAGTAAATAATCACTAGATACAAAATTGCTAAATCTCAGGAAGGGGGAATAAAGGGGGAATGAACCCAAATTGGCAGGGTCCCACCTTCTTCTGAGATGGTGACCCCCACTGCTGACTGTGTAGGGACACAAAGGGAAAATGGCATCTCAGGCTTTCCAAGACGGTGCCCACCACAGGAATGCAATGATAGTTTGGGTTACCCACAACACTAGCAGATCAAAATGCTTCATCCTGCTTTGTAAGAGGTTCTAATAGTTTCAGTAATACTTCTGGTTTGTGCTGGTTTGGCTGAAGTAGCGTTCATTTTCTGTACAGTAGCTGGTATGGGGCTGTGTTTTGGATTGGTGCTGAGGACAGTGCTGGTAGCACAGGGATGTTTTAGCTGTTCTGAGCAGAACCTACACAAGGTTAAGTCCTTTTCTGCTCCTCATCCTGCTAGACAGGGGGCTGGGAGAGCACAAGGAGTTGGGAAGGGTTACAACCAGGACAGCTGATCCCAACTGACCCAAACACAGGGATGGATATCTCGCACCATAAGACATAGATAGACCATTTCAGCATAGAAAGCTGGGGGAAGAAGAGAAGGAAAGGCAGTGGAGTAATGGCATTTGTTTTCCTCCCTCACCAATACCTGTCATGGAGCTCTGTTTTTCTGAATGGCTGGACACCTGCCTGCCCATGAGAAGTGGTGAATGGAGTCCCTGATCTGCTTTGCTTGTGTGTGTGGCTTCTGCTTTATGTGTTAGACTGCCTTTACATTAACCCACAAGTTTTCTGACTTTTACCCTTCTGGTTCTCTCCCCCACCCCACTGTGGGGGAGTGAGCTGGTGACTGAGCTACTGGCTAGGTTTAAACCACAACACTTCTATGAACCATTAATTTTATCTGACTTTTTGCAGTGCTGTATAATTTCTTGTTATTAATGAGACAGTTTTGATAAATTGCCCTTTAAATACTGGCCCTTCTTGAATTGCAAGAGAATTAACATTTTTATTCAGGCTAATTCAAGTATCTTTTGAGGAATTGATGTTTCAGCAAGTGTGTTTCTTTGGCCTGATGGCCTAGACTGTCCTATTCAGCCTGTGTATGGGAGCTGCTGCATGTGACTTTACAACAAATTGCATTTGTAAATAAGTAAAATGAGGTAGATATGGTAGGAATAAGTTCCTAAAAAAAAAAAGCCACAAGCGTAGTCTAGCAAGAAAATGCTTCTGAGAAGGTTTGGTTTTGTATTTCATGGGTAGACAGAGCCCCATTTAATTACACCTTCCATAAGCCTTCCCAGGAGTGAGGGTGTGTTAGAAATTAGTTCTATTTCATGATGTAGTTCACTTCCTCTCACAAAGAGCTGTATTCAGCAAAATGAATCCACCCTCTTATCCCCTGTTTAAAGATTCTTTCTCAAATATCTTCTACTTGCTGTAGTTGGACTAAAGATGCTAGCTTATATCTGGTCTTGTGTAGATAGACACATTTTTAAAGTAGATAAACCCAAGAGGAACCTGTGGTATCAATTATGCTGCTCACATGCCTTAACAAATAAGCCTCTTACAGATTCTGTTGTAAAAATTGAAAAGTGTCAGGAGACGTAACTGTTTTTAAATGTGATGATGAAAACACTGGAAGTGATGACCTGTCATGTGACTGGTGTAGGTTAAACAATTAGCTACATTCAGACATAAATGCAGTGTTGGAGTAGGAGTATGTGAACCAGCCATGACATGTATGCACCGGATTTAGGTAACGGTGAGCTATATTGAGCACCAGTGCGGTGTGTGTGTATATATATGTATGGTGTGTGTTTGGGTGTATATATGAAATTGGTTTAAAGATCATCTCGTGAGGAACATATTGCAGTCACACCGGCTACCAGCAAAAGGCATGTTAGGATTGACACAAAATACAGGCTTGCTCCTTGTAAATCTCCAAAAGGTGTTGAATACATAGGAAGCCAGGAGGTGTTGGAGGAAGGGGAATTTTCTTAAATGCTATTGTTTCCCTTCACTTTACCAACTTCTCCTGCTCCCTTCAGGTTTAATCTTTGGGGAAAGATACTGCAAATCTGCTTGTATCCATGCTGTTAGCTCAGTCATTGACTAGGATAATAATCAAGACTGTAATTAAGCTTAAAGGATCTGTAGGTCTGTGTACTGGTAATGCTGTGATGCAAAATGTTTATCCCTGGTGGCAGACTAAGATCAGTGAAGGCTTCAGCTTCTGGTATATGTTTTTTCTTTAGTTGTAAATACATGCTGATAAATTCCTAAAAACTGTATTCTGTTTTTAAACTGTCATCTTCCTCTGGCTCCTGGTATGTCATGAAAAGTAATTTAAAGTTACTGCTGTCTAGCTCTTTTAAGAAATGTATGATGCTATCTTCCATTTTAAATACAGGTGCAAATATCTAAAATAATATAGGTTATGTTCGTAAAATCCATAATAAAAACTAATTTCTCTAGGCTATTTTCAGTTAATAAAGAGGTAAAAGAGGATGAGAGCAGGAGCTTGATTTAACTATCTAAATCTGTTTTGCTTTTCCTCCAATCCCCTTTTCTGCTTTCTTTTTTCCTTGTTAACTGTACAACTAGCCAAGGGAAATTGGACTTCACTGCATAAATCTATGAACATTCTTTGAATGCTTTCTTCTTCCCTCATGTTGTCAGCATGGCTAGGGGACAGAAAGACAAGCTTTGACATACCATAATAAGATCGATTTGTGGTTTTTTGTTAGTATTTTTGCTTTGACCTTTATCTGAAATTGGCTGACATTTTTACAGCACTCATTCTTCCTTTTCTGTCCCCGTTTGCTTATGGCCTTGTATTTTACAGCTAGAAATTTGAGAATGTTTTTTTAAGTTCATAACAGATGCAATACAGGACCTGACTTACTGTGAATCAGCTGGTACTGCTAAGTCATGTTGGCACATTTATCATTCAGTTATTCTCTGGTTAAGGATATACTTGAAGACTTTATGATCTTTAGTAACTTAAGATATGTTGTACAACAGTCCTCTGTATTTCACCACTAAGTGTGAGGGTAACATTTTGTGTCTGACCTGGGTTTTACGAAACCACTGAGCCTTTAGCTGTAAATGAAGTCAATCCAGATCCAAGTTCCTACTGAACATCCATTGACAGTGTTCTGGAATGTAATAAACTTGAGGTGGTGAATTATGTTGCAGAATTCTCTTATTGTTCCTCATTGTTTACTTTGGAAATCACTGTAACCTGTTTTCAAGTAGAGAGCATTTATAAACATGTCTGAAAGTGAAGCTATACTGAGAATTATGGCTATTTGATGTCATAGTTTTGCCACAAGAATATGCCATGCGGTATAAATCTGGCCAGATTTTTTATTTTTGATAGTGTGTTTATAAATCATAGAGCAAGCAATCTGTCTAGACTGGTACCATGTGACTGGTAATATTTTCCTGCTAATACTAAGGAAATAGGGGTCACATATGAAAATAGAACCGTTTTCAGCCGTGTTCCTTTAAAATGCATCTGTTAAGCCTGCAGATTTGGAACATGCTGTTACTCTGCTAATGCATGAGAAGTTACAGTACAAAAATCCCTTGTTGACCTTCTTAAATTAATCTCTCCAGCATTAGTTATTTCCTTATTTTCAGTGGGAAGACAGCTGAGTTTAAATGTGTACGACATGTTTAAGTGGCAAGATTGGTGCTCATGAAGTTTATGGTCTAAACTAAAATCAAGTTGTCTTAATACAAGAAGAGGTATTTCTGTTTTGTGGTACTGCTGTGTATGTTTGCTGTATCTATGTATGTGTGGCTGACTGCTGGGAAAACTGCTGTGCAGTAGCATACTAGCTCTGGATTTAACCCTCTGAGATTTTTACTGCTGTTTGAAGCCAAGCTTTCAGATCTTGGCAAGTCTGTCTTTATTTTGTTTTATGAAGGCTGTTTGCTTTCCTTAGCACTTTTTCCAACCTGCTGGTCTCTACAGAAATCCTTTGAAATGGTATATAAATGCCCATGCTCTATGTACATAGATATAACATTGCCATTTTGGTCTTGTAATCTCACAAGTCTAACTGCTTGAATTTGCACCCTGGAAATGTTCAAAGACAACCATTTTAATCTGAGGTGTAACTGGTTCTGTCATATGTTTCTAGTGAAAAAAAAAGGTATCATAAAGCACCAAGCAAGGACTAAGATTTTTTGTTGTTGTTGGTTTTGGTTTGCTTTTTCCATTGCTTCACTCTGCTTCAGTGATAGAAAATTTCAAATGCAAATGAGGAAAGTAGATCTGCATAGCCATTACATATCTGTTGCAATCAGTATATTTCTTTGTGGCATGACAGAAGTCTTTGGCTTTTAGTTGTGCTGTGAATCATAATCTCATGATCTGTGAGTATAAGCAGAGCTTGAAAATTTTGTACTGTAGTGGATAGTGAATAGGAATCCTTCAAAAGATGTGTCTTTGTTTGTGTGGAATATAAACTTAATTAAATACAGAATACATAACAGGTAATCTATGAAGATAGCTTATGAATGGTATTTTTCTTTGAACCAAAATATCTAGCATTTGTTTTAAAGACAAAAAACATAGTGAGATGTGATGTGCATGTATGTACGCATTACTTTCAAATTGTTATAGAGACTGAAGATAAAGTGGTGATTCAGAATCACCTTTACTGGCCAAATTTTTATTGACACATACCAAGTACACAGAAGTTCTATTGCTTCTGGATCACTCTTTTTCATTTGTATCCAGTTTGTAGTAGTGCCACACATAATGTGGTCCTAAAACTTCAGTTACTTTGACAATATAATTAATAATTCTTGTTCAATGTACAGTAATTTTGTGTGAGACCTATAAACAAAGCTCTACACTTTTTTTTACTGTATTTTCCAATATTGCAAATTAGCTTAATTCTAAATGAAAAAACATAATTATTTTGAAACCAATTGTAAATCAACAGCAAAATACCAGTCTGTTTCTCTGTAAAAATACACTTACATAAACAGTCTTTAAAACTCAATTTTATTGTTCTCATGGAGACCTAAGCTGCAGAAATTTGCTGTATCATAAAAAGTAGATGAGAAAAATAGCGTTTTGTTGATGAAATAGCATTTTCATGTACTTTGACATGTGAGCTCCGCTCTACTGTTACTTAGGTTTTACCTTTTACAGTGTCTGATAAAAAAGCTGTACAGCTAAAGATTGCATAAAGCTTTTCAAAGAATCTGATTAAGAAAGTCTTAAATATTTAGTTGTTTAGCCTGGATAGCTGGTACATAAAAGCACAGAGTGCTCTCCAGAAATAGCTCTCAAGAAGTGTGCTCTGGAGTGTTACAGCATCTTGGGTTGTGTCAACAAGAGCACAGTTGCTCATGGGAAGTGATCATCCCCTGCTCAGCATTGGTTAGACCATGCCAGTCCTGGGTCCTTCAAGACCAATATTAATGAGCTGAAGTGAATTCAGCAGAAGGCCTCACGGTGTTCGTGGGCAGGAGCTCCTGCACTTGGAGGGTCAGGTTGAGGCAGTGGGGCTTGTTCAGACTGGAGAAGAAGCAGTTTTGAGGGGAGCTAAATCATATAATAATCACAGATGCATAGGATATTTTGGGTCAGAAGGGACCTTTAAAGGTCATCTAATTCAGCCCCTCTGCAGTGAGCTGAGACATCGTCACAGGATCATTAAGGTTGGAAAGATCCTCCAAGATCATTGAGCCTTGGAGTCTTGCTGGTCAGAACCCTGTCCGACCTGACTGAGTATTTCCATGGTGGGACATCTATTACCTCACTGGAAAACTTGTTCCAGTGTTTTACCACTGCCATTGTAAAAAAAGTCTTTCTTATTTCTAGTCTGAATCAATCCTCTTTTAGTTTATAGTCCTTATCCCTTGTCCTATGGCAACAATCCTCAGTAAAAAGTTTGTCCCCATTTACCTGCAAGAAGACCAATGACATCCGTGGTGGGACAGTGAGAGACAAGAGATGATACAGACTGAAGCAAGGTGTGCATCTGGATGTAAACAAAAAGTTGAGGACAGTCAGGCACTGGAATGGGTTTTTTTCAGAGAGCCTTTGTGGTTTCCGTAGCTGAAGGTTTTCATGGCCCAACTGGCTAAAGCTCTGAGCAAGCTAACCTGACCTGATAGCTGACCCCACGCTGAGCAGGAGTTTGGACCTAGAGGCCCTTTGAGGTCCCTTTTAATGTGAATGACTGATTCTGTGGGCGATCAATGCAGATTTTCTACAAGGCAAATGCTGGTGCAATAAAGATTTGATTAGTCTATTGAGATGGATCTTATCCAACATATTCCTAGTGATTTTCCAGCTGCATTTTGAAAAGCTATGCTTGATATAGAGCAGTGGTAAACCATGTTTAGCTTCTGGAATAAGGAGAAGATGTGGATACAGCTGAGGAAAAAATATAGGTGTACTTATGAAATTTTATTTCTGATTGAGCATTACAGGACATCCAGACTCATGTGTCTGGCCAGCTGGGGGTAAAAGGGTGAAGGGAAATGTCTGTAACACTTACTTCCCTTTTCCATCTTCCACATCTTTCACTACAGAAATATGATTGTTACATTTCTTGTGAGGCTGTGTCTTAGAGAAAATTATCCAAAGCATGGAAGATTGGCTTTTTCATATTACCATGCAAGAATTGCCAGGTTTGCATAGAATTTATCCATAAATCCTACAATCTAATGGAAATATTCTAAAAAATAATTTATCTTCCAGTGCGCTCTCATGCCCTCTTCTATTTGGAAATAAGAATTCTCTGCATCTCCCTACTAGCAGTATTAATGCTTGTATCAGCTATAGCATTTAACACCCCACAGCAGATTGCAAAACAGGACTTCAAAAATGAAATTTGCCCTGTTGGAACTTTAAGACTCTTACGAAACTGCTAAAATCAATGTACTGTACTAAGAGGTTTTAACAGAGTTGTGTAAGTAAAATGTCTCCTACAATCATCCTCCTACATATGAAAAAGAATATTGGTTGAATACAAACATGATGATGTTGACATTTGTTTAGCAAGAATCAATACCAACTTACTACACATCTAATTTTAGTTCTAGGATAAATGGATTTTATTGCTTGTGTTTCTCTGTGTACTAGGATGTACAATATCATTATTCCAAATGACAATCAGTCTTCTATTTTGTATTGAGTTTTTAGTAATTTTCTTAGGTGATTAAGTTAATCACCACCCTTCACTAGCATCTCCCTTATTTTTCATTCATACATCTCAGACTTTCAGAAAGAAATTACTTAATTTGTTTTTATCTTGAGAAAGGTTGCATCTGGAATAATAAGATCAAAATGTGATCTACTTTTGCTGTACTGTTGTTCAACATATCTGTCATATTTGATTTCTTACAGTGAAAGATTTTTTTTAAGACTGAATAGAAATGGTTTGCCAAAATGTCCAGAAAAGCCTGAAAGACACTGTTCTCTCTTTGTGGTGAGTTCTTCCTAATCTCAATCTTTGTTTGTGCTGGGTGTTGAGAATAGAAATTGGATTGTTATTGTGTGGTTAACTCAGAGCTGCTCCCTAAGCTTGTACATTGCTATGAACATAATCTCAAAAGGCTGGTTTGAGGGGCTGAAGGGTATGGGTGAACCCCCAATTTGGATGTTTTATGGCAGTATGTGGACACTCACTGAACTTCCACGTAGGCATATGTACCAGTCATTTTCTCTGCTACAAAGACCAGCTATGTTTCCTCCTTGGACATTTTACATCCAAACAATTGTTTGTGCAGCACTCTCTGTACTTCCAGAATATTTGGAATTGCACAAATGCATCACTACTGTTCAAGGCACACAGCAAGTCTGTGTGCCCTCCCACCAATTTTGCTACATTACAGCAAATTCTAACCAGGATATTTTAGGACACTCATTTTGAATGCATGGCTGCCAATTTAAAGTGTTGAAGAGATTTGTTAATGTTGTATAAATGAACTCACTGGCAGTGAAAGCAGTGCGTACAGGTCTTTTTAAATGTTGCATTTTAAGCAGGAGTCATAAATAATGAGGTTCTGATCTTGTGCAGGATTTGGGTAGCAGTGAACTCAGGAAGGACATCTATATCACTGTGCACATTATCCGAATAGGTAGGTATGATGTTTTATTTGTTAGACATTTGGCAGTAGATAAAAGAAAACTGCTTGGGGCTAGCTTTTGGATTCACTATAATAGCTCGATTTTTGAATAAACTTTTGGAAAAGAAAATGCCTGGTTTTTGTTGGAAAATTTGCTTGGATTTCTCAGCATTGTTTTATGTTATTTATCAGGTATACTGCTAACTGAGTCTAGATGCAGTATACTTTGTCACTTTCACAAAACAAAATGAAAGTGTTGAAGATGAACCATTTAAAGATGATGGAGCTGTCATTGAGGAGTTCATTCTTGTTCCGAAGTGTAATTTCAAGCATCCTTTAAACATAGAAAAGCTTGTCTGGACATTTAGCGTACCTCATTTGTATTGGATATCTGATGTATATCTGATCTTGTTCAGATGAATTTTGTCTTCTCCCCGACTCCTTTAAAAAGGAGGAGAGGTGAAAAAAATGGACAATATTTCATAAAAATTTCAATCTCTGATGCTATAGACAGATATCAAGTCCTCTAGAAAAAAGTGGAAGAGAAGAAAAGTGTATGCTTGTGTGCTTATTTTAAGAAGTCCTCTGGGCTGTACTGATGTGAAACAATAATCTTTGGGTCTGCTTCTGACCTCTTAGATATATTGTTTTCTTTGTAAACTGCCTCTAGTTGCATCAGTACAGTACTAAATATAACTTTTCTTCCTATTTTTGAAAGGCATTTTGGTTTGAAGTGTAGTCACTGTAATTTATGCTGAGTTCAGAAACAATTTGTTACAAAGCAACAAATTGTTACTGAATTGTTTCTTTCTTTTACAGCCGCGACAAATAACTTTCTGTGCGTTTTTATGCTAATCTGATATTTCATCAAAATACAGTGGTTTGGTTTTTTGGCAAGATTTTAGAAAAGCTATGGTAAATTCTGATGTAAGTACAGTTAGAAGAATAAATGTTTTAAAAATATTAAAGAGTAGGGTTTTTTCAGTTGTATAAGTTTCAAATATAGTCACAGTCAAGTTCATATGTGAACCACTGAAATATGAAAAAGTTAAAACAACATTTATCTGCTTTGTGGCGTGAAAATGAACAATTACTCTTCAAGCTGCTGTGATGCATAGGGATATTTGGAGGAGACGTTTTCCTGCAGCAACTGCAGCTATAGGGTTTTTTTTTGACAGAAATTAGGACTTGGTGGGAAAGATACATAACTGCTAGTGCACAATTGAATAAAATTGATAGAAAGAGGGCAGTTTCAAATGCCAGGAACACAGCGGGAAGATTGATAAATTGTATTTAAATCAAATAGAAAAGGCTAGAAAAAAATATTTCATTTAGAATCTCTTTTCCTTGACTGCCTTCTTTCTTTCATTACCATAAATTGTTCTTCTGCCCATTGCCATCTTTTCTCCCTGTGTTTCATCTTTCTTTATTTTTCTGCAACTGGTCAATTATCTCCATGCTTTCCGATTGCCTATAAGGAAATAGCATTTGATTACCAAATTGTAATGGTTCAGTCATGCCTCTCACATAAATGATAGACAGCAACAACCACAGTAAAATAATTCTTACCAGACAGTGAATGTTGAACACTCTGTCATGTTTGAATTCTAAATTTAATTTGATAGTCTCATGAGGATTCTATGACTGGGTGTTAAAAAGTGGTGTTTGCTGAGTGAGGGTCATGAGAGGATGAGCGGAACCTCTGGTCTGAGGCCTCTCAGGATCACCACATACTTAGTGGACTTGCTGTAACATTTGCTATCTCAATGTAGCATAAAGTGGACCAGGTAGGTTCCCAATGGGAGTACACTTGGCACTGTCTGAGCTGGATTGCTTGCTGCGTCCCTTCTGTGGTTTGGAGAGACACAGTTCCATGGATGATGCATCAAGTATGTGTTTTGTTTGGCAGGACGAATGGGAGCTGGAGAAAAGAAAAACGCCTGCAATGTCCAATATAGACGGCCCTTTGGCTGTGCAGTCCTCAGTATTGCAGATTTGCTGGCAGGAGATTCAAAGGATGACCTTGTCTTAAAAGTCTACATGTAAGAGATGTTTTTTCTTAATTTTTGAAAGTACCTTAGAGTCATTTGCATCTGAATCAGTAGTGTTAAATGCAGTGTGACTAAACAACTTTATCTCCTTTCTTTTCCAAAAATGCACAGTAGCTGGGTTTTTTTGGCTTTTTCTAATCACAGTGTGGAAATTTTGGCTAGTTCTACAGGTGTGTTTATAAAGTGGGTTAATAGTAAAGGTAAAGGCCACATCCTTTGAGGTATTTGTGTATATATCAGCATTTTTCACATTATTCTGGAGCTCTCTTATTATGGCAACATAAAGTGGTTTTCGGACTTAAATAAGTGCCTTGTGCTGCCAAGGCATCTAGTGGAAGTACTTTGTAGCCACAGAAAAAAGAAGCCATCAGAGTATCTTTTTGTGAAATAAAGCAACTTTATAATGGGAATAACAAAAATATAGAAGGCAGTTAGTGCTGGAGAATGAAAAATTAAAAGTAGGTTTAAAATTGAGTGCTTGATTAGGTAGTGGATTTTGGCTGATAGCAATTGGCAGAAAGTTCAATTTTCTAGTAGCAACTCAATGCATGCAATTTCCTACTGATCTTGGACATTATAGTAAAAACTGTTTGGTGGAGTGGTTTGGTCTAATTACATATACCTGGGACATGTATTGTCATGTGTGTGAGAAAGTTCTGCCCTTCCCAGGGGTAGCACTCAAATCTTGAAGGCATGGGTGCCTTTCCTCTGTCTCCATCTATGGTGAATTAGAACTGCTGGAATCAGTGCTGCAGAAAAGCAGCTTAGTGCAACACTGGGCAGATGGACTGGCTCTTATTTAGACTTCCAGAACATTAAAGTCAGATAAGTGTTCATTTGTGGTTAACAAATTGTTAGTTTTGTCTACCTAATTTATTTTGGGTTTTTCAAAAAATTTGCCTGTTTGTTTTAAGATAACAAAAACAATGGAAGAAGAATTATCGCTAGAAATCAGATCATTAGAGCCAGGTTTTCATCACAGTCAGGTTTTCCTTATGGAAAACCAGCTGTTTCCTAAATGTATACTGAAATGTAATTTGCTCTTTCATTCACTACCTCCTGAAGATAACAACATTTTAAAGTAACTTTGAAGAGTATAGCGCAGATTTTTCTGTTTACTAAGACCAGCTCTGAGTCCTTCTTTGGAGCGTCACATGATAGATTTCTGTGTGGGTTAGCCCTGAAGGATAGAGCTATACAGAAACGAACTTGGTCATGGCTGAGTTCCTCAACATAACTGTTCCTATCTTTCTCTTATCCTTTGCCACACGAAGCAGGTATTTCATGGTGCCTCTCTCAAATGGCAAGGGCACTGTTTCCCTTGAGACAGGCAGTTTCATGGGGCTTTGCTAGCTCCTATTGTTTCATGAGCTAAAGAGGATGTATTTAGGGATATGTTGTGAAGTTGGTCTGATGAACATGTGTTTCCATTTCAGAATTTAAAAAGTTATAATTTTTCTAGGTGCAACACAGAGAGTGACTGGTATCAGATCCATGAAAATATCATTAAAAAGCTGAATGCACGTTACAACTTGACAGGCTCCAATGCAGGTGAGTCATTTGCTGCTTTTCTGTTACATTCTTAAGGGCTTCTTAGTTTGCAAATTAAATTACTCTATTGTAGAAAGACTAACATCTGTGAAAGAAACATTTTTGCACACAGAGAAAAATAGTCAGATGAAAATGTAAAATATTGCTGTTCATGTGCACATTTAAAAATAAAAAAAAATCACTAAATTTTTTTCAAGGAACTATGTAATATAAACTTTTATTCTGTGCTGTGGAGCTACAGTTTGCTGGAGTTTTGTTTAGTTCTAGAGCTGATCAAATTATTGATGCATATTGCTTGACATTTCTGCTTTACATTTTCACCAGGAATATAAAATTAGCCATAGACATCACTGTCATGTTTTAGGAATGGGATTCCCTGGTTTAGTACTCACACTAAAAAGAAAACCACGAGCCGCTCTCCTGCCCCCTCTGGTGGGATATGCAAAAGGCA
This sequence comes from Camarhynchus parvulus, assembly GCF_901933205.1. Classification (NCBI taxonomy): domain Eukaryota; kingdom Metazoa; phylum Chordata; class Aves; order Passeriformes; family Thraupidae; genus Camarhynchus; species Camarhynchus parvulus. The sequence goes on along the minus strand of NC_044586.1, from coordinate 44,140,290 downwards.
GAGATCCTGAGGTGGCATAAAAACAATTCACTGGAAAGAGCAATGAGATAAGAAAAAGAAACAGAAACAGCAGCAATATTAGTAAGAAAAGTGTACAAAAGAGGGTGATTAACATGCAAATGCTCACCAAGGGCTTGGCAACAATCAGCAATGGTGGATGAGTTTTCCTTCCCTCCAGGCTCGCTGTTGACCTGAAGCCCCACTTCCCCTTCCTGGAAGCCAGAGTTCCTTACTTCCACACCACCCATGATGTTGCTGCTCTAGAACAGCAACCTAGACAGGCCCACATGGCTCCAGACCTCACCCCTCATGGCCAAAACCAGAGCAATTATATATTATACTTCAGAAAAAAATAAAAGTGCAATCTGCATTCCTGCTGGTAGCTTTGCATTCCAGCTGAGCAAGATGCAGAGTCGTAATTTCAGAGCTTGCCAGTAGTCCTCACGGTCAGCTGTATGTTACTGGATCTGTCTGAGATAAATTTGGACGTGAGACTTAAGGAATGGGACACAACTGACCTTTGTTATTATGAGATGGTGGTTTGACTCACAGGAGATGTTGAATTTGCATTTTTTTGTTTTCTTTTTTTAATATCAACTTGCTAGCTTCTCTGAATGCTGTCATTCAAAGGGGGGATCAAACTTGAAATCTGAAACGGAGGCTTATGAGTCTATTGTCTCTGTATTCAAATGTTGGTTTTCCCTGTGAAATGTCAATTAGTTGAAATATGATCATAGAAAGATCTCATTTTCAAGGTTCCAGTATATTGTGTTTGTAATGCCTTTCATGTAGCAGACTTCATGCTTCTTTGACTTGATTACAAGCACAATGGTTATCTTGAAAATGTATGTCTAATCATCTTTAGAGGATGACCAAGAAACACATAAAAGCTCATTTATCAAGACGGAAGTTATATGTTTAGCCATTTCTAATTAGATTGTTTTCTCATATAGAATCTAGCCAAATATATACATATATTTAAGGTTTAGAATATCATGGATCTTCTTGGACAATAAATATAAAAATCATGTACTGAAAATAGGATACATTACTGAGTAAGTTTAATGTTTGGCTTCTTAACTATGTTAATCAAATTCATCAAGAAAAACTTATTCTTGGTCATTCTGACTGTCCCTACTCTGTGATACATTGCTAATTCTATTCTTCTCTCATGAAATAAAGTTCACAGTTAAATATGCAGTTCTTAGGAGACATTGGATAAATTTGAATACTCCTAATTATGTGAATATTCAACATGAAAGACGTGGCACATGAATTTTTTTACCTGTTGCAGGAGGCTGGAAACTAAAGGTAGCAAATGGAAGATTAGCTGCATTTTGAAAAGGTTTGTCAGGGTGAGGGAGGCAAATAGGCAAGAGCAGCACAGAATTCCAGCAGTGGATGTGAAGGCTGGGGAGAGAAAGAGGAAGTGAGCAGTAATGCCACTTCAAGCACTGAGCAAGAGAAAGATAAACTATGGAAGGTTATTTATAGCACGCACGTGAAATTCATTCTCCTGTGACTCCTTAGCAGCCTGAAAAAGCACTTGCAAGGTTTTAGCAATATGTTCAGATACTTCTGCTGACACCTCATGGAAAATATTGTTGTTACACTGCTTTTTATTTTTCATTTGCTGTCTTTTTCTGTGATAGTGTTCTGTGGCTGGTTCTGAAGCCTCATTAGCTTTGGCTGCCACCTTGTTGTTGTCAAAAAAGGATAACACCTTGCGTTACAGGGGAGAGATGTCTTTTCTCTCTCTTAGGAACTGTTGTGGGTATGAGCCAGATGTAGGAAAACTTGATTTTTTTTGGTTTATATCACACTTGCCCTTTTCAAATCACCTTGAATACTTAGAAAATACTTAGAAAGGAAGCATGGTAAAAACAACAGCAAAGATGCTTCAGACTATTGTCTGTTCTCTAAACGTGTTCCCTCTTCATATTCCTGTACAGTTTATTTCAAGTCAGGAGATTTAAAATGCTTTAGTTCCCACAAATTGTTGTGTCCTCCTGCTAAAATAGTTTATCAGATAGTTCATAATATTCTTCAGGAGAAAAAAAAATCTTCCACTTTTTGTGGCAATCTGAAAAGGAACCCAAAATGTACTTTGAGTGTCTTGCATGTAAAATGCATAGTGACATACTATAGCACTTCTATTTACCACTCAATCCCCCACTGCCAAAAACTCACCTTTTCTGCTTCAACTCATGACAGTTCTTAAGTACAGAATCTTCTTGCATCTTATTCTCAGTTTGGATCTAAAAAGGATCAAATAAAGGCAAATGACTGCCATTTGTTTATAAAGCCCAAAAAGGAACAGGGCACAGATGTTCATCCTCTTTCCTCTTCTTGGTGGTACAGGAATGGAAGGAAGGATGCACTCTCATGGATAATTTAGTATCCTTTGCTGAAGTGGGAACTGGAATGTGTTTTCTGTAAGAATTTCTAGCCTAACAGAGTGGAGTAGCAGAGAGTGGATGCAATTCCCATTCACCACTGGTCTTTACAGCTGATGTAAGGTATCACATTACTGGAAAACACCTGGTTGCCTGGTGTAAGAGATCAAATGGATATTGCAAAGGCCAAATTGTACAACCTTTGCTACATTTAGTAGCTTTCTTATTTCTTACATAGAGTTTCTGGTATTTGTGGAATGTCATTATTACACAAACCAGATTTCAGTAATATCTGGAGCAGAGTTTGCTGTAAAATCTATTTTTTTGTATAATTTTTTTCTTAGAATTAGAAGCTGGTTACTTTGTCTTAAATGTTAAATGCAAAAAACAGGGGAAAACCTAACATTCCTGCATAGACATCACACTTAATTGCATCAATTTTATGAGGAAAATAGCACATTTCTATTTTTGTATCTGTAGAATCAGAGATCTGATTTGGAAAAGGATTTTCAGTCAGTCTTGCATGTCCCAGATGAGCATGCTAATTGCTTGGCTTCTCCAACTTCCCTGCAGCAACTATTCAACTTTGTATATGATCTGAAAATATTCATGATACCATGGGGAAAGTGGAAGTGGCTCTAAAGCCTTCTGAGTAGAACATAATTTTCTTAAGTGTGATCTATATTCATGTCCTCTTACCAATCTCTCAAAGGAGAGATTTAAACCTGGATCTCATGATATATATTAATGTTCTCCCCATTGAGTTACCTGATAAAAATCATATTAAAATGTCCATGAAATGCACTATGATTTTTCTTCACATTCCTATGAAAAGAAAGACTGAATGACTTACTTTTAAAGGGATGCAAGACATTCTGTTTTACTCTGCTTTTCCCTTTAGGCTCCTAATAGTCTCAAATGTAGGCTTTTCTGTAAATGCTGATTAGGATTTCCTTATAACAAGTCTTGAAAAGTTGCATGTGCCTCATGCAGTAATTCTTGGAAACTGAGGAAGGGATACATGTGCTTTTCAGTTGTGACAGCAAAGGAGATAAAAATCCTTTCATGTCCCATAGAGATTAAATTACTGATGTAAGAAATGATAAACACCTCTGGCTGCTCTGTAGATTTGAACTTGTGTGGAGTCCATGAAAATAACTAATGTAGTGGGAAAGTCCCTGTGCCATTATCTTGGAGTGTTCATGTGAACTAGACAAGAGTGATGTAACCTAATTGCATTTATACTGAATGCAGTGTGGTTTATTCTGTGGTACCAATGCCAAACTTACTTTGCAACTCCACTGGGAACATTGTTAATTATACATTAATTGATGTGAGCGCTTAAAGCTAGAATTCCTTGGTTGAAGCATGGAGAACTTGAAGTCCATGTGTTGACAGATGTTTGCTAACACTACCACCATGAGGAAGGATAATCTGTCATCTTAAGGAGGAAAGCTATTCATCAGATCACACAGTAAGCTAGGCTGGAAGGGTCCTCTGGAAATTGTGCTCCAACACCAGCAGAAAGAGGAACCCACCTTAAAGTGAGATCAAACTTTTTTGAGGTTCATTGAGGTTGCTCATGCAAAGGCAAATAATTTTCATTTTAATTCAAACAATCTAAAGTAAGTTTCATAGAACATCTTTCAGTTTAGGGAACAATTTTACCTCATGTGTGGGAGTTTTTTTTCCACAGTATACCTGTCAGCTGCCACTGAGTCTCAGTCTGGCTCAGTGGTCATATAAGGCTTGGCCAGAAAAGACATGAGGTAGAGCAGCCCACTGCATGAACTCATCTGACAAGATGTAAATTCTGGGGCAGGTATGACAATGGAGACAGCTGGTTAGAAACAGTGATATGTGCTTTGGGGCTTCCTCATGCCTGTTCACCTGCATTCAGCAGCCCCTTGGCACTCTGATGATATCATTTCTCCATGGTTACTGTCGAACTCTGAGAAATTTAAGGGAACAAATACTTTGACTGTTTCATTTCCTCTTTTGCAAAAAGTAAGCCTTGGCTTATAAATTCCTTGGTTTGGAGCAGGAAGCCTGTTAGAGTCATTATTTACCTTGCAGGGGAGAAACTGCAGAGTCCCCTTAATCAGGGAGCATCATTTTTTCCCACTTGTGAAATGAAGAGCTACAAGAGATCAAATGCAGCAGGGAATCGCTAGCTCAGTATAAGTTCATAATAAATAAATAAAAAATAAATACAATACGTATAAAATTATATATATAGATTTATATATATGCCTTAAAATTTATATATAATTAAAATAAAATACATATAAAGTAAAATGAATAAATTAAAAAAAGGAGTAGAGCTGTGGTAACTTGAAGTATTTTCTAGGTAACAGCAGTAATCTATGTTTACGTGACACTGCCCCAGCAGCTCACAGCATTACCACACTCAGAATTGTTGCAAGGAGAGCTTTTTCCTGTGAACCAGCACAAGAAATCTCAGATGGGAAACTAAATGTGCATTCCCTGCTAGGAACAGCTATGAGTTTTAGCCAAAAAGAAGGCATAGGCTTACAATGGAGAATTGTCTGGAGCAATGACTGGGGAACAATGAGGAGGAATGATAGCTGGAGAATGATAACACGAACTTCACTGAGAAGGTAAAACAGAATGAAGTACATAACTTTCAGGCAACTCCTGGGCATATAATTAGAGAAAAGATTTCTGATGTTTGTATTTTATCAACAAGGTTCTCAGGTGTCAGCATTGCTTTGAAATGTATTTTTTATCTTCACATCGCTAACATTTAAACAGCCAGTGCATTTGCTTAGTTACTCTAGTTCTAGGACAATTTAGAAATCTGTCATTTTTAATCTTTGTTTTGTGACAAGGAGATTGTGTATTCGAGTTTGATGTCTTTAAGACTTAGTTGTCACTGAAGGCTGCTGTTTGAAATACATTTAAAATAAGGATACTGCTCTTATGTGCTTCACTAAGTATACAATGAATTAAGGCATTCTTTTTTGTTCTCAAAAAATGCTAAAGCCAAAAGATTACTCGTATAAAGAATTTTGCACATAAAGTGTTGTTCCCAGATCATTTGGCCCTGAAGAGATAAGGGTGTAATAGAGTTAAATTCATGTTGTTTTCAGAGAAGAAAGAAAAAAGTGCCATTGTGGTCCTGCCAGGGAGATCTATTCAGTAGAAACTATGATTTGTTGCTCAAGTTAGTACTGCAATAATAGAATCATAGAATTGTTGAGGCTGAGAAAGGCCTTTAAGATCATGGAGTCCAACCATTAACCCAGGGCTGCAAAGAGGGTCTTTTAAATATCTCCAGGGATAGTGAGCCAAGCACTTCTCTGCGCAGCCTTTTCCAACGCAACTTGTAACTTGAGAGTAGAGATGGACCCCACTTCACTGCAGCCTCCTTTCTGGTGGTTGCAGAGAGGGATAAGGTCTCCCCTCAACTTCCTTTCCTCCAGATTAAACAACCTCAGATCTCCCAGCTGCTTCTCATAAAAACTGTGCTCCAAAACCTTTCACCAACCATGTTGCCCTTCTCTGGACATGCTTCAGCACCTCAGTTTCCTTCCTGTGGTGAAGACCTCAAAACTGAACACAGGATTTGAAGTGAGGACAGGGGAACAAACACTGCCCTGGTCCTGCTGGACACCCTGTTGCTGTCTGTGATTCAAGTGGCTCTCAACTGAAACCCAGAAATTCCTAGCTAAGGCTGCACAATAACAATAGCTGGCTCATATTTCTATCTTGGAGTTGCATTATGTTTTTATAAGCCTTTTCCAAAAATTTGTTCTACTTGTTGGATAGTGTTGACTTCCTTCATTTAATCTACTAAAAGAATACAAAGTCTTCACACTATTTCAAATGATTAGTATAGCACATACACAAGATTCTTCTTCAGAGAATATATTTTTAAGTTCTTTACGATTGTTACCTAGGTTCTTATGTTGGTGGGGATTTGATTTTTAACATTTTGTTCAGGTACCTATTAAACATCTGTTTCCTTTGAAATAAGACTCATAACTGGAATGCAAGTAGCTAAATTTCTAATACAATTCTGTTTCCAAGAAGGACTGAACTTCATGAAGGAGAAAATAGCAAGTGTTTCCTTGGAACCTTTTATTTGCACTAGAAGCAATATAAACCACTTATAATTGCAGAATTGTGTATTTTGCACACTCCACAGTATTCTAGCTAACCATCTAGTTTGTAAAAATGTAATTTAAAAAAGTTTGGTGCAAGATGGTTCACCTTTGCAGTGTAACATTGTAGTGTGCAAATGGGTGCTGACACGCCCAGTGACTTGTTAATAGAAAAGGGCAGCAGTGGCCTTTTATTGTCTTTATAGGGTAGTTTGACTAGATGCTTATAATAGTAACTTAGCCTTTTGGGCCTGTATCCTTCATCCTGTCGTAAGTCTGGCAAGAAATACTTGAGATTCTATCATTTACCCTGTAAAGAAATTCCCAGCCAGTTTTCCTATGACAGCTAAATCTCATTTGCATTTAAGTGTTTCTGTTCCATTTCAGGAAGAAAAATCATCCCTACTTTATACACTTGAGGGCATTTCTGACAAAAGTCTTGACAAAAGAGCTCAAAGAACGCTGTCAAAGTGTTGCAATGGCATTCATGCATTCTTTTTTTAGTGATCTAAACCCCAGAATTTTAAGCTGAGGAGAAGAGGAGTTTGGAGTTTAATTTGATAATTCAAATTAATCAGAATGAAGTCTTCAAAAAGGCCATCAAAGACTGAATCTACCTCTCCTTCTTTACCTCTCTATTCCCAGACTGTAATTTGTGGGATTTTCTACACAGTTTTCTGTGGCCAAGATTTATACAACTGTTTGTCCCAGATCACATTAAATCAGTAAACCATTTGTTTGTGCAAATCTGCTGGTTTTACCTTTACCTTTTTACCTTTGCACTTAAAACACTACTGGAAATTGGAACACCTGTAAGCCCTCAAAAACTTTAACATCTTTAGGCAGCTTTATTTGGACAGATGCCTTATCTTATTACTTTTCTTAAAATACAAACAGTGCTGAATAACATTCTGTCTGAGGTTTGGTTTTTTTTCCTTCTATCAGTTTTCTGAGCAGCTGCTAGGCATTTTCTTCTTAATACGATCAAGGATTCTCTGCTGCCAGTAGATAGAAGCTGACTGTAAATTATTTCCCCTGCCCCCAGAAGCCCAAATGCAAATAAAGTTGGTCTATAAGCATAATGAACAGATGCCTTTTGTCATTACTAAGTGCAGAAATCAATAATGCAGTACAAAAGCTGTTTGAAGGTAAAATGACAAATCTAACAAAAATCTGAGACGCTTGTTCAGCAGATTGACAATTTTCTGCATTGTCTTTCATCTGAACAATAAAAATAATCTGTCTTGTGTTGAAATTTAGTACAAGTTAATAGTAAGAAATTTCATGTGCTTGCAAAAGAAATAAAAGTATATCTATTTGCAGTTCCTTACAGAGTATTGTTGTAGTGGTTTCAAAACTGGGGTAAATAAAGAATAATAGCTAACACAAGAAATTTTAATTATCACTGGGGAGGTAATTGAAGCTTTTTTCTGAGGGGACAAAGCTAGACTACATACCTTATTAAAAAAATATGCCAGTCCTTCAGAGACTGGATAATCATTTTTGTTATGTGTTAGCTCCTAACGTTCTAGAAATGGAAAACGTATAGTTATGAAGTTGTTGATGGCTCCCAGGTGTGAAATAAATGGTGTAGTGGTCCTATCAGCCACAGTCAGATGGAGTGTATGGTGACATGCTGCAGATCTCTATTTTGCTTTGTCTGTGAACAGCTGTCCCATCACAATATGCTCTGATTTTTTTCTAAAACTAATAATTTTGCTTTGTGCAGTCCCCCTGCTGTTGGCAGGCGTGCAACCCACTAGATGAGGCTGCCCAGAGCCCAATTTAACCCGGCCTACAGCACTCCCAGGAATGGGACATCCACAGTTTCTCGAGGCATCATTTTCCAGTGACTCACCACCCTCACCATAAGGAATTTCTTCCTCACATTTGGTCTGAAGCTCCTCTCTTTTAATTTAAGGGTGATGTGTTTCAGCTTGTGAGTTCCCCTTCAATCTACTTTGTTTTGCAAGGTGCCTGAGGGAGTCCCTCTTAGGCTGAATCTGCACCCTTCTGAAAATCTGAATGTGATGTGTCAGTATGTTTTAAATTATGTTAGTTAATGCTTATTGATATTCCAGTAGCTCAGTTTATAATAAACATACAAACTCCAGGCCCTTGTAAAATGTGAATTATTCCATCTTTTTAAAGTACCTCTTCCTCATGATTTTTATTACATTTGCATGGTTCCTCAGTCATGATGGATGTCTACTTTCTTCTGCAAGTGTATTGCATTTTTACAAACCCATGAACATGGAATTGCTGTGGCTTGCAACTGGCCACAGGCTCTGTGTTTAGCTGACAACAATGTCCTCTTTACCTGTCTGGCTTTGGCTGGCTGGACTTGTCTTACCCTGTGGTGTTCTGACAGGAGATTTGTTCTGACTTGTAAAAGCATATATCTAATGACAAAATAATAAATTTTATCTGCCTTATTATAGCTCTTGCTTAGTTTTGTGCAGTCATGTGGTGTATGTATGCTTTGTATTTAACACATACCTATGACATGTAGTTACTCAGTGTAGAGTTAACTAGCTCTAACCCTAGAGTAAAATGGAACACAGAAGAATAAAGACAAGTGACCATAACACACCTTGGAAGTACTGGCACAGGATGATACTAGAGGCCTGTGGACAGCTCACCAGTGGCTAATTATTGGTCATCGAGTAGTGTGAGCTTGAGAGCAGAGTGAAAGCAGTTCTAGGGGCAACCCTTTGATATTTGTTCCTTTTGCCCATCTCAACATCCTGAAAGTAAGAAATTCTGGGGAATTCAGGCAACCTATTCTGTAATGTGGGCATCACACCTCAGTAACAGTATGCCTCTTATGATTTTAGGTCCTTAATGGAGGGTAGCCTGGGTGTCTTGCAAAATTAGTGGAGTTTTGACAGAGCAATCTGAATGCTTACCTGGGTATTCCGTTCTTTTCATTGATTATGTAAAGTACATGTGCTCCCAGCTTTAGCATTTTACCAGATTTATCCGTTCTACTTCTCATCAATTCCCTTTTGTTTGACAGCTTTGTTTGACAGGGTCCTCAGTGGCAAAACTATTAACTTGAAGACTTGATTTTTGGAGGTCCTTCAGATTTCCTTCTCTGTGCATCCTTGATTTGTTTCCATTCTGGTTGACTTTCATTCTTTCCTATTAACTGGCCTCTTTACACCATATAACATTTTTAAGTAACTTTGCTATCTGTAATCCAGTTTCCTCATTTTTCTGGAAAGCTGGGGAATGCATGCCATTTATATTCCAAAGATGTATTTAAACTATAGGTAAAATGACTAACCTGTGTCGCAGGTGTGTTCACTGAGAGATTTCTTGATGCTTTTGGATGTATAAAGATGACTCTTCATTCTCCAGCAATGAATGCCATGAAATACAGAGCTCTATATCTTTCTTGCCTTGCATGAGCAAGTGCTTCATATTCTTGACAGATAGCTTTTTTCTGAAGTTAAAACTCTTTAGCCATTGATGAGGGTTTTTTGACATCTGATTTTAAAGTTAAATAAAATTCTTCAAGGGAATCTGTGAAATTTGTACTGAAAGAAAATTGAATTTGGAGTCTTCAGCCTTTGTTTAGAAAACACAGTAACTTTACACCAGGTGGTGTACAATATCTGATTAATGCTGTTGTGGTTGATGTGATCTGTAACAATAGCAAATGGGTTTTTTTCAGGTTTCCAAGGAAACAGTGCAATGGGGGCATATGAGGGCATGATTATACATGTGTATGTATAACAATTTCTTAAAATATAAAAGCAGCAAGATTTGGGGGTGGACTAAATATCCATATTTATCAGGAAGCTATACCCAGCCTAGCTCTTCCCATACAGCAATGAAAAACCTTACACCTGCTCTAACAGAGCCTGAATTTTGCTTTGTACCAAGCTTCTGTACTGTCAGCTAGCTATGGTGTGGTTTTTCTCACCTGCCCAAATAATGATTGTCACTTCTTCCTAAAGGTCATTCACTGTATAACCATAGAACAAATTCCCCTACAAAAATAATTAATATCTATGGCATTAAATACAGTCCTTAAAATAGAAAAGACTTCACTGAATGCTTTTCCTTGTAAGATTTGTTTATGTACCCAGTTGGAGATGTGTAGGCGAGCTGTTTTTCATGAGAAGGAAGGTTTGGTCAGAGTATCACATTCTCTGGAGTTGCCAAAATAAGAAAATGTAAGTATAGGTAAGGGGAAAAATATAAAAGTTGTCATGGTAATTATATATCTGATCTGCAGGAGCCTGGACTGGCAGTACATAGTACAGAGTTTTGAGCCCTGATTTTAGGAACTGCCAGACTCCAAGTAAATTTATTCAGTAAACGAACAGTAATACGATTGTAGGGAAAATTTCTTTCAAAGCCAAAAGGATTGATGACCTTGTTGTTCAGTCTGTGTTGTACATGTTATTTGCTTCATCTTAATCTCGAGTTCGTTCTGACTCTTCTTCTGAGTTGTTTATCTCCAGTTGTTGAGTGCATACAAAGAGTTTGCTTTTATCTTCTCCTTGATCTGTATGTTGACACAGAATATGCCGTAGTAATGCTGAAGGTCAGGCAAGATTAATCTTTACAAGCTGTATCATTCTGACACTTGCCTCAGTGATTATATTTGCAACAACCAAAAGGCATGCCTGTTGCTTTTGTTAATCTCAACTGTAATGAAGTATGCTCTTTGCAATTTATCTGTATACTGCAGATGTAGTAGAGGAAGTTATGCTTCTTTGGTTCTAGGGGAATAAAAATTGGAAAATTATTATATGGCCACTCTTGCATTTTGCATGTCTTCTGGCAAACATAAGAAAGAATATGATTGATTAAATCTGATAAATGTTGAACAAAAATTGTAATTTTAGTCCTTATGAAATTACTGTTCCTAAGAATACCAATTATGCTATATTAGCTTACTAGAATATTTTTCTTCAGATTTTGGATAAATAAATTGTATAACTCTGTATGAGGTGATATAAAGTGATGCACTGTGATGAGACTTCTGTGTTTCACCCATAGCTCAGGGTGAAAATTGCATGTGTACTTTTTCTTGCTTGTCAGTAAAGGCAGGGTTGTGTTGAAGGAAGTGGAAAATTAAAATGGTAGCAAATACTCTGATTGAAATTTCTCCAAATTAACCTCTTTCTAGTTCTCTTTTTAGTTAAAATATTAGTCCATTCCTACTGATATAATTTTCCTTCATGTCATTGTGGTTCAATTACACATCAGTAATAATTTGCTTATGTTTTCATAGGTAGTTGTTTTCAAGTTTTTACTGATTTTTTGATGTTGATACCCTTCACAAATACACTTGAGAACTGAAGTGGGTTGGCTTCCTCTGAATTTCCTGTTCTCAAGAATGCATATATACTTGCAAATATATAAAATTTTTAAGAAGCAATTTGTTTGAATGTCTAATTTTTCATTGTTTTTCTCTTCTTTTTCAGGTCTGGCAGTTTCTCTTCAGTTGCTTCATGGAGACATAGAACAAATTAGGAGGGAGTATACATCCAGATTTACCCATGGAGTATCCATAACAAGGAAGCTAGGTTTTTCCAATATTATAATGCCTGGTAAGTTAAAGAGAAAACTATCCTGATAAGCAGTAAAAGAAAGAACTTAGGAGAAATTACTTGATTTTCAAATGCATACTGTGTTCTGAAACTTCTTAAACGGTTCCTGAGACTTTTATATTACCATTTTTTCATAAAGATAGCAGAAAACTGTGTCCCAGTGGCCCCGTTACATTATATTTGTAGTTGCTATGCCAGTGTCAAAAAGCTTATGGCTCTAGCAGTCTGTTTTGAGAGATGGAACCCCACTTTATAGAAATGAAGATGACTGAATGCAAGATTGCTGAGCTCTATGCAGGTAAAAAGATAACCAGCAGAACCAATTCATGGGAGCTGGTAGCTTTTTAAATAAAGACTCACAGAATTTCACTGGTACTGTACAGCTGCTTTCATGAGGTTTGTGTCTCCAATACTGGAAATTACTGGAAATGGACAATAATATAGATGTAGAGACTTCATTTTGTGTATATTATATGACAGAATAGACAAATACTTAAACCAATGCTAAGGAAGGTGCAAAGATTGTGTCAGTGTGACTGTGAAGAAGCAAATATGGGAAGAAGATCGCAGAACAATTTATAACTACATCCCTGAATTAAATTTTGTAAATGTTCAGTGGGTTGCTGAAAATTAGTAAGCAAATGTCTCTTTAAAGGAAAAGCATACTTTCAAGCAGATCAGTTTGGCATGATTATGGTGTTATGTTGTTGCTGAGAAATGTTGCAGGGAGGAGCTCACATCTTCGTTTCAGCTGAGTCCACGCATACAGTCTTGACTTTCTCAAATGTAAATCATCCCCATGACTTTCAGATTTTTAATAGGGACTATCTTCTTCATATAAAGATCTGTCTTTGCATTCCTGTGGACCTAAATCAGAAGTAAACTAGGGTTCAGAGGCAAGAATAAATAAACTTTCATACTTCACTAATCGAGGAGGTCTTAAACAGGCATTTGAAACTCAGTAATGAGGCTCAGCTTTAGCTGTGGGCATGTATTTCTCTTGAACTTCTGCCTGAAACTTGACAACTGAGAATTCACTCTTGTGTGCTTACTGCCAATTAAACATCTGTCCTTCTGCATCCTTGATCAGCACTACTGGTCACTTAAAACATGCACATAGCACAAGTTAATAAAACAGTTTCAGCACTACAATGATAATGGGATAACTACAGTATTTAGAATAATGAAATGCGTAAGTCAGGTGCCATTTAAATTGAAGTTAGTTTCTATATATATACCTAATGGAAGCAATTCAGTTGACATTTTATGGCTTATTAGCTAGGCTTTATTTGTTGTCTTACTGTTGGATTTGAAATTTGAATAAAATGGGTGTTGTAGATAGTCTGGCAGACAGCAGTGGAAGCAGCTTTACTGAGCACACTGTAACTCCCATTAGCAATCATTTCCCCAGTTATCTATGATTTAGTGACCTGCTGCTCTGTGTTATCAAATTTGCTGTGTTCTATAAATAGATCTCTTATCCCTTCATTTTCCACTTGAGAAATAATGCAATGTACTAAACTGCAAGAAACATGTTATAGCAGAGTACAGTGTAATCAGCTGCTGGAGGAGTTTCTTGACTCAGTTTCAAAGGTTTATGCAGGTTCACTTTGTCACTGTTTTAGTTTAAAAAAGAATATATGGGTTCTGGTATACTGCTTTCTCAGTCCAATTGTATGCATGCATTAATGAGTTTAAATAATGTACAACTTCTGTGTTTGCTGGCATAGAAGGGATTTCTCCTAAAGAGAAATAATAATCTCAGTCTTGAAATTATGGGTTTCAAGGACTAACCAGAGTAGTATGCCCTAGGCCCTGAAATGCCCTCAGCAACCCAGCCTTTGAAATGCTTTTTTAATTTAAAGCTCCCTTTTCATTCTATTTATCTTCTAGTGGGTTTTTTTCTCCACAGATAAATTAGAGAACTTCATCTTTTGCCACTAGAAATGGTTATTAATTAGATCTTATTTTATATTTTTGTTGAAAGGGTGTTGCTGTGGCTAATTAGCACTTAGGTTAGTGTTGTGAATAAGACTCTCTTGAATTATTCAATAAGAAGTGCTTCGTGCTGCTAAACTGCAGTATCTCTCTTCGAAAAGCCGTATTTTAAGTCTCTCTCCTATTCTGGTGTATTTAAACTCTCTCTGACCTTCCTTTTTTGTCATACCAATCCTTTTCTCTGTGGAGGTTTTGCTGTGAAAAGTAACTGGGATCAGCATACGTGCCAAACCAGAATTGACAATAATAGTGCATGTTTTTATAGAGTAATGCTTTTTGTGTCACTGCAGCTTGACAGGCTGAAGCCACAAAATACACTATCCAGGACCCTTGGAATTTCTTAATGAAGAACTCCAAGTGTTTTAGGAAATGAAGTAGATGGATGGAAAAAAGTATATGGCTATGATTTTAAAAGGCTGTGAAATAGCTAACTTATTTTATTCTAGCCAACAAAAGAAGGGCAAGTAGTGCAAGTGTCAACCTGTGAAGATAATCAATATGCATTTTGCAGGTTTGACCAGGATTTCAGGGCAGACTCCGTGCAAGCATTGGTAAATTCTCTTCCAGCATTCTAGTGTGGTTGTCTGCAGATATACAGCCAATACTCTCAGGAAGCTTTGTATGACATTGGTGGACACCTGTGCTCGCACACTGAGTTTCTGTGTTCACCATTTCCTGACAACTACATCATTACTTAGTATATAAAAATTCAGCATTTGATATTTACAAATGTAGTATACTTTTGAGGAGCATTCTAAGTTAAATGCATAATAGGTAATGAAATGTGAAAGCCCTTTATCTATGCATACTTTTACCAGCTTTATTGCTATTTTATGTAGTTCAGTATTAGGGAATCTCTTTTCAAATTTGACTTAGAGCACCTGTATCAGTGCATGCCTTCAGTGCTGTTCATGCTCATGTGTTATACACGTGCATGTACATGTTCTTTGGTACCATTTTGGAAAATACCTAATTCTGTAAATAAGCCTGATCACTAATATGTGTTGCCTGAAGTTTTTAGAACTGGAATAAACCCTAACACAGCTGTTTGTCTAAATGAGGACTTAACTGGCTTCACTAGATGCCCACTCTCCCAGTTGTAAATAGACTAAACTTTTGTATGGTAAGCATACATACAGGTGCATGTCTTCCTTTGTTGTGCATTTCAGATCAGAACTGCATCTGCTTTACTTTACTTTCAGCTACACTGTTCTTAACTGTGCAAAGTCTATTACTGGGAGTTTACTGGTAGTTGTTGCCTTAACTACTTGGTATATTCAAAGACAAAATCCATTCAGTGTCATATATAAGCATTTAAAATAATCTCATCATCTTCCCGTAGAATACTTTTTTCACTAAGCAATTCAGTGAGGTCCAAGCCTTCCTTCCTGGAATTTTACCTACAAACTTCCTCTATGTAGCTTTGTCTGTAGTAATATGACAAGATAATTCTGGCTTAAAACAGCTATAGATTTGATTTTGAAAGGCTCTGTGACTTAGAGACAGCAGATCGAAATGTCTTTATCCATAAAATGCACTTTGGTGTTTAAACAATTGGCCTGTTGGCTGTCATCTCAAAAGAATTTCTCAGGTGGATATCAGTTAGCTATCCTTTTTTCAGCTTATGATCTGAACTGGTGCCATTACCGCCGCTGCTAGCTGATCACCACGTGCTTTGATTTAAGGATAAGAGTTAATATTTCTTCCTGTCCATCTAAATTATTAAACTCATATGGTATTAGAAGAGGTTAAAGAATTGGTGCATCCCTACAACGGCTCTACATTGACCAGTGTTTATCTGGACAATGTAGAACCAGTGACCTGTACACAAGCTTAGAGTGATATCTGAACTGGGATCTAGAGCTGGGCTAGTCAGTCCTGACTGGAGAAGTCTTGGCTTGTAATACTTAACCTGGAATTTTTTGGTCCTTTTCTATTTCTGTGATAAATTTTGACAAATATCATTGCTAAAAATTCTACATGCAGCTGTACTATTAATTTTTGTAGAGTAACTTTCATTCTTTCAAACTTATTTGTCCAAGATTACAAGGTGCATTTTGTTTCAACATTGTCTTTTTCTTTTTTGCATTTTCTGCTCATTTAGCAGATAAAATGAGGTGCCTGGGATATTACCGTGCTTTTAAGTTTCCTATGTTAAGCTTTCATATGCTCAATTTAGGAAAAGTAACTGAATTTTTTTCCCATCACATCTGCATTGCTTTATGTTTGTCACCTTTTAACTTCATTAGATGTCCTTTTGCTGTCCAGTTACATCTCCTCAGATCCTGTCCTTCAAAGCTGCTGAATGTACTAGTCATGCTTTCATCTGGATTATTAAAAGGTTTTTTCATGTCGAAGTACACAGTCACCAACCTTTCTTACTATTTTCAGAAGCTTTTAAAAATAAAACTAGAAATAGAATCTTTGTCTTTTTATACAAATGGTGTCACAAAATGCTATCTTTGTGATAACCTTCATTATCAATTATGTGATTTTTGACTAGACACAGTCATTCTTTCAAAGCATAGAAAAAGGTTCTGCAAAAATGTAAAGGAAGCTATGGAATAGGTTGTCCTCATCATGGTAAGTGTCTGTATCTACCAGTGAGCTTGGAATTAGTAAAGAGCTGTTGCTTCTAGGAGAAGAAATCTATATCTGACACACTTCAACATTTTTCTCCCTTTAGCAGTGGAGTGAATTTTTCCAAACTTTTCTTTATACTATATGAAGTACAAACAATTTAAATTTAACTTCTGCCACTGGATAAATTAGTTTCACAAAATATGTTTGAGCAATATGGTGGAGTAAAGGCACACCCTGCATTTTGACCTTTCATAAAACTGTAGCGCTCTAGGAGGAATATCCTCTGCTTTTCAAATCCTATTTTAATACTATTTAAAAACTTTAATCCTATCTGTTGAAGGAATTAACATTTATACAAGTCACTGGAGAAAAGAAGGGCATGATGTATTTGGTTAGACAAGTGCAAGGAACTTGTGTATTGTTTTCCTTCTCCTTTCCATCTCCTCTGTCTTATTTTTTTAGTCAATTAGAAACTGAAGGGGAAAAAATAGAAGAAAACTATGGAAAGGGAAGACAAGCCAGAATTTAATTGTACTTCCCTTGATATAAAATCTCTGGAAATGAAGAATGGGGAAAAGAGTCTTCTGCAGTTTGTGGTATTTGAAGAATAAGCTGGCTTTCTACTGAGTATAGAATAAGTAGCAGTGATGCATGGGAGGTGTATGCAAGGATAGTTATGGCTTGGAAGCTTTTCTTTGATAAACTGGGTAAGGAACACTGGCAAACCAACAAATTAATGTTTTAGCTCTGGTAAAGCAAACAGTCTTTCAAAATTGTGTTGGAAATATTTTCTTTATTTTGAAGTTAGACAAAGTCAACAAGTCAGTTTTCTGTTGAAAAGTTTGCAAGGTTTTTATTCTTTGCTTGTTTAAAACAGCTTGTTTTACATCTCATTGTTAGAAGGAAGAGGAAAAAAGTCACAGAACAATTGGGTATTACATGGTAAATGTACAATCCATTTGAGATATGAAAGTATTTGAGAATTCCTTGTAAAGGGCATTTCATTTGCTTAAACAGATGTTTTCTGGTGAGTGTGTCTTAGAGCTTGTTGAATGTTTCCGCAGTAAAGCTGAAAATGCAGATAATGTTTTATTAAAAAATGAAAGTAAAGTAACTGAAGAGAATACTAAAAAAATCAGTTTATTCATCTCTGATTTAAATGCCAAAGTCTAATTAATCCAATAATAAAAAGGCAGTGGTATTACCAAAGTGACCAATGCTCCCAAAATCCTAACATATACAGAGTTGTTTTAATTAAGTTTCCCATATATAACCAAGAACACCAGTCATAATATATAAACTAGCTGCTAAATAATAAAAATAGTAGAAAATAAATAGTAGAAATTGCCTTAATTTTTTTCTGCCTATTCCCTATAATATACCTAAATACAGACACACAACCTGCCCCAAATAGTTCTTTGTCAAGTGTCACCCAGAAGGTCTCAGTCTGAGTTTTTCTTTGTATGTATATATTTAAGCACTAAATAAAAGATTTTTTTGTTCTAGAGTCATGTGTGTATATTACTTATAAATATTTTGGATGTGTGCAAAACTTGCTTGGTTGTTCTTTGCCTCAGTGATGGAGAAGTGAAGGTATGCTCAGTGGGGAAAAAGCACTGAACAGACAGCTGAATGGTGGCTGTCACAGTCTTTAAAACTCAAACATGTTCACTGGCAGCTTCAAGCATGTCAATGAGATTTGCCCTCCTTTTTGAAAGTGCTGAATATATTCCCTGATAAGCAGCCAGTCAGTCTTTCAGTATCTTCTAAAATGCAAAACAAAAAGGAAATTGTTTCAGTAATGGGATTTCATTTCCTACAGTGATGAAATTCTTTGTGAAATGCAGCATGCCTGTGTGTCCTCCTGAGCTGCTGTCGTTAAGAATGCCCTTCTCTCAGATAACATTCTTTTGTATTACAATTTTCACGAATGATCCCAGATTGCTTAACTTGATTTTTTTAAAATTAATTTTTGTTTTTAAATTAAATGTATAAGAAATAAGGAAGGGAGGGCAAGAGAAAAGAACAGTTGAGTGAAGACATGCTAGTCAAACTAAAGGACAACAGGGAAATGCAGAAGCAGTGAAAGTATGAATAGGTGTGCTGGCAAGAATATCGGGATGTTGCCCAGTTGTGTAGTGATGGGGTCAGGAAGGCTAAGGCAAAGTTGGAGCTAAATCAGTAAGGGAATGCAAAGAAAAATAAGAACTTCTGTAGGTATTTCAGCCAGAAAAGAAAATAAAAGCATACGCCTTTTGATCAACATGACTGGTAAACTGGTCTCAGCAAATGAGAAGAAAATATTTTTGCCTCAGTCTTCACTGTAAGTCTCTCTTCTCAACCTCTCAGATCTCTGGATCTCGAGGCAGGGACTGAAGGGAGCAAAGTTCCTTCCTCTGTAGGAAAACAGTAACCACCTGAGGAATCTGAACATCCTTAAGTCTGTGTAACATGGCAAGATGCATCCCAGGGTCCTGAGGGAATTGGCTGATGTAGTTGCCAAGCCACTCTTCCATGATATTTGAAAAGTCATGGCAGTCACATGGAGTACCCAGTGATTGTAAAAAAGGAAATATTGCATCATTTTTTTAAAAAAAGGGTAAAAATGCCAAGACAGGGTGCCCAGGGAGTGTAGATGTCCTATCCCTGGCAACATTTAAGGACAAATTGGAGAGGGCTCTGATCAACCTGCTCTAGTTGAAGATGTCCCAGCTCATTGCATGGAAGTTGGACTATGAAATCATCAAAGTTCAACTGCCAGAAGGGGATTAGCAGGACGGAAAACTTTACTAAGCTTCCTTAGCACTCTCCTCAAGTTAAAACTTAAAATCACCTTCTGCTGCTTTTTTTTAAATATCCTCCCACTGGCAGTTGCTACACAACTCTTTTCCCATTCTACAAAGTATTCTAAGGATCTTTTCTCTAGAATGTTTTCATCCACAAGATTTACATTCTGGGTTAATACCATTTTGTCTGTTCCACATCCAGAGTTTTTCATTCCATACAACTGAAATTTTTTTAAGACCTGTTCAAGATATGTTTAGAGTATAAAGCATCTCATTAGCTTCTATTTTACATAGATGTAGATGAACAGGAAGTTCCTTTAAACAAAATAAGGTTTTTTTGCTCTTTTGCAATTCATGATTCTAGAAGTCCTACAGTTCTGAGCAAAGCTTTCAAAAAAGCAGTTCCAAACAAAAGCTCCTAGTGAGGTCTGTATACTTATTTTTAAATTAGTGGCTGTTGTCAGGACAGCAGTAACTATCAGAGATGCTTGTTCAAATAGAGTCATGCTGTGTTTTGTTACCCTACTAAATAATAAAATTGAAATTTATTTCACTAGAAAGCTTTTTGAGGATAACTGGCAAAATAAATTCCTGTTTCTAACAAAGACACTACCTTTGATCTTTGACAGCTATCTTCTGCTTTAAAACCTTGTTTCATATTAATATGCTACAAGAGATTCTGCAGTTCTAAATATGTTTGAAATATGAGAAAAGTCTTATTATAATATACATGTTGCAGTTGCAACTCACAGATTTGTCAGTGTAAGTTTAAAAACAATTTTGTGATTAAAGATCATTGCTTTGATGCTTAGGTTAGGTGCAAATGTTTCTATAAAAATAACAGTACAAGTGATAGATTCATACAAAGACTCTCCTGAGGCTTGTACTGATCTGGCTTTTTCCTGATGTTGTTTCCATCACCTGAGGTTCAGTGGGTGCAGTTAAGCCTCTCTGGGCTTGGTGCAGTTTACACACAGGTCCAACTTGGGAGCAGCAGGAGACCAGTGCTTGTACCCAGGTCCTTGATAGTGATGATGGAGCCTCCAACCCATGAAGGAAAGGGAGGCTGCAGAGGCATCCCATAATAAAACTGAAGTGGGCATAATAGGTCCCTGAGCATACATTGTTGTCTCCAGCCTGGAAATTACTTCTGGCTCTTTTCTCTTTACTGCTTATAGAATATTTGTAGTTTATAGTTGGCAGGTTGAAGAAGGCTGACCCCCATTAACTGCATCCTCCAGCAGTCTTCTTGTGGTTGTTTTTGACTTTAATTGGCCTTTCCTCTTGTTCCTAATATTAGGCTTTGCATGTAATTGATGCTGATCAGGTGTCTGTCTCTCGCCCCCGTTCTGCCCTGGTACAATTCATTGCTAGTTGGATTGAAGTCATGAAGCTTTTGCTTCTTTGTAGGGCAGAATTCTTGAGCTATAATGTACCTGGTAAGCACCTACAGCTAGGACAGGAGGGGTTTGGGGTTTTTCCTCTCCTGGCCCGTGGAGAGTACTTTCAAGATAATTTTGCCAGATCAAAGCTGTGATGTATTGGCAGTACCATACAATGAGGCAGATACTGCCAATGCTGTGCTGTACACATTTCTATTCAGCAACTCAGACATTTCAATTCAACACCTTTCATTTACAATTAAATTCACGTACCAGAGTGGCTGTCCATGCAGAATGTGCACTGAAAGCTTGTGCTACATCAAAATGTTATGTCTGTATTCACACCAGTGCAGCTTGACTTTGTTGTTG
The DNA here is from genome assembly GCF_901933205.1 of Camarhynchus parvulus. NCBI lineage: Eukaryota > Metazoa > Chordata > Aves > Passeriformes > Thraupidae > Camarhynchus > Camarhynchus parvulus. The sequence continues at coordinate 44,119,079 of NC_044586.1, read as the reverse complement.
TTGTTAAGTTCTGTGGAATTTCAGTTTCCATATGGCTTTAACCCTTACTTAATATTAGAAACTCTTGTAGGAATTTGTCAGCCTGCTTTTGGTGAAAAGGTGAAATCATAGGGTGCTAACTAAGAAGTCCCAAAGTGTTTGGCTTATTGGGTCGCTTCTGTAATTAGGACAGAATATAACCCTTTTCAACACATTCAATTGCATGATTGTCAGATGAACAAACAGCTTCCCTAGACACACTCCTTGATCCTCACAGTTCTGTTTTTTCCAAGAAACAGCTTATTACTTCCTACTCTCCTAGGGACCAACACCAACGTTTTTATTTCTTCTTTGTTGTTTACCATCTCACACCCAATGTACAGCAATTCTCTGTCTCATCTATGCTGGTTGTAACATGTTAACCTCATTTTTTTCTTGAAATAGTGTCTAGAAAGTAGCTTTACCAAGATAAACACCTGCTTATGCAGTGACATCATTCAAATAACACAGAAATGCAACACAAGGCTTCTTTAATTTGCTTTTCCCTAGCTTCTGTTGAGTCAGCTCTTAACCTGCATGAAGTATCTTTGACTTCTAAGGAGACCTAGGTGGTTTAGCTCACAGAAAATGTTTAATGATTTTAAACATGTATGATTCACTATTTGATAGTTGTTTCTTACCCAGAAAACTGACAGTCCTAGACAAAGCTGATTTACGATGGGATTTGACTCTGGCTAAGAATGTTACTATCTGAGTTTGATCTCTGCATGTTCATTTCACAGTCTGGATGCCCTAAATTCAGAAAGGTGAAAGTCACCTGTCATAACAAGGGCCAGGGAATGGAAATGCTCCATCAGAGCAGGGAGAAATGAGCTGCCCTTTGTTTTGAAACAAATGCTTTCAAGTGCTCTAGATCTTTCATACCACTCAGTGTCATTATAGGTGGAGGTAGGTTTGTCACTTTGAAAGCTCAACACATTTTTTGATATTGTTTTCAGTTGTTTATTCCTGTACCAAACTTCATGCTGAAAACAGCCATGGGATGTTTTCTCTTCCTTGGAGAAGGAGACACTGTATTTCTCAGCACAGAAATGGGCGGGAAATAGTGTGTTGCTTTTTTCATCTCATCTAAACCTTTGTCTAAAAGAGATTTAATTCTGTAGGTATGTTTTCAACCAGTAATTAAAATCTGATGTACTGTGCTGTTTGAAATGTGCCCTTCCTATTTCTGTGTTGATTCCTCACTTTTGGTGAAGTGTAACACTGTAAAGTCTCAGTACACATACACCTGTAAGATTTACTTGAGTCATGCAGATAGTTTAGCTGAAGATACTTTTTGTACTCACCAAACTCTACCTCAGAACTGGTATTCAGCCGGACTTGGCCTTTCAGTGCTATTTATGGTTGTAATTGACTACCTTAGTGACAAGGAGTGATTTAATCCATCTGGTGTACTGGTAAAGGCAAAGATCCCACAGAAAAATGATGCATATTCTTATAATCAAATGTGTAATTAGAGTTACCATAAATAAGAAAGATCAGTTAAAGGAATATAGATATATTCAGCAATGTGCTGATGTTTGAATGCTTTATAGAGGATTTGGAATGTTTTTTATGGGAGGTGGAGCCACAAAAGAATGCCCTAACTTAATTTATATAGACAATCTCAATTTTTGGAGTGAGAGTTTCTGTTAAGGAGGATGGAAAAATGGCATTTGTGTAAAAGCTGAGTATGCACATAAGAGTATGGTAATTACCCCCTGATGCTGTCCCAGCCTCCAGCTATTTTCAACTCAAGGGATTTCCTGAGTCCTTATGATTGCCATTTTCATATCCTGTAGCTGATCCTTTTTCCACAATTTCTCCACTCCTTTCCTTTCATCATTTTACATTACTTACATTCATAAAATCCTTTGGAAAGCTTTGGGTTTGTGTTTGGGTTCTGTTTTTAGATTGCTTTTGTGTTTGGTCTTGTTTTTGGTTTTTTTTTTTCCTTACAAGTCCATCACCTGAATAACCATCATCTTTTGCTTATTTTAAACCTGTTTCCCACCAGGAACCAGAGCCTGATCTGGTAGTTGCTTTCACTTATTAGTAATTTAGCTCTTTCATCCTTGACTTCAGACACTCTTAAATGAATACTACCTGTATTTTGTGAATACTATTTGTATTTGTTCTATTGATTCTGTCTAGCTGTATTCTAGCCTCTGCCCATGATTGATTCAGGAGGTAACTGATAATAAGGTAATACAATGGCAGATTTCTCTCCTTGTTTATGGGCATGGGTCTTGAGGCATTTGTGATATGGCAATTTCTTCTTTTATCATTTAGATTGGGCTTTGGAGGAATCATTTAATTATTTTGCATCCAGTGATGTAATAATATTATAAAAATATTAGATGACTATAGCAAGATCATTGTTTCTGTTACTTAAAAATCACTGGAGAGTTGCATGCAGTAAAATGCAAGGAATGTGAAACATGAGAGTATTGAGGAAAGTTCAAGCAAGTCAAATTCTACATGGAAATTAAAATGAAGCTAGAAATTGAAGATGCATTAATTATTTATGTTACATATATTATAATTAATTTTACCCACAATACAAGTACACATCCCATGGTTGCCTTCCAAGTGGCACACCTATAAATATACTAAACTATCACACTTTCAGCAGTGCTGAGTGAAAATCTGCCTTATTAAAAGATTATATTCCCTTTTCACTAAACTTGCATTTCTCTAGATAAAAGCATATATTCTCAATTTCTGTTTCAACAAAGTCCAGAAATAAGAATTTTAGAAAATTCTCCTAATTATGATGCTATTCATCCTTCATTGTTCTGCCTTTCACAAGGAATGTTCAATTGCTTCAAAGTAGTTCTGGTAATTTTGTTCAAGAGCTGGATTCGTTTACACTCTTCACAAATAGATTCAGGATCTTTAAACAGAACAGGGGCTTCCCTACTATGGCACTTCAGTCACTACCAGTACTGCTTTCCCCCTGTCCAGTCCCCACTGCAACCACTCTTTCCTCTTTTCATCAAACTTTGCAATTTGTGTTAACTGAAACTAAAATAAAATTACTATTGATCTAGTCCATATGATCTGTTTGTGTTCTGACAGACTACTTAGTGTGATACTGCATGAACGTGCAAAGAATTTAAATTTAGATATGCTAACAGCCCTTGTGCACACCATATGGTACCTAGGTGGTGTTTGTATTGGATTTGTAGTTTAAATGTCCTGATGAAGAGTCTAATTTCTCAGAAGCCTTTCCAACAAGCAAAAAATAAACTAACTAAGCAAACTTTTTCCTCAAAAGCTTTGGAACACCCTATTAATGTAAAATATATAGAGATTTTTTTGATTACAAATTGTAATGCTCATAATCTGAGAAGACTGCCCTTCTAATGGAAAGAACACCAACTTCTTCGTTGTTCCTTTTGCAAAATAATATATTTCCTGTTAAGATTAAGCAGAAAAAAAGTTGTAATTAATTAAACAGAGAACTGTAACAATTACAGGCGAAAGAAAATACATTAATATTGCCTTAGATTAGAAGAAGAATTAAATGAGGTGGAACTAGACACTGACTTCAGTATAGCTCGAGGGGCCAATGAAAAGACCAAACAGACCCAACAAATTAGTAGAAGCCCCTAGAATTGGTTTAGTATGGCAAATAATCTTTGGGTTTTGAGAGGGATGAAGATCTTTTGCTTTCTTGGTTTTATAGTTTAAATTGTGGGTGCAGCACTATCCTTTGTAAGATAAAATGAAAATCTACTGAAGTACTGAAAGCAAAAGTAAACAAGTTGGACTGACTTTTGGACACATTGTTCTGTTTGGTTTTTTTGATAGGTGAAATGAGGAATGATTTATATATCACTGTAGAAAGAGGCGAATTTGAGAAAGGAGGGAAAAGTGTGGCCAGAAATGTGGAAGTGACAATGCATGTGGTGGACAGCAGTGGTCAAATTTTAAAGGTAACTTTGTTTTATGTTTTTCCTCGATGTAGTTAATTTTGATACACTTTTTCATATGTAAGTCTTCTTTTGTTACACTGATTGAAGAATACAAAAATGCTTTGGAAAGGACATGTTTATCTTTTGCTTTCTTTAGGTATTCAAAGTGTTTCCACTTTGCTTAAAACATTTCTAAAATTTCTATATAAAACCTTAATACATGTTTGTTTTATTTCTGTGATGGATTACATGATTGGGATAAACCCATAAAATTGCCAACCAAATAACTGATGATTCCATTAAGACGTTGGAAAATGTTGAAGCAAGATTGAGTTTGGGAAAATTTGTATTTCCTAAGAATTCTTCTTAGAAATATGCCAATTTTTATTGGGGTTACACAGAACAACTTTTCTTGATAATTGTGAATTCTTTGTGTCTGATTTTAATAAATTAGGGATTCTTGCTGCAGAAATCAGCACCATGTATCATTTAAAAAAATAAATTAATGTTCCTTCTCTTCTTCAAATTTTTTTGTATGCTGCTGGTGACGGCTTACAAACAGGCAATGGTTTAAATTTTAATTATTAATAGATGACTGTTTCCCAAAATTTTCCGTACCAAAAAGATTTCTGTTCACATTCAAACTTTTACTCGCATATTTTTATGTGGTTTTTGTTTTGTTTTAAATTTGAAAGTGGTATTTTCATATGTTTTTCATGATTTCATGGTTTGTGGGGTAACACAATGAAGAAAGCCTGGCTCAAATTTTCTGTTTGTGTATCTGAAGTGAAATTGTGCTTATTGATCCATAGCATCCAATATAGAAATGTTTTATATATAAACATAAGTGTGTGTGTACCTATTAAACAAAAACATGATATTGAGGTTATAATTGCAAAAGCTACACCTTACCTTTCCCACAGAGAATTAATAGATATCCCCAAGTCAGGACTTTAGACAAATCCATTTGTCTACCTTGCTATGGGGAGTCCATCATGGGTGTTGTAAAGGCAGCCAACATTTTGCTTCCTCCTGATCACAGAACCCACATTTATTTTCCAATGCTGGGACATACCACAGATAGTGCCAGGGTTACAGGCACATTTCAGATGATTGAGGATCTTGAGCTTGGGCTGTTCTGGTCTCAATTCCATTCTTTGTTTCTGGGGCATAACATTGACAGGACCGTGTTTTGTCATGGGAATCCACAACACGTGTGTTGCTTAAACCTCCCTGATCACCCAGTACCCCCGATAAACACTTCTGCTCTAAATTATGTGAATGATTCTTGCCATTTCTAATTGCAAATATAAAAAAAAAGCGCTGTTGTTTTTGAGGGTTACAAGATAATGGCATTTATGATATGAATGTAAACATTAAATAGTCTTCCTTGGAAGAGCAGTCCTTGATGACATTTTACCAGTGAACTAATCTATCCTTAATCATATTTTTCTTTGCTAGGATTTTATCTCATTTGGCTCTGGAGAGCCACCAGCCAGCGAGTACCATTCTTTTGTGCTTTATCATAACAATGGCCCCAGGTGGGCTGAGCTGCTGAAACTTCCTATTCCTGTGGATAAGTTCCGAGGAGCTCACATCCGCTGTGAATTCCGGCACTGTTCCAGTGAGTGCTGCTCATGACTTCTGCTAGTCCTCCCCTTTATGGCTGTAGTCAGCACACGAGTTTCCATAACACCTCAGGGAAGAGACAGCAGCATGAACTTTCTCTGTAATGCTTTTTTTACTAACAAAATTCTAAAATTTTTAAAACATTATGAAATGTTTTAGACATGATTTTGAGGTTAAAATTGCTGACGGGTTCCACATTCTGTGTTCCAAGGCATGAAAGACAGGTTTCACAGAGGAGGATAAACTTCTATATCTTGCTAAGATTGCATATTTTGTGGCTTACATTATTTGTTGTTAATATAAACTAAATTATTTCAGAATACTCTCTTCTGATTTAAAGTGAGATAAAAAAGGATGTGCAAATTGGAACAGCAATTCAAGATAACCTTCATCTGACTAGCTGCAGCTCTGGTGTACTTTCTTATGTTGCATTGTATACATTTATTTTGTCTATAAGGTATACTATTATCTTGAACTGCTGCTATTTATACATGCATTTCAGCAAAAGAAAAGGGTGAGAAGAAGTTGTTTGGCTTTTCTTTCGTGCCCCTGATGCAGGAAAATGGGAGGACTCTGCCAGATGGCACCCATGAACTAATTGTACACAAGGTAATTTGAATTAGCAGTCATTAGTAGTAATGATTCCACTGGAACCTACTTTAAATGCCCAGAGACATTAAGTTGAAAGTCTGTATTGATTATCAAATAAATTATAATCTTGTCACCATTAAACTATCCATTGCTGTTTGTTTAATATTCACCTTCCTGATATAAACTGCAATTAAATCTAGGTATGTGTTTCGGTGCATTGGTTTTCCTAAGTTCTTACTATTATATCACATTGTGTTATAATGAATTTCACAAAAGTAAGTTATTTTAATTTTGTGGAATTCTCTTTCCACATATAAAAACTGTCACTTTGTTCAGCAGATTTATGTGCTCCCACATAAAGTTTAGATTTCAACATGAAAATTTGTAGCTATTAATTTAATGTAACCTGTGCAAATTTGTTAAATTGGAATGCTATGTTCTAAAACCGAAGTTGCAACAGGCAAAGTGGAAATTCTTCAGTTTCTGACAGAAAAACAATGATTCATATAATTTAGAGATTTGGTCAATTGTTTTGTGCAGTACAGATATTTTAACTGGTTTGTTTCCACAGTGTGAAGAAAACGCAAACCTTCAGGATTCTGGTCGCTACCTCAAACTCCCCTTTTCAAAGGGAATATCCCTAGGAAACAACAGCCAAGCGGTAAAAACCACTAAGGAGTCCTTCTGGATTACGTCCTTTCTCTGCTCCACCAAACTCACACAAAATGGTAGGATATATTGATTATTTAAAACATGTTGAGCTGAAGTGAGTGCAGTAGCTAGTCTTTTCCATGCCAAGCCAGCATGGATGTACTCAAAAATAGCTTATGTTCTATCTATTTTGTGAACTGGTTTTCTTCATAATTTTTTTATATCCAGATGGAAACAAATGGATCATGATGAACCACTCTTTTTAAGTAGTTCAAGAATGCTTTTTAGATGACCATGATATTGGAATCAAATGCAGCACTTTGGAATCAGCTATCAAAACCCAGCTGCTTTAGAAAACCTCCTAATCTGTTTGTTGTAGATTTTTTATTAAATACTTATTGTCAGCTGTAGACTCTAGCAGTTTGTTTCTAATTAGGCATGTATTGCTTTTTTTGTTTCTCTTCAAACCAACAAACATTTGTTACTACTTAAAACAGTTTATACACTGGCTATAAGGAGCAGCAGATTTAAATACATGTGTTTACACACTCCACCAGTGCTCTGTGTAGAGTTCTTAACCAGTGTTATGTATAAAGTTCTTGAGGTTTTTGTTTACCTGCCATAACTGATCTCTGTGTAACTAAAACAAAAAAACTGTGAAACAGTTCTCCAAAAATTTCTAAATATTGTGTATTTCCTTGGTAATGTGTTTCTGACCATTCTTTGATAGACCCACAATTTTATATTATTACTTTGATCTCTTTTGTGTGTGAATATCTGTGACTTTACCCATCTTCTGTGTATGATGACAAAATTGCTAACTGCCTGCAAATTGGTTAAAGATATTTAACAAAAACTAGAGCAGCTTTTTAAGTTGAAATAGTGCTCTTAATTTTCACCTTTTAATAGCAAGTGTGCAAAACAGAACTGTGTGCAACCAGTAAGTGGCTTGTTTCCTTGCACACACCCATTTTATATTTTCATAGCAATTACCTTAGTAATGAAAGTTACTCAGTGAAAGATTTTCCCAAAGGTAGATAATAGGGAATCAGAGACTAAATTTGCTTCAGTTAAAGGCCTTGATTTAGGAAATTACATTAATCTCCTGGTACTTACACATGCATAAAAGTGCTGCCTGGAATTTACAAGTTGTCTCACTGATAAATAGTTCCCTGTTGTCTGGGGTTCTAGTACTAATTTTTATTTACAGTACAGAAGTTATTTTGTACTTATTTTAAGTAGATGTGTGACACAGGGCATAAAATTTCCTCCTATTTTTAACCATATTCTGAGTAAGAGGGTGGAGAATATCTGAATAATATTGATCCCCTTTTCAGCTCTGAAAGAGTTAACAATTATTTCAGCAGTACTTCAGAGGGTGGAAATATTTTCAATAGACAGGCTCATATTTTCTCCAAGGATCTTCTTTGGGAAGTTCATCTTGGTGAGTTTCCAAATCCCCATTCTTTTAAACAAAAATTTGCCAAAATCTATTGCATGCTCAGAAAATGAACATAGAGCAAAGCATGTGGATATTTGGTCATGTGAGCATTACTTCAGTTATCCCTGAGAGAATGTAGCTTATGTATTAAAAAACACAGGATTAAAAAGATCTGTGTATTTAATTTTTTTAGTAAACATTTTATTGGAATTTTTGAAAATTGCTGGCTATTTTTTAATTTGTTTTTTAATTTTGGAGATTTTTTCTGGATGTCTTGGAGATCCACCCATTGTTTACAAGCAACAATGTTCAGTCTGAAAATGAATTAAAAATTATTCTGTTGTCTGGCTATGGGGTGGGGAAGGACCCCAAACCCAGACTTGTAAAGGGTGTGACTGAATTAGGCTGCAGCTTTACTCGCTTGCTGGGAAATTTTACTCAGCTGTCATTCTCTCATTGATTGTTCCCACATGCCATCAGCTCTCATGCATATTAAAATTATGGGGACTGGGGGATGGAGGCTTGCTCCTAGTTGTTGGGATCCATAACTTCCTTACACTGGGTACTTTGGAGGGGCTATTAGGATTATTTCCAAACGATTTTTAGAGACCTTCTAACCAGGGGAGTCTGTGCGTTCATCATGGCTGAGAATGCATCCTTATCTAATCTTTCTGTATTTAGTTTTTCCTTCTCTTTTCCTTTTGATCCTGGATAGTTAATCAGTTAATATTAGCAAAAACTATACTAGCTTTTTTTATTATATTCTTAGATGGGTAGTTATTTTTCATTACTCTATAAAACTCAAAAGAGTGATTGAGAACACAGTATTTTTCTACTGAGTAGTTACTAAAACAGTCTTAGTTTTTGACATATAGCAGGGATTGTTGGCTGAAAGAGGGTCAGGATCCTTCCAGTAACTCTGAATATTTTAGCTGTTGGCATCCACTTGTTTCTCAGCACTGACTGGGGCATCCCTAGTCAGCAGCTGTTCAGCAGCAGAGCAGCACACCATACAGCATGGCAGAGGTGTAGTCCTTCTAGCTGCATTAAAAAAAACCAAAAAAACCCCAGTGAATCAATAGAACACAAGTAGCTCTGGGCAGCTTTCCAAATAACTCTAGTTATGGAGGAAGTGTTGGTGACCACAGAAGCAGCCTGTTGGAAGAGACATGCTGACTGCCAGTTCTGAAATTCAGTCTTTTCCTTCTGAAGTGTAGTAGTGTCATAACAAGTCAATTTCTGATGTCTCAGGACTTATATGAGAGAGATGGAAAATCATCCCAAACCACTTCCTTAAACTCATGATTCTAAACTTTCTATTAAACCTAGCTCTTTAGATTTAAATTACATGCTTTGAGAAGGGACATGTTTTATTTGGTAGGGATAATAGGTCAGGTGTAGTCTGTTTTAAATATACAGGCCTTGATGAAGATAATGCATTAGAAATATTTTTATTCTTCAACAAAATTACTCATCACCAGTGACTTTTTCCCTTTTCCAAAACTAGGATTTCCTAGTGGGCCTATTTCTGGGAACAGTTTTATATTCTCATGTCTCTTACTACATTACACACTGCTATCCGTTCCCCTTGTGATTCACGTCAGATTTTCTATTCATGTCATTTATGCTTGGGCTATTTGCTAATGTTATCTTAGAATGTCTTTCCTCCTTAGCACTTCCCTTGAAATAAATCCTTTGAAGTGAGTGTCTTACATTTGCTTTCTTTTTCTTTTTAAATCCCCTAACAAATCCCTAATATTGAGTGTTAACTATTTTCTATCAAGTTCCTCCAGCAAACCTATAAAGAAGTGTTTTTCCTGCTCTGAATTTATAGCTTGAGCTAATCTTGCTACTCGTCAGCTTGAGCTGAGGCTTAAAGTGTGGAAGTACATTGAATTATCTGAAAGACAAATGTAGTTCACTGGATTTGTAAATCTTGTTTCTTAAAAATTCCTGACAGAAAGAATAATAAGAGCTATAATTTGTCCTTGATCTTTGGGATGCGTCTCTGATGCATGTGTGGGACTCTTCAGCACTCAGTGCAACTCAAGGATGTCTTTTTTCCATGCCAACACAGCTTGAAGCAAAACAAAAATGTAACACATAAATGCATCAAAACAATCTGTGTCCATCAAAAGCAATTAAGGCAGCAAAATATTTGTGGAATCTTATGTTGGTTATTTGCCATTAACATCCATGGCAAAATTTGAATATAGGTGGAGATTTATTTAGTGTTAATAAAGTAAAAATTATTACTTAATTTTTTGTGGGATAGAGGAACTTCCCTGGAGCAAACCAGGAAAGAGATGACACAAAGATGGGTGTTGTTCAAGTATTACTTGAGTGTGAAAACAGTCTGTGGTAGAAAGCAGCCAAAAAGATGCTGAACCAAGAGGAAAACTTGCTATTAACTTCTTACTTTAATAACTACTGAGAACACTTCAGAAACCCTGGCTCCCTCTAACACAGTGCAGCGCAGTGATCAGCTAGACTGCAGCTTAAACTGATGGAAGGGTTGGATGGTGATTAAGGTTTTCTGCTTCAAACCACTAGGCACTGAGAATTTCTGAAAAGCTGGTCAGTGAAGCGTGGCAGTAGTAAACTCGAATATAAAAGGGATTTGGAATTTATTTAATTTAAGAATCAAAAATATGTGTAGCTTTTACTGAATACAGCTTGAAAGGAGCTCTGCAGATGTGTCTGAGTTCAGCAAGGAAAAACTGCTGAAAAACCAAGCCAAGTTTGCAAAACTATTTTAGGATATTGAATGGTATGGAACAAGAAATTCTCAATCTTATAGCAAGGTGGGCTTTTTAATAGATATGTGAAGCAGTAACATGTGTTCAAAGACTATTAAATGTAGAATTTACATTTAAGATATGTGGAAGGGCAGATACGTTCATTGGGCCATCCGTCCATGATGAATTTTATGGAAACATTTACAAGAAATCATGGATGAAAAATCAATATGTAACTAATTCAGATGTGCTGTAAGATGAGTTTATCAAAGAAAAATCATGCCAGAATAAACTTCTTAATCTTTCTTTTCAATTTTTTTAAATTTACTATCAAGAGGAAATGCAGCAGTTCAGCAATGCAGCACATAAGAAAACATATAGATTAGAAATAAGAATTTTCAAATAGGCAAATAAAAGTTAAAATAGAAGTGGAAGATTGCACTATAGTGAAAGGAATTTCCTTCCTGAGCAGATGGAAAATACTACTAGATATGAAGAAATCTCTGGGATTTATCTCTGTTTTAAAGGACTGGAAGGATGTGGAGATGAGAGTAACTTCACTGAAATTTCAGACAATTTTCTGCTAATATGTTGTTGAAAGGTCTCATCAGTTGAGAGGGACAAAATCAAAATATGATACAGCAAAGCATTTTAACTTTGATTTAAATAATAAGAAAGAATAGAAATTAGATTGACTCTAATGGTAGAAAAGGCAGGATATCCTGGTGGAGACTCCTGGGGATTCTTCTTTATCCAGGGAGCTGAATAGCTGAATTCATATTGGTGACATTAATATGTCTAAAAGACACTCAAGTTCTAGAACATAGATGTCAGGTGTTTACAAGAGCTGTATGAGCTTGCTAATGATGTAGAAAATGGTGTAATCTTATCTGTAATGTAGTTATCATTTTGATTAAGAAAGCTGAAGGACAGGGATTTAAAACTGGAGGAAGTTTGGACATACTCAGGTATTTTTTAGCTCAGAACAGTTCATTTTCCAGAAGAGATTTTTTACTTGTTAATCAAGTGGGATCTTAGAGGCATCGTGTTTGATGCCTCTAAAAAGACATAGAAAGATGAGTGCTTCAAATACAGTCAAGCTAGCAATTAGGAAATTGTTTCTAGCTTTCAGAGAGTACCTCTGGAAGGCATCCTTCAATGGCATGAGAGAGGGCAAATAATTGCTTTATTTAAGACAGTATCTGAATGAGATTGCATGATAGAGTGGCCGCAGGAGAGTGATTTTAGTGACCCAGTACCACGTTCTTATGTTTGTATTGGTGGAGCAATTACGGAATGGAATGAAAATGTGTTCTTGGAAAGATCATATTATAGCAAATCTGAAGGTGTTTACTTTTGTTTTAATGATGCCAAATTTTGCTGAGTGGACTGTAATAGTAAAATGTAAAATATGAAATACTGCTTTGCTTCCAACTTTAATCTTGCATTTTGTTTTTGCAGGAGATATGCTTGACCTTCTGAAGTGGAGAACCCACCCAGACAAAATTGCAGGTTGCCTCTCAAAATTAAAAGAAATTGATGGTTCAGAAATAGTGAAGGTATATACCTTTTCATACTTTTAGATGATATGAAGGAAATAATGTATGTCACAGAAGTATCTTGTTAATAACACTCTTTTTCTCTCCCAAAAGTTTCTTCAAGATACACTAGACACTTTATTTGGTATTTTAGATGAAAATTCTCAAAAATACGGATCAAAAGTATTTGATTGCTTGGTAAGTTTCATTTTGTGATCATGCTTATCACTAGCTAAAAGCCAAGTAAAACAAGAAAAAATTGTTGGGTTTTTTTCCTTTTTCTCTCACATTTAGGTTCACATAATAAATTTGCTGCAGGACAGCAAGTTTCACCACTTTAAGCCAGTAATGGACACTTACATTGAAAGTCATTTTGCAGGAGCACTTGCATACAGGTGAAGTCTGTACTTTTTCTATCTGACTTAATACTGACAGTTTTTACTATACTAAAAGAATCAATCATTAGGTTAAAGAAATGGTGTATCCCTGTTAAAATCATTCTACTGCATATTTAATGCTGTATTGCTGTATTTAATGCTGACATTATTGGCAATTCTTCAGAGATCTATTAGGTGCTCTTCAGCAGACTTAAAACTAAGTGTACTATTGAGTCTGTGGTGATCAGTGAAATCTAGTGATCTATTTTTTATTTTGTCAGTTTTTCTCATATGATAGCTATTGGTTTGCATTTTATGTACAAAATTAACCCTTCTCCCACTTCTGTGTTGTAATACTTTCTGATGTGTTATTATAGAGATCTTATAAAAGTACTGAAGTGGCATATTGATCGAGTCACTGAGGTGGAGCTTCATGATCACATACAGGAAGTACTAAAGGTAATAAAAATTATTGAATTATGTATTTGAATGATGTATTCATACAGTACACATGGGTTTAACTTAGGGAATGAAGCAGAATATATATAAATGGTGGAAGAGTAGTACTAATTCTAGGGGGCTGCAGACTTTCAGTGCAGTCAGTTTATTCATTATTCTCTTTTGTCAGTAAGTTGACCATTGAGGCTGACTACCATTAGTCTGTGGAGCTCTATGTTCCTTACTGAATGAGACAGAGGAATCGAATATAGATTACACTGGTGGTATTAAGATGCACTGCCTGAATCTAAATGCTGACTTAGTGGCTCAGTCCTGACACCAGGGAATTCTACTGATTGTGGTGGTTGTTCTTGTTGCCCTGGTTTGTACCATCAGAAGAGCATAACATGCCATCAGGCTGAGTTATACAACACAAGAATCCCATGTGGGACACGTCCTACAATTTGGAAATAAAATATCAGTGTGGTACCCTTCTGTGTTTTTCTATGCTGCTGTGAACTTTGGTGTCTTGCCACTAAGAGAGGGCAGTATTTTGAATTTGCATTCCAACAGTTTTGCAACTTAATTTAAGCTTTTTTTGGGGGGAGGGAGGGAGGGTGGGAGGAGAAAGTGGTGTTGAGTTTTTGCTTGTTTGTTTTGTTTTGGTTTTTTAAATTAAAATTTTGTTGGTGTTCCAATAGAGAGATTTATCAAAGTTAACTTATGGACTCCTGTTTCAGATTCTTTTTTTTATTTGAATGATATAATCATTGCACGTGCTCTGTTTGGAGATAAGCATGTTCGTTTTTGTGAGTTACCTCTGATTTTGGCATTTATAGGCACAAGAATATATCTTTAAATACATAGTTCAATCAAGAAGATTATTCTCTATTGCTACTGGTGGACAAAATGAGGAGGAATTTCGCTGCTGTATTCAAGAGCTCCTTATGTCAGTACGCTTCTTCCTGTCCCAGGAGAGCAAAGGAACTAGTGCGTTATCCCAGCTACAAGTAAGTTTTATGCTTGTTGGCATTTTCCACATCCAGTGTGAAGAATGTATGCCTGTTCAGAAAGAAAATGTATTTTTGCTAGAGCAAAGTGGCATTTTCAACTTTCCATCCTACAGTGTGAAATTTTCATACCAGCACCTTCTAAATATGCTTGGAATAGATAATCCTAAAGCTGACATTTTATATTGAATTATAATAATTATGTCGATGGATACAAATAAAACAATTTTTCTGTTTTGGTTTTTACTGCTTAATTTAACCACACTGACACTGAAGAATTTGAGCCATACAAAAAACTACTATTAGAGTTTTCATGCTTTACAGAAAATTTTTCAGTCTTTATGAACCATATGGTTTAATACTCAGATGATATCTTTATTTCACTTGAGACTACAAAAATGGGCTAGTGCTGCAGTGTAGAGGCAAAACACAGGAGACAGCACTCTACATTAAATGCTCATAAATATACCATTCTCTTCCCACATTTCTGTAAACAGAGATGGTTAAGATCCTGTTAAGAATTAATGTTTTCCAAATTTCTGTGGAAAACTGTTCCACCAAGAAAATGGCAAATCAGAGAGAACAGAGTTAGGTGGTTCTTCCATCTCCTATCCTGTAAGCACCTGGAGTAAAAAGACAACGAAAGAATACAAACAACCACATTTAGAATTCTTTCTCAGTATTTTTAACTTATGTTAGCTTGTTCTGCCACCAATGTGAGTGTAAGTAACTTCTCACAATCAGCAGGATTTAGAGTAGAAGAAAGGAATGTCAGTTTTAGCTTCTTTCCTCTGGCATTGTTCTTCTTATTTTTACTGTGTTTAGTTTTCATATTCATCAATGACTTTCTGACCCATTTTAAAGACTGTTGAAGGGAACCAGGACTACCAGTGCTGCCCCACTCCAAAATAAACGTGTTCAGTATTTGAAAAATGGAAGATACAGAGGCTGTTACACTACTTACCTTAAAACAAAGTAAACCAAACAACACAAATATATTTTTTGTATCATATCAGCTAGATTCTACCACCCTTTTAAAAATTTTCTTTCATAGAGGCATACGTGTATTTAAAGAATAAATATTTTTGTTCTGAGTTGAACTTGCAGGTTGTCCTGGGAGAAATTAACGATCATTAAATATTACTTAAAAGAAGCAGTCACAAGTGTAAGTCTGTTAATGAATGTGAGGCTATTCATTCTGAAAATAAAACCGTTTTTAAAGCTATTACCTACCCTGGAAGCCAGGCATTTCTCTAGAGTTACTTAAATTTCTATAGTTTATTAAATTCTATAAATGTCAAAACTGTTCTGACTGTCCATTTTTACCCTAGGCTGTGTTTCTCAGCTCATTCCCATCAGTGTACTCAGAACTTCTGAAGCTCTTTGATGTGAGAGAAGTGGCAAATTTGGTTCACGATGCCTTGGGCAGCTTGCCAACAGTCATGCATGGGGATGAGTCCCTTCAAGCTGTTAAACTGCAGAGCATTGGGAAAACTGTGGAGAGTCACCTGTACACTAACCCAGGTGAGGTTACTCTGGGCTGCCTGCAGACCAGGAGCTCAGACTGTGCGCTTTGTACCTGGGCCAGCAGGTGCCGAAGGAAATAGTGTTCAGTGTTTCCAAGCAGGCTGAAGCTTTGACCATCTGTTTAGATACAGTAATTGAAATTAAGGTCATCCTTCTGAAAGTAATCTTTAAAATATGCTAGACTGAAGAAAGTATGTCCCTGCAGAGGCATTATCACTATATGGAAATTAGGGAGGAAAGATGTGCTGTGTATTAAATGTTAATGTTGCATAGGGAAGTCACAAGGATTGCCCAGAGTCTAAGATTTCCCTCTTTCTAATTATGCCAAGCACATACTTGAAAAGCTCTGTGTCATTATTTTTTTCTTGTCTTTCTGTATAATGTTTGTAAAGGGCAAATATTAGCATTTAAAACAGTCAGCTAATTTGACTTCCTGCATAGAAGAAAAATTAGGACAGTGAGTGATGGCTCAGAGTTCTGATTATTGCACCATTCCTGGCACTCATTATTTTTTCTATATTCAGTGGCTGACACTGCAGCTGACAATTAGCAGGAAAAAGAGTAACCTCAGAAAAATATCCTCCAAACTTTCTCACCTAGTCCTTGGTGAATCCAGAGGTGAACGAGCCAGCTCTCCTTTTCTGTAATACCACTACATCTCTTCACCTAAACAGATGAAGACAGTGGAGTATTTAGATTCTGGGCTTATAAGAAATATATCTAAAGCTGTGATATATGTGGTGGTTGTTTGAATAACTGGCACTATTGCCTCCCATATATAGTTGCAAGTCATTGTAAGATGCTTTTTGCTAGTCCATTAGGTCTGGTAAAACAGAGTTTCTGATCATTTTATGAAGCTTTTGCAAAAATGGGATACTTGAAACCATTGAATGAGGATGCTCAGTTTTGCCTGAGATGCCTCAGGCCATATTGTGTGTAAGAGTTGGCTATTTACAAGTCAGGTGTTGCTACATGTAGATTTTTGGTCTTCAAAGTGTAGTCCATGATGCTGGACTTCTGTGTAAGCAGTGCACAGAGTAGATGGCACCTCAGGTGAGGTGCCAAATGCTATGTGGGCTCATCAGGAAGATATCCTGAAGGAATATATCTAGGAAGATATCTAGAGTTAACCAAGAAGAAACACCTTGGCACAGGGCTGCTCCTGGTTTTTCTGACCTTCTGGACTGAGGGATTTGAGTTGTAGCTGGAAGAGAGGACCTGTGGCCCAAACAATAATGCTCATACACGAAATGTGTGAAAGAGCCACTACTACTGCTCTGTGCTAGCTGTGGAGTTGAGTAGTGATTGGATTGAGCTTTCTATCACCGGCTTGCCAGCACAGTACCCCAGCCACAGAGTCACAGACTGGTTTACACAGTGAACTCTTCATCTTGTCCCTTGATGATGGATTGCCAGATAGTCAAGGATTCAATACGTGTAAGGCCTAAGAGAATGCAGGAAAAAGGAGCCATCCCCTGTAATCCAGGGGCTAAGTCTTTTTTATACTAAATAGAAAAGTCCTGCTTTATTGCTTCAGCTGAA
The DNA here is from genome assembly GCF_901933205.1 of Camarhynchus parvulus. Taxonomy (NCBI): domain Eukaryota; kingdom Metazoa; phylum Chordata; class Aves; order Passeriformes; family Thraupidae; genus Camarhynchus; species Camarhynchus parvulus. The sequence continues at coordinate 44,101,659 of NC_044586.1, read as the reverse complement.
GGCATTAGCTCTGTTTTTTTTCATCCAGCAGGAATCAATAAGCAGATTTAGCAGTGGGGATCAGAAGGTGGCACTTTTCTAACCACAGGTCTGCACACTGGCAATTTCCCTGCCCAGTTCCCCTTTGACTCTAGAAGTATTGCAGTGGATGGGGTCAGTGGCAGCTGTGCACATTTGACATCTCAGAACACCAGGGACAACACTTGGCTAAGCCAGGTTCTGAGGTAGAGAAAAAGAATATGCTGCCTTGGTTTCATTGAGAAACTTCCCCCCATTTGTGGTGCTGCAGGCAGATAGGAACTCTCAGGGCAGTCCTGATGAAAACCTGCTGAGGCACTTGCAGAAATAAGCAGTCACTAGAGAAAGGCTATTTATTGCCCAGTGTTGGGCTTCTCTACCACTGGTTTTCAACTGATTGATTGTCATTTGCCTACTGCCTTACAGCCTGTGTTTATTATTTTCTTTAGTAGAAAGATACAGAAGTACGCCTGGATAAATAATAAGTGTGAAACACCCATTTAAAAGCAGCAATCAAGCTTTTGTTTCAAAAATACGAATATACTTAAATAGTGTGTACAAATGGGTTTGTCCATGTGATTTGTTTTTTATTATACAGATGACTAGACAATGAAAACAAGGGAATAGTAAAGCATAACAAGATTAGTGCTGTGTTTCAGTAAGCAAAAGAAACATTAAACAAATAAAATCTCAGAATAAATATATCTTCTTCTTCCTCATCGAAAAAATAGAGGAAATAATTGAGGGGGGGGAAGTGTTTATAGAAATTAATCCGCAAACAATAGCTGCATGGCAAAATTGTTTTCGAAGAGTAATTTTCCAGCTAGAGAAATCAATTTTTAGCATATACTTGCATTAATGAACAAAGGGAGTAGATGAATATATATCTATAATGCAGCTTATAATCATTAAAGTTTTAATAGAGGAGATTATTCAAGTACATTTCTATGGGAATAGAATTTCTTAATTATGGAAAATATTTTAAAACAACAACAAAATGAAAACAGGTAATATCCTTCCCATTTGTCAAGTTGTGAATAGGTGTTAAAAGTGTCATCACAAATGTAAGTATTAGAGTTCTTCCCATTTAATATTTTCTTTAATTGTAATAAAAAGAAGCAGAAGTAAGTAACATGTTAATTATGTTCTTGCATCATTTTCAGCAAAATCAAGGCTGCAAATAACACCAAAGACCTGTGCTTAGAAAATGAAATAGTGGAAAGGCAAATTATTTTATGTAAAAAATCAATAGTCTAAGTTGCTCATACTCAGTAGGAGTGAGGAATCCGGAAAGGTAAAAATTCTGAAATAAATCTGAAAATACTGCTGCTGGTCTGTAAAGTAGAACTTTTTTGTAGAATAACATAAGTTCCTGCTGAAGTCTGTCATAACCTTGGCATACAAATGGATCCTGCCACATGGCAGGAACACTAGAGCATAATTTCTCATTGTTATGGATAGAGACATTACTGTTCTTTTTTTTATTAATTTTGGATGACAGTTCAATAAATACTAAAAATTTCTTTTATGTGTAGTATATTCCACACAGTAGTGTTTTTCTTAATCCATGATATAACAGAGTGACTTTCATCATACTGTTTACTCTTCAAACATTTACTCATGATTGTGAAGTAAAAGCTTCTGCTTATCAAAACTTTTTGTTAAAGCTAGCAAATAGAAATAGTTTTGGACTGAAGACATATTTTATAGATGTATTAAAATTCAATTACTCTATGAGAAGCTCCTATTGATGAAATTTTTCATTTTTTCCAGATTCTCGATGCATTCTTCTTCCAGTAGTTTTACATCATCTCCACATGCATTTACAAGAGCAGAAGGACCTTATAATGTGTGCCCGTATCCTTAGCAACATATTTTGCCTCACCAAGAAGAACAGCTCAGTGAGTAAACACCATGTCACATCCACTTGAACATCTTTATATGGCTCAGTGACATTTAATGACACAAGCTGGACCTTGCCCGAGAGCATTTTAAGGAGTTCTCTGTGTAATCAATCTACATAAACATGCCATTCTGATTTTTTCATGACCCTTTTCATTCCATGCATGAGTATTTTAATTGTATCACATAGTGATCTGACAAGCTTTTGCACTTCTTTAGCATTGTGTTGGAAATAAAGAAATGTCTACTTTCTTTAAGGGCATTTTTTATTGTGGGCTGTGTATTCTTAGGGGACACAGGGCTGATCTAGATAAAGAGATTGATATGAGTACTGCAAGGGAGATTGCACTTGGTTGCTAGTTGATAAACTTTGTGGCCAGTTTCTGAAGTTTGTGAATTAATGTGTGAAAGCTGCGTATGAGAGCTCGCTCAGATAGGTTTATTGCAAATGGGAAGGTGATGATATGTTCTGACAGACAACAGGATATAAGGCAATTAAAACCAAGCATTGCCTGTAATTAGTGCAATACATGCATGTCAAGGCCAGCATACGTTACCTTGTAATGCTTAGTGGGAGCTCCTTTATGTGCTTCTTCATTTCATACCACTTTCAGCAATTAAAGTTGCTCCGTCAGTGCTTTGATGTGGATGTGGCTTGCACCTTTGGCACTGCAACAACATATTCCTTCCAGCTGCTCCTGGATATGTATAAAATCTCATCACAAGACAAAGTGATAGATACTAAAGCAGAGCTGTGGTTTTGGCCTGGGAGAAAACTTTACATATCTGGTCCAAATTTCAGGAGATCTTCCATTTCGACTTACCAAGGCAGAGATGTAGACAATTAAAAGTGGATATCTACATAAAACTCTCCCAAATGTTCAGGATATGCAGCTACTATTTTTAGTATTCTTTGAGTACTTGAGACTGTTATCAGCTTGCTGACTTTGGCATGTTTTTTTGGTACATCAGTACAGAATTTCAGTCCTTCCATTATAATCAAGATGATTTGGAGATTGAGGGAACAAGTGAATTTGCAGTAAGGCAGCTTTGAAAATTAAAGTTGCTGCTCATTCCAAAAGTAGTTTGTAGCAGTAAAGAGAAGGGTCCTCATGGTGGATGCAGTTCCTAAATATATCATATACTGTCTGTTGTCATAAGAAGCCAGTTTAGCAGTTCTTTGATGCTAGATGAAGGGATAGAGAACGTGGCTTGATACTAGATTCAACTTAAGTCTAAAAAGGAATTTTGAGTGTTGCTACACATCATATGCTTTAGGGTGTCTAGGAAGCAAAATTAAACAAAAGAAAAAACCCAAATCACTCCTACACCTCAGTGTCAGCAAAGCTGATCTAATTGTTTGTCAGTTGAGTTTTAGCTTGGTTGTGTGCATTTGATTATCAAGTGTTTCTTTCTGTGAAGACGGGTCATGGTAAACAATGGATAAAATTGCTCAGATTAAGACGATGGTTTCTGCTGCAGTGGAGACTTAAAACATTGAAGCAGGGAAAGCGTATTTTCATCTGAATTAAAAAGGAGAACTACAACTAGTTTTATATAGTAGTTAATAACTACAGCTTGATTTTATCAAGTGTTTTCATGCTGGTAACTGAGGTATTCGTGGTCTCTTTTGGCAGTGAACACTTTGATTCCTTTGTTTTGATGTTGTGTACAAGCAGTTTTGGGCTCACATAAATGACTAATTTGTTTGTGCTACTCAGCTGCTGGGTAGCAGCATAGCTGGGCCTTACTGATGAAGCGTGTCCTGAAGGTTGAGCACCATCTGCTTATTTCTGGTGATAGTTCCAAAGTGTAAAACAGGATTTTGCTTTTTGGATTTTAAGCCTTTCTTGGCAATTTCCCCAGAAGATATATGAGTGTTACCTATAAAAATCTTGCCCGAAAAGTTTTTGTATATTATTTACTGCTTTCTTCTAAATGTCAAGTGAAAATAGAGCTATGGTAATTTGATGGACATTTACATATTCAAAGTCATCCCTGTAACTGTCCTCTGTGATGTAATTAATGGAAAACTGTTAGGAAAAAAATTAATAGAATTAAACAATATCTGAATTAAACAATAGTCCTTGTTTCTTGAATGCAGCATTCATAGTGAAAGAGTAATTGGTTTCTAAATCTACATCAGAGGAAATATACTTGTGGTCGTATTTCTATTTTAAAATCTTAAATGTTTTATTTATTATTTAAGGAAAAATCAGTCCTGGAAGAAATTGATGTGATTGTAAACAGTCTGCTAGATATTCTATTAAGGACCATACTAGAGATCACCAGCCGACCACAACCATCAGGCTCTGCTATGCGCCTCCAGTTTCAAGATGTGACTGTAAGTTTCTTGCAATGAAAGAGCTCACAATTGTCACTGGTTGGACTACTAGACTTGTGAATATATTGTCCTTGTATTGTAATTGACAGTATTACATTTTATGTATAAAAGAGAGAATGTGGAGGGCAATTAAAACCTTTCTTGCATTCTACTTATTTTTAGTGAATATAGTAATTTTTTCATTAAGTTTATGTATAGATTGTGACCAAAAAAAACCAAAACAAAGCAAAAAAGCAAACCCAAAAGATAACATTTCTTTTGAGACTTTCAGGTTAGTAATGATTTTACTGTGATCCTTTTGTTTGCAATATAATAGCTTTCTGAAACTCTCCTTCAGTTTGAATTCCTGAAAATAGATGAGTACCAATCAATAATAGTTCCTAAAATGAATACATTTTTTCATGATGAAACAACTCTAAAGATGCCTGCAGAATCTATGATAACTTGCACTAATCTAAATTTATGACTTGAGAGGCATTTTGTTGTTCTCTGGGCTGAGAATTTGAGCTTTGTTTTTGTCACATGAAGCTGAGCATACAGGATAGATTTAGAAGATTAGCAAATGATGTTTTGGTGAACCTGCTATAACAACTCATGGAAATTAGAAGGTTGAAATACAGGCATTTACAGAAAAGTCTGTGATGAGCATTGATCAAATAAAATGAAGTGGGGTTTTTTTTTGTTTGCAGCAAGGTTTTCATTTTGATTTTTAACAGCAAATTGGTTCTAATATAGCCAGGGATGTGACCCCAAGAAGATGTAAGAGGTTAGCATTTAGTGCAGAAAATGTTGTATGCTGAGTGATTTACCATCTCATACATTTATTAATTAATTGCTCAGTGTTTACACTCTAATAGGTTTTGTTAATGAATAGAGGATTGCTTTTCAAACTAGAATTTCCTCTGAGATCGAACGTTTCAAAAACATTTAATAACTGCAGAAAAAATGTGTTACCACAGGTTTTTTTCCACCATTTCTCTTTTACTTTAGACCCACAGAGAGCAAACTGTATATGGAGTATTTTATGGAGCTGACCAAGCTCTGTAATAAGATGACACTATGCTTAATCACTGTGGTTCAACAGCAATATGCATATAAGAGTTTGGGAGGTTTTTTCTTTAAATTACAAAATTGCAAATGTATGCCCTGTGGCATATCAGGCCACCACAAGGAAATCTAAGCTAAAGGAAGGGTGGTGGTGTTAGACTAGCAAAGTTAGTGTAGCAAAGCTCTGATTTTATTGGCTTGTTATGAGATAGCCCCTTGCTTGCAGATTAAGTTTTCATTAAACACCATGACAGCGTAATTCTTTTACACCATCAAAAAATTAGACTCTGAAAGTGCTTTCAAGTTGCAAAATTTTCTTTTATGCATGAGAAAAGCCATGTTATTGTCACTGCAAGCTCTCAAAGAATACTTAATGTGGAAGTGACTCACAGCACAGCATAAGGCAATTATATACATTTATGTAGAAATATCATCCAGTATGGGCTTCTGGCAGCACATGGAGCCAGATTCTTGGAACTATTTGTAGAGCATGTATGATAAAGTACTCAATGTGAGTACAGCAGTAGAGTCTGTTCCAGTATGTTGCCATTATTTCAAACTGCATGTGTCATAAAAAATTCCTTGTGAGATGTGCCATGGTAGCGCACTTAATAAAATTCTCTCATAGTTTTGAGTGAGACATAGTCTTCCTTGTGGAAGTAGTCCCAAACCCATCTGAGTGTGGTCTCCTACGCCTGTGTTTCACTGTTTTTCTTCACCAAGAAGCAGCATCAGATCAGGCAGCGCTGGGCTTTGTGCTGCTGTGACTCCACCATTTGTTTCAAGCAGCTTTTGTAGCTGGATATCATTTAATTTTCAGTCAGCAGCTTTGTTCAGTGGTAACCTGCAAGGTGGGTGTGATGCTTTAAACTGAGCATGAAGTAGACATGGCTTCAGGGTGACAGTGTTGCAGATGTTGCATTGGCAAATGTGGAATTTAATGCAATGGTGAAAGGGAAATTTCTACTTTGTTTTGTCACTGAATTAGACCTTTGAACTTCCTTCAGTAAAAATGCACTTGCATATAAAGAATTGGCAGAAAGCAGTCTAATTAAAGTGAACTTTAATTGATTTTAGATCTTGAAAGTTCAGTCCCTCAGAACCTTAATGAGCTGCAATTTAATTGAAAGTTCCATGGTTTTTAATAATTGTGCTCCTGAAATAAGACACAAAAAATTACTTAAGGAATCTACCTAAGTGATTTTAGTATACTGCTTGGCTTGACTTTTGACACTGGAATTGGACCCTAAATTTTTTAGCAAGGTTGTTATGTGTGTGGAATTTGCTTTTGTGCATGATTTGAAAGTTAATCTGCGGCCAACACTGGCAGAAATCCTACAACATGCATTTTTATGTTGTGCTCAACAAATGAGGCTGAATGTGCATTGCTATTTTAAAAACCAGCCTGTATAGCTACCTACATTCAAATTAAAAGCTCAAATTTAGAAGTCAGTTAACAATAAGCTTAAGTTTATACTTTTATAACACTAATCTGTCTGTCAACTGTAATAGTACAGCTCTCTATAACAGGTTGTAATTTTTAATATACTACTATATAAGTTGAAACAAATGTGGGAACACAGAAAAAAGGTGACTAAAAAGGACTGCTTAAAATGCCTAGGCAGGGAAGGGGTTTTGTAACTCAAGCTAGCAATTGGGTATACAGATATTTACAAGACAGCAGCTGTAACCTTTATGTTTATGCCCAGAGCATGAATATTAAGAGATGTTGTAGCCTTAGGATATTGTTTTGAGATTGTGATTCTATGTTTCTATGAATGCTATGTTTACTGTAAAACAAAGGGAAGTAAGAAATTTAGAATCATTACTTCAGTGTAGAAGTATCACCATGTTGCCAGTGAAAGCCATCACCTCACACATGATTACCGGGTATAATCACAAATGAATTAGGCCTTCCAATGTAAAATCTAGAACAACCATTCCTGTGAAAATATACTGCTTCTTTTGAATATCATTTTCTGTTTTTCCTGAAAGACAGAGGGAAATATTCCTAAAATTTCACTTGATAAGCAAATGAAAGACACCCTTTTAAAGTACTGTTATCACCTGTCTGTTCTCTCAGTCTCATTCTCCATTCCTGGTACATGCAAAAATATATTTCCCATTCTTTAGCAAGCTTGTGAGATTTCAGAATTGTCCTTTCTAAGCATTGGGATGCAAACCAAACCTTTGACTCTTCCCTGTCCTCATCAATTCTGCAGTCAGACCTGACTGATACCATTCAGTGTTTCTTCCCAGTCCAAAGCTGAGTAAGCAGACGGGAAAGGGTGAATGGAAGAGTCTGTTCCTTCCTATAATATCTTGGTTGTTTGTCTGCTTACTGGAGATACCCAGTGCAGTTCTCTGCTTTTTCAATGAGAAATTCTACTGTAAGCCCAAAGAAATTTCTGATTGAAACATTTTCAAAGTTTGTTCAGTCCTACAAATGAGTTTTCTTTTTGACAAATCTTGGGGGTTTCAGATGACAGAATGTTTTTAATAATTCCCAGCTAATTCCTTTCATTTCTTCCCCAAAGGAAAACAATAGCATTCTCTCCAGAATTCTTGCAAAATATGTTTGTTTATATTTGTTTCAAAGCTGAGTTGACTAAAGAGGTTGTAATTTTAGAAATCTAAGTAATTTGTTTAAAAACAGATACAAGGAAAACAAATAAATAACAAATAAAAATTTTACTGGTTTAGCCCTGCTGGAACTAATTAAAATAGATTTTTCTAAGCAAATAAACTCCATTTAGGGAAAAATATTTCCTTAAATGGGAAGGAAGTGCAATCAATGTATTTTCACAAAATGTGGAGTTGAAGCCTAATTGTAGAATAATTTCCCTTGCATTTGTTAATTATTTTCAAGTGCTTATAATATAAGAGTTTAAGCTCAAGTGCAGAAAACATTATAATATTTCTCCTCTTGGCTTATCTGAACAGGGGGAATTTGTCTCCTGCTTATTGTCACTCTTGAGACAAATGACTGATAGACACTATCAGCAGCTTCTTGATAGCTTCAACACAAAGGAAGAGCTGAGGGTGAGTAACAGAATTATGTTTCCACTTGCTTAGGCCTTTTTATTTCTCTTTTTGATTTATCTCCCTTTAAGATGTCCATGTGCTTTGATGAATCACTTCAGGATTTAAATGCAATGTGTTTTACTGATTCGCTAACTATTGCACAGCTTTTATTGGGAACTTGTTTCCACTCTCACAGTGGGGCAAGGCTGTTATTGCTTCTGCAATGACAGCAGAGAGAATTTGGATGGAGGAAACTAGAAATTTTCTTTAAAGCCATGAACTTAGCCTCTAAACCTCTTCTAAAGATTGTGTCAGTCTAAGGTTACACTGCTCTTTACTGTCAGGCAATTGGGGGATTTTATGTTTGGCTTATTATACTTGCTTATTTTTTTCCTTCATTAAATTATGTATGGCAATAGCAAACATGCAGCTTGAGAAATGCATAATCAACTAACTCTTAATTTTTCTTAGCTGTGCAGCATGTCCATTGGCAGGAGGATGTGTCAGACTTATAATGTCTGTCTGCTCATTTCAATCATGCAAAAGAGTAGCTGCAGAGGTCTCTTAAGACAACTTCTACCAGTTTCAGGAATTGAGTTGCTGGGTTTGTGGGGATAAAACATTTTTAAGTTCTTTATGGAGGAGGGGTGGGATTAAAAATTTTTTCTTGAATTTAAGATTTCCTGCAGAAACATAACTACTAAGATTTCCATTCTACTGGACCCTGGAAAGTTATATAGTACCAAATTTGATCCACACAAAAAATCTTGAGTAATCATTTTTGCACATTATTTAGCCAATAATCATGTCTGAATGTGATAATATATTGTAGGCGTTACTCCTTAATTACCATTTGATATACTGAAGTGCTGCCCTGGAAAGGGGAGTCTAGTCATGGTGCAATTTCAGATTTACTTAAATTCCTGATAGCTGCTTAGAGCTGAAAAGAGCATATCATTTATGAGTGCCTTTTCTTTGAGTGAAGTGGTCATATAGAGCTTGACAGATAGAAAATGCTGCTAAGAAGTTATCAGAAGTCAAGAGCACTACCTGGGAGGTGTATAGGGTGAATTATTTTTATATAAGCCATACAGCATCTATTTTCACCTAGCATAATTGCTATCCTTAGGCAATTTTTAGTAAATATTGTGGAACCTAGGCATTTTTAGTGGAAATATTTTACCTTTTGTGTGAGTTCTGAACCTCTAGGTATTCCTAGAGGTTTCAGGCTTTATTTCTGTTTGATATATCTGTGAAATACAGTGTTGAGTTTATTCAGACTTTTCTTCCTTCTAGAATATGAAAAATCTCTGGAATTAATGCTTGAATGATGTTTGATTTGACACATTGAAATTCCCCCCACGCACATAGCCTGCTATTACACAGAGACATATGGAAAGCAGCTGTAGCTGGTGCCATCAGCTATCACAACAGAGGTCTTAAGAACTCAAGTCCAGAATTTCTTATTTCCATTCAGATCTCATTGAATCAGCATCAGCTCAAACAGTGATTCAGTGGTAGTAGTCTGATCATCATCAATGCAGCATTCCTTCTCTTCTGCATCTTAAATAATATATTGTTTTTTTCCCCTCACTTGGAAATATCACTGAGAGCAAGAGGGAAAGATGGGAGTTAGTGTGCAAGACCGCCACTGCTGTTAATCATGAGGTGATTGTGTATGACTGGGCTATCAAAACCATCTTGCTACTTCCCTTTTTACTTTTCTGCTTTGATTGCTAAGTGTGGAATTTTCTTTGCTTTGAGATATCTTAGGAAATGATATCAGTATGGATAAATGAAAATTCAAAAGGTGTTAATATCAGTGATGTTTTTTTCCCTGAGATGCTTTATAAGCTAAACTGGTAGCCTCAGTTAATCTAGTGGCTAGCTGGGATTTAAACTTCAGTGATAACTATTGTCAGCTTGCTGGATTTCTGACTACTTATTTTATCCCTAGTCAGTAGTATCAAAGTGAACTGGGTCTTCCTGAAGCCACATTATGAGTTACAGATCTGATAGGATGTTTCCAAGGGAAACCTTATCTTATTTACAAGGAAGTGTAACCTAGGCTTTTGAATTGCTTTGTGCTGTGCTTTTTTGGCTTTAACTGCCTCTGGTTAAAATAATCATCTATACTAAACGATTACGAACTGGTACCACATGGCATTTCATCTTTCTTCCAGACTAATTCTCAAGGTGACTTGCATGAATGTATGTTTGCACAGCATTTGTGGTACTGTTGATAAAAATACCCCCAGCAAATGACTTCTCCAAAGAAATATTCACTCATGAAGGTACTTGCAAAGAAGGAAAGAAGGTTTTGCAGTTCTATTTTTTGGTTTAGCAGTGTATACCAAACTTACTAAAGGCTGTTTCCATTTTGCTAAACAAAGAGAAACAAAATGGAGACTTTGAAGGAATGACACAAACACATATTTATATGACGTGTGTCTGAGTGATGACTTAAATGAGTGGTTGCTTATGCAAATATTCTCTTTTTTTAGTAAATATATTTATCTTAAGTAATTGACATGGTGACTGGTTTTTTGAGTTTTTTAAGAGAGATTTTTTCCACTCAAAGATAGGGAAAACATTTTATGTTTGAAAACATGCAAATAAGTATAAAAGAACTGACAGGGGTTTCATGGTTGAGTGGTAGAACCAGACACTATACTTCAGTCTCTTTTTTGAAACCTGACTTTAACAAGACAGTAATTTTAAATGCTTCCCTTTATCTTTTAATATTATTTTAAAGGTATGCTCTTTTTTCTTACCACAAAATGCTTTCTACTCCTAGTAAATATATTTTACAGTAATTTATAGAACAGAGGCAACCTTCTAGGTGGATATTTGCTGCTGTGGAAAATCTCAAATATAATTTATGACAAAAGGTAACAGTGGAAGTTATGAATAGCAAGAGATCAGTGGGAAAGTGAATGCAAAAACTTATGTTAGCACAATGCAGCTTTGACCAAAGCAAGGTGGCTTTGATAAATATGTTTGGGGTTTTTAATTAATAGATTAAAAGAAGACAAAACACGCAAGCACCTGCCAGAAGGCCTAGTTTTTATTCAATGGCAGTGTACCCTACATTGTGTGACAGAATAGAGATGAAGGAAAATACAATATTTCATAGGGATGAGTGTAAATCTTACTAGTTCTGTCATCCCTCTCAGCTCCAGGGCCTGAGGAGGGTAAGGTGGGTGCCATACCCTAACACCAAGTGGATTTATTTCCCTGTTCTCTAATGGCCCCTGGGACACAGGCTGTGTGAGGTTCCTGGGCATGGGGAGTGTCTCTGCTGGAGAAGCTCAGTTCCAGCCACCATCCTCCCCCTGCTCTGCAGGGACATCCACTCACGTATGGGACTTCTGAAAGGATGAGGTTTGGGGCAGAGGGGTAGTTCTAAAGCCACTCGTTTAGGTGGCTTCTGATGTAGATTAAGAAAGCAGTGAAGCAAAGAAGATCTTGGAAAGGAACTGGCCAAGGGATGGATGAGTTGCCCAGGAACTACCAGCTCACTGTGGAACCACCCTCTTTCTTATTGGCTTTTGGCACTCTGGACGCTCTACAAAGCCTTGATATCGTGTAGCCTGGTAATCCTACAGCATGAATCAAAGCAGTGGAACATGATGCAGTTACCTTCAAAGTGGACTGTTGACCCAAATTAAAATGCTTTATAGGTGTACCCCCAGAGATCCAGTGAAGCCTCAGAGCTGGATGCAGCATTCCAGGTGAGGTCTCACCAGACTGGAGACGGGACAAAATCTCCTCCCTTGACCACACTGCTCTTGAATGCAGCCCAGGATGCAATTGGCTTTCTGGACTGGGAGGGCACTTTGCCTGCTCGTGTGCAGCCTCTCATGCACCCCAAGTCCTTCTTGGCCGGGCTGCTCTGGATCTGCTCCTCCCCAGCCTGTGGCGATAGAGGGGTTGCCCTGACCCAGCTGCAGCATCTTGCCCTTGGTCCTGTTAAAACTCATGGCATTCTCACCAGCTCACTTCTTGAGTTTGTCCAGGTCCCTCTGGATGGCATCCCATCCTTCAGGTGTGAAGTTGTTTAAGTGGTAGGAATTAGTACTAAACCTTATAGTTTAGCACCAATTTAGTACTACTAATGAGATAATATCTAGTATTATCTTACAAATAGGACTAGACCTTATGTACACTAAGTAGAAATATTAAGAGATGGTATTTAGAGTATGTAAAAGACAAAATTACTTCCTTTTTGTCTTTTAGGATAGAAGACATATGAGACATTAATTCTATCTGTACTCAACCAACCAAATGTTAGCTCACTTATACTGCCGGCAAAAATGTTTTTTAAATGTTAAAATCTGTTACTAAATCTATGTTTTGCAGCTAATATTGCTACATTGATGACACGACCTTCTATTTTTTTCAGTGAAAATTAGAAATAATTAGCCTGATATTAATGATTCAAAATGTAATGCCAGTGTCTACGTTTGCTTTGTTTTTAAAGTTTGGTTGGAATAAAAGATGTATTCTGATTCTAGCCTAGTTACCCAAAGAAATGAAGTACATATGATCTTTCTGACTGTTATTCTTTTGAACAAGCAATCTCAAAGGTGCTATGTTTCCACCTCACACAGCCATTGGGTTTTAAATCTTCATACCACTGCATGGTTTTATGGTTTCCCAATGACATCCATTTGGCCTCTTCAGTTCAGCAGTCCACTGGTGAGATCCCTAATGGCAGAAACATGTATTGTATCTGGACAGGAGATAAAAGGGGAATATGAAAGAATCTGGGAGGTTACTGGGAGGTGATATGCAGCAACGTTCAAGGTGCTGCCATATTGTTGGGATTATGGCACAGAACTGTGGGATTACTCACAGGGGAGGGAGGTAACCTCTGAAAAATAAAAAGGCACTTAAGTACAAGGTGCAAACCTAGAGAAAAATGGCCTGGCATAGCTGTGTTGTTTGTAGAGGTAGGTACTTGTTTATCTGTAAAGCTGGTCACCTGCATTCAAACAGTATGTTATCTGCAGTGAGTATTATTTATACTCCTTAATACAGATAGGTTTTTTGGCATCTTGCTCAGAAAACAGGTTGTCTCTTTTATGTAATCTTGTCTGGTGGGTGGATGTGGGGATCTCATCTGCCTTACCCAGTGCTGTATTCATCCCCCTTTACAGTGATTCTCTAATGAAAGGCATCTGTTGTGCAATGCCTGTCATCTACACTTTGAAAAATGCACTCGAGAATATATTTTGGTGTTCAAAATTATTTGTATCTTCATCTCATCTGTGTTTCGGGGTAACTCTCTACAAATGATGTGGGCAGAATGAATACCAAACATTTCAAGGTCAGGTGCTGCACTGATTCTGTTAGATGTGTTTATATCACTTGCCTCATGCTCTTCATGTTGTCAACAGCTCGATTTTCATACTAAAAGAATACTGGCAATACCATACATAATCAAGATGGTTCCTTGTTGTTAGTTTTATTTGTGAAAAGAAAAAAAAAAAAAACCTGTGCTGAGAGGAATAGTTTTGTTATTTATTAGTGAGTTACATGACATAGGAGATGATAATACTAAAAGCTTTCAGGCAGTGCTTTCTACATTCAAAGTAGCTCACAGGTGTTGACTTTTTTTTAGATCCAGCAAATGAAGCAGAAAGGTTAAGTGACCTGCACACAGCCAGCCAGCTGCACTACCATTTATGGGGCCTGGGCATCTCCACTGGAGGCACTGGTCTTTGTCAAGTCAATGACAAAATTGTCCTTACACTCTCTCTGCTGCTTTTAGAATGAATCTTGAAAGTGATGAAAACCTGACATGATTAAGGAGATATTCTGAACTCTCTGGTGTTTGTAAAGTGCTTTTTTGATTTGCAAATTGTTCTCAATATCGCGTTTGTGGAAGTGTATGGGTGGAAACCAAATGCATCTTTGACATTTCTTTTATGCATTGCTGTCAATCAAATGGCACATTATATTATTTTCATCACTTTAAGAAGAAAGGATTAAATCACTATTTGAAAATTCTTGGGAAGTAATAAAAAAAAAGCTTTCAGAGGTTTATCTATGGTGAAAATAAGTGCAATTCTGCTATTTCTATAATGATTTTTTTTTCTCTCTGATTAAAATATTTTTAAAGCTCACTGCTCTTTTTAAAGCAGCAAAGACGTGACTATTTCTTTTTCCTTCCAAAGGATTTCCTGCTGCAGATTTTCACAGTATTTCGGATATTAATACGACCAGAGATGTTTCCAAAAGACTGGACAGTGATGCGTTTGGTTGCAAACAAGTAAGGCATTTTTAATGTTATTAAAAAGTATGAGTAGTATTCACATATCATGATAAAAATAAAGTTATATGATGTCTGTAATAAAAATTCAATGTATTTTTTATAATGCTGGCTGCAGTTTTTCTTTTTTTAATTTAAGATTTCAAATCTCTGCACTTCTTTTATATCATAAATTTATGATATAATCTATAGCTCTTTCTGTTCTGAATTTTAGTAAGCACATATAACTGGAAAGTCAGAAACACATTTACAGAATAAAGCTGCAAAGCATCAACAGCTTTGTTTTCCAAGTAACAAATGACAAGTCTCTAAGGAACTTCTTTTCAAATCTGTTTCTTAAAATTCTGAGTTGGAAAAGATCTGTTTGCTCTCAAGAAGAAATTATCAGCTGTAATATTGTTAAAGATACTTTTGCATGTTTTTTCATTTAGTGTTTGTCAGAAAAGTCACAAATCAGGAAATGAGATACAGCACAAGGCAACAGTCATGTAAGGCTCTAAGCACTGCTGAGTGAGATTTTCGGATGAATCCTGCCCATCAGCCATTCCTTCTCTGCTCAGGCCTTATATTTAAAAAACCGGGTTCCCAGCATTTCTAAGAAGTAATTACAACGGGTCTGAAACAATATATTAAGTTTTATTTAACGTCTATTACCACCTATCCTTTTTGCAGTTTTAGCTTTAGATCAGATAACCCAGCACAGTTTTACAAACATCGGTGTCAGCAGAGGAAGGGCGCTGTGTTGGGAGACCTAGGAATCCAGAATGAAGGATTGACTTAAACTTTCATGACACATATTGCAATGCCTGATTAAAATTCAGTTTTAGTCTGCATTGTGCCTGCTAGCTTCAAGGCCAATTTAAATTTGTGGTGCTATACATACTACTAGTAGCAATATAATTGGTACAATTAAATTTAACAACACTTGGGTTTATGATCTGTATTTGTTATGTGTGTGTATGGGTATTTAAGCATAATAGTACTTGTTCAAACTTTGTCATGACTTGAAACAATTTTTTGTTAATTTTTATTACCTCAGTGCTGCTAATCTTTTAAAGTTTGAATCCCAGAAAAAAAAGTTATTAATTAAAGAATGGATATGATCGTTTGTTTCTGTGTGTGATATTAAATAAGGTATGACTGATACCAGTCTACATTTAGTAATTATGTTTAAGAAATAAACAGTGAAACACAAGAAAGAAGGAAGGGAAAAAAAATAGGAACTTTTAGACAAAATGAATAATCTAAGAAATTTTTATATATTCCAGTAACAGCTGGCTTGGCAGATGGCTTTGCAACAGCTGACATGTACAGAACTAAGGTTTAGGAACGACCTTGGCGCATGTTACATGGCTAGTGATACTCAGATGATACCAAGTTCTGCAAAAGGAGCACTTTTCTTCTTCAGTATTTCAGTAACCATAACACATCTCCCTATATTAATGCATGTTATGTTGTTTCTGACCATCTAGGAGGTGAGTCTATGCCCAGTTCTGTCAGGCAAAGAAGGTAGGCAGAAGCTGACAATAACTGCTGATGGGAATTGGCCACGAGGAGCTCATCAGACCAGCTAACTGATCCTGATAACACAATTGCATAAGCACTTCTGCCCACTATAGCAAGTGGGCTATAAGCACATCTTTACCAATTCAGCTTTGAATAATTGCTTGGCTAGGAATTTGTTCCTATCTGGAGGAAGTGCTAGTTTGCTGAGAAACAGAGGGTTGACCAGGTGTACTTAAATGCTTTCCTGCCTGGTGGTGAAGACTGAAGCCTCATTATTCCTATGTCCCTATTCTGTTCCTTTTTGAGGCAGCAGAAAGGAAAATCTGCTTCTTTTCTCTCGTCAGCTGCAGAGGAGTTTTTCCAGAGCTGTTTCTGAATGGGAGCTTCTTCCTTTACCTCGTGTCCCTCATTGCAATGGCAGACTGACTGCCTTCCTTCAGCTTCCTCAAGGTGTTCAAAAGCACTGAGTAGTAGCTTTGCTAGAATTGTTCCAGCCCAAAATATTTAAGTGAAAAGGAAAGAGCCTAGAGACAGGATGTGAAATTAGGGCACTGCTTGCCCCACAGAGAGAAGTGAGCTGTTCTTCCTGAGCTTCACTTCATCAGCCAGAGCACTTCCAGGGATCTGAAACTTCAGAATTGAAGGCAAAACTTGAACTCTCTGCTCCATTCATGTCTAAAAGAAAAAGCTAGAAGTTCTAGCCCATCTTTATAAGAGCAGAATTAAGTGATCCAATTACAGTCTGGGTCTTTTCAAACTTCTGCTTCCCAGGAATAAACCAGGTGCTGTATTTCCTGTATCCCATGGTTGCCTTCTATCTGTCTGGCCTTTCACTCACTGTAGCTCACCTGAAGGCAGCATGTGTGTCATCACATCACCCATCACTGCCAACACATCAACAGCTGCACTGCTTTTCTCCCTGTCCCTAGAGTGGTAGAAGAATTCAAACTCTGATATTGACAGAAAGAGCTAGGGAAGAAATAAGTCTTAGCAAGGATATAATCAAGGAACAAGCTTTTCCTGAGGGAGAAATTATGTTTTTTTTCTTTTACTTATGTATGCAGAACTAGAATTACCTGAAATATTTCTAAGTCTTAAAATGCCATAATTCTTACCATATACAATATTTACATATAAAAATCTCACTGCCCCCTGGCTCCTAGGGGTTTTTCTTCTTTATAGTTGCAATGCTTTCAGTGATTATGTAGCATCTGATACTTGGATGCTGTCTGAGAAATTTTTAAAAAATCCTCCAAAACCAGAAGATACTATGAGCTCAAGAAGTCAAATCTGTAACTGTCCAGGAACTAAGATGTTTCAAGATGACACATGTATGATCTATAGTTCTGAATGTTCTGATGCCCAATGTGTGAAGGTATTAATAGCTAGCATTATAAACTGCCAACTGACTTCTAAAATTTGAGAAATAAAGTGACATTTAAAAGGGCAAACTTAGCACTAAAGCAGAAAAGCAGAGAAATGGATTTTTGGAATTGTATTTCGTAATGGAAAGAGAACATGCAAAAACATTCTTAGCTTCTAACAGTTGAGCAAAGAGACAGAAATAACTCTGTTTAAAGCTTCATAACCGTGTAATATCTGAGATAGTCAGCATGCATGCCGGGAAGCAAAAGAATTACTTATGGTCATTTAATATTTCTAACATGAATGTGACTACTGAGTGACAAAGACGGCTTTATGTTTACGATGGAAATAATGATTTTAATTTTTTTCATTCTAGAAGTAGACTTTCTTTCTACATCAACTAGGTAGTATCTAGCTTCTATTTGTAACTGCAGATGAGCACCACATAATATAGGAAGATGTCAGAATCAGTTGCCTAGTGCCAGAGAGAAATACTAAATTTTATAGCAAAATATACCTGACTAAAATTGAAGCTTTGGAGAAGACCTTCACAGTTTCAACTGGAAGTCACTGTGTAATGGCCACGGGCTTCAGTTACCTTAATGTTAGGAGAAGAACAACTTCTCTTGCCTGGCACCTTTGGAGAGCAGTTAACAGACTCAGCTGAATTTTTCAGATATGTCGTGTTATTAACAGCTGAGAAGAATGACTTGGAGAGCAAAGGAGCTTCAACTACGTGCTGAGCAAATCTTTGATATGCATAATATACTATGCTTATGTATCATAGGCAAAGACACAAAGAATAAAGAACTAATTTTCTGCTTCTTGGTATACAAGAAGCTGTAATTTTCAAGATCTCTGTGTAATTAACTATGTATAGCCTTTCAGCATTCTACTTGATGGTGGAGAAGCTAAGTCATCCAATCCTCAGTTTGAATATTATAAGCTTACAAATAGATGTACAAATAGTATTACTTATAGGAAAATAATTTATCTGTAAAGTAAGGTTTGCATAATACGTTGCTTACACTGAAATTTCAAATGTATCTACTGACAGTTGGACATAAGTACTTTAAGCAGAGAATCCTTTTGGTTATAAAATTCAGTAATGGCTAAAATACATTATTATTATTATTATTATTACTATTATTATTGCTATTATTATTACTATTATTATTATTATAAAAGTAACTCAAATGGAGTACAAGGGAAGGTATCAAATCACCATTAGTGTCATCATAATGGCTGCTCTAAAGAATCCTGTTAGCTCCCATGGTGTGGGAGTCTGAGACTCCTACAATGAACAAAAATTCTTGCTTTTATGTAATACATAGTGTTCCTAACAAATTTTTGCTTTTATGTAATGCAAAATGTTGCTAGCAACTGAACCTGGCATTCAGTCCTTCACAAAAAACATATATACATAGGCATGCGTATATAAATAAGCTCATAAACCTATAACAATAGATACATACACATATGTGGTTCAAGGTTTATTTCATTTTTTTATGAAATATGAAAGAATTTTTTTCTGTTTGAATACCTCTGTGCTTGGGATAATTTCAGTCTGATAGTAAAGAATGGAATGAGAAGTTAATGCTATACATTTGTCCTATATCACCATGGAAAAGGAAATTTTCATTTTCTGCCACTGGCTGCCCAGGCAAAAGCCATGTTGCTAGAGTATAGCCCAGGCAGTAAGCAGTTGTTGAACTTCTGTATTTTTCAAACAGCTTATTGCTGAAAGGTTTGCTCTGAAAATTTGATGGAAAAGCCATTCCATCAACAATGGCCTTACCAGACATTGGGTTAGCATCCTGTGTATGAGTCCAGAATAACTTAGTAACTCAAAGTAGAGAGTTTTCTCCTGTAAAACAGGCATTCTGAACAAATATGTGGCAGGTGGTAAGAGGAAGAAAAGCAAGTTTTGTCACAAGTTCAGTAGTTTATAGTTTGATACTCAGATGAATTTCAAATGAATGTTGTTGTTTGGCAATCACTGGCTGGGAATCAACTTGGAATGTGAGTACTGTACCGAATCAGGCAGCTGTCCTCTGGCTGCTGCCTCTGCTTTGTGCATTTCTGCTTTTTTTTGTATACGAGCATCCCTAGCACTAGCTTGTTTTCTGTTCTACCTGATTTTAGACTGTTGTAGATACAGAATAACAGATGGTAGGTCAAAAACAATGTCTTCAACCTTGTGTGTTGCATCTGGTGTTTTGAGCCTTTTTTTATCTACAACATATCCTCTCATGTTAGAGACCCACATTTTATCACCTAATCCATATCATATCTTTGGCTTACCAAATAAATGAAACCTGAGCAAAGTTCTCTGCAGGAAGAAATACTTGCATTGCAATTATTCTGTTATCTCAGGAACATTCTTCAAAAAATATTCTAGAAGTTGCATTTGTCTGCTTTATTCACTTCATAAGAATTGAAGCAGATCTTTCTCTTCAATTTCACCTGTCATGGAAGGAGTGTAGCAAGAAAGGAATTGTCTCAGACAAAAATAGAATTATGTCATGTAAACTTGGCAGTATGGTTATGGATCTTGTGGAATTTTCTCTTGAGAACTGTTTTCAGGGATTTATTACTTTGGACTTAGGTGGAAATTTCATATAGCTCAAATTGTGATAAACGGACTTTTTCTACCAGAATGTCTTCCAGAAATATACAAACTATTTCCATTCTGTGAAGCATATGGACCTTGAATTAAATCATGCACAACAACAAGAATGACAGGGCTCTGTTCTTATCCATGCCTCCATTATTAACTTTGCTTATACTGCATTTTACTAACATTTCACTTTTGTTCCATGCTGCAATAGCAAGTGCTGTACAAAGGCTGTAACTCTCCATTGGTGAAAAGGTGGGGTTAACTTACTGATGAGTGCTAAGCATGGAACACTACTTGGATAGAAAAGTTTCAGTGGAATCCTTGAGAAAATAATATGCATGAAAATACACTTGAGCAGTGGAATAGGAATAAATGAAACTTGAGACTCAAGACCTGTTCTAAAAACAGTCTCAGAACTGGCTGGTGCAGGTGTTCAAGCACATCAAACACAAAGGTAAAGTTTAGCAGGGACAGTAATTTTAAAAGTAGAAGAATGGAAGTAAACATTTGAACTACTAATATGTTAAATTACAGATAGCCAGTTTTTCTTTATAAACGTGAAAATTGTCCAAAGTGCTGGAAGAAAAATATAGTTTATATTCTAGGTGGGTTGGCTAACATTTAGTTCTCCAGTGTTGTAAAAATGAAAAATATTGTAACCTTGAAATATATGTATTGCTGTTATTATTCTTAAGTCTTTCTGTCTTGAATGCATTGCAAAAAATAGTAAAAAAAAAAAGTTCAAAATATAGAAAGGAAAACATATTTTAGCACTGTTACAACATGCTGATCAAGAACTATATTCAAAGAACTAGATGTATTAATAATAGACAGATGGTAATTAAATGAAATGTGTAGATATAACCTTTTTTCTCAGAATATCTTTAAACAGTTGATTATTGTAAAATACATAACAGCAAAAAGATCATTCTGTGTTTATCTTTTTTTCTCTCTATAAGTATTCACTTCTGACTATTTTCAAAAATAATTTAATGCTTTACATGGATTTCTAGTTTGACTAAATATGTTGGAAGACAAGAGTGCTGCAGGGGTTAATTTAAGCCACTGAAATTAGGTGTATTTAAATAATCTCAAAGAATGTTCTATTTCTGTAGATTACCAAGGTTGGTTGCTACAATAAACAAAACCATCATTGATCTCTGGTGACAACCACTGTGAGAGGATCTTGGTCATATGTATTTATTTAAGAAAGATTATTCTAATTCATGCGGGTGTAAATGTAGGGTAATGTATGACTTTTTACAACATACAGCATAGAGATCTTTAGAAGCAGATCCTTCTCTCAGAGCTCACATAGTTTTGCATTTATCTGTTGTCATTAAAAAGACTTTTTGTCCATAGGGGTATCAGTGTTGAATATTAGCATTTACTAGATATTTTATTTATAATCTATATGCACGTATTTTCAATACCAAGAAAGCTGAAAACAAATTGTACAACTGTGGGTATTAATACTATTAAGATAAGGTGTATAATAAATCTGAAATAATAATTTTTTTGAGAACAAAGTTTATGATTGGTCTTGATCAATTATGCTCTATATAGAATGTCTGGTTTTGGTGCACCTTCTTTCAGCACTCATTATCTTAATGAGCATGTTTTCTGTCAATAGATGTTGTTAGGTATTTATATGGTATGTTGAAAATGTCGTATTCAATGCCAGCAGGCACACTATGTCTGTTTCTTCACTGGAAAATTGTCCTGCTTTGAGTATTAAATATGAATTTCCATGTAATGAAAACTCCTGTCTTTTTCATTCTTTTCTTCTCAGTGTGATCATTACTACAGTCTTGTACCTTTCGGATGCCCTTCGTAAAAACTTCTTAAATGAAAACTTTGATTACAAGGTAGAGTAAATGATAGGTGCAATAGCTGCTACATCATCCTGTGGCTTGGTGGTTGTTACACTTAGCTCCAGCATCTAAATAGGTAGAATATGTAGAAAATCAGCAATTTCAATTGCTCAGGCATGTTTTTTTCTTAAACACAGGACTATCTTATAAATGAGTGCTGTGAGGTTTTTTAAATTTTGTCTTATTTTTCATTTTGTTGCTTGAGCCTCTTTATTAGACTACTTATTTAGAATTTTTGTGTGGCAATTTTTTGGATCACAAAAACTAATGAAATTATTTAGCTGGGTTTTTCAGTTATTATTTATATTTAGCTGGGTTTTTCAGTTATTGCAGAAGGAAAAAGTATTTCAGTTTTTTAATCAATGCAGATTATATAAAATGCAGATTTATATTTTTGTAATTTCTCTTAGACCAATTAACATGCTGCATAATTAAAATTAGAAAATTATGACGCTTCACAGTGAATGTAGTTAAAGATGTTAGTGCATACCTCATACAGTGAGATACTGCATTTATAATAAATTGTGAATTACAGATTATGCTTTTAGGATTCAGATGAGAAGATCTAGGAATGTGTCTGAAAAGACACATTTCCATGGAAACAAACCTGAATGAATATTCTGCCCAACCAAGAGATGTTAGTCCAACTGCTGCATCATGGAAAGTGCAGAATGTCTTTCCTAGAGAAGACCCTGAGCTCCTGTTGACCTCCAGCAGGGTTGTGGATGCTTCTCTGAAAATCCAGACTCCTGTTAGATAGATTGGCAGGAATGCAGATTTATCTGCTTAACTGAACATGAGGAAGCCTATTCTTTATGAATTTATGTAAATTCGGAGGTTAAAACTGATAAAAGAATTTCCTGTAGACAAGGCCTCTATGTTCCTTAGACTTGATTAGCAATGTTATTGCTGTCCTGCTGAACTGCAGGGTCTGGAATAGGGCTCCCTTTACACTTCCAGTCATGAAGCATCTATAATTGGATTATAGTAATTAGTATCTAATTTTATCTTTAATTTTATCTCTAAGTCTTCTAAGTAGAATATTTAACATCTATTTCATAAAGCAGGAGCACAAAAAAATCTGTATATTTGCAATATCTTAACAAAATCTGGCTTTAATTTTGTCCAGTGAAGCTTGCAGCAAGTGAGACTTGCAAAGAGTATTATAAAATGTGATGGACAGAGAATGCCAGTCCTGTTATGTGATAGCTTTTGAGGTGTTAGAATTTTTTGGGTTTTGGACTTCAGGGCATAATTTCTGTAGTTTTCTATTTAAATATACCCCAAAGAAACTTCCCAAAAGTCAGGCTTTTTGATTTGGAGGGATGAAAAAACCCAATCAGTAACTTTGAAACTTTTGCATTTCAAGATGTAGGATATGTAAAAGATGCATTTCTGCTGAACATCTTGGGGTTGGTGAAAAGTGTATTTCAAGTCAAAGAAATTTAGTCTAAAGCAGTTTGAGTAATTTAGCGGTTGAGACTGAAACAAGGGCTGTGATTGGAAATTTTGCATCTTGGGTGATTGTAGATCGTACTGAGAAAATGAAATAACCACATGCCATGTGCTTATTGTAGATATGGGATTCCTACTTTTTTCTTGCTGTCATTTTTATAAACCAGTTATGTCTGCAACTGGAGATGTTCACACCTTCCAAGAAGAAAAAGGTTTTAGAAAAGTAAGTATTGCTATCAGCTTGTAGAAAACTGTAATAGATTTAAAATTTCTCAAAATGCAAGACATTGGAGGTTGCAAAAGGACCCACCAAAAGAAAAACATAATGGTATGTCCACTGACTAGAACAAGAGTTGGTTCTGGCCCTTGGTACAGGTCTTCAGAGCCAGTAACCTTCATGAGTGCCTAAACTGGGAGGTTCAGATACTGGGAGGAAAAGAGCAATTCATTGCCAGTGAAAGCATTAGTCACTCAAACTTGTTCAGGTGTTTCCGCCATGCTATTGTCTGTATGAATTAATTGTCTTTCTTTAAGCTAGAGCAAAACTATTTGCTCTCAGAGAGAGAACTGGAGCATGTTGTGGCAAAAACAGGTTTTGCTTCACAGCTGTGTTACTGATGTGTAGCATTTTGACAGTATTTCAAATAAACCTGGGTTTAGGAATCCAGTTTTAGCTGGGTACAATCAAAAGAGCAAAACACTTAGGAGAAACCAGCACTTTCAAAGGTTTTTTTTTTGTGAACTACAAATGAGACATTTCATTTAATAATGTCACAGAATGGCCTATGAACTTGATTTTCTTAAATTATCTTTCGCTTTCTTGCTTTATTTTTTAATACACTGCAGGTATGGTGACATGCGGGTAACAATGGGATGTGAAATCTTCAGTATGTGGCAAAATTTAGGTAAGTGATTAAATACATCATCAGTAACTCTTAAAATGAAAGCAGATTATTAGTTCTTTACCTATTATATTTACTTCCCAGCGATAGATGAGTTGTTGATAATTGTATTCAAGACATGAAGTCTTGATTCAAGTTTAGGAAAAAGTTTGTAATTTATAATTCCCTTCTTTATAGCTAAACTCAGCTTTCTGTGCCTTGATACTGTAGCTGACCCATCCTCTTTTCTTCGCTGACAAATGAGAAAATACCATCAGAGAAAATTAGGAAAAAAAGTACTACTCCTTTTGGGTAGAATTATTATGGCTTGAAATACACTTAGGTTCTCATTTTTAGTCTTGTCAAACTGTTTAAGGACAAGACATGTCTTAATTCTGAAGGTCTCCTGAGATCCTGGATTTGCATCAAGTCTTCTCTGAAGCCTTAGTTGCGCTAAAACATAAACAAGTCAGTGACTAATGTATAAATGAGACAACGTTAGACAACGTAGGAAAAATACATGCTTGAATATAATCTTAGGAACACATTTATATTTTTAAGCAATAATTGTGCAAACTGTTTGAAATTATGAGTGTCAGAGAAATGCAGTTGAATGTTGTTTGGGAAAAAAATAAAAAGTAAGTAAAGACTTGGATGCTCCATTTGTCACCTTTATATTTCAGTTATTCAGTTATTCACTTCATCAGAGGGCTTATTAAAGATACAGCAACCATCATCAGTGACTTTTGAGATACTGTAATTTCAGTTCTATCAATCTTTTCCCCAGCAAGATATGTAGTTGCAAAAAACTAGCCTTTGAACTTGGCCTGTACTAGAGAGACATGTTCAAAATAATAAATATTTTCTTATTAATATCTTGTTAATATCTGATAAGTAGCATATTTTACTTATTTACAATATTTAGTATTGCTGACTTGCTGAGACATCCCCCTACATTACATGGATATGTGGTGGGTATTTCAGAACTGGTGTATCAAGGGTATTCTCCCAGGTCCCATCTTCTTCCTGCACGTGCACCTTAGTGTGCATCACCTCTCTGCTCATGTTGTTCTCTGCTCAATAGAACCTTGGGATGCAGGCAAATGATGCCTTTCAGTAGGGGTGAGTTTTGTGGGACACAATAAGGAGCTCATCTGGTAATATGTCCAACTAAATGCTAGGATATTTATTTCAATTGGTGTTGTGCTGGTCAGCATTTTACAGTTCTTGTAGCAGTAAGAGTCATCATATCCTAAGCCTTGATCCTTGTACAGTCACCTTGTTTTCATAGGGATAAGCTTCTAGGATGTTTCCAGAAAAGGGAGTTGTTGTTTTCCTCTGCACAAACTCAGACACTAAGCACAGCAGCAAGCAGGGGTGAATGCCCACTGGAATATCCAGAGATAGGCTGGATGTAAATGAATTCCTAGCTTGGAAAAATCAATGCATCCTGAATCATAATCCCTTAATTTTGAGGATATCAGAAGTCCTACTTGTGGAAAACTGAAACTGAATGGTCAGTGTTTACTGTATGCCATTTCTGCCATTTCTAACTTTTCTGACTAGAACTTAATTTTCTTTTAAGTGGAATGTGGTGAGATAATAGATGTTTTAGAACTGATTTTAAAGCAAGTTGTTTTGAGAACAGCTGTGTCGTATTTTCATTTTCCTGCTATTAAAACACATTTCCATTTCTGTACTTGCAAAACTAAAGATAGGTAAAAATCAAGGTACTTACCTCTTTTTGATGAGCACCATTTGATGAGAAAACCAGACAGTTAACCATTTTGTAAACTCAAGGATGTAGAGCTTAGAAACCAAATTATTCCCGTGAAATATAAATGAAATGTAGAGAGAGTGGTTTGTCTGTCTTTGTTACCTTGCTGGAGGATTAACTTCAGATACAGCTAACCCACTGTCACTTCTGAACTCAGTAGCGCATAATAAAATCTGACAAATTATGTTTGCCTTATATTCTTCATTTGTCTATACCTTTCACTTTTTGGGCTTAAGAAATAGCCCATGCTATGATATATGTGTGATTAAAAAAAAAACTATAGGCATTTAAAATGCTATTTTTTCATTCTTCAGACACCATTTGGATTGCTTGATAACTCACAGGACACCCAATTCACATTCAAGTTTATGTTAATTTTCTTTTTAGGGGAACACAAGCTTCACTTTATTCCAGCATTGATCGGCCCTTTCCTGGAAGTGACCTTGATCCCTCAGCCAGACCTGAGGAACGTAATGATTCCTATTTTCCATGACATGATGGATTGGGAGCAAAGGCGAAGTGGCAACTTTAAACAGGTACTTTGTGTGAAGCTCTTTATAAAACAGGACTGAATATAAAGCACTTCATACAGTCCTAGCAGACTTGAACCTGGAGTTCCATTGGTGGTTCAGGGTGGAGAAGATACCTACAAGGGCTTTCCCTTTTTTCTCTTTGCAGGGTTAGTAAGATTCACCGGTTAATACTGTCATATTAGTTATGTGAGATGAGGAATAAAATCCATGGCCTGCTGAAGTGAAGAACAAAACTTGAGCTGTTTTCCACAAGGTTGTTGTGGTGGATTTTCACCTCTGCTTTACAGTGGTACAGACTGCTGGTTAGATAGGATTCAATCCGCTTCCCTTTTGGTTACTATGGAAAAAGACCAGATGTTCTTCAGTAGAGATCCAAGTATTCTTGTTGCTCAAACACATTCTTAATGGGCTAGGAAGGAACGACCAAGAATGCCATCTGCTCCCTCAGCTCCCACTCAGTTCTTTCAGACTGCCTCAAACCATCCTCAGTGCCCTCCTTCCTGCTGCTTCAAAATGAAGGAAAGTAGAAGTATTTTAATTACTCCCAGGCAATCGTAATGCTTAGGGTGGGAGTTGCATCTAAAACACAAACCAAACTATTAAAAACAAGAGTAGTGCAGGTGATGTAAGTAGGTAGCTTTTCACTATCAATATATAAGCTTATTGTTAAACATTACAATAGAAATGTTAATAGAGAGTGAGAAGGAAGAAAATCGACGTGTTCTGCTACTCTGGCTTTTAAGCTTGGTTTTAAATGTAAATTGTAATAGATTTATTCTGTAAGAAAATAATTACAACAGCTTGGTTTCTCCCCTGGACTTGTGATTTGTAATATATTACTGATAAAAAGGAGGTTTGAAATATAAATACACAGGGTAGCTTCAGCTCTATATTTTTTTTATAATCAATGCACTTAAAAACATGCATTGAAGGAATCAGCACTGGATTTTCTTAACCAGCAAGTTTCTTTGATAGCTAATAGGTAAGTCCAGGAAATTTGCTTTCTAATGAAATACACTGGCAGGTAAGGGTGTTGGGAGAGTCTGAGCTCCCAAGTATTCAGAACAGTGCAGACATTTATGTATATTAAATTATAAAGAATGAGGTGCAGGTAGGAAAAGATGATATTTTTACTTCAGTCTAAGATAATATCTTGTGCTTACAGCCTTGCAATGAGAATTCAGGCAATTTATTTGGGCTGTGTGCTTTTCCTCTGACTCCATAAATAGATAGCTGCCTTAGCAGCAGCAAATGCTACTCAGCCTGTAGTTTTAAAGTCACGTTGCTCAATTTAAATTAGCTCCCTCCCTCCAAAAAAAAAAACCACCACCACCACAAAAAAAAAAAAGAAAGCCCTACAAACCTCAGGAATTATAACAGCTTCAAAGAGATGAAGTGACTCATCACATGATTGACCAATAATTCTAAAATATGCATTTAGCAAAGTCTCTTACATAAAACCATATCTTCCCTCTGTTTTCTCTAATCTCATTAAAGGAAAAAGAAGCAGTTTACACCACACTTATATGTTGCAGGTGGAAGCAAAGCTGATTGACAAACTGGACAGCCTAATGTCAGAAGGTAAAGGTGATGAAACATACCGAGAGCTCTTCAACAGTATGTGAGTAATATGTTTATCTTATAATTCCTTGAGTTCAGTTGGTTGTATCAGATGCTAATGTCTTTGTAGAGAAGTAATGCTTAAACCAGTTGTGATGCTCATTTTTTCTTTTTCTTTTTTTGTTTCCTTAAAATCTGAAGAATAAAATGTTTCATGGTGTTGTACAGCATCTGTAAAGTCTGGCAGTACTTCTTGCATACAGCTATAATTGGGAAAGGCTAAATCTGTTATATCACAGAACATTCTCTACCTACTAATTTTAAAATCAGAAAAGCAAGAAATGCTTCATGATTGCATTGGGTGCAGGTAGACTCAGATGGAGCATTTTGAAAACAAGGCATGACAATTCAGCAAAGCATTTAATAAGTGATTTTCTATTGCTACTTGTCGTCCTCTGAGTAATGTCACTTGTTGATTTCTTGTTTGATGTAAACAATTGTGTTTATTCTGATAAGATTATTTCTTTCTAATTTTTTGGATAAATTACTGGCTAAGCTTTTAGTGCTTTTTAATAAATGACATGTCACTTAAATTTAATAGGGAAAACTAATGATAATGTTGAAGTCCCTAAAGTTGTGCATAAATTGTTTCACTGACTGAAATAAATGACTGTCACAGAGTACAGGTGCAGAATAACTAACAGGACTCTGTTGTTCCTCAGAGCTCAATTGTGAAAGATTTCACTTATTTCTGATGTGTTTATTTTAGTAGAAGATGTATTATTCCTCTTTAGGATTCCAAGCTGCTGTGTTTTCTTCAGTTCTACTAAATGCATGATTTTTTTTTTCCTGTTTATATAGTTTCTTAATCATTTTTTCTTCTTTAAGTATTATTTTAGCTCTCTTGTCTTTGGTTAAAGAACAAGAGTCAGGTCTTGGTGTCTGAAAGCAGCAAACACTTATTAATCTGTAATTGTACTGAGTTAAAAAAAGAGTTTTAAAATATTTATCATGTATAGAAGTAAAGGTGAAAATTAGGCAGAATAGTATGGAATTGAATGAATAATAGTGAATAGTAGTACAGTATGCTTAAGCAGAACTTTCCTGTAATTATTCATGACATTTTCCTAATCTGAGTAAAGATAATAAAAGGTAAGATGTTTTCAATATTTTAGTAATACAGTATTCTAACTGTAAAATTAAGTCATTTAAGGAAAAGCTCTAATTATAAAATAAAGCCTATGTAAAATACATCAGTATGTCTCAAATAACTTAAAATTCTATAAAAAAGCATACTGGTATCAAATACAATTCCTAATTTTTTATGGTTTTGAGTTAGGTTTCAACTGGGGAATGTTAAACATGATACAGTGAAAAATGCTGACCACCTATTATAAATCTAAATGCTGAAAACATAGTCATGGTAATTTAAATTGCAAAATGTCTCACAGCATCAGTATACTTGTGGTTTCTGTCATGGTATAACAGAAGTTAAAACTAAACTCTGTGAAATTTCAGAGTAAGTGCTCAAGTTCACTCCCAGCTAATGAAAAAGGTAGTATTTATGATTAGGTTTTTTCTTCACTTTGATTGTCTGTATGCATTACCACCCCTCAAGAGGAGAGCCTGTAGAAGATACTAATGCTCTGAAATGGAGGATGTCATATCATTCTAGGGCATGTGAAGAAAAATTGTGAAAATCAAATGGGCAGTTTGGGGAGTTGACTGCAAGAGACAGGGTTGGTTAGCCTGAGATTCTGGGGTTTCTTTATTTCTTCCATGGGTAATTTAAACTAAGCAATATTGGCGTGTCTTTACACAGTGCAAGAGAACAGACTTGTTTAGGCTGAAGTGGCAGAGATGTAGCAGGTACCCAAAAGCTGGAATAGTAATACAGTTTAGCAGCAAGCAGTGTTTTCATACTCTTCATTGAAAGAAAATGCTACAATATTACCTGATCTTTCTTAGATTAGGCGTGGTTACTTTTGATAGCTATCACTGGGAACCAAGGGGATGCACACACCTACAGCCTGGGAACTGCAGTGGGTGGGAGACGTTCAGGTTTTGTCGTGCTGTTTATTTTGCCTGAATTGGGAAATGAATTTAAATCTCTTAACTCCCCCGTTAACTGCTTTTTTTCCCAGAAACAATCACTGCATCTTTCCTTTGAACACCTATTTTCAAGGATAAATTATAAGCATCTGTGGAGATAGATAAGATATTATGTGCTTAGAATTTGTTGCCTACAATGGAATTACCTATGTCAAATAAAAAGACAGAGAAAGGAGAGGGAAGGTGACTGCTGTTTGTTTTGAATCAATGTCTTTCTAGGGACTTGAATGTGACCATTCACTGATTAGCTCCTGATGTCGTTTGAAGGAAATGCAAAGCATGAAGTTGTGAACATTTTGTTATCATAAGAAACTAGATATTGCAATTGCTATCCATTGTAAATATGGTATGAAAGCTGTTCTTATCTACATTTATACTGTAATACTGCAATTGAATTACTGAATTAATTAGTACAGGGAAAAGAATTATTTTACTTCATTGAACATTTGGTGGTTAAAATAAAATCCTCAGAAGCGAGGATTTATATTCAAGTAGGTCTTTCTTCTGAATCAGATGGATGTTGGCAGTTTATTACTTCTGCAGCTGTATTTCAGTTTGGCCTAAGACAAGGCATTTAAGATTTGTAAGTTAGGTGGCCCCACAGAAGCACAAAACCTGGACTAATGGGTTCTGCTGGGGGCCTGGCAGTGAGGCTTCTCTTTGAAGAAATTGTAGCTGACATTCAGCTGAGCAGGGATTTATAACTGAGGTCTGCCAGTTTCTGGGTGATTTTTTCAACCATGAATCTATTATATAAAAACTGATGACTGCTACCTTTCCTCTGCTGTCTTCAGTCATCTTAATTTCTTCTCCAAATGCATGACTGAATTCATCACTGCCCAGTCCATTAGACTCTGTCTGGAGTGAGTCTTTTGAGACCCTTTATGACTCGTTCAGGGAACCTCTGGCTATAGCGAGGTCTTTGAACACTAAAAGAGGCGTCCAGATGTTTTAAAGCACCTCTAGGATTAGCTGCCTGTGAGCTAAAAGTCTGAATAATGCTGTGCTTTAGACATACAAAATCCATTTACTACATGATTGAGTTAGCCTGAGCATTGTTCTAAGCCTGCTGTTTGTCCCTGGAGAGCTCTGGTCTTCTGGATCACCATTCTGGATCACCCGGGGTACCCAAGATTAAAAATAATTAAATATACCTCCTTTCCCCCCCACCAAACCAAACAAAGCAAACCATAATTGTTCAGGTGAGTTGAGATGTTAGGCTATATTAGCATGGATAGACAGGAACATTTTTATAGTTTCCCTTTGTTTTTTAACCCCCTTAGTGCTTTGTACAAATAGTCAAGCATCTTGGCTATGCTTTGGGATCTGTAAGAACAGGATCAATTCTATCTAGATTTAGCCAGAATATATCTGAGTAGCTTTTTCATTCTGAGTTTGTTCTGTGCATTGTGCTGGAAATCTGTTGGGGGGAGAGGGAGGCATGCTTCAGAAGGCAAGTCTTTCATTTTTTCAACTGACCACATTGATGTCAATTTGTATAAGTACTCTGAATGTATCAACTCAACTCATTATTACAAATTGTGTGTTTATAATGAACGTGCCAATGCAATTTTAAAGAAAATGCACAAGTCAAATGCAGATAAGAACAATCTGTTTTGAAAGAGAAGTCATACTTCTATTGTTTTTCTAGAGGAGCTATCAGTAATTATTTTATTGAATCTAGGTTGAAATGTTCCTTTTTAACATAAGGTTAAAACAAAGTAGAAATGAAAAATCCCTGTGGTAATCAAGATTCAATAACGTGACAGGCTCTACTCTTATTTCTTACTAGACACAAAAGCTTCTATTAGAAGGAACATAAGGGGTTCAAAAATTTATTAAGGTACTCTGTATGGAAAACAGAGGTGCCAGCATAGTGCTTCAGCATTTTCTGGTTAAGGATGGCCTTATCATCTGCCTGCTAGCAATGAAAAAGAGTCAGCCTCTGACTGTGAGGGAAAGACATCTGACTGCCTCCTTAAGAGAAGAAGCGAGTTTAA
Organism: Camarhynchus parvulus; assembly: GCF_901933205.1. Classification (NCBI taxonomy): domain Eukaryota; kingdom Metazoa; phylum Chordata; class Aves; order Passeriformes; family Thraupidae; genus Camarhynchus; species Camarhynchus parvulus. The sequence goes on along the minus strand of NC_044586.1, from coordinate 44,069,364 downwards.
GATTCTTATAAGGGTGCAAGATGAAGATCAGTGTTTGCTCCTCAGTTCCAGCAGAGCACAGCTTCATTTAGGTCAAATTTGCTTGGAGAATTGGATCTGTGACATCCCTGAGGCTGTAAGGAGCAGAGCTGGAGTGTATAGCTAGTGCAGTTGGCATGTAGGAGTTCCTGAGCGCTGTTACAGGTTTGAGGTTTGGGTGTGGGAGGTTTTCAGGACTGAGCATGCTCAGGGTAGATGAAGGTCAGTGGAGCTGACAGACAGAAGGTTCAGAGGTGCTCTAAAAGCTCTAAGGATACGGATGTGGGAATTTTCAGAGCTTTCTAAATAAACCATAACTGAGTACATTTTCAGGGGGGCTGCTGAAATATCTCCATGGACATGTCATCCACCTGAGCTCCTGCACCAAAGTATAAAAGTAACACAGCTCTGTAGATAAATATTTCCTTTCTCACTCTTATAGAGAAAATGTGGAAATTCATGCCTAAGTGATAAATATTTGATAAACTTAAGCAATGAAAAACAAAGGCCTGTAGCAGAATTATATAAAGAACAAAAATAATAAAGACAATTATATTGTACAGTTTTACTGACATTTTGAAATCTTTCCACTTCAATGCATAGTATGCATTTACATTGGCACAACAGTTTTTAACAAAATAATCTTATGACACTTTAGGCTACTATCATGCACAATTGTACATGTGCATGATAGTATGTTCTCAGAAAGAAATATTAAGTGAAGAGGGGTAATCATCTTGTTAAAACCCCTCCTCTATTCTTAAATATCATGCTTACTGAAGTATTAGAGAAGAGAGGAGAAAAAGAAAATTTTTTTTAAAAAATTAAGAAGGTATATTAAGCTGATGAATATTCTTTTCTAAGAATACCTTTAAATTCCTCATTTTGTGACATATCAGCATGAACTGAATATGAAAATTTTATGGAAGAGTTAAGTCTTTCAGATATTAATATGTTCTGAAAATTAGGTATTTGACATATTTTTAACCTGATGCAGCTAATATAAAAATCATTTGTTTTGTCAATGCTTCCTGGACTAGAATTCCACTTTTTGGTCCTTATCCTAGGTAAGACATTGTTTGCAAATTGCACTTCTTGGGAGGGTGTTTGTAAAAAAAAGTCTAACTGTCAAAGGTGTTGCTAAGGTATTAAGGTAGTGGTAAAAGCAGAGAGGTTGTCATAGTGACAGTTAAAAATAAACAGTGATATTTTTCTGACTTTTTTTTTTCAGTCTGCTGAAGAAAATTGAGCGGGAAACATGGAGGGAAAGTGGCGTTTCGTTAATTGCCACTGTGACTCGCCTCATGGAGAGGCTCCTGGACTACAGGTGAGTGGTTATCACAATTTAGGGGTAGGGTTGTCATCTTTGAAATATTAGGAAACAAATACAGTTGTCTTGCTCAATGCTGACTGCACATGGATACGTGGATACAGCAACTGTGAGTGCTCAGGTTCTCTGACAGCAGCTGCTTAGTCAACAGGAAAATGCAACTGGCAGGATGAAAACAACCAAGTAGGCTCCCCATGGTGTAAAAAATCCAGTGGTGGGCTTGAGCTTGCTGTCAGGGAATGTAGTAACTTTTGGCAGTAGGTTGGTGACTCAAGTCTGTCTGAAGACGCAGAGCTCAGTACTAATCACCTGACAGTTGTTTTACACAATATGTAAAATTCTTATTCCTGTGTCAATCATGCTTAGTTGTAGTGTCAGCTGGCACAGTAAGTGTGTATACAAAGACATGATCTCTGGATGAACACCTCACATCTGACTATACCATGTGATTAAAGAAGAGGGAAATGAGAGGCATGTACTCTCTTTCAGGAGTGTGAGACTAAAAGCAATTTTCCCAGTCAATTGTGAGCCTGTGTAGAGGCTTCACATTTCAGCTTAGTTCTCCTTATTGCCACCAACTGTAGCACTGCCCAGAGCTTAATTGTAAGGTTTTCTCCCTCATTCCATAGGGACACATGGTGAGACCTAGTACTGCACTTGCTGTCATCACTGATAGCTTGAAAAAAAAGGTGTTTCATCAACAAAGAGACTGAACTCTTAATTTCTAGAAGTGTGGCTGCTATTTCTCTTCAGGAACCAGCTGGATTTCAACATCTAGGACTCCCAGTCTTTCAAAACAGTGGTGTGCTGTTAGTTATGAGAGTATTTGGGAAAATTGTTTAGCTCATGTATGCAAGAATGTTTTAAAGTTATGTTAAATTTCTTTTAGTGATTATGTGGTGATATCTGCCTGTTATTCTTTTATTTCAGTGTGGTTCTACTGGCTACTTTTTTACCCTGTGTCATAAAAAAGGTCACATAGTAATCACAGAGCCAGAAAGAAAACATTGACTTTCTTGACAGTTGAGGTATTCAATGTACTACAAAAGGAGGCATGAAATCTCTTAGCTACTTGGGTCAGCTGTTCAGCTTAATGCAATCCTTTCAGTCAGCTTGCCAAGTGAAATATGTCTGTTTTCTGAGGTGTGCTTCACTGTAAGAGGATAAAGAGCATTCCTTTTGACTTTCATTACTTTCTGCTTTAGGGACTGCATGAAAATGGGAGAAGTGGATGGCAAAAAGATTGGCTGCACTGTTAGCCTTTTGGTTTGTATAATACTTTCTCTTTCCCTTTTCAATTTCAGTTGAACAAATGCACATTGGAATAGGACTTACTTTGCTTCTTGTTGCAATTTGAGTAGAATTTGGCAGAGTAACACTACACTTATTATCACTGGTTATTTTTTCCAGGCTGAGATTGGTACAGTAGGGAGATAGTCTTCCTTGGCATTTCATAGCTTGGTTCTGAAAGGTCTCCAAGACTGCATTATTCAGTTTTAAGTTTCTTCCTACTGGATAAACTTAACAAAGTACTTTCCAAGTTTAATTAGTCTCTGAGTTTGTAGAAACAAACATGCCTTTCCTCCTCTCCCAAACAAAACCTACATGATTTCTCTTGTTTCTTTTCTTCCAATAAGTGATGCAAGTTGGTTCTTTTAACATATAGTATGGGATATCTTGTGAATACTGCAGGCTGACTATTCTCTCCCCAGTAGAAGAGACAGAAATGCTGCTCAAGATCTCCTGTTGTCATGCTATCATTATTACCACAAACCAACAGTGCTAAACCATATTATGAAAAAGATGTCATTTTTGTTTACAAGATGCATTTTGATTCTAGGCCAGTTTCCACTGACAAGTTTGTTGACTTCTGTTAACCTTGGAAAGTTTCCATTTTCATGGTGAATTTTTTGAAAAGCTGTATTTTTAGCCAGAGGGGGAAAAAACATGATAAGCTGACTTGTAATTCTGCATTTTTGACGTCAGTGAAACAATTTGGGATCACTTCTAAGTAGCAGTTATACATAAGAGAACAAAGGATTTCTTCAGTAGGAAAATAGTGCTCTAAATAAGGATGATATTTACTATGAAGCCATAAAGCAGCTGGCGTGCTGTCAAAATATCTGGCATGATCTGAATTCTGTAAAGTACCTGGATTATTTTCATCCCTAAGGAGGTTTTAATCTATTATTAGCAAACTGTCCAAGATTTGTATAAAGAGAAAATGAAAATATTTTAAAATCCCAAAACACCATATTACTTTTTAAGGGGATTTTCAATGACTCATATGGGCTAAGGTGGATTTCATATCCTAATAATTTTCAAAGAAATTATTAATACTCTTGCACAACAGAGAGACAATGAATGCTAAATTTTCTCAAATCAGTTTAAAAAATATTTTCTGTATAAAGTTTTTATTTTTTATGTTTTCATAGTGTTCCTCCCACCTTTTTCCTTGATAATAACTCAATTTAGTAAACAGTGGCACAGAATATGAATACTGTACACTAGAAGAAAAACTGCATAGTTTAAAATTGTGATTTAAATAATAAAACAGAAATTGTTAATTGCTAATGAGAACCAGTGCTTGAACTTTTCTAGCCTATAAATTTTTATTAAGCAAAGCAGATTATCCTGACCATGGAGTATGTCTAGCAGGAGGACCTAAACTGCATGTCCATTGTGAATGTGGCAGTACTTGTGGACAGCGCTATAGCTTGCACTCCTCTCCCTGTAACTTTTTCATACTTTGCTTTAGGGCTTGTAAATAGATAAAGAATGTTTTGAACTAAAAATTATGATATTGCAGTCCAAATTTCATCCATGTAACAATAAATGGCAGTTTTATGTTCAGAAATGTAATCTATGCATGTATTTCTAGAAGATTATGTTTGAAGTCTTTTATTTGCAACCATTATCATCAATTTATTAACTACTACATTTTATTACAAAATACAACTTTATTTCAGAATTTTTACAAGACTGAACTGAACAAGGAAGAGATGTATATTCGCTATATTCATAAGCTCTATGACCTACATCTGAAAGCACAAAACTTCACAGGTAACTGAATACAAACTAGAAAAAGATATTTAGGACTGGTCTGTTGTTTGCAGTCTTTTGCAACCCTGTAAGCTGTATCCTCAGTGCAGAACATAGCAACCCAGGCAACAGCTGAGTTTCCTTGCCTAATTGATGTCTCAAAATACTGCTTTTTTCAGCCCCACGGCACTATTATTTGCTGAGCCATGGTGAATGTAAATTACTTCTGTTGATACCCACTAGCAATAAATGTGTGATACGGTAATTTTTTGCCCAAAAGGAGTAAAGTTTGGAAGAAGTTTTTATGAGTTCATTTAGTGGTATCTGAGCCTATACATTTTTTTTTCATGCTCCTGGCTATCTGTTTGGTGAAGTGTTTCAACACAGCTCTGTTTCAGAACCTCATTTTTGGTTTAAAAAAATAAATAAAAGAAAGGAAGACTCATATAACTTACTCATAATGAGGTAGATATCCTAAAACTTGTGACAAGTATTGCAATTTCATGATGTCTTTCTAAGTCTTCACATACCACATTTGCAGTACTCTTGTGCAAGATTTCTCTAATTTTGTGCCAAGGATGGTTATTTTTTACATGAAGAAATAAGAAGATATTGTACATGGCTGTTGTTTATACAGCTAAATACACATTTCATTTGGGGAACTGCATGCCATCAGTGAGTGCTGAAGAAGATAAAATCAGTATCCTTTTAAATCACATTATCTTTGCCAGAATATTTTACTGACCTTTTAATACCTCCAGCTTTTCCCCAGTCTTTGCACTTGCATATGTTCAAAATTTCTAGATTTTGATTTTTCTTAGAAGCGGGTTAGTTGGCTGGGGGTCTCCAGTAAACAGCTTACAGGTACCTGGTGTCACAGCAACTTTCCTTATGCTTTTCTGCTGTCCAAAAGAAAGATTGTTCACTTGGAATTTCCACACTCCCTTTGCAGTTCATGGATTTAAATGAGGACTAGATAGCAGGATATGTTAAGGGGAGATTTTAGTTTCCTCATGTGACCTGGCAATAGTGAGTCACAAGAGAATTTTGGTTATTAAGAAGTCTCTTTGCTACAGCTGGCTTTTGTATAAAGCTATTATTTTGCATAGTAGATCTTAGTAACTCTTTGAGCAGTATTGAGTTTCCTTTTTGCACTGGGTATTATTATGTGTCCAGTTTACCTTCAACTGTGATATGAACCTAATTTTTTTAGGCAATTGGATGGCAATTGTTTTGCCATCCATTCTGATTTTAAACAGTATTTTGCTCAAAATTTATTTCCAGGACTTTGTTGTATTTCCCATATGTTTGTTATCAATCTGTGTGATTTTTGCATTCTTTGCTGCGGTAGATTTCACTGCTTCCCTTTTTTAAAATTTATTATTATTTTTAGTTTTTTGCTGTAAGAGCCCTAATAAGACTTGTCTCACACCCAAAATTGGAAAACAGACTTGTGTAGTCCATTGCCTTGCCTTATGAGAGACAATATAGACTTTTGTAAATCAGCTGGTCTAGAGAATTTGGGATTAGCAAAATAAGCTTGGTACTTCAGCAGTGTTCCCACATGTTGCAGCATTAGTTTGCTAAATGGCATCGTTTCAACCTAGGGATGAAATGGTTTTTCTCTCATTTCCATGGTATGATTTACTGGATTTTTTCTAAAAATGCTCTGTTAAAAAAAAAGTAATTTTTATACAAAACATTATTTCAAATCTTTCTTTACACAGCACTCAGTTACAGCTATAAATGTACCTCTTTTGAGGCTGAATCACATAAATGCACTGATTCCTTGCATCCCCTTAGTCACCTAACAACTGTAATGAGACTTTTTACCTATCCACCTTAGAGATATCTAGTGTTTTGAATATTTCCTGTATAAATTGAATTTTCCACATCATTTATCTTTCCTTAGTGCTTTGATGCAAGTCAGTAGTTACAGACCTCTCCCTGAGGTATCAGTATTTTATTTGTTGTGTTGGCCACTGCCAGACATACTGGGTGGAGGAAACCTTCAGACTTATAATCCAGTATGGTCATTCTTATTTTATAAACCTTCTGTATAAATTCATTATAACTTAAGAAAACTACATTGTTATGGCAGGTAAAATTTTGTTAAGGACTTAGATACCAAGTTTAGAAAGGAAAGGTCACAGTGAGCTATCCTGAGCAGCTACTTATGTTCTGCTATCTTTTGCTTCCTTATGATTTTGAATAATTTATTATCAGCTTCATGGATTTTTAAAATTGTTATATAGATGTGCTTCATGTCTTGAGTACCAAAATGTAGCTTGAAGCTATGACAAAGGTGGTTACCAGTCAAGCAGCCTGAGAGCTGCTGTGATGCCAGAATTAAGGTTGTCTGTGGAACTCAAGCTGGTTTTCCTTGCATGGGTGTATCACAGCACAGCACCAGTTTGCAGCACACTTAGCATTTTGCAACACTGGGTTTCAAGGCACTCTCTCACACAATTATCTGCTGCAGTGATGTTTTTTCATCCACAGGTTCTCAGTTGGATGTGTAGAGGAACACTGTTGCTAGAAAAAATACTGTAAAATTTGGCTTCAGTCTCCTGTCTTATGGGAGCTCGTATGGCAGAGGCAGAAGTAGGATATAGCTGTCTGGGGCAAACTTAGCTTAGCACAAAATGAACTTTAGTACTTTACTGTTATTTTTTTGCCTTATGTACAACCTATAAAATCTGCAATAAATTAAGTCCAGTAGGGAACTACTTTCTCCAATGAAGTACATCTCCAGAATATGACCCATCTTTGTGCTGACTCACTCATGCAAAGTGGTCCTGTGAGTGGCAACATTAACTGTGAATATCAGCTTGGAAATCAATAATACATATGCTCAGTTAGACAAATTGAATTGTTGTAGCCAGTAGTAATTCTGGTGTTTTGTAATTTGCCGAAGTCTGACTTTCCAATAAAAAGATTAATTTTATATTATAGAAGTGTACTGTTTCTGAGGAATTCCTGAAATCAAAGTAAAAAAAAATAATAGTTTTTATATTTCCTGATAATTTATACTGATTAATGTAAAGATTACTAAACAGCTCTCTGAGTAGAGACCAACAACCAGTTTGATTCCTGCCAAACCAAAAACTAAATAAAATTTTTAAAATTAAAAAGAGAAAAACATTGCACTTTTAAATTTCTTGTTATGGCCAGCTGGTAAGGCTCAGCTATCAGGAATTTATTTCTCTGTGGAAGGAGTGGATTGTATTAAGCACACATCTGCCTCCCTGTTTTCCTCCCAGCCCTCTCTTTTGGACTGTGTCCACAGTCTTGTTGTCTTTCCTCTTTCACTACTGATGTTCCTCATCCTCCAGTCCTTGTTCCTCCTTTCAGACAGCAGAGTCATTGAGGGTTTCTCCTCAGCAGTAGGGAAGACTGGGGCTAAGCAGGAAATGGTTACTTAATTTCTGTCTCCTTTGTATTTTGAGACTCCAGAAGAAGTGTCCCAGTGACTCCACTTTAAATAGTGTATGAAAATTTTAGGCTATTTTTGTTATAGCTGTAATAGTAACTCCGTCCAAAACCACCACTACCATCTGCCTAATACTCAAAATAAATCAACTACCCATTAGAAAGGTGCCTCTCAAGAAAAGCATTCACATCTCTGTGTACTTTGTTTGTCTGTTTTATGTGTTTGTTGTTGGTAAGGGCCATGCTGTGATTTGTCTTGCAGAGGCTGCCTACACTCTCCTGCTGTACGACGAGCTGCTGGAGTGGTCTGACCGGCCGCTCAGGGAATTTCTCAACTACCCCATGCAAACAGAGTGGCAACGCAAGGAGTGCCTCCATCTGACCATCATTCAAAACTTTGATAGGGGAAAGGTAAAATAGTCCTGTTTTACTGAGTGGATCTGGGAAGGGTAGTTTATTCCGTTTAGGATGTTAGTTCCAGGGTTGTACTCTTTTCTTGTATTGAGGTGAAGTATTTGTCCTTGCTTGATTAAGCAGTTACTTAGCGATGCAGTACGTTTCTTCTAATCCTGTGGTGGTATCCTAGAAATCCCCCACTTACATATAAGAATAATTTTTATGTGCATAGCACTTGGCTTTGTAACTGCCAGAGCGCTTTGTAAAAGGTGGTATCATTTCCCCCCATTTTAAAGGTGGTGAAAATGAGCCTTATAAAGCCAATGGAATTCACTCAGTGACCAAGTGAGGATTGTAAGGGCTATGTTTACACCTTACAATACCATGTTGTGTCTTTTAAAAACTAAAAATTATTTTGTTTGGGGGAATCACAGTTCATTGTCATTACTACAAATGCCTATTCTGAATTAAGCACGTGTAATTATCCTGCAGTCTAAAATTTTATATACACATAGTGCTCTGATTCATCTTACTGACAAACATGCAATGCATTACAATTTTCTGTAGCTAGTGTAAAATTCATGTAAGGCTAATAAATGTAATCAAATGGATGTTGATCGTCATGTTTTTCAGACAATTCTGTAATTATAATATATAGTTTAACTTACGTGGTGCAATGAAGTATTGTACAACCTAAAAAAATTAGGGTAGATGTATTAAAAGTACAATTTTAAAATGTAAAAATCGTACTGTGTTGAATCCATCTCATGTAGTGTCAAAAGAGTCGTCCATCACTCTTGCAATGACTTACATTTTGTGCATAGTGCAAAAAGAATAATTAATTAAATAAGTCTCTAAATATATTTTTAATTCTTCAAAGATTTCATCAGTATTACTCAGAAGCTATTAGCGTGTTTAGGGGACAGTGCGTTCAAATATTTTCAGTAGTGACAAGGCTTAGTATAGATAGAACAGACCACTAATAAATCACAGATTGTCAAACAGTTTCATTGAATTACTGAGCACCTTTTATTTGCTTGCAGTGTTGGGAAAATGGCATTATCTTATGCAGGAAAATTGCAGAACAATATGAGAACTACTATGACTACAGAAACCTCAGCAAGATGAGGGTAATGTACTTGAACACTTTTCATCAATCAGGAATCCAAATGCTTTTTAATTTAGGTTATAAAATATTACTGAGGAAATTAAATTTACCACAGAATGGTCCTTAGGTTTGGTTTGCACTCTTATTTTTTACCCTGAGGCATCTTTTCTACAATAAGGATTATAAAAAAGGAGTGTGAGCTTTTTGAAGAAAAACGAGAAAATCCTGTCTTCATAGAGCAGGTTGGGTTGGAAGCCTTAAAGATGATCTAATTCCTACTCGACACCTTCCACTAGACCAGGTTGCTTTATTTTATTATAGAATTAATGTTCTTACAATATTTGTACCTGTACAGCATCCTTTTTTTGTGCATGCTTATGCAGAAAAATAACAATACAAACTTACTTTCATTAGTTTCCTACAGTTGTTCCAGGAAATGTGCTGTGTGTAGTCCTTCAGTAGGAGCAGCAGCATGACTTTGCAGTTGTAATTGCAAGCAAAGCCACAGGCAAAGCACACATTTTTTTTTAAATTTGCTGCTTAAAAATGGTCTGTTTAATAATACATAGTAAAAATGAATGTTTCTTGGTACAGTCTTCTTGTTGCTTCTTTCATTTTAGAACTCTAGACATTGTTTCTCATTCATTCAGATAGTGTTTTTTAAAAATTATTGAGTCTTCTTTTCCTACCTCCTTCTGATGGATTCAATTTTGTATTACAACTTGCCTTTTAAATTCCCTGTATATATAGCATGCTTGCTGCTAGGACTGAGTGAAGTCCCTTTAATTCAGAGCTGCTTAACAACATTATGCAAAATTATGCAATGTGGCAGGACTCTCCATTATCTTCTTATTCCATATATATTTTGATATGTCAATGGCAGAATCCTATAAGCAAAAGGAAATGACTATCATCATGTGAATAAAATGATTAATTTATGCATGTTTAATTAATTGTACTGAATGTGTTTTGTGTTTGAAATATTCTTTTGCTGTATCTTTGCCACCAATGTTAATCCAAAAACGGAGGTGTGGGGATTTCTCATAGCAGTATAATTAGGCAGCTATTGATATCATATGCATACTAAATAACTGTCTGTGATACCTGAAATAGGGCTAAGACTGTGTTTGGCTTTTTCCACAGTATTGAAAACTTTGCTGAAAATATCATCACAAAAAGGGAACTTGGGTATTAAATTCCCCTTGTGTCAGTGTTATGAGTGAAATAAAAACCAGATGTATTGATCAAACATTATGCAAATTGCTATTGGGGCATTTTAAAGGAGCTCATATTTGATGCTTAAATCATTGGAATCTGGTGTGATTTGGACACAATTGCCTTGAATATGGAAATTAGACTTTGCTGATTTAACTGACCACATTACTGCAATGTGTTTGGGTGATTAGCAGATTACTGGGTCATATGTTTCAAACTGTCTTTCTATTTTACCCCTTTAATATTAGTACTTCATATTTTAAAGGATTTATTTTTTAATTCTTGGAAACCTTCAGATCCCTAAGAGGTATAATTACTTAATGTGATGCATTCAGAAACTTCTGGATGTTCTAGCTGTTGCTCAGAGATTTATTGCAATTCAGTTACTCCAGAGGTGAAAGATGTTCCGTTTTGTGATAGTTTATAGTAAAAATACACTTTCAAGAAAGACTAATTGCATTTCTTCTCAATCTCACACAGATGATGGAAGCATCTCTGTATGACAAAATTATGGATCAACAGCGCTTGGAGCCAGAATTTTTCAGAGTTGGTTTCTATGGGAAAAAGTTCCCATTCTTCTTGAGGGTAAGTGAAATGAAAATAAACAGAATGGAGTAATGCTGTCATTCATAATCACTTTCACTGTGTTAAAATTTGTTCATACCATATGCAAGTTCTTATCCTGTGAGAAATTCTTTATGTTCATGTTTTGTGGTTAAGAAAAGTTCCTGACTAATGAAAAGACAAATTCTAGACTCCTAGAGTCACACAGAAACACAATAGTCATGTTTTTATTGGAAACCATGCACCTACACTGTTCCACAGACCAATGGTTCATGGTAGTTTTTCCCTTTCTCCTGTTCTGTTCCTGCTGGTGGGTACTCAGGCAAAGTCTGTCAGAAGTAGTATCCATTGGTGGTGGGACAATCAGCAATTTAGCATTTAAGCAATTACATTCCCAAGTTCCTTTTTTTTTAATTAGAAATTAGAAATTTCTAAATTAGACTTAGAAATTCCACATGCTGAATTTCATTGATTATTAATACACAAAAACTGACAAATAATAAGGTTAATAATCTTGATCATTAATCCAGAATTCTGGAGTTACTGAAATGCCCTTGAAAATGTTAGTGGTGTTTACACTGTCCCCCTCTTCCACAGTCTGCAGTAGTTTAGCTGCATTGACTGTCACCTTGGGAAGAGAACAGAATTAATCTTATTCATGGAGCAGCTGCAATCATAATCCAAGTTCCTCTTCCTGTGGTAATTAAAATAAGTGATGAAGAAGCCTCCTATGGGGTGGAGGCCTAAAAAGCCTGATTAGTCTTAGTGGTGAGGAAAATGACTATTTCTAACTGGCAAATATAGCATGAAACTCTGCCTTTTAAAAGTAATGCTCAAAAAGAGTCTGATGGAAAGATACTTCTTGAGATTACCTAATATTCATCTGAATATAAGTTCTGTATAAACCAATTTGAAAATATTATTCAGAAAGAGTTTAACTGATGGAGTGAAAGTAATGGAAAGAGTTGCACAACAGTACAGTACTTTCAAACCTTAGGTCTTTCACTGCTTATGCATCTTATGAATTTTTCAAGTTAAACATACACAGCACATATTTATAGTTGCAACACCAACAACAACAGATATAATACATTTGATTTAAATTTTTTACGGCGAAGCAGTTTGTAAATCTGGCTGTGTTTGCTTTAGAAGAAATAAAGTCTAAACTTCATAATAAAGCTTTCGCATTTTAATTTTTAGTCGAACAATAATATGGTTACAGGGGTTTTTTTGTAGCAATTCCCATGAAAGTCTCAATTCTCAGAATTCAATGCCAGGAGCATTCTTTTACTTTGTGTTGTAAAATCTGGATCATTTTAATTTTCCAGGCTGATAATTGATCAACATTTACAGGGTAAGGCAAATTGAATGCCTTTATAATTTTGTTAGGCAATGTTTTTCTTCAGAATTATATAACATCAGAACAAAGTTTCTTAGTTCCTCATGGAATTGACTTCGAACCCATTTCATTGTCTTAACTGTTTGTTGGGTTATATTTCTGTTTCATATTTTATACAGTCTGATATATCATGTTAATTGCGTACTTTGATCCACTAAGAAAAATTTCTCCCTTCAGATTTTTATTAAATTTTGAAGTGTAATTATTACATTTTTCCAGACTTTTGAATAAAACACAATTTATGTGATAAAATGTCCTTCTTCTAAGTAACCTGTTCTTTCTACCTTCCTTATTTTTATTCTTGCCTTTTGTTTCTTTTCTTTTTTCCTTTCTTTAAATGATGCAAAAGTTGCCTGGAAAATCAATATTTAAGAGTGTGTGTTTGGATCCCACTTATTTTCATGCAACTTGCTCTTGCTTTTTGTTTTCTTATTCCGCTCAGAATAAGGAATTTGTTTGCCGAGGACATGACTATGAAAGGCTGGAGGCCTTCCAGCAGCGAATGTTGAATGAGTTCCCACATGCCATTGCTATGCAACATGCTAATCAGCCAGATGAGACCATCTTTCAGGCAGAAGCACAGTGTATCCACATAATCACAAAGCCATACTCTGCACTTACATTTTCCATGCTTTTAAAAAATGTAGGTACACCTATAGCCAATATCGATCACACGGTGCCTCCACTGAAATAAATGTTAGGTGAGAATTTCCCTGCATTTTGTCCCAGTTCGCTCTATTATGTTTAGAAGTTCCTTGTGTAATTTTAGTTCTATTTAAGAATTCCTTGACATGTTATTGACATTATTTCTTTAGCTAAAAATACCTACAGAACTATCACCACTGTGATAATGATGTAGCAGTTCAAGGTACAGTAATTTACCTTCTTACAATACAACATTATTTTAGCATGGCATGACATATTATGTAAGAATAAATTTAACTAAATCCCTTTATGTACTATTCCATATAAGTAGCTCTATTTAAAAAATAAAGATGAAATTTTTGACACAACAGTACAAAGAAATCTCAAACAATCAAAAAAATCTCTGGTTCCTTTCCCAAACCATTAATAGTATAAAAGCATTTCATGAGGCACGCTTTTTAAAGAATTTTTCTTCTGTAATGCTTCAGGAGTCAATATGCTTTGCTAATTTGAATAAAGTGGGATAGCCTTAACTCTTTACACATAGATTTGCAGATTTATGCAGTGACACCAATTCCAGAAAACCAGGAAGTTTTGCAGAGAGATGGCATTCCTGATAATATCAAGAGCTTTTACAAAGTAAATCACATCTGGCGATTCCGATATGACAGACCGTTTCACAAAGGGACCAAGGACAAGGAAAATGAATTCAAGGTAAAGTATCATACCCTTTCCTGAGCTACTGAACCTATGATTTGTTTGTAAGATCAACAAAGGCTGCCTTATTGAAATATCATTTGCATTTGCTTTATTCAGCTGAGTGTGGTACATCAGATTCTCTAGAGGAGATGGTATCTCAGGTTTGACTATTTCACTTCTTATTTTTAATAAAATTAAAATATATGGGAGATGCAGAGGTCTTGCTGTATATGTGACTAAAATTGAAAAAAAAATTGTTTTCTGCATCATGATGTATAGAAGGCAGAACTGGACAGAGCAGTCTCGGAAAAGTTTCTTAAGCAGATGGGAAAACATTTTTAAGGATGTGGTCGGGGGTATGGCTTGGATTGCCCAAAGCTATCTCTCTTTAGAGCAAGGGAGAGACAGTTTTGACTGAACTGCAGCATAATGACCTGTTCCTATGATATCAAGACTCAAAACTACCTCTGAACTTAAAGACTGTCTCAGGGAAAAGAAATAGTTCCTTCTCTAATAGGTAAATCCCTTCTGTTCCTCCTACTAGAAATGTCACAGTGAAAATTCATCTATTGGTGTAATTTTAATTCTTACCCACTAGAAGCACATCCTGGTGCTGAATATATTCTGGTATTCAGACTGGCAAAAAAGAGTTATCCCAAAATAATTTTGTTATAAATTTAGAAGAAAAAACTGTAAGGATAATAAATTGGCTAAATTGAGTCACTGTTGTCTTCTGATGTATGTTTGAGCTTTGTTTTAACTGTACAGCTACATATATTCTTTGTGTAAGCAACACTGTGTGTTGATTTGTCATTCTACAAACCCTGGCACAAAATGTTTACCAGTATGATATTTGAGTATCCCATCAGCTATGCATTCTGGAATCTTGAACAGGGCTTCTCAAAGGAGACCTGATCATGCTCTCTGATCTGTAAGTTGTTCTGCTTCTGAACTCTTGTTCTTCTCAGATGTTAGATCAGAAAAGAAATATTAAAATACCAATGCAGTTGTGAGTGACTTTTGGAGATTTGGGGACAACATATAATAAAATTTAAGAGTGAAGAATCAGCAGAAATTACTGCTTAGTAGTAGGACCTAGAAAGTAAGAAAAAAGTGAGTGTTATTGACTTATGGGGTAGACATTTCAGTAGAATTTGGATGTTAGTATTTTTTAATGTACTGTTACTTTAGTGAAGGTGTTAATAAAGGAAACTGGTAATAATTAAAGAAGATACAAAGTCAAATAAGGAAATAAATTGCTTTTGTATATTTTAGAGTCTATGGGTAGAGAGAACCACACTGATCTTGGTGCAGAGTTTACCTGGAATATCTCGTTGGTTTGAAGTAGAAAAACGTGAAGTGGTGAGTATGAGACTCATGTCAATACATATTGTGGCTTGGTTTATTTCCTTAATCGTATGTTATTCAATTAACTGCTTTAGCATTTATTACACATATGTAATTTCTTTGACCAAGGTCTCAAGGTAGCTACAACAAAATTATTTACAAAGTATATCAAGTTATCTGATTTCTCTTGTCTTGAAAAGTATTTTTAAGAACTACCCTTAGGATTCATTTAAACAGCTGAGGAAAAAGAAGATGAGAACAATAATGGACGCCCAAAGGCAACATTTGATGTCAGTAAATTACCTCCTTAAAACTCAGCACCATGTAACATTTAATACTTAAAATATCTATAGCTTAATGTATCCTTGAAAAGTAAACATTCTTCAAGCTCTTGTACTATAATAAATTCCATGAGCTGCTGAACAGAACCTGTAGGAATAGGGTCAAATTTACCATTCTGCTATTGACACATTGGAAGTTCCTCTCCTTGCTTGTTCTATTATTTAAAAAATCCTTAAATAGATTCCAGATATATTTGGAGGAGTACTCATCCTATAAATATCTCTAAATAATTGGTCAATTGCTGAGTCCTGGAGTATAGATAGCACATGTAACTATTTTCCTTCTTGTCAAAGCTAGTCTTACAATAATCCCATTAAACATAAGGATACCATAGTACAATTGATTTTCTCTAAAACTTTGCTGTGTTTTTCTTTTATAATAGCAGGAAAATGTCACCATCTTGATATTCTCCTGTAGAAAACCAAAGGTGGAGTTTAGTAAAATCAAAATGTGTGTGTGACATGAGAAATTTTGTTAGTTGACTCCTGCTGTGTCTTTACTAGGTTAGTATGACCACTGATATGAAGACCTTCAGTTTACTAGCATTTTGCCATTACAGTCACCATTTACAAAAGTAAAGTGTAATAATTTTTACTGGGCATGTACGAGGTCATGACTCGGATTTGCGCTTGTGTATTTTGGTAAATTATTGCAGCTGCAAGCATGTACTCTTCCCATCGCTCAGCTTTTGTTTTTTAGCAGTTCACGCTACCTGTGAAAGAACTTCCCCACCCTTGAGAGTTGAGAGACACATCCTGCTCAAGGCTGCCTTTGACTATAACTTGATCATCATTTTAGCTCAAAGCTTGCATTCAAATTCCTGATCCATAGTCTCATTGGTACCTTCACTTTGGATGGGGAAACACACTCACAATACTTCAGCTCTGCTCTGTACCCTTAAAGTGATTAAGCTCCCTGACCCCAAGCCTCTTTTAGGTAATTACCAAGGATGGTTCAATTGTGTATTCTAAGAGTTCCACCACTGGCTGAAAGTATGTTTATGTTTTGCAACAGCGGCTGGGTCATCTCTCAAGGTCAAATAATGAATCTACAAGAGTGACAGTTGATTATTTTGATCATTGATTGCATGATAAAATCAAATCTCTCCCCCAGCTGAGAAGTACTTTGTCTCTCAAACTACTCTAGGACATAGAATAATACTGTTTTATGTTAAGAAATCAAAAATTACCTGCCATATATTTCATCTTTCAACTGAAGATTAAGTTGTTGCAATGCTTCTCACTCATGTTTCAGGTGGAAATGAGTCCCCTTGAGAATGCTATTGAAGTTTTAGAAAATAAGAACCAGCAGTTAAGAACACTGATTAGTCAGTGTCAAACTCGACAGATGCAGAACGTTAACCCTCTCACAATGTGTCTAAATGGGGTCATTGATGCAGCAGTTAATGGTGGAGTTGCTAGATACCAAGAGGTAAGCAATTTACTTTCTGTGTATTAAAAATCCAATTTCCCTGTACAGATGCAGCTCCTCTGTATGAATTAAGGACAGAAAGTTTGTATGAATAATCGTTGCAATTATACCTATATTGCAGTTTTGGGTTAGGTAATGTTAACAACGTGGTTTATTGAAATAACCATTTTGCTCTAGATAGTACCATAAGCTTACTCCAGAGATGACTCAATTCACAATTAACCCTGCATTTTTCAGTGATTTTTTTGGAAATTTTCAATTAACCAGTTAATTATAAGTAAATTGTTATAATACACTGCCTATTCTGGCTTAGGAGGTACTTTGGCCAACTAACAAATTTACTTTTTTGTCCTGACCTTCTAGTTTTTATATGCATGTGTGTGTATGTATATATATATGCATATATATTTTATTTTTTATATATATATACATATATATATATATATATATACACACACATAAATTCTCAACAAGAAGTTCATTATCTTAAAGAATCATAATTTTCTTGATCCTTCTTGTATCTCTTCTCCAAGTTTTTAGAAAAGCTATTTTGGGAGGAGTGGGGAAAGGCATTTAAAAAAATAAATACAATTTAGAAATGTCTAACACTGGATTTGTTTCTAACAGTTGTTCCTTATAATAATAATTTTTGAATCACATTAGGAAAACCTTAAAAGTTTGGGATGCTGTATTTATACAGAATTCTGTAGAATTATGAAACTTCAGTAAAAAGAAAGAAGTTGGGGGTTTTTTTGCAGCCAAACTTGATTTTTCTCTTTCTCCTAATAGTCTTATGAGATACTTGAGTCTGCTGGTTTTTCCTTTGAAAATGTCAATTTGAATAACATTCTGTCCACTTGTCTCAAAGGCAGAGAGATTCAGTGTTCACTCAACAGTGTTAAATTTGGAAAAACTGCATCTTATTTAAACTACAAGAAATTGTGTCCAGTATAGTATTAGAATCTGTCATCAAAACTGCAGTCTTATGAAAATTGTGAGACTGAAGCAAAGCAGTAACATTTTTTATGTTTTCTAACTGCCTTTAAACAACAAAACTGTTTAGCATAGTGAAGCAAGATGAAGGGAGTCCCTGGAGAAATACAGTCACGTCAGAACTATGTCTGGTTTGAATTAGCACTGTCAGAGCTAGCTCAGTGTCTCTGCACAGCTTCCATTCTTCACAAGCATATCAAAGGTTCTAGCTTGCTCCTCATTATTGTCGTTGGCTGTAATTCTTGGTCTCTTAGACAGTGTTCGTGTTTCGATTCCCTTCTGCCCTCTGTCTCTCACTGTATTAAAATAGGACTTTTCAGCAATTCATTTTGTAAACATCAAAACTGTTAGCAATAATTGCGAGGCTTTTTTTTTCTTCCATTTTTCTCTAATTCTTCTCTTTGCATGTCCATTTTTCAGTCTTTATATGTCTACTTGTTGTTTTGCCAGTTCTTATCTTCTACCTTTCTTGTTATCCCGTTTTCTGTAAATGCTTTTCCATTTCACCTGCTTTTCCCGTCTGATCTGTACAAAGTTCAAAGTTCAGTCACTCTTGGAGCATTTGGTCTTGAGGTAAGAGTGACCATGTCTTTACCATTATCTTCCTTCCCTTCAGGCAACTTCCAACTTTTTAAAAGTGTCCTTTGACCATCTGCTGCCTTCTTGATTCTGTCTTCCTTCTTCCCTCTTTTTTCTCTTTCAATTATTTCCTGTATTGTTTTTTCTTTTCTGATGTGGAAGAAGCTTCATATTTCAGCACCTTCATATTTCAAATGTTAAACCTATCTATTCACTAGTGGCTACATTTTTTTGCCAATGGTCTCCACCAATGACTACATGATTAATTACTTATTTAACATGTATTATCAATTATTGCAGTTCAAAGGAACTTAGAAAACATTCGAAAATGTTATCTAGAAACTTGTTTTTTAAAAAAAGATAAATAAAAGTGGTGTGTTTTTACTTCACTTTGTTTTGCTTTGTAATTTATTGTGTTTAGGCATTCTTTGTCAAAGAATACATCTTGAACCATCCAGAAGATGGAGAGAAGATCACACGCTTAAGAGAACTTACACTCGAGCAGGTAAAGTGGGGAAAAGACTGACAAGATGGCCTGTTCAGCTGTTCTAGCTAAAAATGTCCCCAAATAAAATAAAAAATATCAGAGGTTAATAACTGCCCTGTGGTCTTCAGTGTTTTCTCAGTTAGATTCCAAGTAGAGAGTAGCTTTCTATACAAGCAGGTTTCTGGGCCATGCTAATATATTTTCCCTAGTCCTTTCCATCATCAACTTAATCACTTCAAACTGGTTTGTGTAAAATAAAAGTTGAGTGAGAGTCCTGTCTTGTCACGCTCATATACAAATATTTGCACAGAATATTTTATCACTACAACAGAATAAACATTATTTCATTGAAACATTTGATGGCTTTAGCATATATTTGTATTTTACCAATATTACAGGAAATATTTTCACTACAAGGTTTGCTGTAAGAGCAAAAAAGCATTCAAAATCTTATTGCAATGAAAGATATCTAGTACTAATTGGCAAAGTGGGTAGGCAGTAAGATAAACACAAATGATCAAATTAAGCATATGAGTATTCTATGCGTTATATGTTTTTTGTATTATTTCTCCATTCATTTATAAGCCAATCACCTACCAGCCTCAAATATGAAGTTTTTTTTTGAAAATGCTGAATATTTTTAAATCAAAGATCTTACTAATATTTCAGGTTTTTTAATTGGCATTTATCTATTTTTGTTCTATGCAGCAGGTTGAAGTTTCAAATTTTATTGCCAGCTTAGAATTTGGCAAGATGGAAATTCCATTTTTCATCAGCATTGTGGGATCTTTTGGTCAGATCAGCAGGTCCTCAGACAGTATAAATCAGAACAGATTCACTGACCTCACTTTAGTTTCACTTAGACAATGCATAGTAATTGACATTATAATTTAACTTTTTCAAGCTGTGCTTAATCTCACTAATGTTTACAATATAAAACTGGAGTTTATAGCTTCCTGTAACAAAAATGTGGGTTCCAAGCAATAGCAGCTCAACCCTCTCTGGCACCCAGAGCTGATTTAACACAGAGCATTGGGAAGGGCTGGCATGGCTGTGTGTGTGGATGGATGTGCTGCAGTCCTGACCCCAGGTCAGGGATGCTGTACATCTGCGTGCCTGATCGCAGGCTGCCTGAAAACATCAGCCAGGAGCTCTCATCCAAAGATATTACAGCACACCCTAGCTATTTTGTTTTTAAATCTGAGTTTATCTGATTCCTCATGTAACCAATTCAATATTTTGAATGCATGTGACCAAATTTGAGCGAGATTAAGGTTTTAGCACTGTAAGTATGAAGCATGTCATGCCTTGTGTCAAGACTATACATCAGGCCAGCACTTATGGAGGTCTCTGGGGAGTTGAAATAAGATGGGGGACCATGGACTTCATTGCCAATATATTACAGAGTTTCTGTTGGATTTGACCATTGCTGTAGTTTCATGCTTTTTACAACTGTTCTTGTAGAAAATGGCTTTTATTTAGGGTTTAGAACTGCTCCTTTGTAAAGTTCCCATTAAATCAGATTTTTCACTATGTTATCTGTAGTATTTTTTAGTATTACAGTTGAATTTGCATAGGTGAAACCTTCTCGAAAGTTGAACGGGAAGAGGTGATAAATCCTCCTGCACACTTTTGGTCCTAGTCCTTTTTTGGTTACAGGTCTTTCAGAGATTTAGATAGGTGTTAGATTTTTTTTTTGGTATCCTAATTGATGATGAGAGCTTAAAGAAAATGCATCAAAATATTTTTTCCCTTTCTGCAGGCCCAGATTCTAGAATTTGGCTTGGCGGTGCATGAGAAGGTGGTGCCACAGGACATGAGGCCGTTGCACAAAAAGCTGGTGGATCAGTTCTTTGTGATGAAGTCAAGCTTGGGAATACAGGTACTCACACGAGCAGGTACAAGGATAGAACAGAAGACTGTTCAGCTGCATTAAGGGTTGGTACATTTTCCCAAGCAATAAACAGTGACATCTTTTGGTTGTTTGTCCCCATTACAGCTTGTAGCCCTTTGTAGCCTTTTTGCAGTGCCACAAAGCAAAGAGAAACATAAACTTCCCATACCATGCAGAGAAAAGTAGTCACATTTTACTAATAGTAGCATTTTACTATCATTAGTGAAAAGTTAAAATATTTTTCTTATTAATGATGAAGCTGATCCAAAATACCATGTAACTACATTTATATGTTGTTATCTACGTATCCGTATCTTATTAAATGCTTAAGATATTATGTTAATTTTAATTAATCTTCTTTTAATAACTCACCAGGACTTTTCTGCCTGTGTACAAGCTAGCCCTGTTCATTTCCCAAATGGAAGTCCTCGTGTATGCCGGAATTCCATACCTGTTTCTATGAGCCCTGATGCTGCCAGGGTAATACCACGACGCAGGCAAGTTAATTATTAGTAATCACATATTTTTGCTACCTGTGGAAGATGACCCATAAATACTTCTTTTATGCACATGCTTTCTTGTGTGGTCTGGCTGAAGTGTGTTCAGCCTTGAATAGCTGGTATATGTATTCTCTCTCCTTCTTTCTCTTTCTTTTCCCTCCCCCAGTTAAAGATTAATAAACATGTGCTGTTCTCACATGAAAAATTATGACTGACAATTAGACTTAACCATTTTATATTTCATTATTCTTATAATAGCCCCTTGAGTTACCCAGCCGTCAATCGCTATTCTTCCTCATCACTGTCATCCCAAGCTTCTGCTGAAGTCAGCAACATCACTGGGCAATCAGAAAGCTCAGATGAAGTTTTTAACATGCAGGTATAATTTATTGTCATTCTTCAAATTGTACAGAATCTTTCTTACAAGGCTATTTACTAAATTAATTCTTCTATTATTTCATTCAGAAATCTCATAACTATTGCTAATGTTTCTTTTAAAAACCAAATCTTTAAGTGAGATGTTAAACTCATTCACTTAGAAATATTTTTTTATGTAACTGTTTTCTCTTGTTTAAATTCTAGTATTAGTTTTTTACAAATGTAGTAAGTAGCAATGGACTATGATACAAAGTGATCTGACAGTGCATAGACTTTTCTACAGTACAGTTGTTACATTGTGGTAATTATTTTACTGTATTAATTACATTTCTATTTATGTGGTATTTGGTTACATCTTTGTGTAGTTACATTAAGGCTCTTTATACTGATTTGCTATTTTGAATTACTGATAAGAAGTTAAAGTTTTTGTTCTAGTGAAATGTATGCCATAAATTTTTGTTTTCCAAACCAGTAAATGTGATCTGGTAACAACAACATCTCTTCTATACACAGCCTAGTCCATCTACCTCAAGCCTGAGTTCTACTCATTCTGCTTCACCTAACGTGACCAGTTCTGCTCCATCCAGTGCCAGAGGTCAGTGCTTCTCTGCTGTGGTAAACTATATTAAATGACTCTTGATATGTTACACAGCTGAATTTCTGCATGATGTCACTGGTCAGACATCATATTTAGCCAATTACTTTGGGAATCTGAATCATTAGAGACAGAGGATTTTTTTGTCATAAGCATAGAATTGAAATGTCTTGAGTTTCACTGCATGAATTTAATCACTAGACACATTTATATTCTAGCTTCTCCTCTGCTGTCTGACAAACATAAGCATTCCCGAGAAAACTCTTGCCTGTCTCCTAGAGAGAGGCCCTGCAGTGCCATCTACCCGACTCCTTTGGAAACTTCTCAGGTAAGAAGTTTGTTGGGAATCCTCGGAGCACAGATAGTTAAGAAGACAATAAAGGTGCATGCTGAACTTTGAGCAGATTCAGTGTCTGTTCACTGTTGTAACTTCTCAAGGGATTTTTAATGGTTTTATAAGCAAATACTCTTAAATATTTTAGATGTAAGAGATGTGAATAGAGTACATAGTGCTTGGTCACATTTCTGCTTGATTTCTTTAGGTGTAGGTCTGTTTCTTTACATTTACTTACTGAAGTGAGAGAGAGATGCAGAGATTTACCAGATGACACGGCCTGCTTGTGTGGAACAACAAGCATTTGTTCAATCTGGGGAAGAAGACAAAGAATTAAAAACTCTTATCATTTCAGTTGTCCTTGTTGAGCTCCCCTTTCTTTCCTTCTCAGAAATCTAATTGTAGCCACTGTGAGATAATAACTCATTCCATGTGGCAATTCCTATTTTCCAATGTAGTTTCAGAAAAAAATTGTATTTTGTTACACCAGAGAAAACAATGTATTGTGTTCTTGCCTTAAAATACTGTTAGACGGGTCTGTATGAAATGTGTGGTTTTTGAGTATTCTGAAATTCAACATGAACTTGGTAAGTTGGCCAATACTGAGTCCTTATTTCATCTTTTCTTCTTAATGGACCTATTTTCCCAAAGTGCTTTTCTTTAACACAGCTGCTGTTTTAATCCCTGCCATCACACAATGCACCTCTTGCTGAAGCTGAAAAAGATGAGAACATACATACGGTGTTAAAAGCTGTCCTTTCAACACTCTTGTGTCTTTCAGAAGTTTTACCACTGACAAAAACCAGCTCCAGGATTCTTTATTATAGAAATTATTTATTGATTTCTAACTAGCTCTTTTCTTGTCCCTTGTTTCTTTGGTTATTGAATTGGCTCTTGATTTACCTTTTAATCTCTTTTCTGTTTAAGTCCTCATACTATTACCTGAGGGCTTAAGAAGTAATACTGAGGCTTAGCCAGACTTAAGGACACTTCTCAGGAACTACTTAGAGCAGATGATCTGCTGTGTGCTTCGTCAGTGGTAGTGGAGCCAAAACAGCAGACAGGAAAGATCAGGAGATGCTCTTTAAATAAAGCGGTTTTACAGTTTGCCGCAAAGAAAAATTATCCCGTTTTTGCTCCCAGACTACAAACTCTTGCTTTGCCAAGTGGAATGCGACTTCTGTCCCCCACTCTATCCGAGATTGCATAAGGGAGGCTGAGGAGCTCGTAGGCCCAGTCTCCGCTCTCTCTGAGACTCGCCCAGCAGGAAAGTCTCCCAGTCTGTCTCTACCCTCAGTGTCCCATGAGAGGGTAAGTAGAAAATCTTCTTGCTCATACAGTGAAGTATATTTCAAAGATGAGAAAGTCTGACGGTTTCTTTCTGCCCTTATAACTGTAAATAAGGATATATCTTTCCAGAGAAAGGTGAAATTTCTTTCTCTGACATTCCCTCAGCCGTAAAAATGGACTGTGATCAGAAACAAAATCCTGATTCTCTGCCTTCTGATAAAGAAGGGGGAAAGAATTCCTCAGGACAATTGTAAGGAGATATCTTAGAGATACCTGCAACTCTTATTTAAAGTTAGCTGCTCAAACTGTTCCTTGTCCTTCCTCCTTTCATTCTAACACCACTTCAACAGCGTTGGTTGGAGCTTCACACTGAGAGGAAATGACCACCCATTTATGAATTATTTTGTTACATACAGCTTGATGAAAGCAATTTTCACATTAGTGTTTCAGCCAGGAGAGGTGATATTCACAGGCAAAGTCCTGAACTTCAAGTCTTTCAAGCCATAGCTACCTTATTTAAGGAAGTTTGATGGACTTCACAGAACAAGACCACAGCAGTACTTCATCCGCTTCCTCATTGAAATTGATGCTCAAGGTTATGTACAGCTGTTTTTAGTCAACATCCATTTGTGCTTGCTTTGTGATCTCTGGCTGAATGGTTGTACAGTGTCTCTCCAGCTCTTCCCATACTCTGAAGAGGAATGGCTGCTGTCATTGACTGGTCAACAAGCCTCCTTAGTTTTTTGCGTTATTATTCTTCCTATTGAAGCTTTTTGAATTTCACATTTTTGGGGTTTTTATTTGTGTGTCATTAAACATCCTGTGATTGCTCTTGTTCTTCCATATGGTTTTTTATCTCATTCTTTTTAGTATGTCTTTGTTTCTTTGTATTTCATTCAGCTTTTGTCTCTTTATCTCCTCCAATTTCAGTTGCTTTTTCAGCTGTTGCTCTTTACCCTTGCAACAGAAAATGGACTTCAACACTTGTCCATCACATCCTCGTGCACTGCAGACTCACTAGGCAGTGGACGCTCAATCCAGACCAGGCAGGAGCATATGGTCACACTCTTTGTCACATCAGAGTACAGATGTGGGTTTAACACCTCAGTTTAATGGTAACACCAGGAAAACAGATATTGCCTGACCCAGAATGATTCTCATATGACATATAGCACACCTACTGTAGCTCAAAGTGTACCAAAAGCATTCTGTCTCTGAGATGTTTAATGTGAAGTTGAATTGAGCTTAAGTATTTGTTCCTCACTTTGTAACACAAAGCTGCAACATATTAGATCAATGATGATTGGTTTGCAGCTGGGTTTGCCATCTTGTGGAACCCCAGCATAGTGCCTCACCAACTTGGCACAGTGCTCTGTGAACACTGGAAAGAGACACAATAATAGGATTTCATTTGGATTTCACTGATTATCTGATCTTGCTTTTAAGGAAAAAAAAAAGTAAGAAAAAACTGCATGTTTATCTGTTGCCATTTCCTCTGGAAAGTATGTCTGAATTATTTGTAGGATTAACTGTATGCTGTTTATATATGTTTTCAAGACAAACTAGTGACCCATGGATTATTTGAATGCTGCCAAACGAAATCAATGGTGGAATTTTTTTTCATACATTTACTGTGATTTGTAAACAAAATGGACCTTAAGAAAATTAAAGACAAACATGCTTTATGGGTCAGCTCTTATGCACAAGAGAAGTAAGAAGATTGCTATCAAAAAAAGTCAGGGTTGGAAAACAATACATAATGCTTTTCTTAGGTAACAGCCATAACTTGAATATTATCTTGTTCAGATCCTGATTCTGTAATGAAATTATTGCAATTATTTTAAGTAATCTATTAAGATATGCCTTTAGGAATGAGCATTTTCTATGTTTTTTAAGGTGCTGGAAACTGTCAGAACTCAGTACATAATAATCCTCCCTCCAATTTCTGTGTGTACAATCCTCAGAAAACTAGTCTACTCCCTATCTGTATACACATACTTAAATTAAACTGTTTATGTTCTTATGTGATGTTTATCACTCTGCCTCCTAAGCAGACCTGGGCATGGGGGAGGATAATAACAAAAATATATTTGTTTTCTTGACGGCTACTGAAATACAGCAGGAGCTATGTGTAAACCATGCTGTTCTCAATTTACAGAGAATGGTGTTTAATCATATTGGAGATGGTGCTTTGCCACGAAGTGATTCCAATCTGCCTGGCTCTGACAAAGGTAAGCAGACATGCTACAACATGCCAATCTTTGAAGAATGAAAACGTAATTAGTCCACCATGTTCCTGTAGAGTGCCTGTTCTTTTGAGTGCTTACTGTCATCTCCAAGTGTCAAAACATTCTAACCAACTAAATAAATTATGCTAATAAATCTAAGTGTCAAAACACTTTGTCAAAGAGGGGAGGACTGAATTTTGCACTCAAATAAGGCCCAGAAGTTTGCAGGAGGGATGATGGAGCAGCAGGTTTCATCAGGCTGCCTGTGAGACCTGTCCTTTCTGCTTCTCAAGAGAGACATATGTGGGGAAAAGCCAGATCTGGAGAATGGGGCAAAAGGAAGGTAAAGAGATGGACAGAATCCTGAAATTTGGTACCTGCAAGTCCCATTTATCAAATATAACTCAGTGTGCTTCTGATTACACTTGGATTGAAAACACCAATTTGTGGTTTCTTGCATTTTGGGGATTTTGTTTTTAATTAGTGTAAATGAGAAATATGTGTATTTCCATAGAAAAAATATTGCCTCTTATAATTTTGCACATGGGGAAATCAAATATTGTTGGCATAGTAATTGTTTGCCATGATTTCATTATGTGCCTCACATCAATAATGTTCTCCATCATTTCCTTATGCTACCTTTGTGGTATGCTGAATAAAGGATACAGTAAAATAAATGTATAGAAAAATAACTATTTTAATAATATACTGTAATAAGTACTGACCAGGAAGCAGATTTTCTTTAATAAAAGCTGGGTTTTGTAGGTAATTTTGGGTTTACATTTTTATGAAAACACAGGTGGAATTTTTTCACAGGGCTGAAAAACATATGAAATAATTTAACATGGAAATAGCAAAACTTTTCCACTGGCCCATGCAGCCAAGCACATCACAGAATTGTTAGAATGAAGTATTCTCTCCTGAAGGTTTTAGCAGTCCAAAAAACTGACTGCTTGGATGACTTAAAAGAAAAAAAAATTGGCTTGTCAAGAGATTCAGATATTTGAAGTACCTAGATCTGGTGCCAGGTGATTTTTAGGATGAGGACAAAGCCATGCTGGGTGACAGCTTGCATTAAAAAGCAAATACTATATTGCCTATTTTGGCAATAACAAAGCAAAATGATCCTCTAGAAAATAGATTATTCTGTTCATTGGTCACAGGGTCAACTAAAGTGTAATTATACTGTAACAATATTGTTTCACATATGAGATCAGTGTTATTTTTACTGTAGTTATTGTATTAAGTCCAGTGTGTAGTGGGTTTGCAGTCCTGAGACCTCTCAGAGTTGCTACAATAGTGATAATTGATGCCATCAGTTAGCAGCAATACTTTGCTTTTTCATTTCATCTTTCTAAATAAACACAGGGTCCTTGCATGTGATTCTCTACTCACAATTGAAACAAGTGAACAAGAAGGAAAGTGTCATGGCAAAGCAAGAGGTTTGAGGCTTTTGAAGGTGGGGGATTTTTTGGTGGAGTATTTGGGAAATGAATGGAAGGTTTGAAGCGGTTATTTTCAACTCCTTTTTTTGTTTTTTAGGAAATGTAATGAGAGTTGTATTTTTCAAATTAGCTCTTGTCCTGCCCATGTTAAATGCCCTCTCCTTCTGTCTGACTTCTTTCCAGTATTGGTGACATCTTGATGACATGAGATAATCCAGTTCTATCAAGGAAGATTTTCCAGACCTTATGAGATCATTCAGTTAAAATCATAGAATTTGATCAGGGTAACAGACAAAGAAAACACCCACTTTTATGCATGTCAAGGTGGTAGTCAATTTACATAATCAAGCAGAGATCCTTGACCACAGATACAAAGTGTACAGAAATTTTCTGTACACATTTTTCACCCTTCTTTCCACCTTCTTTCAATTCTGGATTTGTAGTCTATGCAGCAACACAGGAATGTTAGCACAGAAATCTTTATGAAGGAGGTCGACAGGAATTTGGAGAGTTTCTTTCTCTAGTCCCTTCTGTATATAAAATGAGTTAATGGGAACAGTTTATGAATGGTCTATTCCCTTCTGCCTGGAAACCTCTAAATAGGAGTCTGGTGCAAAGATAAACTGATTACATTAAAAGTCTTCAAGCTTATCTCCCTTTGTGGCTGGATTTGCAGCACACCAGAGCGCAATCTCAGCTGCTGCTGCTGTTGATGGCTGCCACTGCTGGTCACAAACTGACCTGAGGGCCAGGGGCATCCATCAGGCATCCATGACATTGATGGCTGCTGTTTAAGAGCTTTGTAAGTGCAGATGTTGTTAGGCACTTGCATTCTGTCTGTTTTTACACTCATGGATAAAAGCAAGCCAGAGAACTGGAAGTGTTGATACCTATGACAGTTTGTTCATTCTCTTCCAGGTGTAAACACCACCCCCAGCAGCTGGAGCCTGGACAGTGGGAAGGAAGCTAGAAACACATCAGAAAGTGGAAAGCTTATATCTCCTCCTGTACCACCAAGACCTGCACAGACTGGTGAGTTAATGGACATCTCGGGTAAAGCTCCAGTATGTGAGGGCTTAGATTCTTTCCACTTTGTTTGATGTTTAACTTCTTGGGCAGGTTAACTTATTATTTGATTTCTTACATGAAAGGCTGTAGAACTGCCTCTGTGGGTATTTTCATCTCATTAATGTTCTCTGCAGTTTCCAATACTCCACCCCTTCACTAATGAATGAGCAGTTTCAGACAGTTCATGTTAGTATGAGGAAGGATGATCAAATTTAGTCTTTTGATTTTATGATAATTGGAGGTTAGCAATCAGAAATGATCATTAACCACAAAGAATCTTACTGGCCAGAAAATGCACAGCATTCATGAAAGCACGTCAGTTACTATAATAATTTTGCCTTTCAAAAGATTAATTTCCTTTTAAAGGAAAGGCTGCTCAAGTGATACTATAAATATAATTGTTTTAAAAGGAGCGAGTAAACATTTTGTGTATTATACTTAAGCCTCTGAGTTTGTTCAGTCATGTTTCTAGTATATTTGGAGGTAAATGTTTGATATAAGTATATTATGTATTTTCTATTTTCCTTATTTGACTTACAAATACATAATATATTTCTTAAGAACAAAAAGGGAAAAGTTGTTATACTGACTCTTTTTTTAACTTGATATCATTTAATAGATTATAAATCAATTTAAAGTGATATAAGATTTGTCAGAAAAGGCAGATGCAGAAATTTTTTACTTGGTTGCACTGCAAGATAATCCAGAGAACAAAGCAAAATAAACAAAATCTCTAAAACTATTTACAGCCATCAACCAAGAGAACTAGAGATTATGTTTATGTATCAAATGATCTACTATCCACTTAAAAAGATTTCTTAGTGAAAATTGTAATGCCACAAGTGCACTGAAATCTTTCTACCTTTGCAGCATCACCAGCAAGACACATAGTCTCCATTTCCCCTTCTCCTGCTGGAAGATCACCAATGAAGGTACTGTCTTATTGCAGTGAATTGCCTTTGTGAGACAGATCTTGTGTTGTGGGGTAGATGGTATATATTTAATGTGCATTATTTGGGATTATATTATGTTTTCTTTTTCTTATCATATGCTGTACAAAAACCAGTATTCTGTCTCCATCATGGAAGAAGGGGAGGTGCCAGGAAAACCTGTTGTGCAACCCATTGGTTTTATTCTTCCAGCATTCAGAGCTGTTAGATTAGAGGGCTCGTTAGACAGTATTTCCTGCTTCAATCATTAATACCTATTTTCCTCTGCAGGATGATCCAGGGCGGTTGTAAGAAGATGCAAGTAGTTTGACATCTGCCAGTAGGACACATTAAGCATAGGCTGTGAATAAGCACTGGTTTTTCTCTGGTAGTTAAACATCCAAAGTAATTTAAGATCCAGGCTAAACTGAGCAGATTTCATTTCTATTTCAAGATGTTTGCATGTGTTGGTACCCACATACTGGTACCTGCTTTTTTTCCGGAAAACTTGACTGGGAAATCTGTGTTTTCCACAGCTTTGGAGCACACAAACATGCAGCCTGCTTATTCCAGGCAAACCCTGGTGCTGGCAGAGTGCCTGTCATTGGTCTTGGGGATAGCCTCTGCCACCCCATTGAAGCAGAGATGATTCTGCAGGTAGAAATATAAGAGTCAACAACATGGAAGGAGAGCAAATAGAAAGGAGCATGACTAGTGTTTCAGGCACTCAGATGCAAAGAGAGAGGGAAGCAGCCCTGCCAAAGTAACTCCTCAGCAACCCAATGCCTAACTAATACTGCAGAGATACATATTGCCTGAAGGAGGAGACCAGCACCCCAAAGTATCTCCTTTCCCCTTGAGGTCCCTAATTACCAGTCTACACTAATTGTCCTGTTTGCCTTCCCATAAGCCTGTAACATTACAACTTGTGTCTGCACAGTGGTCCAAATTCATAACAAAGCAATTCTGCTGACCATCAGAGTGCCCCATAGTCCTATTACCATTCTGCTCAAGTGAGCACCAATCCCAAGTTTTGCCCTAATTGCTTCCTAGGAAGCTCTTTATAACATTAGGATCTTGTCCAAAGATTAGTGAGTCTTCCTTTTCATCTTTAATGGACACATACTGGCATGACCACTGATGATTCTTAGGGATGTTTGAAGCTTGTCCTAACATTCTTCTTCTATAGGTCTGGACAGAATTTAAGCATTTTACAAATGCTTTTCTATTGCTTGGAAGAGCAATGCTGGCCCAAAATACTTCTGAGAACTGATGGATCTCACTTTGAGCATCCATGAATTTCCAGACTATTTTGATGTCTAGACTGTTATTGCTACTGGTAAAAGTAGTCTGTGCTGTTTTACCAGAACTAAGTGGTTACCCATGCAGGCTTTACATATTTGCCATTGTTCTGAATGACAAAAGCAAAGGTCCTTTATCTTATATATGATCACTTATTCCAAGTGTCCAGTGTTCTTGGAACTGGAGCCAAATACATAATTTATTTGAAAGCCTTGACCGTGGGTGTTTGTGGGAGTAGGAGTGCAGTTGGAGCTTCCTCACATACAGAGGAATGGAACATGAAATGAGTAGTTAAACAGGCTCCAGAGAAAGTCTGAAATGTCTTCACCAGGTGTTGAGCTTTAAATAAAACTCACTTTGCTTTTCCACAGAAACACACAGGGCTCAGATTTTAGCCTTTCTTCTAACAGTGAGCTACCAGAGAAAACTATCTTAGAACAAAACCCACTGATATAAATGAAGTTTTTTTTTCTCCATTGATTTCAGTGCTCTGTGGATCCAGTCCTAGATGGATAACTAAATTTATCTCAACAGCATAAAGTCAGTACAGCCAGCTCTGTACACCCCTGCCCCTCTCCTCCTCCACTCCCATCCCTTCTTGCATGGCTCCCACTCTCACCTCAAGCTGAGCAACTGAGCATCAACCAGTCTAACAAGAATGGGAGTGAGAAATTTGTCTTTATTTTGATTTCTCCATCCCTTTTTTAGCCTGAGGCTTGAGACCAATAAGTCAGGATTGTCTCAGATGACTCCAGTCATAAGTAGATATGTTGCAAAAAAATTTTAACTTGGAATGTGTGGGCTAACCTTTGACAATTTTCAGTTGAAGTTGCTTCACTGGACTAGAACTGCTCAGTGGTTTTAGGTAGGCCTTTATTGTCCATGCCTTTTATTTGTCATCAGCACTGTTGTTGCTGCTTGGGCCCTCAGCTCCTGGTCCCTCACAATCCCTCACTGACCTGTGAGGCTGCCGGTGCAGCCTCTGGCCACCTGTGCCCTCCATGTGGCCCTTGTCCCTGAGGCACACGTGATGTGTTGTGTTTGTATGTCTAAGGAACACCTGGGAGATGGGGGAGAGGAAGGGTGGTGATGCTGTCATCTCCTGCCATTCTGCTGCTGCCCCAAATGGGAGCAGGAACAGCAGAGAAGGGGGCTGGCACCCAGCAGTGGCTCTTACCTTGATATCTGCTTTGTGCTACTCCCCTGACACTGGTTTTATGGTACCCTCAGAAATGATGCCATGATGTAAGTGCACTTTTCACTGCACAGCAATGCACTAAAAGCTGTGAGGAAAAGCTTTGGAAACTGAATTTGGGATGTGAGAGCCTGCAGTAGCAGCAGTGGCTGGGCTTTGGCGTTAGGGGGCAGGATACCCCCAGGTATACCCTGCGCCCAGTGATGCATTCCACTTCCAGCTGGGAAAACTAAGGCTGTATTCTAAAGACTTCCAGATTTTTCCGGGGTATTATGATAGTAAGATAACATTTAAAAGCAGTTTTATTTCCACTTATATGAATTACTGGCATGTCCACTACCCAGGCGCTACTGAAATGAGCTTTTTATCAGTTTCTTACCAGGTCTTGATTAAACAGGGACACAACCATTTCTGTTTATCAAAGCTCAGAGTTGTATGTGCTGTACCTATGTATGTTTTCAGTCTAAGCAGAGAAACACACTCTCTCCTGGGTGCCAGGTAAATTCTTCTTTTGCCTTTTCTTTTGAGCAGGGGTCTGTGCAATCATTCACACCATCTCCAGTGGAGTATCATTCCTCGGGGCTCATATCCAACTCCCCGGCGCTGTCAGGGAGTTACAGCAGCGGCATCTCTTCGCTCAGCCGATGTAGCACATCAGAAACATCAGGCTTTGAAAGCCAAGGCAGCGAACCAGCAGTGACTGTCCCAAGCTACAGCATTTCTGAGGAACCTGTGAGAAAAGAAAGCAAAACCCCACCACCTTACAGCGTGTATGAGCGGACTTTGAAACGCCCCGTTCCTCTACCTCACAGCCTCTCCATCCCGCCTGCCGCAGACCCCCCAGCACTGCCACCCAAGCCACAGCTGGTTCGGCCAAACAACCTGGAAAACAGCAGCAGGAGGACTGAGCAGGTTCCCCGGCCCAGGCCTCTGCCCCGCAAAGTCTCTCAGCTATGAGAAGCCACTTTTATATTTAATTGCAACACATTCGTTACTGTTTAAGAAATAATATTTTTTAAAAATGGTAAAAGTCATTTAGTTAGGCACTTTAATATTTTGTCCACCTTTTCTTTTGAGTAATTTCAAAATGCTTATTAATATTATGTTGCACATTTGAAATGAAATTACTAATTTAGGTTGCCAGATATTACAGGAAGCATGAACGAGAGGATTTTTTTTAAATTTCATGGTGGTGAATACTGATAAATGCTTTCATTTGTACTTTATTTTTATTTGAAAAGTCTGAAACCCTACAACTCTCATCTGAGTTAGCTGAATGCTTCTTACAAAATGCAGAATATACTGACTGGATCTTTACTACTAGAGATAAATGCACGCTTTCTAACAAAGTAGTCTGTAGACTAGGATGTTTCTGCAAGTAGGCTGAAAGTTGTTTCTCTTACCTGATGAACAGGTTGGTCATTTCAAATGTATGTGGCAAAACTGAGATAAAATGCAAGTTATACAGCAGAGGACTGTTGTAAGAATGTGGTTTGGAATTTTTGAAACACACATTTGGCTTATGTTACTTTTAAGATGGAAAAATACATGTGTTTCATTCAGCATACAGCACCATTCTGGGAAATCCCAAAAAAATTTTGTGCCATTCGTGTATGTACGTGACACATCCCTTTTCGTTTTTGAGGTGCAATTTACTTTTATTCTTCCGGTTAATGTATTTTTTGTTGTTGTTGTTTTAGTTTTGGGGTTTTTTTTTAAGCTAGAAGTTTTCTAGTGAATGCTCTCTGCTGTTCTTGAAAGTTCACCCTAAAATACAATCTGTGTGTGAAATAGGTACAACTCAATTGTTCCTTTAACTTGTGTACAAGAGTCAATACTGACTATTATCAAGGCAATTCACTAAATGAGCCAATTTTTAAAAATACAAATGGCTGGTTTACAATCCATATATTTCAAAAGCTAATTGCAAAGGTCATTAATAATTTTGTAAAAATCTAGCAAAAATTCTGAACAGTTCCTTGGATGTGTATGAGCCATTGGAGCCAAGCTTTTGATTTGCTTTTTAGCTTGAGTTCATCACCATCATCTTTATTGTTGAAAATGGTGTTTGGCCTTAGGTTGTATTTTAGTGACTGGCAGATGAAGAGCTCTGGAAAGCTAATTCCAAGACATAGGAATGTGGAGGGAAAAGAAAAAAAAAGCACCTTCTGTATGTATGTTTTGTATCCTCTTTCTTTTATTGACTGTTTAAATGTGCTTGGGAACAGATGTGTGAACTGCATTTTAAATCATATTGTTAAAAATATTCTCCCTCTTTTGTTGGGAAGCTCATGTTAATCTTAGCTGTGTTTGATTTGTTGATAGTTTAACTGGAAGAAAGTGACCACTTTTTTATATTCTCTCAATTAAACCTTCAGCAGTTACAAGCTGTTGACAGTAGTTATAGAAGTTTTCTATAATAAATGTTCAAGTATTTTTGTACATAATTGGTAAATTTTAATAAGGAGTGTACCATTATGTGAAAAAGAAGCAAACAGTTGTGTATGCAGTAAGATTGTTATAATTATGCCAAATACTTTATGTATGGAAAAAAGAATATTTGTAAATATGTGCTTTTAACAATAATTCTGCCATATTGACTTTACAATTTTGAATGTCAAAAAAATAATATATGTTAAAATATTTATGTTTTAGTGAAAGTATTCATAACTTGAAAAGGAACATATGAATTTTAGCTTTGTATCTTGCTGATTTCAAAGTCTGGAATTCCTTGAACTAGCTCTTGCTTTCTACTATAACATTTTTATGTCTGTAACCACATCATAAAACCTGTAGAAGGCTACATATTTATGCTGATATAAAGAAGTAATGCCTGAAATTTAAATAAGGTGTCACAAGTAAGATAACAAAGCTGCTCTGGATTTTTTTCCACCCATGTAATTTAATAGATTTTATTTACTAGTGCTTGAGCACAGTACAGTATGAATCAGTGTTATTTGCTCCTGAAGCCTTTTTTTTTTTTTTTTTTCTGGCAATAAGCAGAGTTGATGACTTTATCATTTGTGTGCATTACTGGTCAGCTTTGCAGCAAGACATTTCACAAAGTCTCTGTTTACCTAGACACTCATATTGGTTGCTGCGTAATGCTAGTATGAAATAAAAGAACTTGCTTAATCTTTACAGTACAACTTTTTTTTCTACAGAATGAGAGATTCTAATTCACTTAGTTACAGAATGAAAGTTCTGACTCCTTGCTAAATCTTTTTTTTTTGTTTGTTTTTTTTTGGTTTTTTGTTAAAAATCTCCTGAGTTTTCTCCCTATTTGGACTCATACTTGCTTTGTGAGACAAGGTGGGGAGAGTATTGATATGCTCTTCTGAACAAGTGAAGAACATAAAATTTACTAGAGAGTTCACTGTAAATTAACCTGCATGAGCATTCTGTTTTTATAACCAGGACATCAGAAATACTCTGAACGATAGAAAATTATGTAAAATTGACAGAGTACTCTTAAGCCAAGTTAACACATTTTCTGCTTAGCCAGTTCTGACAAATTGATTCTGTAGATCAGTTTTTCAACCTGATTACCTATAAAAAATGTAGTATGAAATTTTGTTATGTATGTTGCAACACCCACTGCTTGAAAACCTAATGTAAATAAAGGTCTTGTTTGAATTTTATGTAGTAGTCATAAATATAATTTTACCACTTTCCGGATGATGGTGAGTAATTCAGAAGCTCATACAGGAAGACCAATGGGATCAAGTTGCTCTTACTTCTCAACAGCTTGAACGTTATCCAATGTGTCTGTAATAGGTGACATAATCTTGTATTCAAATACCGTATTTGAGATGCTGGAGTCTGTAGGATGCCAGAGAAACATCCTCTAACTTGGCCGGCTGGCTTTGAAATGATGCAGTTCAGACTGGTTCTCATGATGGCATAATAGCTCTGTAGTGTGAGTGAACTCAGTTATGATGTCCCAGGCCAATTGCTGTGCCGTGAAAGAACCACAAAAGCAGAAATTACCCCTCTTAGTAAAGGTTTCAGGGCAGTGCAGTTGTGGCCCTGCTCATGTTGAACAGGGTATAGTGAAAATCTTCTATATGAAAGTGGCACCTTGCCCACCTGCCTGACCATTCTTCCTGTTCACTGATTGTCCAACAGCACCTGCAAAAAGAACAGTGACAGAGCAAAAACATACCAATTGGCAGGAGTCAGTGCCTGAGGTATAAATGATGAACAGCTTCTTGTTTTGAATGTAACTGTGGTCAGTGAGGCATGTAGCAGCATTGTCTCAGTAAACCCAGGTGCTGACAGATTCAGATCTTTGCTCCAGAACTCTGCTGGTTGCTGGAATTTCTGATGATTCATGCAGAGCCCTGACATATGCTGGCCAAAGGGCAAAGTCCTATCTGGTGGGATATTGTGGAAGGATGGTTGCCACTGGATCCCTTGAGAGTCTCACCTTGAACTAGATTATCGTCGGAGAAAGTCCTTTTCATATTAATTTGTCTTTACCTTCTCTTTGATATTTTAATTCAGCTTTTGACATATACTTCATAGAAGAAACTAGAATGATTAGTTTGGATAGCATTAACAAAAAAAAAAAGGGAATTAAATAGCTAAACTATTCAAATCTCGGGAATAGCAAAGTTTTAGAGCTGCATATCTCATGTGTGCAATAAGCACCAGGTTAGGGACTCTTCCTGGGTGGTAAAATAAGGCTGCTGAAGAAAGAACATTAATTTTTTTTTTAAATGATTGCTCAGTAAGGAACTTGGTGTGTCTATTTTGACAGGCTGAGGGCTGTCAGACTTCAGTGGGGATGCAGCCTTCCAGGCACAGCTGGGCAAACTTACCTAGGTTAGAACTTGTGTTATGGACACAGTTCAGATCTCCTCTTTAATTGACTGATATTCATGCCAGGAAGACTGTTAGAAGAAGGGAAAAGAAGGTCAACAGTTGGGGAGCGGGGGGGAAGTGCAAATAAAACTTGGGCAAAACCTTTGATGGCCTGACAATTATCCAAATGTGTTTTGACTCAGCCAGGAGATGTGGTGGGAGAAACTGAAATGTTACCTGAAACTGAGGCACCGAGTACATTTGTTTAGGCTATTTTGTAGTGTGATGCTATACCAGCTTAACTACTGGTTGAGCTGAAGGGAGTGGAAGGGAAGCTGGAAGTCCTGACAAAACAGAGGGTGTTTCTATTTTACAAAGGCCTTTCAGTGGGGGTTTTTCTCTTTTGATGTGGGTAACCAGAGGATAGAGAAGACTAACTGTCATGAGTTGCAAAGGCAGAGTTTCTAAATAGCAAAGACCTACAAAATATTCAAATATTTCTCTGCTAAAGAGTTACTTTCTTAACTCATGGTGCATAACTGATGCAGTGCATTTTGCATTTAACATCTCAGTACTTTAGCAAGCAAATTAATGTCAAAATTTCATAGTAAATCACTTCTTTGATAGCTCATAAGCTGCTGAAATTTTGGTTAAATATTTAAATGTTTTACATCATTGATTTGCTATGGGAACTACATCCACTTCTGTATTCCAATTTTACTTCTGGAAAATTCTGCAGAAGAACTCTCTGCATTACATTCTTGCTTATTTGTGAGAGACTACTATCGCTGCTGGTTTTTGTTGACCTCACTGACTTCCCTTGAAGTGTTTCCTCTTGCTTTTCAAAAGAAAGACCATCAGCAAGGAGCTACTTCTGACTTTCCTGTGGGGAGTATTTCAAAAGCACAGCCTGAATGGGATGCAGCACAGCAACTGTTCCCAGGGGGGACTTATAAGCAAGGGCTTTGGGAACAAAAGCTGAGGGGGAAGTTTACCCATAAAGCTATTCTCGAAGGAGTTTGTGTTCACAGGTAGAGCAATAGCTCAAGGACAGGGACTAAACTAATTTACTAAAATCAGGAGGTGGGATTTAGGTAATGTCTGACAGGCTCTGCTAAAGGGGGAGGCTCAGTCCCAGCATGTCATATAAATGGGAATCCTTTGCCTTGTTTCCTGATCTTTTCATGGAGAAAGTAATGCCAGGTAGACAGGCAAGGTGGGGGGAAGGTGTAAGTTTTATTTTAGGTTGCTGAGCATGGGGAAGGGCAGGGAACAAATACTGAATCTACACTTTAAGCCCAAGTTGATTTGAGAGACCATTCCTCTGGGTCTTTGGGCCACATTACATTCAAGGGATGTAACATGCAATGATTTGCCCTTATACTCTCAATATACCTTGGAGAGGCAGCTGTCCATCTGAACTCCCATGCCAGTCTCTTTTTGCCTTGTATTGTAAGAAGAGGGCTTGCTGCAGGTGTGCTGGAGCAGAGTCTGATGTGGCCTGATCTCTGTGCTTCTTTTTGAGATATTCAGTTCACCTTTGTGGAGTACCACAAGTGCTGTGGTAAATCCAAGGATATGATACAACACCCAGTAGAATTAATCTGAAGATTCATTCCAAGGTTTTAGAAATGGCATGTGTCCAAGAAGAGTTGGGTGAAAGCAGCTGGAATCTAATGAATTTGGTCTCATCTGAAAAAAAAAACTTTCTAACATGAGCACAAAACACTTTACAAGGAACAAAACATATCAATAGACTCAACTTTTTTTGAGCTAGTGTATTAGGAGTTGAAGCAACAAAATATTACTGTGGTGTGCTCTTCTCAGGCCATTAAGTTC
Organism: Camarhynchus parvulus; assembly: GCF_901933205.1. Classification (NCBI taxonomy): domain Eukaryota; kingdom Metazoa; phylum Chordata; class Aves; order Passeriformes; family Thraupidae; genus Camarhynchus; species Camarhynchus parvulus. Next base: position 44,030,534 of record NC_044586.1, on the reverse strand, counting down.
AGCAAGGGAAGGTTGTGCACACTGGACAGAGGCTTTTTATGTTGCCAAGGAGAGTTTTCCTCCATCTACAGTTCCCCCTCCAAGCTCTGTCTCAGAACTAAAGCACATCTTGTCAATCCCCCTGAAGCTATAATTCAGTGGACTTTTTATAGCTGGAAAACCTGAGCTGCATGATGATAAGCAAGCAAAATCAAAGCGAGTCATAACCTGCTACTTTGAACATGCAGACAGGGGCTACAGGGGAGCAAGCAGGGAGAAAAAAAGAGAGAAAATTGGTTTTCAGGCCTTAAAGATCAATTTTGACTTCTGGAATCTTTGCTGCATTTTGAGAAGTACTGTATTTTCACCGCATGCTTTACTGGGTTTTTCCCTCTGTGTGAGATAATGCTGGGAAATGGTTTTCTCTGGTGTTTGTGTAGATTTGAATTATGATATTTGTCTTGTACTCAAAGAAAATGGTTTTCAGGCTTTTGATTGTTTTTCTTCAGTCCTGTGACAGGGTAGGACAGCAGAAAAAGACAAGACTGGTCAGTGCACCCCCATGGGTGGTCATGGACAAGGGGCAATTGCTTCCCTCTGAAAAAGAGTAGGTTTAGATTACATGTCAGGAAGAAATTCTTTACTGTGAGGGTGCTGAGGCACTGGAACAGGTTGCTCTGAGAATTTGTGGATGCCCCATCCTTGAAGTGTTCAAGGCCAGGTTGGATGGGGCTTAGAGAAACGTGATCTAGCGGAAGGTGTCCCTGCCCACAGCATGGGACGGAGATTGTAACAAGGCAATTACAGTCCCTTCCAACCCAGGCCATTCTATGGTTCCATGTTCAGAGAAGAACATCTATATTCTCGAGGTAGTTCTTGAACTCATACCTTCAAAGACTAAAATTCACTGTGGGCCCTTCACACCTATGCACAAGGGCAAAAAATGGGTGCGTTCCATCTTGCTGTGGGAAGTGTGCTTCTGTATGTGCCTCAGGCATGGTGAGGCATGGGCATGGATGGGCACCATGGAATGCCGCCCTCTCTTTGGTGTCCGTATTGCTGCAGCAGTGAAGTACTTGTGGTGCATTGATACCATAACTAGCTGTCACAGTATGGCACACAATTGTCTTACCTGCAACAGCTGCAGCAGTGTAAAGTACACAGAAACAATCAAAATGTCGAATTGAAAGACAAAATTGCTATTTATCATTCTCACCAACTCTACACTTATTTATCTTGATAACTGGGAAACTTGGGGGATTTTGCAAATTCTCTCAGTGAGCCTTTTCTGGTTCAGTGCTATTTTTACTGAAGATAACACCAGCCCATCTTGCAAGTGAAGCTTTCAGCAGTTGTGCTACATGAAACCAGGCACAGCATGAATGACAAATCCTCAACACTGTGTGGGCTCATCAGAAAGATTTGTATTCCATGCTGAGCTGAAGGAGAGGGAGTGACCTGGGAGACTCTGAGCAGGCACTAAACCATGGAAGCAGCAGCAGAAATGACAGCAGATGGCAGGGTCAGCTCATTAACTGCATTTATCTAATGGGAGATTTCCCATATATTGTCAAGCAACAATAAAAAAAAAATTGTCAGAAATTCCACCTGGTCATAATTGATCATCGTTAATAAATCAGTTCCAGAACAGGCTGCCAAAATCTCAGCTGTGATTGCATAACTGAAACTAATCAGCAAATGATAATTGCTGAGGTGAGTTGCTTTGGTTGGGTGACAAAAGGAACCAAAGCTGTGGCTGCTGGCAAAATGGAAAGCTGATCTGTGAAGATATGCTGGGCTGACAAAACATCTGGCGAGTTTGCTGTTTCGGTCGAGCTCTGTGCTGTAAAACACAGGATTGTAACACTTTGTTCTAGAAACACTGATTATACATAAATGAATAAATATTGCAGCTATATTAACACAAATTTACCCTGCAAAGCACAGGTTTATTCCTGATTTCTACCTTGGTCTCTACAAAAAAAAAAAAGTCAAGAGACAGGAGTCTACCTGAACTAGAGAAAAAACTTCATTTAAACCATATTATGAATTTATTGTTGACATAATGCTGACAAGTTCCAAATTATAACTTAACTTCTTATGTAGTTATCCATGAAGCACTCCTAAAGGGAGGCTCAGGGTGGGGCCAGGTCCCAACACGAGCAGGTGGGCGCCACTGGAAGTCTGATGATCGCTCCAAGGATGCTGTGCTGGACTTCCAGGGCAATTCCTCAGCTACTCTGTCTTGTCCCCTTGGAAGACCAGCCCCCTCACCCCCCTATGCCATCGGAACGGTTGACACCTGCTACTGTGCCAGAGGCCAAAATGGACTTTCTGTTCTGCTGCTCCACCAGTCAACCGGCAGCACACAGCGCAGTATGAACATGCTTTAAAACACGTCTCGTCCAGTTTGTCTCAGTACCTTCAGGTACCAGCGCCACCGCCTCAGCCAGGTCAGCGCATCCTGCCTTGGCCCTTCTCACTGAGCTCCGAGGCGCCGGTGGCGGCAGTACAGGGCTGCCCTGAAGGCGCCGGGGGCGGCAGTACAGGGCTGCCCTGAAGGGCTGCTGCCGCCGGGCTGTTGCTTCCTGCTGAAGAGCCACCCCGACTCCCTGCTGCAGCATGTGCCCTGACACGGCCTGCTGGGCGCGGCCCGCAGCAGGAAGCACCCGGCGGGCTGCTGGACCCCGGCTGCGGATGTGCACGAGGGCAAGGACCAGGGCCTCAGGACCAGGGCAAAGGGAAATAATGAGGGCAGGCGGTCGGCACAAGGCAGACAAGGTCGCCTCGCACAGTGGCGGCGGTCTGGATCCTCCGAGAGGGCGGCAGGGACGCGCAGTGCTGCCAGCGTGGGACGCGCTGCGGCTTCCCAGCGGGCTGGGCAGCTCTGAGCGCCGGCTCCGGGCACCCACAGAACCTGCGGCGCCGCAACGGCCGGCGGCACGCGCGGGGAGTCAACGGGGGCGTCACACATGGCACAGCCCGGCACAAGCACAGGCACAGGTACATGTAGGCAGACAGTTTGTGGTGATTGGGAGTGGGGCTGCAGCCAAGCCTCATCCCCAATGGGCTACAGCTGTGCAGGACAGGTGAACAGCGTAAGGTAATGAGACACGCAGTGCCGAGGTGCACTGACCAATCACCAAAGGGAACAGAGGGCACACAGGTGTGAGATATGTAAGATGAAGGGTATAAAAGGTTGGACTGAAGAGCAATAAAGAAGCTTGAAGCCTCCTGGTGTGGTATGGTGTTGTTCTGTATGGGGATGCTTAAAGCTTTCTGATCTTGTATGGCGGTGTTCTGTGTATCGTGGCCGTCTCAACTGCGTTATATGTTGTGGCACATGCTGCAAAGGCACTGGCACGGCGCGGCCCAAGCGCGGGTGCCCGGGAAGGAGGCGGCCCGCGGCTTGTGCGGCTCGCCTCGGGCTGCCCCGGGGCACGGCCCGGGCTGCTCCGGCCGGGCCGGAGGCTGCGACAGGCGCTCGGGCAGCTCCCGCCTCACCGCTCTGGGTTCTTTCCTCAGCGAATGGCCAGGGTGCCTCTGGGCACCGCACTACCCAGCAGGCTAATTTTGCCTGCCTCTCCATCTTTCTTTTGAGGAGCTAGTTTAGAAGTGGTGCCTTGAAATGTGTGTGTGTTTTCAGTCAGGCAGGATCTTATGGGCAAGAAAGCATCATGCAGTGCTGTCATTGTATAATGTGTTTAGCAGCACTAAAAGTAATTTACTTAACAATGGCAGAAAATGACAGTTTTTTAATCCCGCTGCTGAATCCTCAGCCTGGCTCCAAATCAGTCAATAGCACTTAACAAAGGGTATTGCTGCGGGTGTTTTTATGTTTATCTGGAGCAGACAAACTGCTGTGGCTCCTTCTTGGGTGTTCTGTACGTGTCTTGTACTCTCTGGCTGTAGAGCAACTTATTGACGAGGTCATACAGCAGTCAGGGGGAGACTGAGCACTCTGCCTCACCTGCTTTGCCTGCATTTCACTATGTGCTATTAAATGATGCTTCAGGACAGCACAATGCAAGGAAAAGGGCAGGCTCCCACCTTAAGCATATTTCCAGCTGGAAATCATGGCATAGTAGAGTCAGAAAATAGGTAAATAAACAACATTTCAGAAATATTGACTCCACAGCAGAAGCTGCTCTTGGGCAAACAGGTTATTGAGTACATTGTTGTATGAGTTCTTGGCACCAAAACACAAATATTGCAGATAATACTCAGGTCAAAAAGATGTAGAGTTCTTCAAAAGGGATATGATTTTGGACAAATGAATTGTAAAGGGACTCTTTTCTATTTTTTTTTCTAAATATGTTCAGAATAAATAGAAGACTGGTGGTGGATAATGAAGGTATTAAGAGGATATGTCAAAGAATAGATGGTGATGAATTTAATGACCTTGTACAATTATTTAATCAAAAAAAAATTTTAAGTTATGTTTTCCAGGACTTGTGTTCTCACCTTTTGCTTTGGTTTATCTCTTCAGACTAAAGAATGTTTTAAATACAGTGGTTTATTAATAAGAGGAGTTTTGGGTAGGCTTGTGCATTATGCAATTGGGTATACCCACTAAGTTCTGTGTATAATTGGAATTTTTCATAGAATGGGAACAAAATATTTAAACTTCAAGACTAAAATATTTTTGCTTTAGGCAGATTACAACCAACATAATTTTATTTAAGCTCCTTCCTGCAAGATTAATGTATCTAACAAGAGTATGAAAAAAGTGTATGTGATCGGGTAAATACTTGGGGTGAAAGTGAAAGCTCTGTAAACCATCTACAACCAGATAGTTCAGAGGCAATCATCTTCAATAGACTAATCTTGAAATGCAGGGATGTGGTAGAGAATTGAAGCATAAAATTGCAATTACTACATAGCTGTGTTGTACTTCTGTAATGGGTTTTGAAGTCAAGTGATGCTACATATTAGAATTTTAAAAACACGTGCTAATATACAGCATACAATTAGAAAAAAAAGCAAAATAAAGGAATTCACATTCTTTCTAAGCTGTCAAAAATAAACAAGATCAATGTGGCATGTAATAACCTACACACTTCTCACGTGTTTGGAAAAACCCTATCAAATATAAAATCTTAAGTAAATTGAAAAATTTAAAAGCACAATTAGTGTACTAAATTAATCAAATTCAATAATTTACAACTGAATATTACACACAACATTACTGGAAAAACATGTTTTATGACACTGAATGAATATCAGAGTAGCTTTGTGAAAGCAAAAGTTTGGATTCATCTGGATTCTGTTGCACAGATTTCAGAGTACTTATTTCCAGTTTGGAAGAACCAAATAAAAAGTCTTTTACCTTTTCAGTCCCAAATTGAGAAAACTTACATTCCCATGCAATGCAATGGAACACAAAAACACACCCCTAAAGTTTCCAATCTATATATTCTAATGCCTAAAAGACCAACCTTCTAGAATTATTACCTTTAATGTATATTTTGCCCTCATACACAGAATTTTCCCTAGCAGAGCTGCTCCCTTATATTTTAGTCTCCCAATTGCAGTTGTAATGGGGCTCAGTGCATATGATTTACAGTCTTATCCAGAAAATACAGGAATTTTATTCTGATATTCAATCTTAGTTCATGCCATGATCTCTGTGCATCGTATGAAAATGTGTTTCAACCTGACACAAAACAAGTGGATGTATTGTCTCACTTTTCAACCAAGATGTATAAAGATGCTTTACCATCATCATACTAACTGCACAAAATATTCATAGTTCTTTGATAATCTGTAGTGGTATTTATGGAAGATATGTTTTTCTAGGCTTTTGACTTTGTAGTGTTTGCAAATTATTTTAAGCCGCAAGACATGCACTATCCTTTTCAAGAATAAATATTTTACTGTATGTTATAAGCTTGAAAGTTCACATTTAATGTTTCAGAGGTTGGTATTTCCCCCTTCTTAAAATCTAGGTCTCAGGCATCTGTAAAATTACGCATTCCTTATGCAAACTACCTCTTTAGAAGAAATAGTTCATGCTGTGGCTTAGATACAAAACTGGGGTCAGTTATCTCGATCTGATTTTTAAAAAGAGGTTTGACAGGCAGATTCAGTGCAGTTACTTGTATTTACAGCACTGCACTTTAGAACAGAACAGTCTAACCTGGAGAGAGCTATTGAATTTACCTTATTATGCACACTATATTGAATGTAATACATTCGAAGGGATATATGTATTCTACTAGCACCTGGTATATGTAGTCATTGAAAGTTTTCAAATAAGAAATCCAAAAGTACAAGGCCTGACCTCACTCTTCTTTGCTGATACTTAAAAGTCTGTTTGAATGTATACCTTTGCATTTAGCATTCTCTAGGTTTTCAAACTTCTGTGGCCAAGGTGTGTTGCTGTCAGCACTATGCAAGTAGCTTAGCATTTAGCTCAAATTCAGGCCTGCAGTGCTCAACCTAATAGTTCCCATCGCATTCCTCCTAGAAGGGAGATACCAACCAAACATGACCAGGAGAGGCAGTACCTCCTCTTTCACACAGCATTCCCATGATTAAAGCACTCAGCAGGTCAGGGGTACATCCATATGCAGTTTCCAGGAAAATCTTTGAACATTGTTGAGACTGTCATAATGTCGTTAAGGTTGTGGAGACCATATGACAAGTTGGGGAAAACCTGCAGTAATAGTCCCTTCCCAAATTTTATGTTAAATATTATGCACTGTTAATTATGTTGAGGTTAGTAGGCATGAATTAATGTTATATGTAATATACTTTAAATGTAGCAAACATTAGTTGGTGAGCCTGGGACACAGATTTCCAGTTAAACCCATATGAATATCAAACCAAACAGAATGAAGATGTGCATTTGTTCTTCCTTGTCATGTCTTGTTTTGTCTCAGTTGTTCTATGTGTGCTGTGCTAGTTGCTCTCATTGGAAAAAACACTGCTGCACTCTGTCATCTACAGCTTCCCCAGCACATGGAAATGCTCTCCTTAACAGGTTCCCAGCACAGGGTAAAGCACCCCTTGTACAGCTCTCCCTGTTTAGGTGACACAATCAGCAGTTTGCCGTATTGTCAAACACAGCATAATTCAATTCGTGTGTTTCTGGGGGGAACAGAACACTGTGATTACATACCTGCCTGCATTCTGCCTAGATAATTTCATTCTTCATTTAAAAGTTGCCTGCTGAAGCAGAGTCAGAGAGCAGCTCTCACAACTTGTGTATCTCCCTGGGTGAACATTTCAGTGAATTAGACATCGCCTGTATCACCACCAGCAGTAAAGTACCACAGCACACAGCTCATTAAAAGAGCTCATACAAGTGCCTGTCCTCGGTGCAGGATTTGGCACAACACTTGGGACTCTTTCACCTGAGTGCACTGAGGCACACAAGCCTTACTAATGGTGCTGCTCCAACCACAGCTGTCCTGCAGCTTTAGTATTGGCTGAGGAAACCAAGCAGCTCCGAGTGCCCATCCTGAGGACCAGCTGCCCCTGGGTGCATCCATCAGGCCAATGCATTCCTGTGGCTAGGAAGGAGACAAGGCAAAAACATAAAGTAGCTGGTACTACAGCTAGCCCTAGGTATATAAACCCAGAGTATATTACAGTATTTGTTTCCCTGCAAGGGATTTATATCCTTTTATTGACAGGTTTACTGACAATTCACCTGGCCACAGCAGAGCATATTTTCTCAGTTTTCTAGCATGCTAATCAGTAGACACTATATTCAGATGATAATCTTTTAATGTTGAAGTTCCAAATTATTTTTTGCTAAGCCTTAGAAGTTTCAATGTGTATGAACTTTAATGGACATCTGAGATGACTTTTTTGCAAAAGAAAATGGGCCCGGTAAGCTTACTTGTGAATGTACAAATATAAGCAAATTAAAAACATGACTTTTTTAAGGGGATTCTATCACTGAGATCCATTTTAATGAGCGACTCAAACACCTGTGCTGCAATGCCTTCAGGCAAGAGGATATATGCATACATGTAACTGAAGTCAGGGAAAAGCTTTAGAATGATTTCCATTGCTTTCCCTAATTACTACCATTAAATTTCATATTTTTATCTCCTGATGAGGCTGTTTTTTGTGAGTTTCAGCTTTAGTGGTTAATGCAGGAATGCCAAGATTAAGGCCTGAAAAATGAGTCTCTAAAATGTTTTAAAATTATCAAGTATGCAATGAAAAAGGCACCTTTTCTCATTGAAAGAAAAATCTTAGGTCTCAAGTAAGTGGCTCCAAGGTCAACTGATGGGAACTGAAATGCACTACAGTAAAAAATGGCTACATTAGATTTGACTAATTTATGTGCCCCTGAAAACTACAGTGTGTTTTACTGGTGTGACCAGCAGACAAACAGTGACAAGTGAGGCAAAGCCTCTGTCATGTCTTCTTTGCCTGTTGCTGTCCTGTAGCTTAGGTGGGGCTAGCACAAAGGAGTTTGTCCAGGGTACAGAAGTCCAGCAGAATGGACAGACCAAGATGTGTTGTGTGGACAGAAGTGGTCAGACAGATGAATGGCTGGGTAAATTTCACCCAGAAATTTTACTGGTAAAAATATGTGTGTGTGTGTCTGTGTAGAGATACTGAAAGAATAGGTGGTAAGAAGCAACCCAGTCCCACTCAGTCATATAATTGTTGTTATTTCAGGTGTCCTCATACAAACTCATTAACCGTCTGACTGTTTTACAAAGGAGATCCCTAATAACTCAAAATTTCTATCCAAAAAACATGAATATGACTCAGAGGTATGAAATTAAGCTATACAGCAGAGAATTGTCTCCTACAAAGTACCACAGCTAAACTTTATGCCAACTTGATCAGGTTTTGGAAATTACTCATTTTGTCTTCAACCCTTGAGGTCCAGCAGGAAATTTTAGAATAGGCATTGAGCACTCTGAAAGAATAAGGACCTGTTTAAATTACAGTATTAAGTTACCATTTTCTTTTACATCTTAGCAACAGCAGTCAATATCTCTCTTGTACATTGAATCAATCTGGGATGTATGGATTAACCCTAGAAACTCCTGAGCTTCAGAAAGAAACCAAAGATTTGAGCAAGGAAACTAGGATCAAAATCCCTTTCCCTGCAGACTTCACTAACTACATTGGTGTTACACTAAATGCTGCTATTTTCAAGCAAGTTAGATGTTTTGACAATTTTGATTCTTTGGGATAAGTATAAATCATGCTCTGGTAATTCATATCAGATTTAAAAGCCTTGTCCGTTCAGTGCTCTGATTTAGGTATGTGCAAGTGTAGCTTGCAGAAAAGGAGGATTTCACAAAGAACTTGCAGGTCAAATGAGGAATTATCCACAAGGTTATACAACAGCTGAGCAGCAGTATTTGGACAATAGCTCTGGATTTAAGTGTCTCAATTCTGCATCTGATGCCTTAGTCGTTTATTGGCTCTAATTTCATGTTTGGAAGGAATCTTTCCCATGGGAGATTTCAAAAGGACTGCAGCTAGTTGTTCTTTGGAGATTCTGGATTCAGATGGTGCTTATGTAATTTAGAAAACATTTTAACTCAGCCCAGGCTATACTATTAGAAGTAAAAATTGTTTTAGCAAACAAGATGTGCTCAGAACATGGTGGCCTAACAATCTACAGTAAGGTCCTCAAAATACATACTAAATAGAGGGAAATGGAGATGCCAATTGCCCCTAGCAGTGACACCCACTATTCTCCTGTAACATTGTGTCGCATACTTGTTTTAAATATATTAGAAAAGAATGTATTGTACTTTCTAAAGTAACAATAGATGGGGAAAAAAATTGAACAAAATTATGTGTAGCGTTACTACAGAAAACCTTTTGAGAACGATTTGATGGTGCCGCTAGGAATTAATGGTGCTGACTAGGAACTAATTACAGCTGCCCCTCCGGCCTTGGGTTTGCTCGCAGGGAGGTTCTGCTTACCTGGCTCTCGTGCAGAAAACAAAGATACCACACAATCTGCTGCTGACAGGGTGGGGGAAGGGGGTGAGTTGGAAACAAGAGACAGAAAGTGTTGCCATACTCTTCAAAGTGCTGCGCTTGGGGTATGTGTCCATTCAGTAATTGCACAGGAGTTCGGTCACAGCAGGATTTTGTGATTACACGTTTCTGCCGATTATAAAGGACTCTTTGTTTTTGCCATTTGTCTTTCATATTCATCCACACTTTGTATTATGTTTCTGCTTGCTTGTCTCCTACCAATTCCTCCAGAGTATTATTTGCCATTTCAATACACTCCGCCATGCATGCCTCAGTTTAATTTTTTCATGCCTCTGCTCTTTCAGTTGTTTCTGGCTTGGTAGCTCTCAGCCTGCTCCCCTACTTCTAATTCAGCTCCCACTCACTGAAAACCTCTCATGCTGATTGTACTTAATACGCTATAATTAAGTGTGGGGTTTTTCAGAGAGGTTTTCAGAGGTACATGCATAAGGGGATGGACTTTTCATGGTGCAAGCTATTTATTATGCTTGTTAGACACAATGTTAAAATAAAAGTGGCTACAAACACTCCAGGGTAGACACCTTTGACAAAGAGTAGACAATGGGGGGCCTTTGTGAGACCCCAGCAACGAAACTGTCTTAAAATGTCTCTCTCCCTACTGCTTGGTTGAAAGGTGGGTTGCCCCACACAATTATTATTCTCTCTGGTTAAAAGTTAATAGGTAGGGAAGGACTGAGTAATAAACAAGATACAGTTCATGAATTGTCTAGGTCTTCAAAACCAGCATATTATTAAGCAACAAGTTGAGAGTGGTTAGAAAGTTAGAAAAAAAGTACTTCTTTAACCTGGTTGTGTCAGGGACAGCAATGCTGTGTCCATATGGCACTTACTGTGTTTTTGATTTAGTCTTCCCTGGACACTAATGTTTACTGGAATTTGAGGAATTCCAAATGGTTTCACAAATCACTTCTTACTCTGATGAAACAAAGAATAATACAAAGGGTAAAAATGCCTTCACATCCTGCTCTCATCAGAGTATTATGGGAAACATGTAAATAAAGAAAACAAATCAGCACCTCATTCACCCTTCATCAACTGCCTAATGACTTGCAACCAGTTAATTACATACCTTTAAAGTGCACGTACAGGAGAAGAAAAAAATGCTTCTGTAATGAGAAATGACAGCACAGAAATACTCACTCAATACAGACCCAATATAGGTAAATTTAAGCCTTTAAATCTGACAACACTGAAAGAATGTACTGCATGTAATAGCAAGCTAAATGTTGTCTGCTTTATGCTAAGCATTTAATAATCATTAATCTACAATGATTGCTCTACATTTGGATTTTGCTACTGACCTTTGTGAACTCTGCACGTAAAAGCAAGATAAGGATTTACACATTACATAGGAGGATTGAATGCTAAATTGGTTAAATATGTTGAAGAGTATAAAGCAATAAGTAATATTAGGATGAGTTACTTTCACATTTCTAAATACTTAGGACCCGTGTAGACCAGTAGCTCAGGCTCAGTAAATACATTATTGCTATGGCTAGCAGCAGAACATGGACTTTATACTGATTTTGCAAATTTTCTGGACTTGTCAGGCTTTGTTGAGCTTGCTTTAGCATTCCTGCGACAAAGTGTTTTACTTTGCTTACCTATAACAACAATCTTATAATGATCAGGAGGGAGTTCTCTAATGTACTGATTTCTACACTGGTGACCAGTGCTAGGCAGAAGGACGGGAGGAAATGGAATGAATCTGGATAAGGGGAAGTTCAGAATGGACATAAGGAAAAGGTTCTTCACAGAAAGGCTGGTCAGTCACTGGAACAGGCTCTCCAGGGAAGTGGTCACAGCCACAAACCTGCCAATGTTCAAGGGCATCTAAACAACTTAGCCACATGCTTTAGGTAGTCCTATGGGGTCTGGGGAGCTGGACTCAAAGATTTTTATGATTCTCTTTCAAATGGAGATATTCTATGTTTCTGTGTTTTACTTTTTGGTAATTTATGTAATCTTGGGATACAATCATAACACATAGTGGTAATAACCACTATAAGTGGTAATAAGTGGTAATTAGCAGTTGGTAAAATTAAGTGTTTATGCCCTTATCATAATAATGCAATGCAGGGGACTACAGTGTTGGAATGACAGGAGTGAGAGGAGGCGCAAGATGACACTGGAAACTTCAGGGTTGTAAACAAGTCAGTGTTGGTCAGCTAAAAATACACTGACTTGGAAGGTTGGGAAAAGCCAGTTGCAGGGGTAACAAAGCAAACAAACAACTCCCATCACACCGAACCAAACCATCTAAAGACCTGTGGAAAACACCAGGGAGGTGAATGTTAGGAATTGTTACAAGAACTTTGGCTGTCTATAATAGACATGGGGTTTTTTCCTTGTAATAGCATTGTTTTTTTTTTTTTTTTTTTTTGTAATTATTAAATCTGACCTGAAAAATCTTTAATGAGCCTGTCAAGAATTTACCTATGTTGACAACAGACTCTTGACTTTGCAAATCATGTTTGTTTTCTTCTTTCCTAAGCAAAAATATGACTGTAATAACTGTTCCTCAAGGAATACAAGATGATTAGCTTGACTATCGTAAGTTATTGATATAACATTGATATATTTTCTGGCCTTCAAAGATTATGCTATTTTCACTGACCTGTGATAGCATTTCAAAAATAAATTTCTTGTATTTTAATTCTTCTCTTTTTCCCTAATGTAGAGGTCACTAGAGACCTCTTTAGTTCTCTGTCTTGCCTAACTAAGCAAAATCTACTTTATTCTGACCAGACTGTGTTTCAGTGTGTATGAGGCATAACATGAATAATATGTGATGGTCAAAGGTAGCAGGAGTTAGGTTCCCAGTCATGTAATGAAATGGAGATGTGCAATAATACAATACTGAAGATGCTGCAATCATTTTTTTTCCAGTACAATAGCAAGTTTAAGATTTATTGCCCTCTTTTGTGCTACACCATTGATTGCTACCCTCGGGCCATAAGTTCTTCAAGCCGCAGCTGGACTATATGAAGTGTTCGTCTGCAATATCCATTAAGCAATCAGACTGTTTGATCCTGTGCCCTTTTTTCACTGCACCATTCCTGTGCTCTGAGGCAGCTGGATCTGGCCCAGTATTTTCCTCCAAAATGCACTCCCTCAGAGCAGTACACTCAACACCACTCAAACATTCATTCCTTTACTATATGGAGGAAGATAAAAATGCCTTAAATACTCTACACGTAGTTGTATTTGCAAATGTAAGGACTTTAACTCAAAGCAGGTCTTGAATATCTCCGATTGATTTTCTGTACTCTTAAAATGCAAAATGAAATTAACCTGGAGGAAACAGAAGTAAGTGTGCGTTTAGCTTAAAGCTTGCTGTTTGAGAGTCTGTTGAGAGTCTTTTAAAAGTATATTGTAGTGCAAAAGTTTTGTGTATTGCCAAGAATGTTTTAGTGGTACTCTCAACTGAAAAGTAATTAAAGAGGTGGGTAAAAAGGGCTCATTTTTTCTTTATTTCAGTCACAGATTCATCAAAGCATAGAAGCAGCAAAACATTTTCAGTACCTCCTTGTTAAGAGTTGAAAGCAAAAAACCATGCCATTTACTTTTGGGTACCAATGCAGTTGTCGTAGAATACTTATTAAAAAAAAGAAAAATAAAATGGTGCAAACATTGGTAATGCATCATTTGCAGCTCATAGTTTCAGTATCAGCTTTGATAAATTTCACTTTATCCACAACTAAATAAAGAGTAAGAATGGGCATTTCCTGCTAGTTGATTAGCACACACCTGATTTCAAAATGAAGAGAACTTATAAGCCATGATTTGATTTTGAGAGGTTTATAGCAAAAATCTTTAATCTGAAAAGAGTTTCAGCTCAGGAGTTTTAGAGCAAATTATTTCATACTGTCAGCTTCAAGTGCATGGAAACACTGAGGCACATTCCTGTAAGGCGTTTCTCTTACGTTACAATTGAAAAGACAATATTGTGTTTTGCAGCAATATTTGTAAACAATTAGTGAAGGTTTCACAGTAAAATATTTACATGAAATGGAGATGGTCGACAGCAGTGGCCAAATACTCTATTGATTTCTACATAGTGCACTGATAACCTACCTGTAGAATCTTAAAGACAGCAAAATATTCAAATATGTTAAAGAATGCATTAAATAAAAGTTAACCAACAACAAAATTAGTAAGACTTATTTGATTGTAAAGGTAATGCTTATTTAAAAGTGTGTCAAAGGAAAACAAAAAGTGAGATAGGGTAACAATTACTGGTTTTCCCTGCGTAGCATATATGGTGGCATCAAGTGATATATATCAGATCATGTATTTCAAAAACCAAAATCACACCAAAGCTAATTATGTTTCTTGCATAAAAATGTTTTAAGCATGTTCTGGTTTAAAAGACAGGTGTCTGCAAAGGAAGGCGGGAATCTCCCTGGAATGGAAAACATGACCCTCTCCCAGTCCCTGTGGCACTCCACACATTGGCTCTGGACCCTCAAATGGCCGGGAAACAGGGAGAAGGCGAGCAGGCGTGTGGTGTAGAGACAGCGGTGAACAGGAGTCTCGGAGCCTAACGCACAGGGGTCCAGCAGGAGGCACTCCCAGTCCTGGGTTTTGGCACCACACTGCTGGCCCTGAGCTCCCGAGTGGCAGGGAAGCAGGCAAGCAAACCGCAAACCGGCAGGCCCTGGTTGCAGTGCTGAACGAAAAAAAAACCAACAAAAAACCCCACAGGGCAACAGGATCTCAGGTCAAATCCACTCGCTATGCTGTGTGGATGCTGCCCTTATCCCTCATTGGAAGGAAGGACCAGCTCCAGCTCCAACCCCTGCAGGATCCCGGGTCCCCCTTCACCCATCATGACATCCCCCAAGCTGTGGCAGAGAAGGGGGCGAGGAGGAGGTAAGGGGGAAGGCAGTTAGGGCAGTGACAATTCCGGGCACAAAATGACTGTGGGATAACCCCATCACCATGAGCCACCCCCCACCCCAGCCCCACAAAACAAAGCATTAAAAGCAGTAAGCATTGCTGAAAGGTTCGGATTTTATAAGATGCTGGGCATGGCGTGTTCAGAATAGTGTGCAACAAGAAATTTTATAGACTATGTGTACATAATTCATGTACCTTGTACTAAAAGTGGTCTTAAAGTGTGCCTTCCAATTCAATTTACTAATAAGTACTCTACTGCAGTGTCTTCTAAGATAGTCGACTCCTATATCAACAACTGTGGAAATATTTTATCTCTGTAGAAAGACACAATCAGATTACAGGGAATATGCATTCCTACTTTCATAGCTCAGCCTCGAAGTCAAGATAATTCAATTATGGACAATTTTATATTTGAGCTTAAAAATAACATTTTAGCAAGAAATTGCAAATATCTGCCTGCACAGACACAGGCAGAGGTGTCATCTTACATTGGTTTCCAACAATGGCCTGACTAGGAGAAGTATCTCCCAGCATCTAGTTAGGAACGCCCTGAGCCAGAGGTAGTTTCTATGTGTGTGATAATCTGTAATGGATTTTCCCTCCATGAACTTGCCCACTGACTCTTGAAGGTACATGAGCTATGTGAAAAAACCTTCTTCAGACTATACGGGCATCCACACTTGTTACAGCAACTGATAAAAACAACTAATCACTGAATGAAAGCACAAGCCCTAGTGTATCCATCTGCACCAGCCAGGAAAATGCAGCCACCCTCCATGAAGCCAGTACAATGCAACCAGCTCTATATGCACCAGATGTGGCTGACATCGGTGCTGATCACATCTGGTGTGCTCTAGAGGAAGTCATCGGCTGAACAAAAATCCTGCACTTTTGTGTGGGTTACACTGTATGCAAGGTACAGAACAGCTTTGTATTGCAATATTAAGAAATCCCAATACTACTTATGAATATCCAAAGAGATTTATTGTTGTCCGATTGCCAAAAAATGGCCACAAAAGTATATCCTTGTGTATATGAATAGCTATCCTCACTGAAGGAAAACAGCCACTGCAATGCAGCATCCTCCCTCAATTTTTTGGGGACTCAAACTGTAACTACAGGGGCTGAAAAAGGATCAGGCCGAGTACTTTATTCCGTGCAGGGTACTTTATTCCTTGCCCTGTGTGCGGCACAAGGCGAGCCCGTCAGGCCGCCCGGCCGCGCGGCGCAGCGCCGGCAGCCGCGGCCCCTCAGGCGGCCCGGGGCGGCCGTTCCGGGAGCACCGCGGGCCCCGCGTCCGCGCGTCACGTGACGCGGCCGGCTGCGGCCCGCCCCCACGGAACGGAGCAAAGGGTAAGCGGCGGGAGCGGCCGGGAGCCGGGCGGAGCCACGGGAGCCGGGCGGGCTCGGAGAGCTAGGGCGGGGAAGGGGCCGGGGAGCCCGCTGGTGGAGGAGGGAGCGGGGACGGGCGTGAGCAGAGGGGGCTCAGGGTGCGGTGGCGGGGACAGGCAGGCGCCGCGCGGCGGGCCCGGCCGCGAGCTCGCGCCCGCAGCCGGTGCTGCCCCTGCCCCGCCCCTGCTCCTACCCCGCCCCCGGCCGGCGCCTCCTCCGGGGCGGGCCCCGCGGGGCCGGCGGAAGCGCCGCTCGCTGATGGCGGCCGCGGCTGCCTGTCCGCCGCCAGTCGCGTGTGCGATCCCTCCCTTCTTCGCCCCTCAGATTACCGGGATAGCTATTTCCCGTGGGAAGGGGCTGGATTAAACAGAACCGGCCGAGTCAATAGCGAGAAGCACCGCTGCTCTGTGCGCCCTCCGCCTGGCAGAGGCGGTGCGGCAGGCGGCCGTGCCCTGCTGCCGGTGGAAGGCGGTGTGCTTGGGCGGGGGAATGGGCTTGGAAGCGGCTCCGGGGTTCGGCTGCCGTTCCTTGGGATCATGTCTGCAACTGGGACTTGTGCTGTGCACGGCGCTTGGCCCTGGACTAAATGCAGCTCTTTCTTAACGTATTTTTCTGCTTTATTAAACTTCTGTCACATCTTGTATTTGTCCTATGAGGACTACTGTTAATGGCTGTTCTCCGGCAGCCTGGTGGAGTGGCTTTCCCGCTACCCTACAGCCTGGACATCTGAGAAAACTTTTTTTGTTTTGTTTTGGTTTTTTTTTTTGCTTGTTTGCTTATAATGATAAATCTTGTCCTAAAGTGGCTGCTTTCCACGTCTGGTGCTTGTCCTGCAATCTGTTCTTAGTTAAATGCTTCTGTGTATGAAGGCTGCAATGCTTTTTTAAAGGCAAATTTTCTTGGAAATTGGCAAAAACCTTAGATAGAAAAAGTGCAGCTGAACAACAAGTAGACTCTAACCTGGTAAAGTCTTTTAATTAGCCAGTGTTCCATTACAGAAGTTTTACTTTTTTTTTTTTATTACCATTCTGGTTCCATTGAACTGGAATTCATTGAGCACAGCAAGATACCAGAATAGGCAAAGCTGCCTTACATATCCCTCTAAATAACTTTCTTGTACCACTACACTGGGGGTTTTATTTTCTTTTTCTCCCCTAAAAGCAGATGCCACACATACTTGTTCACTGTTCATCTAGGAAGAAAATCAAAATTGTCAACAAAATATACTAGGAAGACAGAACCTCTTGCGGATTTTCAGATTAAATGAAATAATTCCTCTAGAAAACTTCAGAATTAGACTTGCTTTTTCCAATATGCAGCTTTGTAACTGAATACATATGCATTTTGTAAAAAAAACTTAACACTTTTAACTATGTATTTGGAAGATTTTCAGGAGTCTTTCATTTTATTTACTTTAAAAATTACAGGTTCTTTTATTTAACTTGTATGTTGTTACCAAAATAAATTTTCTCCTGGAACTGGTGGTAAATAACTATACACATGGTATAAGTAGTGGGTGATATCTAGATCCCTGAAAATAGTATTTTAAGCATGCTAGCAATAATTTGAAGATTCAAATGGTTTCATGGTCACAGCTGTAATTTTATGGTGAGATCTTTATAAGATGACTAGGGTGCCAGGGATTTCATCTGTTTCTGGAAATCCATATACTTATGCTTGCTAAGCTGTTTTGCTTATTCTTGGGACCTGACAAACTTACAAGGCAGTTGAAGTTATCATGAATCCCAGACTCAGAATCAATGTGGTGGGGAATGTTGGAGTACGCTAGGTCTGCTCTTAACAACTCCCACAGTGACCTCTAGAGTTCAAGGATAAAACATGAGTTGTTAAAATAAAGGCAATTATTTTTGAAGGCATAATTTTCTGTATTAGTTTATACATTTAGTTTGTTGCTATTCCCCAGACAGTAGATGGTAAGTAGTTGGTTCATTAGGTTTTATTGCTGGCTTTCATGGGAATGTTCTGTCGAGGAGTCAGTCCCAATTTCCCTGCTTTGAACAAGGATACACAAAGCTGCTTTTACAGTAGTTGTGGGAGAAGTAGTTATTTTTGTGAAGTATGATGAAAATGGAAAATATCTTTCAAATAGTAAAAGAATTTTCTGTTCTTTCTCTTGGCATCATTTTTTCATACCATAATAAATATTATTTTCAGTCATTATTCTGTCCTCGTATACTCAGTGTATACTGGCATGCTTTAAAGATTCATAGCTGAGACTCTTGTTTCTTCTATTAATTTGTTTTTGTATTCATTTGACTTTCTGTTAGGCTAGAAGAACCTTCCTTGTTCCATATGAAACTTCTTAATCCAAAAGCAAAATCTTTTAGAAGAATTTGCTTCTGATGATATTAATGCTTGAAGCTGAGTGCTGTTATTCTTACTTTTAGGCTGTTTATTGAATGTTATCTGAATACTTGAAGTTATATATTTCGGTGAAAAATGAATATTTCCTCTTTTTTGTTGTCTTTGTTTTTGCCTAAATTTGTTTCTGGATAACCACAACTAACATCACAGTTCAATGGTGCTTGAAAGAATCCAGAGAGTTGACTAGATGAATGCACAAATTCATTGAAATTCAAAGGTTATGCTATTGTTTACTGTAAATATAATTTACAAATTCAGTAAGTTTCAAAGCAACTCCTCATTTATGCGGTCTACTTGAGAGCAAAACATAGCAGCAGCTGGTAGTTATTTGCAAAGGACACTTTAATTTTAACAATTAACTTTGGTTGCAGGCATTGAATCCTTAGGCTGAAAGCAACACAGAACTTCCAGTTGTAAGAAGGTGAACATGTGTTATGTTGCTCTCTTAAGTGAGTTCCAAAAATTAATGTAATTTAGTACTTTCCTTTATCTACAGTATATAGTAATGATCTTTAGTTTCTTTGAAGGTGCAGGAACATGAATAAACCCAAATATTGTAACTTATATGTTAGAGGGACTGGTACTCTGCCAGTCGCCTGTGTGCTAGTACTTGGAAGATATTTCATTACATCTGAAGTTTTAAGTGCTGGGAAAAAATCTGATTTGTAACAATTACTAATGTTTTTAATTGCAATTTCTATCCTTGATGCTTGTGTGTATAAAATGGAATCCTGAATAACTTGTCAGAGCTAAGGGATGGCTGATTACTTGCCATCCTAAGCTAGTTGTTAATTTGATAGCTGAGAGTAACTTTGATCGACAGCTGTGTTTTCTTCTAGTTTTGCTTATATTTGAACAGTAAAATGTTCTGTTTGGAAGTACAAGATTGTCCATTAGAGTAAAATCTGTGTACTTGAAACACAAAATTAATTTCTAAGAATAAGCAATATGAATTTCTTTCCAGTTACAACCAACACATCAACTAAGCCTTTGTGTATGACACAGATCCCAGTGATGGAATATAGTAATATTATATTAAAAGAAAAATCAGTTCCACATTAGACTGATTTTTTTCCCCCAGCAATAATTCTGTGACTGATTATGTTAATGATTGTTGTAGTTTAAGCTTTTCTATTTGGTTTGTGAGCTAAAAGCTCATTATGGTTGATCTGGTTTTGTCTGCTTCTGGGAACTTCGCTGTATGTTACAGCACTGAGAAGACTAGAAAAATGGATTTTTATTATTGTTTTTCTTTACTGTGATGTACTGGAAAAAATTCTAAATATTTCATAGGCTGGGAGCTATTACATGGAAATTGTAATTGCTTGAATTCAATCAAAGGCATAAGAAAATGGTACAGAATGGAGTTGAAACTAACAAAATCTGCTGCTTTGTATTTGCAACAAACAAAACATCTGGGTGTCAGAACAAAAAGACTAACTTAGAGAAAAGAAAAAAGAACAGCAGAGCATACGTGTGCTGCAGATTAGGTTATGATTTTCTTCTTCAGTAACACAACAGTTGTTTCCATGACCTGAGATATTTCCAAACTCAAAATAGAGGGGTGTT
Source organism: Camarhynchus parvulus (assembly GCF_901933205.1). Classification (NCBI taxonomy): domain Eukaryota; kingdom Metazoa; phylum Chordata; class Aves; order Passeriformes; family Thraupidae; genus Camarhynchus; species Camarhynchus parvulus. The sequence goes on along the minus strand of NC_044586.1, from coordinate 44,010,314 downwards.
CTTTCATGTCTGGGTGCTAGGGGAGAGAGAGTAATATGATGAAGGAATAGGATGAGTAAAACCTGTGCAGAATATAAACACATTAATTGAATAGACATGTTACCATGATAGTGGAATAATACCAGGATAGAGTTGGCTTTATTGAAGGATAAATGAGAGCTTCTTCTGGAACTAGATAGGATTTTTATAGGAAAACTTAAATGCACTGATCTATATTGATTATTCTAACTGAAAACTTATGGGCTAGTCTATTTTGATTCTTCTGTGGCATTCATCACCATCATGTCCAAGCCTGCACTTGATAAATAAATATGAGTTAAATCAGCCTACTAAAAGCTCTGCATATTTGTACCCTTACAGTAATCACTATAGTATAAAAAATTACCGAAATATAAAACTAAAATTGGAAATTAGGCTCAGGCTGCATGGCAGTAATTAGCTCTGGCCTTGTATCATGAAAGATTGTAGAAAAAGAGTGTGTTAAAAAGATCACACAAATTCTTATACTGAGCGGTATCCTGTTAATCATGGTTATTAAGCCAGGTATAACCTCATCTTCAAATTAGACCAGTCTTAAAAGCTTTTGTCCTCAGTTTTATGTTTTATAGGACACAATAAAATTTGGCTTATTCATGTGTAATGGACTTTTTTGTTATGAAAGTCTTCTTTATTTTCAAACCATATATCCTGAATTCTGTGTGGTGCAATTGATTTATTTAAAAATGCATATTTTGATTGACAGAGAAGTTGGTTGTTTCAATGGATTCTTGAACTATATATCATATAGTTACTAATTCCTAAACAAGATCAAATAGGTAATTTCACACTAATGTAGCAGTCTTGGTGGGGTAGTTGTTTTGCATATAGGTTGTAATTCCCTCCTTCCTGTTCCCTCACGTCTTCTTGTAGAAGCACATCAGGGGCCATTCTATTTCCTTTGCGGATGACTGCTAATGCCTTGTTTTTACAGCTATTTTTCCTATTGTACTTCTGTGGGTAATTTTTAAGTACCTAGGTTTGCAAATATATTGTAACCTGGGGCTTTCTGAATTACTTGATGATTTTCTGCAGGCTATTTGATAAACAGTGTCTTCTAATGTGCAGGCAAGTGTAAGAAAAAATAAACATTTTATACATAGAGAGCTATCTAAATAGCATCTCTGCTCCATATGTTGTAGTACCCATGAGGGGCTCATTATAATCCCTGGACCTTTTGTGCACCAAATACTTCAGTCTGGATAATGCTGTGCTCCATCTGCCTTAATCTCTGAGCTGCACAATGTGAAATTCTTAATGCTTTGACCTGCTATATGCTAGCATTTTTGATCTTGGATTTTTCTTGTCCGTGTTTCCATTTCAAACAAGTTTTCAAGATTGTTCGTTTGAAGTTTGTCAGTTCTACTGAGTTATTCTGTGGGGTTTTTTTTCCCTAAACCAAGTGTAACTTAGAGGTGCTGAAAAGTATATGCATCTCTAAAGTATTTTATTCTGGTTTTTTTTGTATTTGGTTATGTTATTTCTTTTTTTCCCCCCACATCTTTTAAGTGTTGTGATTTGTTGATCTTATTCAAGGCGTCAAATTGGTCAGAGGTACAGAAATATGTGTTAGGGAAATTATTTTTTTCAGCAAACAATACTTGGCTTGCCTCACTGACATGCATTTAAACCTGTCATCGTAAACCTGACACTGCACTGTATTTCAGAATTTCACTCCAGAAATATGATGCTTTTAAAATCTATAGATGTTTTAGAAATCTCTAAGAGCAGAATATTATCTTCAGGAATGATGACTATCTTATGTTTTCTTTATAAAAAAAACTCCAACCAGAATTTTTTTCTTTTAAGGGTCGTTTTTGTGTCTACTCTTTACTGCCCTAAATTCTCTCTTGTGAGTGCAGTAAATGCTTATCATTACTTTTCCCCCTTCTTTTCTCCTACGACCATCAAAGTTTAAGAAAAAACAACACTGAACATTTTATCCAGCAGTATTTATCAGTTGAATTTATCCATTCCCATGTCCAGTTACTGGTAGAAGGTAATGCTGCAAAATGCCTTTCTGCTGCCCTTCCCCTGTGGCAGTGCAAGACAATTTGAAGCCCCTTGTGTGGAAAGAGTGAGGGGAAACTTCCCATTTACTGGCAGTTGGGTGGTGAACTATTTTGTCAACAGTTGCACGGGAACTCTGCATGTGCATTTACTTATTTGTGCTTTTTAGAGGGGAAAGTTTATGAAGCAGACCTGGCAAAAATGTGGGCACTGTTAAGTTAGGTACTGATGTGTAGTAACTTAGCTATGTGTTGAAAATGTTTTGCTGTATGAAAGGACTTAAGGTTATAGATGGATTGTTTTTAAATAGTTCTTCTCAAATTGTTTGAAATGTGTGTGCAAGTGTTTGCTGTCTTTTGGGAAGAAAGGCTTCTGCTGAGTGGCTCAGTTTGTGTTATGGGGAAAAACTGTCCTTTGCTGTGGGAGGTGGGGAACCAGGAAAAGTTCAGAATGTAGCTCATCGTTATGAATGAAGGGCTCCTCATTTTGGTTTACAGGGAGGATGAAACGAGTGGTTTGATCTCTTACCAAGAGGAGAGGGGAGGAGAGGAAAAAATTCAGGACAAGTAGAGAAGTCCTTGAGCACATAAGTTGTTGGTTTTGGTGGCTTTGCAAATTGATTGCTTGTAGGGGTGCTGCTGGTGCTTTTCCCCTCATGTTTTTTTATATTGTGCCATGTAATGCTGCATGTGTTCAAACCCACAAAAGTAAGACTTTAATTCCCAGTGTTGTCCACAGCTGCTTAATACTGCTGGTGTTGCCTTGTCCAAGTGGTGTACTGAGAAAGAAGCATTTTGTCTTAGCAGTTTTAACCTGACTGCTAGATTCTCTGTCACTATTAATTAGCTTGTAGTTCTAGGAAGCATATGGTTGGTCTCCTGTGGATTGTCTGACCAATTACTTCTCTTCAGATTCTGAATTTTTCTGTAGATACTAGCATGGGGCTTCTGCAGGAAGTTTATGACAATATCTGTCCATGGATTCAGTAGAAAGGATGAGATGAATATTCATGTTTCATTATTAATGAAAAAGATGTTTGAGGAATTTTAAGAGAAGTAAAGTTGTTTGATTTCTGAATTTTTAAAAACTATTCTTAAATCAGCGATATTGTGATACATGTGTCAGACAATGTTTTCCTGCTCAAGTTACTCTAGAGAACATGGTGAATATATTTGTGTGTAAGGTCTCAAAATGGGGTTTTGTGTCTGGCATTGCTATTAGAGTAGAGGAGGTCTGAGATGCCAGACCTCATAGCAGAGAAGTAGAGTTCCAGCCACAAAACTCAAGATGCAAAATTCAAAGTAAATAGATTGAGAGAAGAGTATTAAGTGTAGGCAATAATGTAGTCAAAAGGTCGACAAAACCCTGATTTTTAGAGATTTTATTTTTAGCTGGCATATTTTCCAAAGGTAAAGCTTTACTGGTTGAGGCAATAGTTTCTTTTGGTGGATTGAGTCTAATAACCAGTTCTTAAATGATAAGCTGAGAGTAATCCTTATAGCTTTTGTCTTGAAATGTTGAGGTTTTTGTTCTGTTTCACAGCTTATTTCAAATTATTTGTAAAAGTGGTTGATGCAAATTGAAAATGTTTTCATGAAATGTTCAGAAAGAAAATGCCTGAATTATAAGCAGTGTGAAAATTTAAACTTTGAGCAAGTCACAGATGATGAAATATTTCCTCTTAAAAAAAATAAAATTAAAACTTTTTGAAGGTGAATGTCAGAAGTAATAGTCTCAGAAGACAGATCTTGTCATTGCAAAGCTGTTAATATCTATAAAGAATTCTAGTGACAAATATGCAGATGGCTTACTTTGTAGAACTGAATTTTCTCTTCTAAGTTTTATGGTTTTTTGGAATGAAGAAGCTCTGTCTGTGACAGAAATACTACCTTCAGTACTATTTCATCAGAGTGATATTAGTTTATATTCTGCATGCAAATAGTTAATCACTTCCATGTTTCTGAAAATGCAACAAAGAAGAAGGATTATAGTGTGAAATTTTAAGTACTTTGTAAGAGGATTGAATGAAACTGCATATATTTACACTTTTCATTATTTTAATTGAAAAATAACTCTATATTCTTGGATATAAACACAAGCTGATCTACCAGGGATTCATTAGGTGGAAGCACCAGTTTAAAAGGGAGTTGCCAATAGGTGAAAGACAGCATTTTTTATACTAAAACTGCAGTTGTGTAAATTGGGCTTGGGTCTATGCAGCAGTGCCTGGATATTCAGCTTGTTTTTCAGAGGTATGACTAATACAAACAAACAGCTGGTGTTTCAGTGCACTTTGTAGGTATTTTCAAAGCATGTTCAGGGCTAAATAAAAGAGATGAGAGATAGTATAATACATGGAGTTGGAGTGGAATCATCCCATGTGTCATTACGTAGCTGCCTAGTCTGCCAGCATGCTTTTAACTTTGTGACGGATGATGAACAAGCAGTCATCATGTTATGGTGTGTCCCTATGATATGTGTGACAATTTGAATTGATTTTATGTTTGCAGTACCACCAGTGTGGAAATAATGCATTTATGCATTTTCATTTGTGAAAATATTTAATACAGAAAAGGTGATGTGTTGCAAATAGCTTTCCTTTGCTTAACACAATCCGCCTTTGGGGGTGAAAAATTAATAAATACCAGTGTGTGCAGAGAAAATTATTTGCAATGCTTCTTTCTTCCAAAATGCATTATTAAATTATGTCTGCTTGCATCACTTTGCTTGTTGCTTACCTGCACCTTCAACAATTTTTATCAAGTACTTCTGCTAGCACAGGATCGCAAGAAATGTTCAAATTAGCTAAAGGGTAAATGTGAAGTATCAAGCTCTGTTCTGTAGAATAGACATTTAAAATCTGATTAAGATTTCTGGTTTGTTGGTTTGGGGTTTTTTCCATTCTCATGTGCACATTCGTTTTTTTTTCACTCTGAATATTGTGAACCTCTAACAGATAATAAATTTATTCTTAATTATTCTGTGTTAAATTGCAACATGTTGATGTTACTTCAATTTTTTTCTATAACGACCTTTTTCTTTCCTTCATGTTTTTCAGACTATGGCACAGGCTCAGGGTTTGGGGAGGAGATACATTAAAGCCTTTTTTAAAGGTTTCTTTGTTGCCGTTCCTGTAACTGTGACTTTTCTGGATAGAGTTGCCTGTGTCGCAAGGGTGGAAGGAGCATCAATGCAGGTATTGGTGGAAATATCTTTTGTATTTCAGGAAATTAAAAGGTTGCTCTCCACTGATAATAGCAAGGTGAAAAAAATCTTCTTCTCAATTGTTATTAAATGACGTTCTGGTATAGAATAGTTTAATTTCTATTTTGTTAAATATTTTATGATGTGAAAGAAAAGATTTTGATAGCAAAACTTCCCAAAATTCTGTGTCAGTAAAAAGAAAATATATGGAGAAATAGTGATAGATTGTTTTGATACCTTCATAGACATTTAGAAATATTTGGAGCAATATATTTTGTCGCTTGGGATTGAATTGATGACTCACAAAGAGACTTTATTAATTTTTAGTAGTGACATTATAGTAACTGTATGGTAAAACTGTTTCTTGCTATTCTTGTTCTTACTATTGAACACATATGGCACAATTGCAGGGAAGAATACTGAAAGTGGCATGAAGCTACTGTCATTGCTTCTGTTTATCAGGAAATAGTCATTAGTTCACTGTTTTTACTTTGGTTATATTGAATGCTTATACAGCATAAGCAAGTAAATATAAATAGAATGTGTAACATTTAGGTGATAAAGAAATACTCATGAATACTATTTTTTTCACCATTTATTTGGTCTTGAAAAAGCTATATTTTAACGTAGATAGAAAATTTCCACGTTGTTACTTTGCATTTTAAATCATATGCACTGCACTTTGGTGTGCATCACCGCTGATAACAATGATGTATTTTGTTCCAATGTTGCAACATTCCAATTAGTAGAGAGTAAGGATTTGATTTTTGGATGTCAAGCTCTCTTTTCTGATTGTCTTAATAAGCTCAGTACCTTGAAGAGAGATTTCACAGCAATCAAGACCAGCTGCTGGCATTTGAATTATGCAGAATTTACACATGGGCTAGAAAACTTAGGCTTGATCCTGCACTTGGCTGATTTATGTTTAATATTCTAAAAAGCATGTGGTGGGGAGGAGAGAATGGCAAGGTGGCATTGTGTCTTTTGTGGCAGTCTGTAATCTGATGTTTAAACTCTGTCCAGAAACCCCAACAGGCAGCTCTCATATCTAGAACAGGGATGAAAATAAAATCGTGTTACTCCAGTAATTCTACAATCCAAGGCCAAAAGCTAGGTGTAGCATAAGTTATTATTGCCCTTTTCACAGATGTTTTTCTGAATATCATTGACGACCAGTGAAAGTGAGGACAATCTGAGGGCTTGCAGTTGCAGAGCCAGACATTTGCACTAAAAAGGAGAGGAAGGGAAAACTGTGAAAAAAACCTGTTTCATTGTCTTTTTGCTATCTTCAGACAGGAGGACTTCAAATATATAGTACAGCATCTGGAGAAGTACAAAATTAGCCAGATGACTACGACTCCTCTGTTTTCCATCTTCCCATTTTTTGCCTCTGTTGCAGGTGTAGAGCCACATGGAATGTTTTAAGATGCAGATTCATGTTGGATTTTCTGGTTTTGGCTTTCTGCCTTTGTTTGTTTCTGTTTTTTGGGTTTTTTTTTTCTATTAGTGGGCGTGACCTGAGCATTTAAATATTTAATTTTTTTTTTAGCACACCACATTGCCATTTATTGTTTGATCTTTTTCTGCCTCTGATGTAGTGTTCTGTTTGATATCCATTATTGTGCAATAGTTTTGCTTCAGTAGCTGGAAAGAAATTTCTTAGATTTCCCTCTCCACAAGTCTGTTGTGCTTCTGGTTAGTACCTCAGTTTTATGTTTTCTTTGAAGTCAGTCCCAAGTGTTTCAGAGTGCTCTGGTATTGTTTTGGAGTGTTGCTTTGCTACTCACTTGAAGAGCACATAGTTGACTATGGTTTATCCATGGAAGATTTGAAGAACACTACAGTCATTTGCTTAGATTTATTCAACCTGACAAAGGGAAAGCAAAATATATTCGCTGGATTATTAAAATTGAAGCTTTTCCCTTGCTGTATCTGTTAACTAAACATTGCCTCTGTTGACTGAAAAATGGATAGCTTGAAAGCTGACATTTATAATTTTACTGACACTTCAGTGTCTGTAAAACTCTCTGGTTGTATTCTGAAACAGAACTGAAATAGAGGTTTGTTTTAAACTTCTATGGATATGGCCATTTTTCAGATTGAAAAAAAATCCTAGTGCTTTTAATAAGATACTAATTTCCTTGCCAAGATTTATTAGGCATCTAAGCAAGTCTGACAGGGACACAATTATAAGGAATATATCTCTCTCTCTAAGAGTAGCTTGAGGGAGTACTGGTCTTGTTGCAATTCTGTCTGTTAACTGTGTTCTTTGGAGAGTGATCTATGTCAAACATATCTTAAAGCCATAGGTATGAGAAAGACTGAGGTTCAGTCAGTTTGAAGTCAGATTGTATCCTTCAATCACATGCTTCCAGTGGTAGCTTATTGTCTCAATTTGATACCATGGTAAGATTCTCAAGAATCTGTTTGTAATAGACCTCTAAAATGTCTAGCTGGCTTTGTATACTCATGATTCTGGCTCCTGATGAGCCTGAAATTAAAAGTTTTGACAAGAAGCAAGAAATAAATTTCTCTGTGTCATGCTTGTTCTCCTACTCTTGTTCTCTGCTGTGTGCTTTCTCTCCCCCTACACTTTCTCCTTTTGTTCAGTACTATGAAGCAGCCTTACTGCTGCTTCATAGTACTGATAATGGGAACACTTTTTGACACCCTGGCAAGCATATGAATACAGCGTCTAATGAAAATTAAAATTTTCTGACCCAACCAATTAAGAAAGACTTCATGCATTCCATTGTCTCCAGCTGATTTTGTATTTTTCAGTGCTTTCAGCCACCTGTCATAATTTCACTTGTGCTGAATTCGGTGTATATGTGTATTAACTCTAACCTATAGGGAATAAGTGTGAGCTATTGCAGTTTATAATTTTAACAGTTTTAATAGTTTCATTACCTTCTCTTTTATTTCCAAATTTACTGGGTTTTTTAATCATCACATGAGGTAGTTTTGTTGCTTAGGATTTTAGATTGATATGCTCATCTAGCATTCTATTAATAGTGTGTTTCTAGTGAGTTTGTAATCTGTTTACAATATTAAATGTAAGTGAAAAAAATAACTGGTAGTAAGATTTCTTAATTGACTGTTGTGAATTTTTTTTGTGTGACTTCTTGTAGTGTCTTTAAAATGTTTGTTGTCATATGGACACCTTGATATTGATTTATGTTATTTTTTATTGAGTTTCATTGCTTGTACAATATTACAGACTCTTCATACATAAAGATGTGGAAAAGGAACCCCTCATGGATATATAAATTTGTAAACTCACTAAATCAAATGGACTGTTTTAAAGTGGGATAGAAAATGACAGCGTATGTGCAGCTTTATATGCAAGTTCTATTGCAAACAGTTCAACACCAAGGATTATATGAAGTGGCCTGAGCAGTGATCTCTGATGAAGCACTCATGTTTCTGCAGCAAACATTATTGAATGTTCTATTCCATTATGCATAATAGCAGTTGTAATTATTCTGTGGCAGGTTCTCCTAACTTTATTATTAGGATTACTGTACCTAAGACTGTAAGCTCATGTGAATATTCTTTGTGTTCCCCAAGCTTCAAGCAAATAAGTTGTGACCTTCACTAGCAGCATAACAACTATCAAGTTAATCATTATTTATAGCAAAAGGGCATGTTTTTACCCTCCTACTAATGGAACCTCATGTCCTATGAGGCTTCATCATATGGCTGGGGATCTCAATTTGCATGCTTTTAGCATTAGATTAGTTAGTAATTGGAAAGAGTAATGTTTGGTGGCTTCTGCACCACAGTTTAAATTAAGATCTGTGTGCCTTATTTGTAGCAGGCTTTTATGCCAAAAGCTTGAGCAAAGAAGTTATAATGCTTCAGACTAGAAGGAAGAAACCTCTGTGTCATTTTGTTTCTTATGAAAAGTCCTTGTGACTCTATTTGTTGACTCCTTTTGCAGAAGCTGTATTTTGATTTTCCTAGACCTGAAACCTCACTAGTAGTTAAAATATCATGAGAAATAAGTTGTATTGTTTCTATACATGTTTGTTGTGGAATCTCAGTTAGTTACAGTAAAGAATATAGAGTGGAGAAATTATTTACAATAGAGGGGCTTGCTGAAGGATTTATCCTTTTATTTTTTTAATAGACAATAGTGATGATGTAAATGAGTAGTTGTCTCCTAGTTTTCCTTCACTTTCTTCTAACAAAATAGTGCTATTGTCTGCACATTTGTCAGGTTTTTTTTTGTGAGAGAGAAGAAAAAGCCTATACTGTCGTATTTTTCTCAAACACCATTCTAATGTATGAGTTGAATATCTACTCTGTATGTTGAAATGAGGTCAGGTATTGTTAAAAATGCATTTAGAGTGCTTTAAGTTAAAAAAAGCTTATGCAATATCCAAATGTATTTGAATTCTAAGGTGTTGTCTTTGTTTAAATGCATAAAAAATAGGAGTCAACTGGGATAGTGCAACTAGGGCAATACTGTAACTACCTGGTGTATTTCTCTGTAAGATGTAGTTGATGTAAGTTTATGTGATACAAAAAGTGTGTGAGCACTTATTTAGATATATTCTAGATATCAGCTGTGAGATACATTATCTTTTGGAACAATGGTTTTAAGGTTTCTATTAAAGGTTTCATCCTCCTCTTTTGGCCTTTTAAGGCAGATACCTTTGAGTACTAAGGAGTTTACTTTGTGAGGATATGTCATATGTATGATTCCTGCTTTGTAAGATTGGGCTCTGCCTTATACTTAGTAGGGTTGAAAGATTCTGGCCCCTATGTACCTGCATTTGGCAAAGTGAGTATGACTGAATTGTTTGTGAGTTTGTATGTAAGTCACTTGTATGTAAATATTTGATCCTTTGGTGGAAAATGCTGTAAAGGTGATAATTCTGGAACTCTTGATTAAAAACTACTAATAAAATAACGGCTAATTAGGTCCTGGTTTTCATTTATCTGGTTCTTGCAGTGCATTGAGTCTAGTAAATAAAACAGCAATGAGTATTAATATATTTATAGCTTAGGCTCAGACCATATCTCTATGGATATTAAAGTGATCTGCTTTGATCCCCTGATTTACCTTACTGGAAATTTTTCTGTAGCCCAAAATGTAACTAGCCTTGTTTGTTGTTTAACTAAACATATGATGTCATATCCCTCCCCCTCTCCCTACCATGCTATTCTTTTGACCTAGCTTATTGCTTACTGTTCGTGTGAATTACACCTACTGAGGTCCCTACCACATGACTTCCTCTTGCACCTTGAAAAACTAATTTTTCACAAATCCCATTTGAAGCATGTCTTTGTGAACCAATCTATTTAGCAATGATAAATGAAGAGACTGTAATAAAGAGAAATTGTGTTTGAAGTTAAAAATAAATACTAAATAACCATTTTATTTGAGAGCAGTTTACGATGGAATGAAATTTGACACTGTGTAATTACTAGGGTTGAGAAGAGTTAATTGCAGTCCTCCTGTTGGTTTGCTCACCAAAGGTACCATCAGTTTGGAGAGGGGAATATAGCAGTAAAAGTCCAGTGGTTTATGTGGTGCTTCAAGTTAAAGTGTAAATGCCTTTTCTACAACAACAGCAACAATAACAAAATTTTTAGCTAATATTGCAATTACCATACAAAGGAGGGGTAGCTTAGTTTCAACACTATGCGCTTTATGGCATATATCACCTAACTCTAATTAGTGATTATCTCTTGGCCAACTTGGGAGATACTGTAATTTTTTTTGAAGACCCTGAAAATGCTTTCTGAGAAATAAATTATTAGAAAACTTCAGTCTGGAATACTCTTAAATAATTTCTGTATAGTAAAAGGAGTCTTTGTTTTAAAGTAAGCCTTGCAAAAATAAAGGGTTTCTTCCTCTGCCCTTTTCCAAGAGTTAACAGAGTATTGTGATGGGCTTCTTCCTCTGCCCTTTCTCAAGAGTTAACTCAGAGGCAGCATTGATTAGGTACCCTGGTTTTGTATCATATCACACAAAATAATTTTGGGGGATTTGATGTGCCTCCTAATTATGCATTAATTACTTGGTTATTTTGATTCATGCCCTTTTGTGTCCTGTTATGGAAGGCCCACATTTGTTGCTAGTGTCCGTGTGTGCTGTAGGTATAGTGCTTGTTTTTCCCCTTTGCAAAGGATGCTGAAATTAGTATTGTTACAAGTCCATATTTCATTTTTAGTGCATTATGCTTTTATAAATAGTAAGATGCCTGCAAAAGGCTTGGGTTTTTTTTTCCCTTGGGAATTAGTGTACTTGGTTCTCCTTTGATTTTAATATTAAATGATAAGGAGTAACAGCAATCCCTTCTTTTCATCAGGTTTGCTGTATGTAGGAGCATAGAATATAAGAAAATAAAGGTAGTATAGAAAGTAATCTTACCCCTAAGGAGTTGCAGCTGGGTTAATTATTAAAGATTAGGAGCAGACCTGGCTATAACAGGCCACAGATGTTGCCAATAAGAAGAAGAGTGTTATAAAAGAGTGGATTGGTTGGTTGAGGGGACCTGGAGGCAGTTGGCTGCTGTAAGAAGAAGGAAGAGTCAGTGCTTAGAGGAGCTACTTATGAGAAACGTCAAGGAGGCGTGAAACTCTTGCAATAAGGAAAACAATAATATGGAACCTTTGCAATATAATGACAAAATAAGTATGTATCCTGTGCAATCTGATTTGCATGCAGTAGTGCGTTGAAAGATGTGAACTAGAGTTTGTCATAAATTAATGATTTTTAACATGTCATTTAATAAAGAAGTGTATTTCAAATGTATTTTCTGTAATACAACAGATTCTTGCCCTCTTACAGTAAGTGGGTATGTTTTTTACCAATTTTAATGGGTTTCACCTATTGATGGAAAGATAATTAGGGGGAAAATTGAAAAAGAAAATGTAAATCTAAATGTAGATGTTTTTCTCCCCTTCTCTCAGCCTTCTTTGAATCCTGGGGGAAGACAAGCATCTGATGTAGTACTCTTGAACCACTGGAGCATTAGAAATTACGATGTACAACGTGGGGACATTGTGTCGCTGGTGTAAGTAATTTTGCATATATTTCAATACATGCTTATGTAGATGTTGAACTATTGGTGTTTTGTCTACAATAATGTAGGTATATACACGAGCAAGGAGCCTAACATTTTAAATAATGCATTATTGTTGTTTCTTTTGTCTGTTTTCAAAACTCAGATGTTCAAAAAATGCATTACCAGGTTTTTACTTGAAAGGAATGCAATGCAAGGTATTGTGTGATACAGTGTGTATGTGTACCAAAACTGCCAAGAGCAAAGAGTTGTGAGACGGAACATAAACATAAAACATTATATGGCCTAAAGGAGTATAGTCTTGAGTTGCTTGGCTATGTACTTATGAGAAAAATTTTCTTTATTGACTAGTACTGTATGGTTTTCTTCCTGGTGAAGTATGTCTACTGAATAAAATTTTAGATAAGACCTCAAGGATTCAACCACCTCCATAAGGACCAATGGAGCAAAATATAGAATTCCAAAATTGGGAGGTCTATGTATCAAGCCGAAAGGTGGCAGTGTTTCACTGTTCAAAATACTCAAGACTAACAGAGGACAGAAACTCCATTTCAGCCTTAATATAATAAAGAAATAGAATGTCAAAGTGCTCATAACTGGTGCAGGGTTATAATGCATACTCATATTATATGCTTGGGGAGTTTAAGCTTAAGGTTTTAGTTTTGTAAGTGAAATGCACAATATGTAAATTGTAACAAAAATGTCTTTGGAAGCCATATTATCTAACTGCCTTTTTGTCATATATCTTTTCTAATTGTCCCTTTTTTTGCTTTCCTCTTCACTGTAGTGGTAATTTGTAAGACAGTTTTCTTTTTGCTAGACACTTAAAATTTGCGCTGTGATCTGTCTCATTTTCTGTCATGTAAAATTTTCTGTAAATAGTCTAGCTACAAATATGAATTTATTCATATTTGCTAGAGATAATATTGCAAAAGGGCTTCAATTTCAGGTGACTTAATGGATGCTGTAAAATGTGATTCTGCCTGCGTGTGCATCCCTCTGCCCAAGTCATGCTGTGGTGATTGTTTAAAAGAATCTGTATAACTGATTAGTAATTAATAGACTGAACAGAAAATGAGCACATTGTCTGATCAGAAAACAAAATTAATAGTTTCATTCTTGTTATACTCCTTGAATATTTGTGATTCTGTCTGAGCCATCTGTATTGGTTATTTTCACTTTGCTGTATGTTTGAGCGGCATAACTAGTAGAGATATATAGTATAACTATATATAACAGTAGAGATATATAGTATAACTATGTATCTCTACTGTGGAGATTTTTGTATGTTTGGAAACTTTTCCCTAATCTTGGTGGAGTTTATGTAGACTCACATAGAAGAAGTTGTATTTATGCACTGTATGGAAGCTTTTCTTAGTCTTTGGGAAGCCCACTGGATAATCAGGTCAGAGTATTCCCAAAGGATTTTAAGATCACTACAAAGGAAGTTAAACAGTGTAAAGATAATTTTGGATAGTTTTAATATAAAATATCATTCAATGTTTACATTTGCAGTAACAACTTTTAAGTACCTCATGATACAGGTTTGTTAGAAGCAGTTTTAGCCTGCTTCCTTATTGTATTGTTAAGTTTTTAATTGTGTGGTAAAGTCTTGCAGGATATAGTATCTGGATGTGATTTTGTACCTGTCAGTTTTTGAGAATTTTGCTGTACAATGCTTCTATTGTGTAAACGGGTTAATACTTTTATCTTTTTCATTTTGATTGTTTACTTATGATTTCTATAACTCACATATATGTGTGAATTTTACTTACTGGTCCTCAGATCCTGATTTAGGTAAGGCATGAACAGGGAAGGTGGATGTCCTATCAGATGCTCCTTTACAGATCCTCTCAGAAATTCAGTTGAGAAAGTATTGTTGTGACTGAGATAGGCAAATGGATATGTAAACCTTTGTTTTGTATCCTTGTTGGCTGCTTTACACTTGTCCACTGTCTCCTCTTTGCCAAGTTGTAGTAGAAGATATTTTAGAGGTTCTGGAAGGGTGGTCATTTGTAGAACAAGAGTGGAGGTAAAATATTATTTCATGGCAGCATGACCAGGGCCATTCAAACTCATCTCTTTGCTCCAAGTTTTGGCTGTTGGCCTTCTACTTACAGTGGACTTTGCTAGCTGGGATCTCAACAATCCCTTTAGGAATGGTGGTAGAAACTGTAGCCATCCAGAATGACATGGTATCTCCGATGCTATGAAGAGAGCAAAGAGGTGAGTCAGTCTTGGTGGTCCTGGATGCCCCGGAAGAGAATCAGTGAGCCTGTGGTCATGATTCTCATACTGCTTGCAGATCCGAAAGCTCTTCCTCTATTGTCCGATCTAGTTCTTGATACACATATATATATATATATACACATATATACATTTGTTTTATGACTTTGATTACAAATGAGCACCCAAGTACTCAAGTACATGGTGATATTTACACCTAGTAAAGGTACTGAATGAAGACTGCATGTGTCTCTGTCATCTTGGTCTCTTTATCTGATGTAGATGAACCATTCATCTCAATCATAGCTGTCAAATTAGCCACTGTATGCACACATGTTCATTTACCTTGCTTTAGACAAAATATTTAAAACAGCATTAATCTTTAAAAATATTAAATTAGAGTCAGGTAAAACCAATGGAAATAATAAGTTGTTAACAAAAAATTATTTCTTTAATTGCAGTATAGTATTTTACAGATAGTTATATCTTACCTCAACCTTTAGAATATTTTTTCCCTTTAGTTTGAACTCATTTTTATTGATACCAGAATTAGGAGAGCTCAATGTTACATGCTGTAACTTTTGAACTCTCAATTTTAAGTTGATTCAGAACTAAGCAAAATGTTATCATCCTTAACTTGATCACTTGCTGGATGCCTAATTTAGGTACTGCTGGATTACTGGGACTTAATACATTGAAAATCAAAACAGGAATAATTTTTAAATAAATGAAGTAATTTCAGTTATTCTGTGTTTCAGAATACTGCCTGTCCATCTCTTAAATGGATTTAGAAAAATAAAAAAAATGTGTATTTTTAGTTTGTAAAATGCATTTATCTGTCTTCAAAGAAGAAAAAGTCATGTAGCACATGATGTCATCATTCAAAGACGAATACTTGTCTTTGCCAGGCAGACCTTGATTTTTTCAGTAACTTTTGTGTTGAAACAGGCATCTACTTTGTAAGAGCTTAGCTGAGGTAGATCTCAACAGTTGTGTAGAACTTTATTAGGTATTGCAGAATGAGTTATAAGTTATGTAGTGTTCTCTCAGCTGGTTTCACTCTGTAAAGTTTGAGTGCCAGCAGCATTGTAGCTGGAGCTGTGTCACAGTGGGGGGTGTACAGCTCGTGCAGTTCCCTGGGAATACATGCTGCAGCTGCACTTCCCAGCACTTATAGAAATAGTGCTCTTCTACTGCAGATTAAGGGATATTTTTGCCAATGTTACCTGTATGTAATTTGTTTTTTACTGTGTGCAAATGCAGGCATTGCTATAAAAAGTTGTTGCCAAAGGGTGATTTCTAGATCTAGATTTCATTTTGGTTGCCTTTACGGAAACCCTCCCATCCTGATTGTACAATCATACCGTCTTTTTATTCCAAAATTCTAGTCTTAATGTAGAAAAAAGTTGGTGCTTAAATTTTCAAATGATGAAAAGTTAAAGTTGTAAATATTCACAGACGCTAATTTTAACCTTGAGGTCAAAAATTAGAGGTTAATTTCAAAGTTGTGCTATGTCTGTAATAGAGAGAACACCTTCTGCAATGTTTGAGAGCAGGAACTTACGTGCTGGATAGGTTGCCAGGTGTCCCTCTATTGCTAATTTAGAGTGTGTTCTTATGTGTCAAATAAAAATAGCTATGCTAAATTAATCTGAGGGAGAAGAAAAGGTAACCATGCTGTTTGTTCTGTACGTCCTGAATGATAACATGCTTTTAAAGGCATGAACTATAATAGCTAAATGGGCAGTATGTTTAAAAACATATTTTTAAAGGTCAGCTATAAAAGTAAGGAAATAGTGTTGTACATTTTGTCAGCTTTTTTTGAGTTCTCATATAGGAGCATAATTGCTTTAAATAAAAACCCAACTTTCTACGTAGAAAATTCCTTGACATTAAATAAAAACCCCAAGTCATACTTGTTGTCTCCTATACTTCTTGTCCTTATGAGGGATATTAAGTGGCTTCCGTCACTTCTTCGTCTGAGTCTAAGATTATACTCAGACCTTTTGGTTAACTCCTTTATTTTGGGTAAACTGCTAAGCATTTATGTGGTCTTGATCTTTGAAAAATCCAGTGCAGATCATCATTCTGGAGGAAGAATCAAAGTACTGCATTTAAGGTTGTTTCTGCCGCTGTGACCCTCACTGGCATCTGTTCAGAAATGAGAACTGGAAAAGATAATTGCAGTGATGATTTTATGTAATGGTTCAACAAGTTTCAGCCTATACATGCAAATCTGAATAATGCAATTTTTGAAGGAATATAATCTTGTTTAGTTGATGAAAACAAAGGAGTTCTTAAATGGTGCAAACTGAATATATGCTGTTCATAGAAGATCACTAATTGGAATTTCATTATTGAGACTAGCTTAGTAAAATAAATATCAGTAAGAAGGTACTTACTGAAGGAAATGCCTTGAATTTGAATTAGTTGTTATTATGAAAATATTTTCTACTAAATTCTGATAGATATAATGTGAATGGATATCTAATGGTTCTTGCATTATGTTTAAGAAAGCTTCTTTCTGGCTAAAATACTGGACAAACTTTTATGAATACCTCTGCTTGGCCTTCTTAAGTCTTCCAATTTCTGTTCTATTTTTGTTTGTACTTAGGTCTCTGTACCAAGTCATCTGTCTTCTGGCAGGTAAGACTGCAAAGGAGGTTGTGCTGACACAGAAGTGAAATAATCACTTTAGTTTCTGTGCCTCAGTGACCTCAGAAAATCTTTTTCTATTCTTTTCTTTTAGCTGGGAAAAAAACAAACAAAACCTCTCGTGTCTTTTCTTGATAAAAATCAAATATACTTTACTTTTATTATCTGTGTTATGATCTATTCTTAGTGTGGGTATCATACTATATATGTGTGTTAATGCTGTTGGTGGAAGAAAGCCTTGTGTCTTCTATTTATAAAGTAAAATCCTTTTTCTAAGGAAACTTTTCAGATACTGTACATGATCCTTGGTTGTATTGAGAAGTGCTCAGGAGGGGTTTAATAGGCAGTGATTGCATTACTGTGCAAAATGAGCAGTTGTGGAGGAAAGAAGCTGTTGCAGTTAAAGTTAGGATTGTTACACTTAAAGCCTATGGATATGACTGGGAAGTTGACGAGACCTGATTGCAAGAATCACTGCTGGAAAGAGCCTGGCTAGACTCTTTAGGCCAAAAAGTCACATAAATGAATTATGTTATAGCTTACAGTGATTAAATTGAAAGTTGGAGATTTAAAAATAGCAATATTTATTTTTAAAAAGGGGAAGTTAAATGGCTTTTGCTGTTTGTGAAAGAGGTGTCAATTGATTGAGAAGACTACTTGTAGTATTGTAAGTGGTGCTGTGCAAACTTCATATTCTGGCTGATTTTGATTTTACTGGCCTTTTTATTGAATTAAGTACTGCGCTGTTGAATTAAGATACAAATTGTGGTTGCTGAATATCTATTAGAGTATGTATTAGAATGCTACATTGGAAGTTTACTAAATCCACTTCATTGATTACCGAGTTGGTTTAGGTTTTGGGCTTGGTTTGTTTGTTTAGTTTGTTTTAGGTTTTCCTGCATATAATATAGTCTTTGTGTTTAATTTAAAATGCAGCATTCAGAGACTTGACAAAAATAATTAAAGTCAGATGCACAGTCTGTGGTATTGTCTTGGTTTGAAAAAGACAGTTGTCTGCTAAGGAAGGCAGGAGCTTCCCCTGAAATGGAAACTGTAAACCCTCTCCCTCCGAATTGTTAGAATTTTGAAATTAAGGGAGCTTTCAGGCAAAGATATGAGAGCAGGAGTAACAGCTTTTTATTAGGGAAGAAAATTAAAAAAAAACCAAAACAGTGCAGTAATACAAAACAACACTATCAAGTTCAGAATATGACCTAACACCCTGTGGGTCAGGGTGTTAGTAACAGTCTGATTAAAATGGGGCTGCAGTCCTCCTGGAGTGGCAGGTGTGGTTCTGTTGAGGCAGTGATCCTGTAGAAGAGTGTAGTCTTCCTCTAAAGATCCAGTGGTGGTGTAGATGGGCCTGGTCTTTCCGTGGGAATCCAGTGGAGAAGATAGCTGCTCCTCTGGGAATCCACTGGAAAAGGCTGGCTGTGGTCTTTCAAATCTCTGTTTATATCCAATTAGGAATGCTTAGCTCCTCCCTCTGGGTGGAGCATCTCACAATGGGATAATGTAATTTTATGAGTCATGCAGCAAGACTTAATGGCCCATTAACAGAAGGTATCTCCCCAGGTGGAGGATTGGTTGTGGAAGAGATAAAGAAAGCGGCCCTCTTAATAGAAGATAACTGACCCGTCAGATAGGAATAGAATACACACACCTATATTCAACCTCAAATATTTTGACAGGTATTTTGTTGAATTTACTTCTGAGGTAAATAGTATAAAATTTTTTTAAGACCCATTGTAGTGAAAGTGAAGGGATATTACAGTCTTGCCCACCTCAGAAGAAAAATACTTAAAAATACGGATCTGTAGATAATCCTGTGTAGAACAGCTTTAATTTTGATGCTCCTGAATTGGTACTGTACATACTGGTAAGTATATTGACTTATCTGTCGATATACTTACCAGTACGTACAGTATCTGTTTACACTGGAAGAACTGTGAGTTGAAGTAAGTGTTGCAACTCAGCTAGATTAGGATATAAATAATAAAAGCAGGTTAGTTTGTAGTTACACACAAATATATGTCTGATTCTTTGGCAAGTGAGAAAGATGTGAGAAAAAATGGTTGTGATCTTCAAATTCTAGGATGATCAGGTGTTAACAGTTAATTGTTACATAAGAAGGCCCTATGTTCTGCTGTTGGAGGAGTGTTAACAATAATTTTCAATCTCAAAATTAACTGATTTATTAATCTAATTTAATTAATTTTACTTCACCTTTTAGTGATCAGGCAAATGAAGAAGAAGAAAAAACCTATTTTACCAAATGGCATAATTTTTACCTTTTCACTAAAAATTTTAAAAAGTGGAACAGTATAGAATAATTTTTTAAACTCTTTTAGATGATGAGCAGTCACAGTATGTTGGAGGTCTTGGGTCTCAGTGGACAGCTGCTTGGAATGTTGCAGAAATTGCAGTGGTGATATGGTTGGCTGGAAATCTGTCTCTGATTCCGTAACTCTGCCTTGCAGTAGGATGTCTGACTCTCCTGTGAAGGTCATGTTGAGCAAAAGGAGCTTGAAGCCTGCCTAGGTTTAGAAAAATGTCACTTTTACCTTTTGAAATAGCTATAATTTAGATGCTAGGAATATGTTTTGCTGCAGCAGAATCTGCTTCCATGTATGTACAGAAAGGTACCAGTATATGTTTCCTAAATGTTTTTTCCTTGAACCTTAAGAAACTTTGACAACTCTTATAGAAAGATATTTGATACCCTTTTTCTCTGTACATTTCCAACTGCTGCAAAGTACTTGGTGGTTATTTATGACTGGCTTTGCTTGTAGGTACTTGGAACTAGGAAAGGTTTTACAAGCCTGTGAAATAAGCTACGCAATCTCATTGTTGGAAGTGGCAGGCAATATGATTGTTCAGCAACTAATCTGAAATTCCAGTGCTCATTCTCTGCAGGGTATTCAGATTAGACACCTCCTTCTTATGTAAATTCAGACTGAAAATCTGTGATGATATAGGATAAAAAATTAATGGATATTCATATGGTTTTTCTAGCACTTTAGATCAAGTGTATTTTTGATTATGATAAATATAGATGGACCGTAATTTTAAAATATATGCTCTGAATACATACTCTGTTTAATCTGATGATCAGATACCTTGACGCTTTAGAGGATTGTTAAACTGAGACTTTGTTGAAAGTAATTTCCTTCCCTTGAAAGTGAAGCCAATGTGCTGACTGATTCCTAGAGAAGAGAACAAATCAAAGTACTTATTGTTAGGTTCCACTGCACTTATGAAATGCTGAGTGCTGAATTCATGAGACGCTAGATTCAGTTTTATATAAACTCACTCTTTTAAGTGTTTACCTTTCATATTTTTTTATGTGAATTGTGAACAGTACACATTTTGGACCTAAAGATGCTGTGTCACCTATTGTGAAGAAGTTGTTGTATACCTATGAGGAGACGGAGTAATGTATTTTATTTTTTTCCCTAGAATAACTCTGGAAATCAGCTTACTCTCTCTTTTCCATACAAAACCATTATCTTTCAAAGAGATCCAGTTCCTTGGCATCGAGGCTTTCATATTCCAATGCTAAGTTCTGCTATCTGCCGTAGTATGAAAGCTATAACGGAGAAATATGTGTAGGATGTTACAGTATGATTCAGCAGTTCTTGAATCCTAGAATACAGTAATTTTTCTTAAGATATAAAACCTGATTATTTATATTATAAGTTCTGGAGGTAAGCAATTAACCAAATGAAATTGGTTCTATATATGCAAAAAGATACCTGAATACATTTTATCCTTTTTTTTTTTTTTTTTTTTGGCAGTTAGCCTATTTTCATTTTGTGTACAGTTTGGGAAATACTGAGGTGATATTTTGTTTTACAGGATATTTCAAACATTGTGTTCTTGGACAAATTATGGCCACATCTGACTTGGAATCTTTCAGTAATAACTTCCCTTAAGCCAATTTAGTCAGTTGTATTATGAGCAACCATAAATATTAACTACAGAATATTTCTTCTAGGAATCTTTCAATTAACTACACATATGCTGACAAAGTGAATTTTGCTTACACATGAAAAATATTTATTTCCTATCTAATTGGTGAAGTTGGAAGAAAAACCATGGGTCTTGACTTGTGCTGAGTATATTATGGACATGAATATTTTTGCATGTAATAAGCAGTCTTGGCCTTGTTTTCTGTTTTTTCAACCTGTTAGCCAAGGTAAAGGCAAGGGAATGGCAAATTATCAGGTTTAAAATGATAATTAACCTTATAATCACTGTATTTTCTAGGGAAATTATATTGATGAAAGTAACATTAGTTTTTTATGTGCAATCAGCTGTTCCTGAAAAGTGGAATTGAACAGCATTTAGCTTTAAAAATAAGCATGTGTATTTGTATTTGGGACTTACCATTATTGCCAACTGTCTATCTGATGATCAGCTACAGAGAAGTCCTTCTCAGAGATGCACGGTAGAAGGACATGACAGGGGCCATAATTGCAGCAAGGGGCATTCTGACTATACATATGGGGGGGGAAAAAAAAGGATTAGGATCACCTTATAGCCAGAGAGGCTATGAAGCCTCCAGCCTTAATTGAAACTGGACTAGCAGAAACCCAAGCATCCTCATCTGCCTTTCCAGTTGCAACTGTTTTGGCCATAAGCTGAAGTAGATAACTTCTAGAGGTCCTTTCCAATCTGAATGATTCTGTTTGTTTACATCAAATGGAATTTCAGCAATGGAACTTTTAAAATGTGAGCCATAATAGCTATACACTATCAAGGTTTACATTACTAATTCATGTTTACAATAAGCATTATGATGTTTAAAATTTGTTTTATAGCATGGAAGTGGAGTTTCTAAAACCCTTTTTTTCTGTGTATGTGGTTGTGATATTTGTCTTAAAACTGCTTCTACAAGATCCAGCCATGCATTGAAAACCTGTTTTGTTAATAGCTGAACCATACAGAGAATGGTCAGATTGCATTTAGGTTTTGTACCTAGATTGTAAATCCTCTGAAGGAGAAACAATGAGTAGGTTCAGGCAGGTGTGTGTGGTGCAGCAATCAGTGGGGTGGGTGGGAGGCTGTAAGAAGACGTCCAAAAACTGGGACATGTTTGACATACTATAGTAAAGGGAAATGGTTTGACAATATATGAGGGCAGTGGTTCCCAGGTGGGAAGTGGAGCCTGCTAAAGTACAGAAGCAGTTGTTTGCTCACTTGTTAAATTTTCAATGAAGTCTTACTGGATTCAATCATAAAGGACTGAAAATCAGAGAAAAATGTGTCAGTAATAAAGTATAAAAGGCACCTAAAATGAAGGCAAAAAAATTCATTTGCTAGAACACTGGAAGCGAAGACAGGGGTTACCTACAAATTTTCATGTCATGTCTGTAATTTAATGACTTTATGTAGGAAGAATTGACAAAAATCTTTTTCATTTATTTCATAAATAGAACTTAAATTGATTTGATCTTGACCTGTGTCTTCTGCCAATATGTAGAAGAACACTCTAGCCAGCCTATTCTCTTGCCACTCAGCTCTGATTTTCCCTGCTATTTTAGGTATCTTTTTTACTGCTACCTTTGTGAAATGTAAATAATTAGTATATAAAGAAAATTTTGGACTAGGGAGGGGAAAAGGTATGAGTAAAAACTTAAAATTATTGCTCTCATAAACTCTTCATCCATAATGTCATTTAGAGTTTCAGTAATTAAAAATGTCTATCTTAAGGCAAAAAAGAGATAGCTAGTGAGCATATTTCTTGTGCTATGTGTTGTTTTATATGTTTGCTTTAAGGTATAAATTAGTGGCATTCTCAGAACAATAACTTTGATGTTTCCAGAACTAGGGCAACTGTAATGACAGAAGTGTGGTCTTGCCATATAAAAAGGAAGTATGTTGTCAGCAAGCAAAGGATAATAGCATCCTGTACACCCAGAAGGCCTGCTGTGATGTTTGCGTCTGCATAAGATCCCCTTCGCCCTCAGAACAGGCTATTTTTAAACTGGTGCTGAGTTTGACCTTAGTAAAGAAATACTGTTGTAAGATTTTTAAATGCGTGTTCATGAACAGTGTGTCCCTCAGTCATATAGGGATGCTGATGATAGTATTTTTTTCACAAAAAACTTGTTTTAGTTTCTACTTTACTTGAGTTCAAAGGCTTACCTGTTTAACATTACCGGGGAAAACCTGATTACAAATTATTTTCTGTATCCTTAATTAATATAGCTTACCTGAATCCATAGACAGAATTAGAGATTTAAATTCATTGTTCCATGCAGCTTATGATGAGGTCGTGTCACATTTCTGATTAAAATAGAAATAGCTTCCATAGACTGTGTTGTTAACTACATTTTCCTCACTGTGAGTGGTGATGTCATTGTAATTCTTGTGAAGAATATTAATTGTTCCAGGTCAATACTACTACTGCTTCATAGAAACAGCATGCGTACCTTGATAACTGAAGGAGAGTGTTGATATAGTTGACGTACATTTATTGCAACATCCTATAAATACATTGAAATGTCAGGAAATTTTGAGAACACTCTTTCGTGGGCCTTCTGAGACCCTTATGTTATTGCATGATATCTAGAGACAGGTTTTAAAACTGACAGTGATAGGAAAGTGCAATATTGGAGTGATTACTTATTGGGAGAAATTTATGATGTGAGGACGTGTTAACTAACATTAAGTTAAACCTGACTTAGCAAAACAAAGGCCTTAACGTGTCTGAACCCAAATTTAGCAGAAGAAAGTAATCTTAATGTCTGAAACTGTTTCTAGATGCTTCTTAGTTTTTATAATTGAAACAGGTAAGCATGTTCATATAGAATATTTTCTCCTCTTTATTTCCCTCTTTGCCTATCCTTTTTGAGAAATTATCTCAATGATTATCGTTGAGAGAGTTTTGAGTAGCTGGCCTTCCAATTTTGCTTTTTTCAGTTCTCTTTTATAATCCTGTGGCCATTTTTGGTGTTGAAAAGACTGCAGAGTTTGTGAGTACATAAAGTAGGTTGGGATTTATAAGTATTTACATTAAGTCTGTAAGACTGAAGCTTTGGAGCCTTTGTCTCCCACTCTTCTAAAGTCTGTCGCTGTTTTTTCAGCTAATTCTAAATGACACTTTTCTCCTTTAAAATACTTTAAAGTGTTTTTGTGCATGTTTGTTATGTATGTTTTAATCAGTTATGTATGTTTTAATCAGCTATAATTACCTGTGGTTTGTGAACAGATATAACATACTATAACTCTAATAGATGTGTGATTGAATTGATACATTTGAAAATACTTTGAAAAGATTGCAAAGACTCTTAGCAGTTGTATTTCACATTTCAATGGTGTAACTATATGTGAGACAGCTCAGCAAGGTTTTCTAGTTCAGGAGATTTGCTAATGCAGCAGCAGTTAACCACCAAGGGAAATTTAGATTTGAAGGGACTCTTCATGTCCTGATTTGTAAAAGCCCTCCTGGGCTATTCTAGAAATTTCTGCTAGCAACTACATTTAGCTCTTCTGTGTGGCTTGTTTCAATTCCTGCGTGCAGCTGTATATACTATTTGCTAAAGCTCATGAGGTGTGACATGGCAGCAACAAGTACATTCTCTAGGTGGCTGCAGCAGGGCTGGCAAATGTGTCGGCTCCTGGTATACAGAGAACATGAACAGAGCATTACTTCAGGCTAGAAGTAATCAATCTTGGTATATCTAATCTACCAGTTATACTCCTGCTTTATAATATATTAATAGTAATATGACTGATACTGGAATGGGCTGAGTAAAGGTTTTATTATTTTGCTGTTTTTTTCTTTGTCTCATACTTGCAGTTGATAACATGAACAAATAAAACACATCAATATTGCTTTTATCGTGAGCTTCATCTACAGGAAGCTAAAAGTTGTACAACATTTAATGATATCTCATGAAGAACCCTTTTGAACACAACAGGGTTATGATGGCTGTATTCATATATTGCTGATTGGTCTCCCATGTGTTTTCTAAGAATAAACTGATTTGGAGATTGTTATGGAAATTTCATCCAAGTACAAAAGGTGAGCTAACAGACTCGTATGACTAGCTGATATTCAAAATGATCTTTGACTTAGGAAGAAAATAAACCACACTCAGAATTTGAGAACTATTATAGCAAAAATTTCAACAAATATGGTGAGATTATATTTTTTAAAAGTATCTCTGATGAACAAACTGGCAAATAAGGGTCTTGTATAATAATTCAGTAATTATTATTATGTGTATGTAATACTTGTAGAACAATTTCATATTACATGATTGATTTGGGAAGTATCCTGACGCACAGAGGTCAGATTATGAACCAGCTGGCATGCAGTAACAGAATGATGGCAGCATATTATTCACACACCCTGCAAGAGTTCTTAAGTGTGTATGTTCTTTATGAAAATCAGTAACTTTTCCTTTCCCCCAGTGACCTGGAACAAAAGAAATGGTTGGTGCTGCTGGGAGCCCAGCATCTGAAAGGATTTGTAATTCCTTAGGGTGAATGCTGTTCATATTGCCTGTGAGAAGAGAGACTGTAATCCCTATTTTGCTCTTGCAAGTCCAGAATATATTGATAACTTTTTCTTCTTAGGATCCAAATCTAATATATATTTTAAAACAGTTCAGAAAATCAGAAGACTTAGAGCAAAAGGGAAAATTTTAAATTGATACGTTTTACACCTTATTAAAAAATCAAATATATAATATTGTATTTACATTCTTCTAATATATTAATTATGGATGTGTTTATGGTCTGTATTAATGTTTTCGATCCTAGAGTGACAACAATTTTGAAAACAAAATCCATGTTCATCAGTTTGTATGGAGTGTATATGCAGCAGCTGAAGGTCCTCTCCCTAGAATGGTATTCCTCTAGTTGGATATGAGAATAATTCACTGTCTTTGTCATGTGTATGATATATCCATGTAGGGATTTGTTCTATTTAGGACCTATTAAAAAAAACCCCAAAAAAATCATTCTGACCTGTTTATTCCTGCCCATGGCAAAATGGATGGTCATGTTGGACTTATGTGACCTTTTAAGGTCTCCTTCAACCCAACCCATTGCATAGGCAATAAGATCCCTTCCTGAAGTTGTTTTCTTGCTCGTTTTGGGTTGTTATATTCAGGTTCATGCTAATAAGGTGAAAGGAATTTTTACCACTTCAGCCAATGTAACTGGGATTTATATGGAAGTTATATGCTAAAGAAACACATGTTGAGGTTTGTCTTCAGGGGTTTTGATGCTTAGATTGTTTTCTGTATCTGAGGTTATGCCCAAGCCATAGATGATGTGCTACTGAAAAATGAACAGTTTTGCATCCTCCACTTAATTTGGGATGTCAGTCATGCCTCTTTCAACCAGTTGTAATAAATACGTTCAGAGACATCAGAGAGCAAACAAGGAAGCTGAGAACAGGCCTGTGATGATGGAAAAGTTATATGATTGACACTGTTCTTTTGTTGATCCTAGCTGCACTTTGGTGGAGTGTCTATTCAGTAGCAATTCTAGAGAGAAGATTGTGACAACTTTATTTTACTTCTTGTTTGTTTTGCTTTATCATTGCAGACTTCCTTAAACAGATTACAACAGACTAGTTCATCTGTTAAGGTTTGGCCAGTGAGCAAGCCTGTTTCCATCCTT
This sequence comes from Camarhynchus parvulus, assembly GCF_901933205.1. Taxonomy (NCBI): domain Eukaryota; kingdom Metazoa; phylum Chordata; class Aves; order Passeriformes; family Thraupidae; genus Camarhynchus; species Camarhynchus parvulus. Next base: position 43,983,501 of record NC_044586.1, on the reverse strand, counting down.
CAGAGCATCTTATGTCTTGTTTGTGTTTCAGAAGTTTCTAATGATGGCTTAAGGATGAAGCCTCTAACTTATTATTTTATTCTTATTTATATTCTGTCATGCCTAGGATGCTGATTTTGGACAAAAGCATCATTATTCAAGAAACTCTACATAGGTTTCTTTGTTGCCTCAAGGGGGTTTTCTGCATTAAACCTATTCCAATTATCTCTATTGTTATAATAGTTAGATATCATAAATCAAGCCTACTCACCAGAATTTCTCTCTAGTCAGTGGAGAAAAATGAGCACTTACAGAAATGAGTTTTTATCAATTATCCTTAGACATTTTATGTTAAATGATGGGCCAAATTAGCATAAAAACATATTTCAATGTAATTTTTCCACTTTTGTCCCTAATCTAGGTGATCAAATAGTAATTAAATTATTTTAGTATATTTCGCCATATAGTTTAAGGATTATTTACATGCAATTTACTACTGCCCAGAAAAAGTATTTTTCATGTTATATCTTAAATTCCAGGGTGACATTTTCTACTTTTCACTGTACCTGTTTGGACTCTCCTTTATGGAGACTGTGATAGCTGACCAACAAGGGTCTTCAGTTTTACCGTTAAACTGAACAGTCAACAGTTTTTTGTCCTCTTGAGATTAAGCATCTGTTAAATGAGCTATACGTGCAGGTAACTAAATAATATTGGGGAGCTTCCATACTGTTCTTGTGTTTACAATATTATTTTGTTTTTCTCTTCCTTCCTCTCTGTCTCTTAAACCACACAGAAGAAATAAGGTCCTAATTCAATGAATGACCCCTTGGATCACAGATGCTGACAAAATGAAGCCTGAACATTTTCAATTGGCTGGCTGCTGTTATCCTAACAGAGCCCATTAAAGTCACACAAGAGAGCATAACTTATTATGTAGTGAAACTGTGACTTTTTCATGGTTTCTTTATAAATGTGACAAAATTTATGGATGGCATTAGTGATACTAAGTTGACAGAATTAAAACCACTGTTTGTGGACACAGTTCAGTAACTTGATTTAATTAGATTCTCACAGCATTGATCTAAGAGGATTTTCAGGCAGTATTTTATGATGAGGGTTTGAAAGAGAATTCTGAAGCTCTCACAAAAGTGAAGAATTAAAAGCCATATTTTCATTTAAATACATACATGTTTAGCTAATTTACTTAATTAGACTCTTGCACTTTGAAAAAGTGGACAGTGTTTAGTACAGGGGCTTCAGCCACTGTCCAGCCTGAAAATTCATCTTAAGCTAATGATTTACTGCACTGAGATTGGTTCAGGTGGATAGAGCATGATGCTGACAACACCAAGGTTGTGGATTTGATCCCTGTGTGGGCCACTCACTTGATGATCCTTGTGGATCCCTTCCAACTCAGAACATTCTGTGATTCTGTAAATATAAGGCTACTTACTGTAACTCTCTGATGAAGAAAACATATACTTCACAATCTCTTTTCAAAACTGGCAAAAGAAGGTGTGAATTGTTGGTTGGATTCCCTACCTGTGTGCCCTTCCCTATGTAGTTCAACAGCATTGAGAGACATTGGATATGTTTCTTTCTATTAACTAGTACCTGAATCGCTATAGCATCTTTTTAAACAAATTCAAGGACAGTTGAAACTGCAGTATAAACTGCTAAATATTACTTCCTCTACAACTTCCTGTTGCAACAAACAGCAAAAATTATCAGGTATTTTTTTGTTCTTCATTTGTTCTTCATCCAGGGAATGTCACAAATCCATACATCTGATTACTAATTTCACATACTAATTTCAGATTTAGCTGAAGATTGTGCCAGTATTACAACTCTTAGTTGCTCTTTCTGTAAAATTCAGGATGGGTTGGATGGGAGTCTGAACACAGTCTTCAGAATGTTGTTTATAAATGAAGAATCTCTTTAGATTGTATTTGTCAAAAATAAGAAATACTAATTTATGTGAAAACTGTGTATTTCTTGCTCATATTTCACCTTCCTTTGCATCAATATTGTAAAATAATGAAAAATATTCAAAGATGATCTCTGTTTCAGTACTTTATGTACTGTAGGAAGGTGTCCATAGACCAGGTGTTGAGTCCTGACATTAACTTTGTGTCTTCCATTATTAATATTATTACCTCAAAGCTAGTATTAAATTTGTATGTTAGTGATGTCAAAATGCATATGAAGAAGTATTTCTGGAACAGGAAAATGAATGCCATCACAATTTTTCTGTATATCCATGACTATTTAGTCATGGCAATCTTAAAATGACATATGTTTATTTAACTTTTAGTTACTTTACTTCTGCCATGTTTTTCATAGTGCTAACTTGTATCAATGAAATTCACTTGGATTGTGAAATTTGAGGCAATATAAGAAAGCAGGGAAAGGGTTCACATAACTCCAAAATTAAACTTCACTTCTGTATTATAGTGAGAAATATGCCTGTAGACAAATGCATTGCCTAGATGTAGGTATTTTTCATAATTTCAAATTCTGCTGTGAAACATGAAAGTTTACTATGAAATCTTCACAAAATATTTTTTCCAAAATGACAGAACAAAATCCAAGAAGAACTACACCTGTGCTTTTTAAAAAAAAAATTAAATTTCTCATACGAAGGATTTGTAGGCTAATACTTTTATTTGTTGTTTAGAAAAATGCTGCTTTGATACCTTTCTGATGTCTGTTAAATTTAGTGGAAGCAGTAATGGCTCTGGGAGAAGACCAAGGTCTATTGAAGAAAATGATGGTTTTTAAAGTGAAGTAAATTTGGTTTTGTATTTTTTATTGCACAGTGGATTTCTCTTTTTACAGATACTGGTTTAACTTTAGAAATTCTCAGCCTCTCAAATATTTTCCTTTTACTGAAAAAAGAGTGTCATGACAATAGTTAAGGCTGCTGAACAAGAGGAACAAAGATTTTGTTTTGCTAAATATACCCAACTGGCCAACGCTGATGTACTCACTTCATTGCTTTCTAGTTCAGTTGTAAAAACAACTCAACTTCCTTCTTTGAAAGGATTATTCTAGGGAACATTTGCTTTACAAAGAATAAAATATATTTGGTGTTACTACATTTGACAGAAAACACGCACAATTCTTATCCTGTATTTACTATGAAGGGATGTTCTTTCTTTATTACGAGGATTCAGAGATTATTTTCTTAGTGGTATAAAAACCTATTTCTTAAGGAATGTCATGGTACATTTTAGAAATACTTTCTTTTTATAGTGCTCTTCATACTAAAATAAGTAATAGAATCTCTAAGGCATAATGGAAGGTGTATGGGAAGAACTGCTACAGCAGTGAAAACCAGTGAAGTTTGAGGGGATTATATAGTAAAACAAGGCTAATTTAAGAAAACAGGGCTCTAATATTGCTGAATGTTTTTACTTTCATGCATTTTACAGAACGTTGATGTAGACAATAAAAGGGCACATTCATCAAAATACTTAATTTAATTTAAACATTCCCCCCCACCCCCCCACTCCTCAACTCAGTTTAAGCATACTCAGATTAAGTACTCAGATTTCACATGTTAGTAAGGAAAAGAACCTGTAGGACATGTAAAATTTATGAGGAGTCTTGAGATTTCATTCATTACATTGACAATATGCACAGCTTCTTTTCAAAATGGATTGGACCAAAAGAAGGTGAACAGATGTGGTTGAAAGGCTTCTTCCCGTAGTGTATGCTGAATTATGTGAGTTACTTCTGCTTATATGTTACCCCAGAGGACTGCTTAATGTGCTTGGTTATACAGGGCAGCAAATTTTTAGCTGCGGGCTGGTATCCATATTGAACCATAAATTTATAGTAGATCTATTGCTTTCTGGGCAGACCAGTCATACTCAGATGGAATTAAAGGCAGTAATTGATTTCCTGCTAAATAAGACTCATATCAGGTTAAAATATAAAAAATTAGAACTATCGTCTCTATATGAAGGAAATATATATTGTAAATATTGTTTATAGATATGAAAACCTTTTTATAATTATAAATTTGCATATAGATCTGTAAAGATACCTTCTGAATGGAAAGCAGTACCTATAATTTTTTTACTATTTGAGTTTTGATTGACAAAAATTTTTCTGCCAAGAAATATTTTGCTGCTGTGACTACATCTTTATGCCAACGATATACCATACCAACAGAATGTATTTTAGCTTGTTTTTAGCTTGTGTTAAGTATACCAAGGTGAATATTGCATGAGTTAGGGGTTTCATCTGCTCATATGTACCATAACAAAAACTGCTTTATAGAAAAAAAAAATTAACAGTGATTGCTTATCAGCTGTGTTATCAGCATTATGAAATTTAGAATGAGGCTCATTCACTGAGATGCAGAGCAAAATCTTTTATTAACTGAAGCTGTCTTTTTCTGATCAGCAATTAAGCTGCCAAGTAAGTCTGCTTAATTTCACTTCCATCCTGTGAAAATCAGCTGCTGTTTTCATGATACTGATATAACAAGTAAGGAGGAAAGAAATTACCTCATTGACTTAATAAGTAAAACTTTGTTGTGTTATTTCAACTTAATTTATATTTGGAATTGCATACTGCTTCAGAATGTAAAAAACATCAGTCTCCCTTTCCCCCTTCTCTCTCTCTCTGTGTACTCTTTTTCTCTCTTTTCTTTTTACTTTCTCTGCCTTGTTTTTTCAGCGAAGAATGTGCTGTGTAAAGTTGAATCAAATTGGATTGTTTCTCATCAGAGAGACATTTATCCTGGAGGATTTCAGCCCACATTTTCCCTTTACTGTAAACTTTTCCAATTGACATGAAGTAATCTGTATCCTTTGTGAGGATAAAGGAAAAGTTTTCTTTAAATATTATTTCGCCATTGGAGTATGATTTTGGGTTGAAGCTGCTTTGCTATCTAAAAGAAAAACTTCATCTATCTAGTTTTTCTTTTCCAGGTGAGTTCTTTATTTAATTAATTTGTTGTTGTATACACGTATGGCTGCAATTACATATTAAATATGAAGCAAAAGAAGCAGTGTCCATATTACAGTGCTTTGGCTACTTGGTTAAATGCCCATTGTTTTTCTAGCAAATGCTAAAAAACATGTTCCATAATTTGGGCTTTTTGAGGAAGAATTTCCTTCATTATAGCTTTTAAAATTATTTCAGTTGTCCCATTTTTCCTAGCCAGTGTTTTGTTCCTATGGGCAGATAAATAGTTTTGTCTTTGGCACTTGAAATTTAGGAGGAGGAACCTTCCTCTTGTCTCTACTGGTTTCTTTTCTAAAGCCTTGATCCTGGTACCCTGACTGCTCCTTGTGCTAACTTGAGCTTGATCGGCAAGAAGGAGGGGCTGTGTCTGTGCAGCTTTGACTCATTGCTCGGACCTTTCTCAGCGCTCGTATTTCCCAGAGCAAGACTGTGCATTGGGGATGATGCCTTGAGAAGGCTGACCTAGAGCAGAGGCTAGGCAGAGTTAAAGAATAAAGTAGGTATTTATTAAAAGGCCTCAATGGATACACCTTGGGCAATACAAGAGCCCAGCCAAGGCCACACCCCAGGTGAACCCAAAATGGTCACAAAATGGATGATTGGTCATGGGGTCTCTCACTTTTATAAGTTCTGGGACATTTGCATATTGGAGTTAACTGTCCAATTATAGCTTCAGGTTATGAAGTTCCATCCTCCTTGTCTTTCTCTCTTCAATTCACTCTTGTTTATGCTCTTGGACCTGAAATTTGGATCAGTTGTCCTTGGACCCTAGCTAGAGAAGGAATTGTTTTGTGTAGCTACTCTGTGAAGAGAGCCTACCAACACTTAATCCGACGCTCAGAACTACACACTAAAACACAGCAGAAACTGAAAAATATAAAATCTAAAATTTAAGGCATCAGAGGCAGCCCAGCCTGGATTAAATGGGATGGACAATGGAAGAAGCAGTTGTAATTTCTACTCGTACTCACATTCTATGCATTGATTAAAATACTTACAACATTACTCCTCTGGAAAGAGAAGACAGAATTTTTCTGAAGTGCTTCTCTTAGCATTCAACTCATCTTGATACAATTCATTCCAATTTACCCTTCTTTTCTTGAGCTGGATATAGTAGAGGGTATAATACTATTTTTGAGAAAACATATTTTAGAAATAGTGTCACTATACTGTTGATATTTAAATACAGTTTTCTACTTCTATATTTTTCAGTATTTTTATTAAACAAGATGTAAAACTTTCAGATTTCTAAGAACTTGTATTACTACTGTTGATCCATGACAGTTTAAAAAGAAAAGAAAAAGCTTGTCTAGTTTTGGTTTTGCCACCTTAGTTTGGAGTCATCTAAGACTTAAAATTGTTTACTCTAAGCTCTGAATTTTAGTTGTCTTCTATATCAAGCTTTGAGTCTAGTAATTTTTTAAAGCATTTTCCAGAAATTACATTTGTCTAAGATTGTCTAAATTCAACTCTGAATTCACAAAGCTTTCTCATTTTGAAGAGATACCACTTTCCAGGTTGGATCTTGTAAGTGTGGCCTCTAAACAGGCTTGCAGTGCTATGTCTGCTGCTTTTTAAACGCACCGTACGTCTGTCTGCTTGCTAGATGTGACTTTTTTCATTTTACTCTGAGTTGGCAGGTCTTGGCTGCATTGCCTGCACTTGTATGTTGTTTAGCAAATACTGTGCATGGCCCTACATCCCATATGCTTGTCTTATACTATTTCTAGTAGTATTTATTTTGTGAGAGTTTTCCTAAATTTTTACTTTGGGGACAGAATAAAATAAAAAAATTAAAGAATACAAAGCAAGTATATTTGTTTTTTTGTTTGTTTGGTTTTTCCCCATCCTTTCTTTTGGGCATTTTATTTTTGTCCTAAGGGATTTCTGCAGCCTTCCATATCGCATACAACTCTTCCCCAAGTGTGAAGTCAGAGCTTTTGTTAGTTGTGTCTTGCCCTCCTCGTACCTTCTATAGGTACTTCATTTTAAATAGTTCAGATGTAAACTATTATGCTTTCATAACAAAACTCTGGTTCTTGTCTGCATCATTTAACTTTTGAGAGCAGCTTCATAAGCAGGATTTTTAAGTTAAAAATTGAAACTTTTTCCTTAAGTTTTGAGTAGGGACTACTCTGCTTCTATCTTCATGTGACTATATTTTGTTTTCTTTGTAAAAGTTTAATATATTGAATATTCTATTATTTGAGTGTATGGTTATCTCATTCTTGCTTAGAATATGCTCTGTTTTCATATACAATGATACCTAATTTAACTCTCTGTTATTGATAAACCAAACTCATGTGCACAGTATAACATGCTTCCTGAAACAATGGGAATAAATTAAAAAAAGCTGTTTCTAAAGACAGCTTGTACTTACTACAGCAAACTGTGGAAAATTATATGCAGCCCTGTGCGGGGTTCATTTACACAAGCCATTCAGTGAACTGCTGCTCTGACATTTCACTGACATGTGAAGAAGAGGGGGTGCTGATATAATTAGATATTAAGCCTTTTTAGATGGGGCCTTCTGCCCCAAAGTCCTGCTTATGGTTGCAAATTTTCTTTATAGTGACTAAAAATTATCTGTGCAAGCACATATAAGACCTACCATGATATAGTTTTCAGAAGACTTGCAAAATTTCCACAAGCTCTGAATGTCTCACCAGGTCAATAATGTAGCTGGCTGGGCATATACTGCCAAAAATTTTTATTCCTTTTTCTTTTCTATTTTAAATATTAACCACACTGCGTGCAGATCCCTTTCATATATTCAGTTTTTCCTTTCTCCTTTATTACAAACATTCACCAGAAGACACCAAGTTAGAAGAAGCAATTCAAGAATATTTTTGTTTGCCTTTATAAAGCTTTGGCTCTCTAAATGAATTCAGAACTTCCCACGTTGCCTACTGACAAATATTATACATAAGAAACTCATATTATTGTAGGTCACTGAATTAATTTTTAAAATGCCAATTGACATGATTCCCTTAGGGACTTGTAAGTTGCTGCTATATATTATGTTCCCACACAAATGTGGAAATTCAGAGTTTTAGAAGGGAAAGCATTTGTAGTACAGAAACAGCTTAACATGAATCACGTAGTGCTTTTTCTAACACTTAAGTTCTAATAAATGGAAATAGACAGACTTTCTAGAGATTTTTCCTTTTCATTGTATGTTTAGCTTTCCAGAAAATATTGAGATTGGTGTCCTTTCTTCTGGCACCAAACTTCACAACCTCACTGTATTTTGCATAACCAAAAATGGGAGTTATAATTGCAAATAATGGTTACAGCTGGGTTCCGTCCATAGTGATACCAAATGCTGGAAGTGAAATAACCAAAGAAAGATTAGCTAGCCAGAGCTATTTGACTGATGAGTCATTTTTGATTGAAAAAGATCTTAGAGATGGTACTAGTATTTGTTGTATCTTGCTGATGTATGTGTGTTCTGGTTTTGTCAAATGGTAGAAAATAGAATGCTGTAGAGAGATGGTAATGAACCAATAAAAAGTCTATTCACTTAAATATAACATTGCTCAGTAGCAGTGCTACACTAAATGGCTTGCCAGCTAGTTTGGTGTTTCCCTTGTGCACTGAAATTTATAAACATAGTAATTTTGATTTTGTAGAAGTCTGAAATGTGATATTCAGTATATGCCAGTGAAAGCAGGATTGCTACCTTTGGCCCATCTTCCATTACATAAACTCCCAAACACAATCTTGACAATGTGAAAATTAAAAATTGTTTGGGACTAGTGCAAATTGACCAGAACTTCCAAATCACTTCTATAAAAATGCTATAAGTTTCTACAAGCACAGTTGTATGCTAGCATATATTTCTCATCTTTTCAACATGAAAAATTTTTTCCTTTGTTTGCTTTTCTGTTTACAGTAGGACTTTTTTTCCCTTTGAAATAACAGTAATTGTGAACTTCTGAAATTTGTCAGTGATAATTTTGAACCATGACTCTTGAATTGGGAATCCTCACCTTAATCATAGGAAAAGCACTAAGAAAACATTTCATCTACTTTGAACTGGCTAGAATAAAATGCTGGGTAGTACATGGTATAGAATATATTTTTTGGCAATGGGAAGAAAGGCTTGATGGGTAATTTTCCAGTTTATGTCTCTTGTATAATTGTGTCCTTGAATAAGTAGAATTCTTTTTGGTATTGTCCACTGAGCATGAACAGATATGTTAACAGGTATATTAACAGATGTATTAATGTGCCTTTGATTTGAGTTTTACATTGTGTAAAAGAGATAATTCAATATTTTAAAATAATTTTTTGGCTTCATAGCTTTCATTTTCATGCCAAGATTTAATGGCACCACAGCATGCCAAGATACAATAAACTACTTTATGCTGATCTTTAGAAAATGCTTTGGATTATTTTTTTGGGTTACATGGCTAATAAAGGGTTAAAAAGTAACACCAGTGGAAGGAAGAAGAGGCAGGAGGAAAATGCTTTTTTTGTATTGTTAAGAGAGAACAGTGAATTTACATGAGAATTTTATCAGCATTCTAAGTGATATGCCTACTCTGAGTGAATTCCCCACAGATGCATTTTTTTGGACTGGCTTCTTTATTCTATCTTTCTTCTTTTGAGATACTAGCTTAAAAGGATGTATCTGCCTTTTATGTCCAGAAAATGAAGCCTTGAGACTTACTTGCCATATATTTCAGACAGCCTGTCTAGTTGTTGGAAGTAAAGAGCAATTTTGCAAATAGGTTTGGCTTGTACCAGGGGTGAGGTCAAAGCAAAGAATTAGGGAGGGCAGCCACTTCTTTGGCCATCGTTTTTACTATAGTTAGTGGAAATTACTCAAAATCTTCTGAGCTTGTCTGCCTGTGTATAAGAAATATCTATAAAAAGTGTCCAGTTTTTTACAAGCGCACATGTCTTTATATCTTCACTAAACAGGGAGACACAGATCATAGGATCACATCCCTAATCAATAGGGTAATTGAGGTTGTGACGTCTGGGGGTTCAATCTCTTACTCAAGCAGAGCCAGCTATGATGTCAGACCAGATTCTGCTAGGCTTTATCCAGTTGAGTCTTGAAGGCTTTCAAACACAGAGACTGTATAACCTCTCTGGCAGCTCTGTGCAGTACTCCATTTATTGCTGGCTCCCAGGCAGTGAGCCATCCGTGAGCCGCTATCCTTTCAGCCTGATAATACAGCCTTTTTATTTTTCATGTTTGATTTCCCATCCATGTTCTGCAGTGTCCTGACACAGATACAAGAATATCGTGAGGGACAGTGTTCCTTGTGAGAATCAAGAAAAATTGTGTGATCATGATCAACTTTCATTTTCTTTTTCAAAGTTAGAAAAAAATCAGTTAATATTATTGTAGTAAGATTTGCAGGTATAATACAATAGCTGAACATATTTTGTAGTGTAATTAATTTAGCTCTCCTGTGTATATTACTAAGTTCCAAGTCATTAACCTGAACTCAGTTAAGTCAAATAGAGAAAAACTGCTGCTTTGACTCAGATACTTGTGTTTGTTAATTTTTTTCTTTTCTTTATAGATCTTTGCTTAAATTTTCAACTCTTAGCTGAAGATTTTTATAAGGAATTTTTTACAAAATTGATGCTTGCAGATGATCTGGCAAAAAGCCAAACTGAAAAATATGTTTATTTAAAATGCGATTTAGATCAAGACAGAAGACTTGAAAGACTAGTAATGGGTGCATAATGCAATAGTGTGGTGTCATTTGTTTTTCTAAATTGATAACAGTTATCTATTCTACTTAAAAGCTATTAATCAGTATCTATATGGATCTTTGCTGTTTTTGATGTATGTAGAACACGGGACTCTCTACATAAATTTGACTAATTAGTGGCATGGGGTTTTTTCCCAGCATGTCAGAAAGACAGAATCAAATGATTGCATTAGGATGCAATTGCATGATTCTTCAAAAGCTTTTTTTTTTTAAGTTTTAGTTTTGTGGTTTTCTTCTTTTCTTTTCCCCTTCAGATGGAACTACTGTAGGAGGTAGCATGATTTCATGGCTTGATTCATTTTGTTCTTTTTGGAAGAAATGCTGAGGACTACATTAAGAAGTGTAGAAATCATCTTGTGTAATATTATGAAGTCTGAAGCCTGACATTTTTAAGTATGAGGTTGATCAGCAAAATCTAGAAAAGAGTAATTCTGTTGGATGTAGCCTGGAATTTTATGCATTACCTAGTGCTTCACAAAAAAAAAAAAAAAAATCATGGTTTGCCAATCTAAGTGAAAAATTATTATTACTTGAAGTCAGTGGAGTGTCAGCTCTTACATTATTACATGGTACCAGGAGTTCTCAGGCTAGGGCATGCTAGTGACAAGTATTGGGAAATTACATCCTTATTATGAAAAAGAGCCTGGTGTTTTCTTACTTGAGATTTCAGCATCATGAGGATGACCTAGGGCTTCTCTCTGTTTTGGTAAATTATGGAAGTTGCCACTTGGTACATTTTGTCTCTTTTTTTTGTTATAGAAGTGACACCAGAGGGGTGTCAGAATGACACCAGAATGACTGTTTTGGGCAAGAACATCAAAATGAAAATGCTAAATGATAAATTATTCTAGGGTGTAGTTAGCATGTGTTATCATGGGCCTAGAAGATAACCTGACAATTTGGGTCTTGAAGTAACTTTTGATTGTGTATATCATATACAAAGAGAACTATCTCCCATGGAAGTGTCCCCATGCTGGATCAGGGGAGAAGTGGGAGGAGTCCTCTCCCAGTGGCAGAGACATGTGATGAACTGACCACAACCCCCTTCCCCATCCTCTTGTGCCACTGGGGAGGAGGTGATAGGGAAAATCAGGAGTGAAGTTGAACACAGGAAGAAGGGAGGGGTGGGGTAAAAATGTGTTTTTAAGTTTTGGGTTTATTTCTCATTATCCTGCTCCGATTGTATTAGTAGTAAATTAAATTTATTTTCCCCAAATTCAGTTTATTTTGCTTGTGGCAGCAAGTGGTGAGTGATCTCTCCCTGTCCTTATCCCAGCCCACAAACCTTTCATTCTATTTTCTCTCCCTTTCCAGCCAAGGAGGGGAATGACAGAGTGGCTTTGGTAGGCAGCTGGTGTTCAGCCAGGGTCAACCCACCACAGGTGTATTATAAGGAGTCTCATCAGTACAAAGTTTCGTCCTTTTTTGAAGAATGTCATACCTGACAGATTGGGTTAAAGGCTATTGTGTCTCAGTTTTGCAAACTTGTCAGTGACTGAGTTCACTTTCTTTCCTCCTGTGCTTCCTTCTTCACTTCTAGAAATTATTAAAATAATGTTTTATCACCATTATTTTAATGGCTGAAGGGAGATCTTATTTCCAGATTTGATTATGATCATTAAAACCATAATGCTTCTCTCTTATGCTCCTTAATACTGACATATATATTGTTAAAATATTTAGTAGCTATTGAAGATAAATTGTTACAAAAGATCACCTACTGATGCAATTAATTGGGTATTTTCCATTTTTGCTTTGTAACAAACAGGAAATGTAACATTTTGACATGCCTTTTGAAACACCTGCTTTTGTGTATTAAATTTTATATAAAAGTAATTTCTTTGCTGGGCTTTGCATTTCTGCCTTTGTTCTTTGGATTCTGTCCTCTGACCAAGGCATCCTAAAAGTAGTCACTATTCTGCTCATTATAACAGGCTTAATTCCTTTTATTGTCTTTCCATACTTATGTTTAAAAAATGCAGGCAAACATCTGTTTGCAATGATAATAATGGCAACTCTTCTGTCAATATGTTGAAGAAGAGTTAAAGAAATTACATTTCAGTAAACTCAAATTTAGAAAAGGGGGGAAAAGCTTATTTGAAGAATGTTTCACTCTTATTTTTGTAACAGGATTCTTATTTAATTCTTTGACATCTAATCCTGTCATAGAATCATATAATGCTTTGGGTTGAAGAGACCTTGAAGATAATTTACTCCAACCTCCCTGTCATAAGCTGGGAACCTTCCGCTAAACCAGGTTGCTCAGACCTCCATCCAACCTGACCTTGAGCAGGGATGGAGCAACTGCATCTCTGGACACCCCGTTCAAGTGCTTCATCACCCTCACAGTAAAGAATTTCTTCCTAAAATCCAATCGAAACCTCCCCTCTTTCAGTGTAAAACCACTTTCTCTTGTCCCCTCTAAAAAGTACCTCCCCACTTTTTTTGCAGGTCCCCTTTAGTTACTGGAAGGTTGCTCAAAGGTCTCCCCCAGAGCCTTCTCTTCTCCAGGTAGAACAACCACAACTCTCTCAGCTTGTCTTCATCAGAGAGATGCTTCAGCCTTCTGATTGTTTTCCCAACCCTCTTATGCAGGTCCTTGTCTCTCTTGTGCTGGGAGCCCCAGAGCTGGAAGCAATGCTTCAGGTGGGGTCTCACCAGAGTGGAGTAGAGGGCTAGAGTTACCTCCCCTGTCCTGCTGGCCATGATGCTTTTGATGCAGCCCAGGATACAGTCAGCTTTCTGGGCTGCCAGTGCCAATTCCTAGCTATAATTCAGTATTACATGCACCACCACCTTCAAGTCCTTCTCTGCCTGACTTTTTGCCATCCAGTCATTGCCCAACCTCTATTCACGTTTGGGATTTCCCCAACCCAGCTGCAGGACCTTGCACATGGCTTTGTTGAGTTTCACAAGGCTTGTACATCATTAAGTGGGAGCTCACAAAAATACTTTGGTTGCAGCCTGACACACAGTTACTCCTTGGCTGCAAAGATACATCAGAAAGAAAGGCACTAACTTTTCTAATAATGTCTGTCATTCTTATAATGTATTTATTAAGCATTGTATTCATTGCATGAACAACAAACCCTTTCACAGTTTAAAGCAATTTGAATTAGTATTTTGTATGGCGAGGAAATTTATCTGACTTTTCAGAAGATTTTAATATTTTCTCTGATTTGTCCAAGTCTTTGCTGTTTATACATTTTAGCCTGAAATTACTGTTTGTGATGTGCTATGTAATTTTGTCAGTGGGGAATACGAAGTCTGCATTTTATGTCAATATGCATCCTTAAATCACTTCAATCCCTTGAGTTCTGCATGAAAGATCAAGTGTTAGGCTTGCTGAGTTTTGTTGATACCTGCTTTCATTCAGATTTCTAAGCACATAGGGTTTTGCAGTGTGACTGTTTCAGGTTCTCTATGTGAAACATTTCTTCTGGGTGCTGAACATTTGGAGTGGAATCCTTGGCAGCACATCCAAAATTTGCTCCCATTTTACTTAAAAAGAAACAGAAGAATGGCTAAATATAAATATCTTACATGAGGAGAAAGCAATTTGCTATAACTCTCACTTTCTCCCATTTCTCTCTTCTGTATTCAGCCATGATTAAGGAACCATACCTCATTCTTGATATGGTGTAACCGTGGCTTAGGTTTCTGAGGAGACTTCTATATCAATAAAACTGAGATAATGTCTACAGAGTAGAATGATGCAAGTTAAGGAGGGCAAAATAAGAGATCTGGATTTTGTTGTTGAGATGGAAATAAGCAATAACACCAGTTAGAAAACAGCAACATGAAAAATCATACAAACCTAAAACAAAAAATTGATTGTTTCCACATACCAGTGAAAGATGGCTGTCACCCTGGTTTTTTAAGATTTTCTAAGCCTTCTGATGTTGACATTCTTGTAGTGAACTTTCTCACACACTTCCGGTACATAACTCATTGTTTTGCATTCCTTTCTATTCTTAGCTAGCCTTCTGAGGAAACCTTTCCTTCGATTCTTTAGTATAGTCTTAATGTAACATATATCATAGAATAATAAATCAAACCTTCTGAAGATGGAGTCAACATTCTCGTCTCTTCCCTCATCCAAGAACCCTTGTGACCACTGTCACAGATGGCCCTTTACAATGTGAATGATAACACTTAAGACTCTCTGTGTCTTGACTGGATGGTGACAATACTAATGCTTACTTGCCTAAAAATTGAAGGTCTATTTTGTGGGCATTAGGCAATAAATAGTTATACATATCATATCTATCGTTCAATAAATGCTGTCTGTTAATGGTATTCTAAGTTTTATTCTATTTTCAGTGACATTTTGCATATAGCTAATGATACTTTAAAAAAGTGACTCAAAGGAGGAGGGCTGCAAATCTTGTTAAAGAATTAAAATGAGTTTTTCTTCAAAATCTGAAACTCTTTTGCAGCCAGTATTGTATGCATCTGAGCTGACAGGGGAGTTTGTGTTCATACAAGCTTTCAATAAATCATTCTGTCAGTTTTTAAAATTTAATAAATTAGAGTTGTATCATTTACCATGCTTTTTTTTTTCTCCTAGTGGTAATTTGCTATCTATTACTGTGTAATGTATGTTGTTCTACTTTAGTCCCCATATTGAAAACTGCTTTATTAGCCATTTTGTAAGCAATAGTGTACATTACAGTGAAATTGAGTCATAATATTACTGCATTATCATGGTAATGTGATCATATTCTTTCTACAGTAGGAGATAGACATAAATCTGTCAATAGCAAAACCTAAAAAATAAAAATAAAAATCCACACCATTGTATTGATGTGTTTTTTAAGATCTCAGGTCTATCAACCATCTAGCCTGCATATATTGAACTTATCATTGCTGCAGCAATGAAGAAATCAATTCTGTAGTTTTGCACATAAGTGTCGTAAAAATCAGATCTAGGATGTCATTGTGGTCATTTAGAAAGAATTGATTTATTATTTACATTGACGTTAAAAATATGTGAATGTAAAAACCAGTTGAAGTTATGAAGATAATTTGGAACTCCACAAAGCCTTGTGGACATGGTCCAGGACAACTGGGAGTAGCTTGCCCTGCTTGAGTAAGGTTGTTGTGTCAGATAGCCTTCAGATGTCCCTTACAAACATTCTGATTCTGTGAAAATGAAATGTAGACAAAACCAAGGTGCCTCCTATCATTACAAATGGAGAATTGATTTACTTTTTTGTCATCTTTGTGCATGTTTTAGTAAGGATGTGGTAAACTCATACTATGTAACATTGCTAGACTGAAGAGATTTTGGAGGAACAAAAGGAAAAACCATTTGTTTGTTTTTTAAAAAAAGCATTTTGAAGCAAGACAGAAACCCTGAGTTTAAGTGTCAAGGAAATAAAGAGGATGGGGAAGAAACATAGAATTCTTGATGTAAAGAGTAAATTAGACAAGGTTTTGCCAGGAATAAATCAAATATTATTGATTACACCTCAGTGCAAAAAGACTCAACTGTATCATCTCCCTCTTTTTCAGACTTGATTTCAACTCCTTGCCTTGCTCTTCTATACAAAAGAAGTGCATTATTAAGATCAAAACTGATTTCTGACAATAGAGCCTTAAATGTTGCTCTTGTTAATAATGATAATAGTTCCCCTAAGTCAATGTGGAGATTAGCAGCAGGGCACAAGTGCATGTTGGTCGCTGCATTATAGGTTTCTGTCACTGCTGATATCTAGTATCAGTACATCTGTACTTTGTTTCTATGCTACTGATATGACATGCATTCTTTTACCACTGTCACTACTAATATGGAGCAGGGTGTCTCATAAAAGTCATTGTGGCTGTATTTTCTTACTGAATCCTCCAAAACATTCTACTTCCCAGTCCATCTTTATTTTCCAGACAGAAACATATATTGCTTAAAAAAAGTGATTTAATGATTTAATAAAAGTAGTGATGCTAATTACACAGCAACAGTTTTCTTTCATTACAGTTTTCTTTTGTTTTCCATCTTTAGTCTTAAATTTATTATTGCCAAAAGTTTCTATCTTTTGATCACAGACTTGAGAGGAGGCAAGAAAAAGCAGTACTTGTGAGTTCAGTAGGCATAGCAGAACATAAGTTTATTACTATCTTTTCTTGCTATGTTTGCCTGATAAATATCAGGTTTAAATAAAACTTTTGTATTTGCTATTTTGGTTTGAACAGATTAGTTTCATTTTAAAAGGCCTGAATATACTTATTATGATTTTTATTCTAAGTACATTTGATAAGGAAAAAGCTTCTAATGTATGGAAACACAAACAGGTGGTTAAACCAACGTTGAAATCTGTTTTCCTTGCATTTACTTCAGAATCAAAGTTTTGGGTTTTTACAACCTGAGTTGTTTCAGTTCCCAAGAAAATTTACTGTGCTGGTACTAGCCCGCCACACAATCCAAACCCAAGGGATGATATTTGTGTGCAGGTCTAGAAATGTGGGTTTTTTCCCAGCACATACTGTGCTGTATATATTTCTTAGAATACTCAGTATTTGCTGTGAACTGCACTTCTGATTCTCATTTAAATAAGATTGTAAGCCATGAATGCATAGAATAAGCACTAATATCTAGCAGAATTCTTTTGTATCTCAGCAACCATACTTAGCTATGAAGTTTTTAAATATTCAACTAATATGTTTAATAAATAATTTCTCAGCTTTCTCATAGTTGCATTCTAGGCAAACCTTATAATAGTGGAATTTTGCCAGCGTAGCAGTGCTGGGTCATTGTAGAAGAGCAGCAAACCAGCTAAAGGTGCTGCGCCGACACTTTGAGTCTGAATTCTGCTCTGCTGACAGCAAATACCCTTTTATGGCTTAGTCTTTTGTCATTCTGCAGAGGTGATGTAACTATACTATCAGAAATGATCCTGTGGCCATGTCATGGGTGGATTATGTCTTATTTAAATGTATTGGTCTCAAAATGAGATTTTTAATAGAGCACAGTCGCTTAGACTTCCTTTATAATTAACTGGGCAAGCAGGCACCCCAAGAGAGCTGTATATCCCATTTTAAAGGACATCTGATATAGATGGAATGAATTGTCTTCTTTTCATGCTTGTCTGTTTGGATGAATTGGATAGAGGATCTGGGTGATTAGACTAGACAAACCTATGTTTTCAGATTGGTGAAGTTAAGCATGATGAATTTGACATGTAGAATGCCATACCAGCAGACAAACTTGCAGTGAATAATTGTGAGTCATTCTGATGGATAATAATTCCACCAGGAATAATTTTTTTAAACAAAGTAATAAATTCAGTTATTAGTTAGAAAATAGGAGTGTAGGCAGTTGTATGCAAAGTCCACATAGACAGTTACACAGAAAATAGATTAGGCATTTCAGAAAAAATCATGAAAGTGCAAGAATGACATATTAACTTGAAGGGACTTGTTGATTTATTTCATAATAAGGTACACAAGGAAGGAACATTTGAATTGCTGGTGTGTAGTAAAGAAAAAACAAGCATCTCTCCTGGATCATAGCTTCTAGTCATTATTAGAACAGTAACTTTAAGTAGGCTTGACTGTTTGTAGGAATAATGTAACTATGTAGAATGCAAGTAATTAAATCTAATGAGGGATTATTAGTGGGAGAATAGAATCAGAACTGCTTTAAGCCCTCATTTAATTTTAATGAGAAGGGATGAAAATTTAAGAGTGCAGATGACCTCATCTCGCAATATTACAACATGACCTTTTAGTCTGTTGTGATCAATTTTATTGTGCATTATATTTGAGCATTATATTTGTGCTATATACCAGTTTACAAACAACTGTAATAGTGTACAGTTCATACAGGTTTTGTGTTACCTTTTAATGATTAAGTATTTAGTCTGCTTAGTACAAGATGATTGGGTTAACAGGTTGGCAAAAATTTCTGTTTCAGAACAATCTTCAGTTGGTTTTGTTGATACATTGGTTTGAGTTTCATGCAATGGGTCGGGTCTGTTCAATCTGTGGAACATATATAGGATAGATAAATGAGGTAAAGGAGCAGAGTGAGATGATTTTTTTTCTTGCCTTATTTCAAGCTTATATTATCATCCTAAAATATAGAAATTTTTGGACTGGAGGGGACTTGAAAGATTACCTCGTTCCGACCCCACTGCAATAGGCAAGGCCACCTTCCACTAGATCAGGTTGCTCAATGCTCCATTCAGCGTGACCTTGAATACTCCCAGGGATGTTTTTTTATAGCTATTGATATTTTACTTCCTTATGCAAGAAGATGAAGAAATTATAGAATACATGCATTTCTGTTAAAGTTGATCCATTAATAATTTTGTTACATTAATAGTCAATTCCTTGGTATCTGTAGGCTTTACAAACCAAATAAATCCAAATAATATAATAATAAAAATAGGAAAAATGAAACAAGAGTGCAGAGGTTCACTGTTGTGCTGACTCTAGTTTCTGTCAATATTTCTGTTTTCATTCATATTTGTATTTTAAGCATTCTACTTCTACTGCAGTATTGATTTCTTTTGCCTGCTGGAATGGCTTAATATCTTTGTAGAGGTCTATAAGAAGATAGGTTTCTGCCTTGTGTTACTGCAAATGAGTAAGATGGGAAGTTATGCAAGGGAAAGGAGAAGCAGATGGTCAATAAAAATGGAGGGTGAGAAAGCATGGTAAAAAGGGGAAGAAAGAATAATGAAGCTGTATGAGAATAGAACCTGTATTGATGGTAAAAGGCAATGACTACAGCCTTCCCATTACACATATTGTTTCTTAGTGATAAATTGTGAGTAAGCCACATGCAGATTTCTATTAAGGTTTTCATTGCTTACTGCAATGATTTTTTAAGTTGTATGTAGAGAAGACTTGGTAATAAGTTCATAAGGCTATGCCTTGGCTGTATACAAAGGAATATTAAACAGATAGGAGGAAAGTATACATGAGTCTCTAGATTTGTTATACACGTATACTTTTCAAAAACATTATTTGAATGAGAAATGTGAAAATAGGTTAATAAAATTTTATGCCCTGGAAATTCTTAGCTTACCCTTTCAGGTACCTACTCATTTCTCTATTTTCACCTACTCATCAGGTATAGGACACCTCAAATTATTTCATGGAATAGTAATTTTTTTCTGCAGAGTGTCCCACACTTAGAAAATTTTTCAGTGACACATCTTATGTGGGCTTGAAATTTGAGCAGATGACACCTGTCATGTCTTTCCTTATGTTTTACTAAACGTACTGTCTTCTTTTGTGTTTCACTACTATTTTCTTATGTTGGTCCCACTGTACACAGTGGGGTGAGACACAGATTTAGGGTCAGACATCCTGCATGTTTTGACTGCTTCCTGCTTCATTTTTTCAGACAGTTTCAGAAAAAACAGCATAAAGAACAGAATACTCTGCAGGTGACATTCATTTTCAGTCTTTGACTCTATTTGGAGTCTTAAAACTTGAAAATTGTCTACAGCTATTTTTGTATTTTGTTTTCATGGTCTGTATTCTTGTTTCTTGAGTTTAAATTTATAAAACCTTTTCACTCACCTCTCAATTTCATGTGCTTTGTTGCCTAAGATCTGTATTTCTCTAGCTCATCTATTCATATAGTGTCGGGGGGAGTTTGGTTTAGATATCAGGAAACCCAGAGGGTGGTTGGGCACTGGAACAGACTCCCCAGGGAAGTGGTGGCAGCACCAGCCTGACAGGGTTCAAGAAGCGTTGGGACGATGCCCTCAGGTACATTGGTGTGGTTGTTGTGGCTGTCCTGTGCAGGGCCAGGAGTTAAACTTTGATGATCCTTGGGGGTCCCTTCCAACTCAGGATTATTCTATTAATATCAGGCTGCATCTTCCAAACATTTTGATATTTTCAAAGGTGAGGCTTGCCTTTGTGAGTTTACTCCTCCCTTTCTTTCAAGAATGTATAAATACCTGTACCTATGCCTCATTTAAGAGGGGCTTGGGGATGAGTTCTTGGTCTTGCTCAGATTTTTTTCACTTCCTTATTAGTTAAATAGTTTGCCTGTTGGCTTGTCTGTGTCAGAAGGCTATAAGCATTAATATCTGCATTAATTTTGACCCTAATTGCCAAAGCTGTTTAAATTTTCTGTTGTCTTCTATTAACTTTAAGAGAAATTTCATACAGCCTTCTTGGCAGTTGACCCAGTACTTTGAATATTGTCAATATTAAACTTTCATATTGGGTGAAAAGCCTAAAGATAGTTTCCTCCATCTGGGAGGAAATAAGTCTGAAGTAAGACAGAGTTAGCAAAAATAAGGCTAGGAGTTAGCAAAACAGTTTGCTTATTTTCTTTAAAGTAGTAAATGTATTAATAGAGCAAGATATCTTGGAAGATATTTTTAGCGCATAATTTCTTCATGAGAAAACAAACATGGGCTTAAGCGAAATGATGCAGGAGCTTTCTGAGCTGAATATATGACAAAGATATATTACAAGATACGTTACAGTCATTTCATACCTTTACATTGGCAACATCATTTTAATGTGACACAAGGTTAAGGTGGTAATTGAATTAATGGTACAGGAGTATGCGGAAGAAATGCAGGTAGGTTTTTTGGAAGACTGGGTATAAAAAAGCCTACTTAGGCAAAGTGGAGTACATATAGGTAGAAGTGGCTTACCTTCATGTAAAGCTTTCCTCAAATGTGGGTTGTTTTTTTTTAGTTTTAACATAGTCATCTGCTTCACTATGAGACGAATGTCAGCTTCTATAATTGCATGTGTTTATTTCTTTATATTCAGAATGTTTGTTCCTGCAATATTGTTAATTGTATCTGCTGGTAAAATAAAATTGTTGGGCATGTTGCTTCTGGAACTGGTCTCTAGGCTTCTCTAATTTCCATGGTGAGTTGATTTAATCATTCAGATAAATTCACTGAAGTGGCTGTTATACAATGACAGTGACAATGAGACTCAAGAGAACTAATTAAAGTGAGGAAAATCAGGCTTTTCTGGTAGCAATCCATCTTTTACATCATAGAAAATTCCTAGACTTACTTCAAAGAAACCATCAAGTATCTTTCTATTAAGAATTTTATCTCAGAGTTACTACTGTTGCTGGCAGTCATTTGTAGTTTAAGCAAAACCTGGTTTTGTTCTGTAATTAAAGATTAGAATTCTATTGAGAGCTTGATGGTTACGTTTATGTGCCCACTTGGGGATATCTAGGATATCAGTTGTTTAAAGTCCTGTAATGTACAGCAGAGGTCTAGTTAAAACCATCAGTAGAGGCTAGAAAGCAAATGGATGCTTACATGTTAACAGCTGAAAATGGCTTTCTGAGCTCAGCTGAAGTGTCCTAGTCCTTCTCTCAAAAATGCCCGTGCCAAATATCATTATTCTTTTGTTGAAAAGTCATGTCGTATGTAATTGAATTAGTCTTTGAGAGAGAATGTTGAACCTTCTACTTGTATTAGAGTACTGCCAAAGTAGCTAACTTAAATGTATTCTGACAGCTTTGTTTCAAGAGGGATTGTTTGAGTTTGCTGTAACACTTCCCATTTATGCAGCTGTAATTCAAAATGACCGGACAACAAGTTGAAGGGAGTTACTTAATCAAACAATTTTCATTTATATCAATAATGCTCAAGAGCAACAAAAGGAATATTACTTCAGAATGTGAAGTGCAAAGGAATGGGAATTATATCAAATGTAAGGACTGTTGAGTGATGGGAAAAATATGTATTTCTAATATTTTGTGTATCTTTGTGTACTAAACATGGTTCCAGGGTTGACCAGGATTTTAATTTCAGTGAGAGAGCTCATAGTAAATTCTTGACTTTTTTTATTTTTGCTTTCACATGTTGAGGGTGGAGAAAACTACATAGCCTTCAGTTTTCTCGCTTTATCTGCAAGGCCTCCACGCCATTTTTGAAAGTTATGCATTTACAACATCAATAAAACCAGCTTTCTTACTTTGCAGTGTTCCAAGTATTTTTGTGTATAAATATGGGTATAATGGTTTTTTCAATCCAAAACTATCTACAGCATCTTTTTTTCAGTTAAAATCCCCTAAAATTCATCCACGTGCCTTCAAATAATTTTTATGCAGAATAATTTTTTTTTCTGTTTCAAGAACTTACATTTATGTAGAAAGTGGTGAGTGAAGCAGGAGCTGCTAGCACATGATGCACTGTCATCCCATACCTGTGTAAGTCTACTAACAAAATGTTTTGGTGTAGTTGATTTGATATAGTTGGATTTCTTGCTTGAGATTTTTTGATATTAATTACAAGAAATGCAATGGATTATCTTTAAGAAAACATTGTTCATTCTCTCTCTGTGATTAACTTGGATTAGTAGCTAATCTTTCTTCTGGAGAATACATCCTGCAGTTTAGACATGGTTCACGTGACTCAGTAGCTAAAAATTTCCACCTCGATTTATGTCGCCAGTTGAGTTTTTTGAAAGTTTTTCCTTTAAAAACATCAGCTCACTGTATTTCCCAATTAGAAACTCTTTCCTCTTTGAGTTTTTATAATTTACAGGGTATTAAATAACAAATGATAAGCTGTAAAAATTCATTTTCCCCTACTATTAATAGAGAAGTGAGAAGTACACTAACAAAATACATACAGAATTGTTTATGTTTTTAGTAATGTATTAATTTCAGGAAGGTTAGAAACTCTATCTCTGATATTTTGAACCTTACTATCTTATAGATTTTTTTCCCAGCTGATGTATTTATTTTGCTGTGTTATCATCAATTTATAAGAAAAAAATTGATCTTTTTTAATGTATTTCTTGCAATGTAATGTCAAGGTTTCTGCTCTCACTGTACTTTTTGCTTTAGACTTACTGAATTTCATTTCAACTTTTGTATCATGTTGCATTCAGTTTTTGAAACTTCTCTTGTCAGAAAACCTGCTCTTTTTTTTTTGCAACAGTTTTTTTGTCTTTTTATTGTCTTTTGTGAAGATAAAATTATTTTAATTTTTTTTTTTTACATTCATGAACTCAAGAGCTGATACACTTAGCTCTCTTCCTCTTGGTTCATGACTAATCACTCTGTCTCATGGCCGGTAACAATAACTATAATTTCCTAGTGCCCATGGTGATTCCTTGGGAAGGAGATGATATTTTACGTGGTTTTTACTGTTGTGGGTAGTACTCATTTTCATTATGAATATTTCTGCTCTCTGTGCCACCATTACAGGAAAGGAAAAGGTGAAGTTATTATCTTGCTTAAACACATATGGAAAAATAGGAATTGAAGAATAAAGTTATCTGGTGAAAAAAAGGAGACAGGGTATGTTTTTTGTATAATCTGTGTGTGCAAGAAGGGGCCAAAAATTTCATGAGTTTAATCTCTCTCAAAAAATATTTGGTTAGAGTTCCCTGAATGAAACTGTTGATGATGAGCATAACAATACTAACTTAAGCTTTCATTTCTTTTATTTATTATAAAAACTTATGATAGACTATGTAACTTTATCAGGATATATATTTTTGAGACATATATCAAAACATTTAAACAATCAGCACTGAAATAAAACTAAGAATTTATTAAGTTTCAAAATAGGACCAAGTGATGAAAGCATCTACAGTAATAATCAAATGGGATTCATCTGAGATTTCTCATGCTTTTTTCCTGGAATGCCTGGTACTAATCACCCTGTGAGAAGGGATTAGAGCTAGGCATGGCACAGATACTTAAATGGTGGCTACAAGATTCTCTTCACATGAAAAGTACAAGTCTTTGTACATTTAAGGTACGCATTTACACTAAATTAATTTTAACAGAACTGTTGCTATTCAGAAATGTGACTTTGTAAGCTGTATTTATGGTCATTCCTAATTTAGTGGAATAGTCAGAACTCTAAATTTTATTTAGCACTATGTGTTTGTTTTGCTCCTCACAATAGCTCAAGGGTAAGCTAAAAGAAAAGACATAATTCATCTTGGTGGCAAACACTTGGTGGGACTTGATTATGCAAATTGATTTAAATTATTGTAGTGCCAGTGTACAAATAAGCCTCTGGTACTAAACTGTTTAACTCTCTCACAGATAAAATGTATTTTAAAAACATGTTTTGAGAAAATGGGCTTAAATAGATAAGCTGTTTTTTTGTGTTGTTCTATCTGAAGGGAAGGCATTTTAATGTTCTAATGTTTCAATTAAACATGGTTAGAAGCTACACAAATGATCAAGTTTTTAATGGCTCTTATGGTCACCACAATTCAATGGATGACTGAATTTTACTGTCAATTATGGACAGATAGTTCTGTATTGTTTACTGGGAATTTATGCTTCATGCTGTGTCAGTTTTTGCTGAAATAAATGAAGAATTCCCTAAAAATACTATAAACAAACGGCAGAGCTTCTTTAAAGGAAATTCCCCAAGTAGTCTCTGTGCCAGACAGTTAAAAATCAGTCTGTTTTGCCAGAAATTAGTTTTTCAGAGAGTTTAACCACTTTAGTAATTTTCAGTGAGATATCAAGGTAATATATGCTAAGTCTTAGAATGTATTCATTTTCTAATGTGTTTTTGCATTATTTAAAGAAATTGAGGATGTGCTATACTTTGGTTTGTTTTCTATTTCTGTTATTTTCTAGGTAGACATCTTGCCCTTTAAGGCCTGTTATTTGACCCCTTACTTTAATGCAGAAAACTTGAAAATAGGTTTCTCAAATGTGTATCATATTATCTCAAGGTTCTATGCCAGGATACAGTTAATTTAGCTCTCTTCTTCAAAAGGTATCTCTTCATATTAGTGTGCTTGACAATACATGTTAGCTGAGTTTGCAGTAGCAATTCAAACCTGAACTTTACAGAATACATTATGTTTCTAGTCCTCTCCATTTAAACTTGTCATAGCTCAGTTATAGAATGTCATCAGAATGTACAGAATTATGGATTACTCTCTAAACGTACCTAAGAACAAAAATTTTTTTGCAGTAGTCACAATTACTGTTGTGACAGTTTTTTATTTTGGGGTGGTTGGTTGTTGGCTGGTTGGTGGTGGTTTTTTTGTTTGGTTTTTGTTTGTTTATTTGTTTTGTTTTGTTTCTTATTGCTACAGAATTGTTAATTGATTCTTTATCAAAAAGCTATACTAGGTGTTTGAAAAATAAATCAATAGCAAACGGAAAGAACTAATAGGAACCTTAGGTGAAGCTCAGAGTGCATAGATACTGTATTAGCTCAGGGTAATAGGAGGCAGAACAAAGTCCTTAGAGGCTCTCCCAGGATAATAATCTGCTGCAGATTTTGAAGATTCATTTATACACATGACTGAGGGATAGCTCCAGGAATGGAATATTTATTAAGGGTATGGGAGATTCATTAGGATTAAGAGAAGTAGCTTTTTTCAAAAGAACTTATATGGGATATGCTGACCTGAAAATATAGAAACAAGAAACAGGACAAATGAGTGATAGAACCACTCATTCCGTTATAGAAATTCCATAGAATTACATTCCATTCTAGCATGTGCAATTAATCCTTTTATATAAATTTTGGTCTTCTGTGGTTCTGCTTAATATCCTGAAGTGTTAGCCGTTTTTTGAGTACTCTGGAGATTTGTTAACAAGTCAGAAATTACCCATGATTGGCATTTCTCCTCAGATGAAAGTTAAAGGTCTCATTCGATATGACAATTCTGGTTGAACCAAAATCTCATAAAAGCCTTAGAGGGTTGGCTAAAAGCAGTTCAGAAGGGCAAATTTAACCATCAGCTTGAAGCAATAGCTCACCATTAGTCAGAAAACAAGTAAACAGCATTTTAATGTGTGTTCTTTAGTCTGTAAACAAGCTGCAAATTTTTTGTGGCTCTAAAACACAGTCTTGGGTGACAGAGAGAGTGAGCGGGTGAAATGGTCCATATCTGAATTTCAGTTGTCTTGTTCCATGGAAATAGTTAAAACAATTTTGTACTGAATGCTTAGGAGAGAGCCAGGACATAGCTTTATACAGACTGACATCTACAATTGACAAGAGGAGTAACAAGGAACAGGCACACACCTATCAGAACTGCCATTTTATCTAACAAAACGTTTTGTTATCTACAAACTCAGTTAATACGCCTACAAAAAGAATATTTCCATCCTCAACTACTATGAGTTATCCTTCATCTGTTTACTATAGTCATGCTGATATATTTGTATATGTTTTCAAAAGTTTTCAGTCTGCCACGTTTAAATGAAGTTATCTGGCCTTGACCAAGGCAGGACTCTTCTGTCTCTTGCCAGTGACTCAGGTGGGCTGTGAACATTACTCCAAGACCAGAGATTCATTTACTTTCTTACAAAACGCAGTCTTAGCAGGACTTGTTCTCATCTATTCCTGCTGAAAGACTTAATTTTCTTATTTATGATCCTCTTACCTATATTTAATTGTAACTTTATAGCCATAAAGTGAATTTCATGCTTAATTTACTTTTTTTTTCTCTAAAGAAAATAAAAATTTTAGAATAGTCAACATATATTGTTTTGCTTTATACATAGCTAGTGGTCTACAATGCATACCTGTTAGACACACAGTGTAACACTTCCTTCTTGGTACTGTTTTAGTCTGTAGCTAATATTAAGTATAGTTAAAGATGCATGGATAAAAATACACTTTTGCATTATTTTCTGTGTGTTATCTCACACATTCTGTATCTTGCCACTGTATTAAATTTGCTCATTAAGAACCAATGTCCTGTAAATCCCAGGAGGCAAATTTAATGTTATCCATAGCATGGGGTGTATTCAAACATTTGTTTATTGCAGAGCAGTGGACCACAGAATATGCTTCTGATGTCCAAATATAAAATGATCCTCACTAGGCTGAAACATGCTGCAGTCTGAACTTGACTTTAAATGAACTGCAACCAAAATCGGTCTCATCAGTGCTTTCTTTTTATGCCTGTGTACACAAATTATTTATGTTATGGTTACAATTACTGTCAGCTGTGCCAAGGAGGTGATTAAATTCTGAGTATTCCTTAATTTTTGCATTTATTTTGATCAACTATTGAAAAATAGAACTGCTTCAGATTTTATTTTCCAATGGAAACTGCTAATTTTATGTCAAGTTAATGCTAAATAAAGCTGTTAATTCTTGCAATTAAAATCCTCACTCATTACATGAAACTTGCTGTTGAGAATATACAGAAACACCATCAGTAAATAACTTTTCTTGTTTCACTGGTTGTTAGATTTAAGACAGAGAAAGTATTCCATCCTCTGAGATTGAAGATGAAGTCAAGTGTGACAAAACATCAGTGTGATGAAGCACTAGACTTGGTTTATATTTTACACTAAACGGAATTCTAGGAAAACAACACCAAGCTACAAATTTCATTGAGATAAAAAATAGTTGGAGGCTGGGGAAATATGGGGTCAAGGGAGAAGGAAGCATGATACAGGCTTTTCCTGTCTTAAACACTTCTAAAGGCAGGTCTTTTTCTAACTGGTGTCCGAGATGAGATGCAAAGACAGATGAGATTTTGATCAAGTTCAGCATGACTGTCCTTAGGTTTAAAGTATTTAGGAGAAAAAAGATTGTTTGAAGAATGATACCTTCCTTGTTTTACTTATTTGCAAAAAAAAAAAAAGGTCTTATTTTGTGTATTTTAAAGATTCTGGACAACAGATGCACTAAAACACTTACATTCCAGGCAGGAAAATCTCTTATCTAATCTTGTGTTTAGGCAGTGTGTCCTTGTACAACTTGTCTGTAGAATAGAGTTTTTACTTCTAATCAGGTATTGGGGAGAAGAAAAAAGTATTATTGCCACTATTCAGTTCGTTACAGCATGGCAAGGCAAGGGGTTCAATGGGGTGCCCTTGTTCCAGTGGGTAATTCCTGTCAGAGGAAATGCAAATGAAAAGGGTCAGAAAATGGCTTGTATTCACTTCCTGATTTGAAATGTAAATGTACTGCTGAAAATCTACCGCTGGAGACAGGAATCAAACAGCTTTATGAAGTGCAGGCTAACAACACAAAGTATCTTTTGAGAGACTGATTTGTACACTGGAAATGCTGTTTGAGAACAACAGGCAAATGCAGTTTGTCTTCTCTGGAACTGTATGACATGGTGAGTCAGCTGAAAAGGAATCTACAAACTTGTAAAGAAGTGCAAAATTTAAGGTTAAATATCATCTGTTATCTTAATCTTTTTTTTTTCTGTATTAGAAATATAAAAGTAGTGTTTTAAATCCACACCTGTTCTCTGTCACACCCATTTGAAAGCATTCTCCATCTCCTGGAATGGAGTTGGAGAAGTTGGAAATTAGTTAATTCAGTGAATAGGGATTTTACCACCTGGGAGTTCAGGCTCTCTGCAAAGAGGGATTGAGCAAAATAGTTCCCATGGAAAGCCTGAAAGGAGAACTAAACTAAAATTTTAAATAAAATATAAAATCTTTGGTCTTTTGCTGTAAACATACCTTAACCTTATAGGTTTTAAAATTAATAGCGGAGTTGTCCAGAGATATTCTAATAGCTCTTTAAAATGTAGTCTTATTAATACAATGCAGTAACATAGAAGATGTTCAGCACAACAAAATTCAACCTGAAGGTTTTGTACCAAGTTATATGATTTATATGTAATCTATCCAGCATCATCAATATCTGTGTACTTCTTTGAAAGGAATATACACTATATGCTGTTTTAAAAGGTCAGCCAAAAAGGGACAAGAAAATAAAGATGAATATTGTGAATGTGGATACATGAGCCATTAGTCATTCTGACTGATAGAAACAGTGAAAAGATATTGTAATCTATAAATATAATTTAATTATTTAATATCTTTCAATTTTGTTATGGTACCCCTGTACTGTAGTCATATTTATAATAACACTGACTAAAAGTTCTGACTACAAGTTCTTATCATCCTCACTCCTTCTTCTTAGGTTGGTGAGCATGTATTGATTTGGGATTTGCCTTTCAAGGAGCTGACAGTGATTATGATCTTTTGTCTTTCCATCCTATGCCCCTTCTCTGATTCCTTAGGATGTACTCACTATCTCTTGTCTCCTTACCTGGGTCATTCAACCCTGTTCTTTACTTTTCTGTAGATTTTTGGTTTATCTACAGTACACTGTTCCCCCTTTTAGCTTGTTCTTTTAGCTTGTTTTTCTAATTGGCATGTGCTATGAAGATGTGTGTGGAGGGCCTTTAAGGCTGATTAATGTAATTTTCACTAGTATATCCATTTATATAGCCCTTTTGTAATTCCTTTTTGTGATTTCCTTCCCCTCCCCTGTATTCCCATTTATTCTGCAGTCATATCAGTATTAACATTTCTATTACAAATCTCTGCTGTTCTGTGTTTTCCTAGGTGTGGGTTTAGTTTAACTCTTTTTATACCACTGTACCTGTAGAACAGCAAGGATACTAAAATTTAGGAAATGACATTGCAGTTGGTGGTGAATGGCTCAGCTGTTAATATAAGTGAAATGCTCCCATAGTGGGTCAATCAATGTGATATTTTCTCTAAGGCAAATATTTGGGTCATTGGCACCTGTAAAATCAATGAAATTATGAAGAAAAAAAGATAAGAGAAAATATTCCTATCTCCCAAAAAAGGTGTGTAATATAATGGCGTATCAATTTTGGAATGGTACTAAAACAGTCCTATTTTTTTATCTGTAACAAACTTCCTTTTGATCCTTGATGAAGCTTTGGGTCTTGATTAGGATGGAAAGATATACTGAATCTCTGAATGTTTTTCCTTTTTTGCTTTTTCCCCCATTTCTGCCAGTGTATGAAACTAGTCCTCCACGATACATAAGACTGTTGAAAAGAGAAAATTTGTTTGGTTGTGAATTGCTCCAGGAGCTGATAGGCTCATCCAGGGATTCCTGAATGGAATGGATCTCAAAACTGTGCCCTTCTCTTGGTGGGTGTTGAATGTGTCCTTGCAGGAATAGCTGTGCTTTGAAGCACTGATTCATCATAGTCTCATACAGCTGGCTGCGTTGCTGGCAATACAGAAACAACTGGTTAGGACAGAAAGCAAGGCACGTGTTCTTTACTTGGAGGTCTTTGGCTTTTCTGTTTGAAGGTACAAACACAGGCATGTGCTTAATCAGTGTAAAAGCTTTTCAGCCTGACAGATGGGACGTGGAAAGGAGGAGTATGCCTTTTCAGTTACATTTTCATCTTTTAGACAAAACTAAGTTGGTTTCAATTTGGAACAGCAGTTTGCTGCTAATTTTTTTCTAAGATAATACTCTGATTGATTATTATTTTCTTTTGTAAAAGATACCATAGACTACTGAAAGTATCAAACTTCTCTGCATTAGCAGATCTATTTTAATAGTAAGCGTATTATATACTTGTCATTATATTTCTTAATTTGAAATAGAGGCAAGAAGTAGAAGAAAATTAGAATGGTGTTTTCAACTGGATTGAGCAGACTGCCTGAGGAAAAGTCTGAATGAAAAAGTGCATTCTGTGACTTGAACTTCAGCAGAGGGATGATGTTTTTCTCCAATTTCCACTCCACTAGTTGAATTGTGTCCACAAAGAGCAACATTTTGTTGTTGTTGTTGTTCAGCTTCTAATCTTCAATTGCCTATCATCATATCCTGGATTCTGTTTGCTGACCTACCTACAACCACTTAACACACTGTTAACTGATAACCTTGAAAACAGTTGCATGGGTACAGGGGACATAAGCAATTCTTTGTTACTGAACTGTGACAAAGTAGATCTGTTTAAGGGAAACTCTTGAATTGGTGATTCTGAGTGCAGGAAGTTTTGATTTTGAATTTGAGGACCAATTACTGCATGAGCTGCTACCACTTTTAAACTTCAAAGTATATCCAAGAAAAAAATTACTCAATATCATCCCTATAAAGCACAGAATTGAGAGGCTATGATAGAACCTCTGAATCAGTTTTTTGAAGCAGTAGTGTTATTTTCTTTCATAATTGACCCATGTGTAGCATTACATAAAGCTCAATATGCAATAAGAAGTATTATATATATATTTGTGAATATATAGCACATAATTATTCAGCTGTGAGGAAAAAAGCATTTTAAAATAGTTTTTTGTCTGTTTTTTCATCATGGTCATTGCCTGCTAAGAATGGATAAGGGTGGCAAATCTTCATAACTTCAAAGCTTTTACTTGACCAATCCCAGAAGATGTCTTTCAGCTTGGAAACTATAAGATTCCTTGTATTAATCTCACAAATTTATACCACAGGGTTTTTTTTAATATCTTAGTGTTAATATATCTCAAAAATTCACTGTTATATTTTAGAAAATATTGAATAGATAATATGAAGTGGTTGTGTATATTTCTTGCAATTCATATTTTCCGTAAAAAAAGTAATACAAAACTTTTGCAATTACATCATAGTAATAATTATTTGTTGAATTGTAAAATTCTTCTTTCAATATGCTCAGTTTCCAGAAAATACCAGCAATTCTAGAATTTTTTTTTTTGCATAACTTATCAATTTGTCCTTTCTGGTAATAAAGTGAACTAAAAATATGGCTCTTTAGATGTTTCTGGAGTTAGGTATTTGCTTCATATAATCAATTGGTTCACAATCAAGGATATGCATCAGTGAAGACAAGCACATAATGAAGATAACGAATGGCTTTGAAGGCTTCCCAATCCTAATATGAAATAATTAATTAAATTAACCCAAATATAGGAAGCTCTGGCAGTTATTAAAAGGCTTGTAAATCTGAGCAGACTTCAGTATACTGATGGCCTCAAGGGGCCTGCAATTTTGTATGACATATTACAGATGCTTTCAGATTTTTTACAGAAGGTTTGGATATACAATTCAGCAGTTCAGCTGCTATCAATCAAATATATTGATGCATGTTTGAAGAAAATATTTTTCCTTCAACTTCCAGCCGCAAGGAGGCTTTGTGAAGAAAGTCTACCCCATTGGTGGAATTGTATTAACAGATTTTTAGCAAAATATAACTGGGGAGAGAGAACATGTAATGAAGCTTTACTGAAACTATGAGTCCAAAGGACTCCTTATATATTGAGCTGTGTACACTGATGAGACATTCTTTTTGAAAGAGAGGTAAAATAAAAAATAAGAATCTATGGACATAGATCACTCTAGAAGCTGTGGTGCCTAACACAATATTTGAGAAAGGATCTGGAATGAAGCTGGAGAAGTAGAATTAGGAATTTCTCACTGGACGGTGTAGGGAGCAGCAAATGATATAAGGTCATGATGTGAAGTGATGAGATGGAACTATGCAAGTTGATCTGACCTGACCGGTGTTTATGCTGGTTTGTAAACTACTGTTTTAAATTACTTTGAAAAATTCACTATTTTGATGATTCCTTAGTTACCTAGGCATGCTGTTTCAAACCTTACTTCTTGCTACAAATATGGGCTTTTTTGTTATTTTCTTGTCTATTTTACACTGATGCCATTTCAGCCCATTGCCTTTAATCCTGACTACAGTAGACACAAAGAACTGTTTATTGCCTTCCTCTTTACAGTTCCTTTGTGTTTATTTGAAGACTTCAAGAGTTTAAGTCTTCACTTCAATAATCTTGTTTTATTGTACAAAATCAGCTGACTATATTTTTCCTGTAGACCTTTATATTTTTCCTGTATTTTTAGACTGCTGTTTGTACTTTCTGCTCTTCTTTGTCTTCTGGGTCCTCTGCAGTTTGTAAAATTTTTCCAGAATGTTAGCATCCTAAATAGGACAGAATATTTTACCTTAGAATAGTACTTGCTAGTGCTGAATGCAATACAAAAATTACTTAATGCATTATAGAATTATTGAATGATTTGGCTGTTGGAAGGGACATGAAAGATAAACTACTTTCCAGAGTTTAAATGAGAGTGGTACCTTCATTCTAACAAGCATGACACAATGTCTAACAAGACGGCTACAGCGTAGTATATTCTGGAGAGGTTTCTTCACTTCTTTGTTTGATTGTCAGTATCTTCCTTGACATTTCACATGGTTTACCCCTTTATTTAGGATGTCTGTCACTTCTGTACGCAACTAGATCCCAGGATCTTGTTTTTCCCCAGCGTGTCTCAAAATATCCCTGTTTAGAGATCAAATATACTTCTTTTTAAAAACTATATTGCAGTGCTGACTCATGTTCAGTTCATAGACCTCTTTGCCACGAATACCTTTTACCCATTGCAGAGAGGAAAAATACCTCTTTTCAAATGGAAGGTGGCAGTTCTAATCTCTGATGGTAGGCACCCACTCCTTTATAAATGGAATTTCACATATGTGCAATAACATAATGAAGAAGAGATACAGATATCAAAGTAAGTATGATACTTTCAGAGAGTATGGTCTGAAAGAAACAAAGACGTTAACATATTTCTTACAATGTAAATTCTGTGTTTCCAGACATTATTAGGAGCACAAGTTAAATCATTGTTATCTTATTTAGCAAGTCTTGCCAGAGACAGTCAATATTAAAATAATAAGTTTGTCTTAGTTGATGTATTAGAGGCAATGATATTCTGATCATAAAAGATGAGGTCCATTGTGACTTGCTCTGGACAGGTAGACATGTTATCATGGCTCCTGTAATGCTCAATGGGTAGAAAACACTATCTTCATGGCTTAGTTCACCACCCTGTAAGATTATTAAGTAAAACTTCATTAATAATTTCAAAGGTATTTATCTTTTTCTTCACTGACTGAAGAGAAGATTTAGATCTCTGGCATAAACCATGTGTCAACTTCAAATGCTTAAGGTCAGTTGATGTAAATCCCCATGTGGTTTAGAAATAGTCATCTACAAAATATCCATGAAGCCAGAGTAACTATAGTATAAACATTTATATTGTGATGAAGTTCATATTAATTTTTTTGTAAGAGAGACTATGCATTTTTATATATATAGTAATGTTAAATGCAAAGAGATTTTCTAAATATTTTTGTTTACTGATACCATTAAAATGTGAACTTCCAAAGAATATGCATTTTTATATATGCATGTTTGAGGATAATTTCAGTATCATCTCTGCATATTTGGGAAACATTCTGACCATGAATGTTTTGAGTATTTGTTCACAAAATTCTCCACAACTAAAGAATATTATTATATCCAGTTTTAGACTTGCATTAGCTGATACTAATTTTTTCAGAAATTCATTGTGGTAAACAAGTTATTATGATGGATTTGAAATAAACTGTTCTTCAGATATGTTTCTAACAATTAAAACAGCAGTCAGTTTCATAAAAGAAAATTTCAGATAGGCTAATTCTGCAGCCAATGCATGTTCATTCTAGAGAACTTCTTACACATGATGAGGAAGGAAAGAGAAATAGGAACTTGTACTCAAGGGAACTTATGAGGAGGTGATACTTATTTACTATTGCTCCTACCATGATATCTTTTATCTTCAGCTGCTTTGCTTGCCAGTAAGGAGTGATAATGAAGGCTGTTTTAAGTTCTTACTGCATACCTTGAAAAGTGTGAGGATAAAAGATTGCAGATAGAACTAGTACATTAGTCCTTTTGTAAATGCACTCTGCTTATCATCTTATGAGCATAATGAAATGGAAATCAGAGAAAATTAAATAAGTCATAGCTAAATATTTACTAGACCCAAGATGTGAATCAGTATGTTTTAGAGTTCTATTTCTGGCCAACATACCAAATCCTTCCTGTGGTTCTGTTTAAAATGTCACCTGGGTTATAATTTTGACTAGATTTGTGCTGCCTCATAAGCAGGACATGAAACAAATTGTGCATGTCAAATTAGTAGAAAAAAATATGGGTTTCTTTTATTTAAAAAGGAGGCTGGAAATATAATGTGCCGTATTGCCATAGGTAACTAAGGAATTTTGTACCTTCTGGCTTCCTTTTATAATAATCTCTATTTCAATATTTGTAACACATTGGGTAATTTCTAAACTTCTTTCTGCTATCTAGTTGAGATATAGCCTGCCCTACCACTTGAAACACCTCTGAATCTGTCAGGCAGGATCAGTGGCTATATTTTTGCTCACCATTGTATTTCATTGTGGAGAGTTCATCTTGGATAAATATAGACGTAAAGCAAGTTGGAAAGGTATGTTGAAGTTGCGTATGAGACAGATGTGGGAATTTGTTGCCGTAATTTCTCCACTGTTTAATGATAAGCAGTTACACACATCACTTCCCAAGCTATATATCTTGTTCTGGCCATTCAGTATTGTATACAAGTCAACCCCCCCAGACATTAATTCTGTCCAAAATCGAAATATTACCTGATCCAAGAAGCAATGTACTTCTAATTTATCTGTATCGATTCAAGTCACAGGTCATAGATACATGCAGTATTGCTTGTAGTTTTATTTGGGTTTTTTGTTTGCTTAGCATTTTAGGGATGGCTGGGGGTTGGGAAGATTTTGCCTTGTCCTCGAAGCCTTGAGTTTTGAATTACTTTTGAGACATGTAAATGCTTCAGCAATTTTGCTGCTTGAGAAATGAGGCTCAATCTGGGACTTCAACATGTCAGAAAAACCATGAGGTATTGCTTTCTGATTAGTATTTTAGGTTAATTATCTAGTCAGCAGTGTAAGGCGTAAAAATGTGCATTGTGATTAAACTCCATTTCGGTAGAATATTTCAGATATATTTTTTAAAAGGCCAGGGGAGCCTGTCAACAAAAAACGGAGAATAGAATATATTCCATTATGTTCAAGTCTGTATTGAGACCTTTGCACAACTTAGATTCAGACAATGACTGAAGCATTATAATGTGCATTTAAATTGCAATCTTTAGATACCCTTTGTTAAGTGAAATTAGCTTTGCCTCTTTCATATACGGTGCATGCGAAGAAGGGCCAGGATTGAGATATGAAGTTCTAGCAGGATAGTTAGGGCAGGAATTTAAATGAGTCAGTACTGGCGTAAGCCTTTAATTCCTGGGAATTCAGGTATCTAGTCTAAAACAACAAGGCAGTATCTGTGTCTTCTCAAAATCCTAAAATTCAGCCTCAGATTTTTTTAAGAGTCTATCTTTCCAAAATGGAAGAAGAATGGGTAAAGAGGGAGTGAAGTAGTACATATTTTCTTTTTCAGTAGCGGCCCCTGCCCTGGGGCTCACCTTTTCCCTGCCAGAGGAAATTTGTCACCCAGGACCACACCATGGCTGTGCTAACATAGGGTATGCTGAGGTGAAGGTTTCTTTTCTTCAGCAAACTTTAGCAATGGAATTTTATGCACTGAGTCAACTGAGATGGGCTGCTGGGCTTTGAGAACCTCAGAAATGTTTAAATATTGTATTTTAAATTATTGAGGTGCCTGGTCTTCTGTGTTTGTACTTGAATTTTTTCCCCCTCTAAGTACACAAGGAAACGTGAAATTACAGGCATATAAATTGCTGTTAGTTTAAAAACAATTGCATTTTTATATTGTTCCATTTTTATTTTCTTAGAAGTAATTAGTGTATTACCTTTAATCTGTAGATTTTAGAACCTTAGTACTTGAACTAATTTTTCAGATCTGTATACTTAGAGTGAACATCTACCATTACAAATGCTTTGTTGGAGTCAAGTCCCATGTCTTCTGTTCTGAGAACTGGTAATATGTCAAAAACTAAAGCTTGAAAACCTTAATAGATTTGTGTCAGCTGTCAGGTTATGCAAATCAGCCTATTATCACTGAAATAATGGAGCTGTACTGATTCATACAAGCTGTAGATTTGGTTTATTGCTTCCAGGTGTATCAAGGATATTATAAATTGTGTTCACAAATGCTCACTTCCTCTTGTCCAAATTGTTCAAGCACTAGGTAGTGTTCTTTGAACTATATTCCTGAGTATGAATTTCCTTTTTAATTTGCTGAATGTTTTCTTTAAATTACATTTAGAGTCAGAAAGTCACAGGCAGAATATTTTAAGTTACACTGTTAAGATCACCACTAGCTAGAAAAGGTTAGTGCTGCCACTGATTAGAGCAAAAGAGATCCTTTTGTCATCTTGGTTCAAGAAAACTAAGTTCTGTCTCAAGAACATTTCATGATATGATAGTTTCTTGAAAATTATATTTTCTTAATTTGCTTTCTCTTGCTTTATCCGGGAGTTACCACAAAGAGGTGATAATGTAAAATATTATGAAAAAATTTTCTATTACTAACAATTAAAGAAATTGTCCTGTAGTTTCTTCAAAACTTGTTTTTACTTTTTTCCCTATTAGAAATAAGAATATTTTCCTAATAAATATAACATAGTAGGGAAGAAATAAATATTAAAATATTTTATAATATTTTAAATACAATATTTTCAACAGAAGAAATTTTATTTTAGGTATAGCTCGGTTTAGATAC
The DNA here is from genome assembly GCF_901933205.1 of Camarhynchus parvulus. NCBI lineage: Eukaryota > Metazoa > Chordata > Aves > Passeriformes > Thraupidae > Camarhynchus > Camarhynchus parvulus. Next base: position 43,945,578 of record NC_044586.1, on the reverse strand, counting down.
ATTTGTGTTGATATAGCTAAAGGAAGTGACTGAGCAATGAGAAATTCCAACAGTTTTTGTCTTTGGGTGTATTGAAACGTAATTGAAATAGCTACTCCTTTCACTTGGTCTATATTCAGATGATGAAGAAAATGCATTTAAGACTGATATATTATCTTGCTTTGATTCTTGTTGAAAACTGCATGGATTTTCTATTTAAATATTTTATTTCCTGAGAAAAATTACTTTTTTAATCTTCATACTTAGAAAGGCATTGTAGAGCTTTGTTTGAAACTACCCATTATCTCTTAATGTGGTAATGCCATATATAATTAATCAAATCCATTAAAATTGTTCTTTAATTTGTAGACCACCTAAAAAAAAACAAGCCACATTCAAATTGTATGGTCCCTGATAGAAATTTAAAAAAACCTGTACTCTTAACTAGTAGTCTTCAATAATGTATAAAATATGGTTAGAAAGTCTTAGGGAAATCAGCCTTTTTTTAAATGGCAACTTTAAATACTGCTGCTGGAAGAATGTTTCTTTTGGAAAAGCAAATTGGTTTTTTTACTCAGTAAGTATATTGTGACTAAGTAATAAATGTTGCTGGATTTCATTATTCAGCATTCCTCTAATGGTTAAAAGCAGAATTTCAGATAAATATTTTTATATTCTGCAAAATATCTGGAACATCAGGATCATTGTTATCACAGTCTTGGATAGATTCTGGTATTGTAATCTCTGTCAAGAAACTTTTTTGACATATGAAAACAGCTACTGATTATTTACAGAGAAGAAAAGGGCTGTGTGAAGGCTGTGTGAGGTACTATGCTGGGTGTAATTTCAAGAGAACGAGTAGGGAATTGTTGGAGAAGGATGGAGCCTTAGCTGCCCTTTTCAGCTGTGAGACTCTGCTGCAGCTCAGGATGATGTGATGCTTCCAGAAGTTACAGTATATAACATATGCCTCCTCTGTGCTGACTTTGGTGGACTCCAGGCTTAAACATAATTAGAAAATTACCTTGCATCTATTCTGTAAATTTGTAATGGGAAGACCCAAACAACTTGGAAATCATGTGGTAGAGATCTCTTACATGAAAACCAGACAGTTTAGTAAGCTTGGTTTTTAATTGGTTCTGTCCTTGTAAACTATCGAATGAAAATTAATAATGTAAAAAACCCTTGCTTGCTTGCATAATGCAATAAATATAGTGTGAGTTTAATACCCCTATGCAAAACTACAAACATTATTAACAAGCTAATCTCAGTAGTTTTTTATCATACTTGCTTACTAAGAGCTTGGCTTGCTGACTTAATGAAAGCAAGTACGGAAACCAGTAACAGATCACATTTCTAAAAAGCAGTTCTCCTTCTAACTGAACCACTATAAGAATTGCTTATATGCCTCTATACTGTGTAATTTACATACATATGTAAATTATAGCTAATAATTGCATAACTCTCAGTATACTTCCTGTGCTTGTTAAATGCTGGTTAACATAATTTTTATACTGCTGTACCCATAAAGTTTCAGCACGTTTAAAATTAAATTTGCAAATGCATAAAAGGACACTGCTTGAATATTTTATAGTGTAAACCGCTGTTAAAACATTATTATGCTTAGTTTGAAAACATTCCAAATCTAATATTTAACTTACCACAAAAGTAATTGCTTTTGTTGCTGCAGTAAGAGGCATGCATGCTTTTCCTTAAATTAAACTAGTAGATAATTATCTTAATTTTATGTGCAGCATAGAATAATTTTTCTGCTGTAGACAAAAGAACATTGTAATCAGGTTTCTTGAAGCTCTACATGGTTTGGTTTATTTATCTCTGTTAACATGAGCACTTGAAAGTCTTTATGTTAGCAACAAATACTTCAATACACTCATAGCATTGTAATTGTGATTTTTTTAAAGAATAAAAGCTTTACAGATTTTATAAGGAGATGGTAATATCCTAGAATTATTGCAATAATTGGAAAAAATGCCTCCTTTTGACCATGTGAGCCTCTTAAAATCTGTAATAGCAGGAGAGGTCTCAAAGAACAACTGGAAATTTTTATGAGTTTAACCTGTTCACTTCCCTGCATCATTTGAAAGAAAAAAAAAAATAGTGGACACCTGTGGAGTGGGGACAGAGGAAGGAGAAAGGATGTTATCCAGAGAAGACACAGTAGAGTCATTAAATCCTTTCAGGCACTGAGTCAGAGATTAATATGGAGCTTTTTGTTAGGGATGAGTAAGAATTATAGAGCATTAGAATCCTAATGTTCTCTGTTGTGTTGCTTAGCATCCTTTGAAGTTTATGTTTTAGCTCTCAGAATCATCTGGGTTTTATGAGTTTCCCTCAGAGTCAGAACTGAGGCGTTTAGAGGACTTGGGGAAGACTTGATGGATTTCTCTAGAGTGTTGGGTTTATTTAGTTAAGGGTCTGAGATTGCTGAGCAGGGCATTGTGAGAGAATGATACACAATGGATGTTAGTGGTGTCTGAGGGCTTTCTGTATAATATAGCTTTCTAGGGGTGTTTCAAGAAGCATTTGCTTTATAATGATGTATGTGATACTTTGCATGCTTTTCATGTATAGTAGTTTGTATGCTTTCTGTTTTATGTTGAGCAGAGTGGCTAATAATAGGATACTGCTGGAGGTGTATTAGAAATGCATTTTGATGTAGAAATAGTGATTATGAAATTTTATCATAGTAATTTAAGGGAGTCCAGAAGATAAGAATGTTATCTGTGTATTTTACATTAATAGTAAAATTGTGCTGCATTTAGTGTTTCATTTGTAACTTGCCATGCTGTAGATCAGTCAGTATTGGCAGATAATGTAGCTGTGAGTGAAAATGGAATCAATTTGTGTTTAGGCAGGAAATCTGAGTATTAGACTTCTTCTTACTGAAGGCAGACAGTGATTTGTGTTTTGAACTGGCCAAGGTGGTGGTGGCTGTGGAAGAAATCTATTGCGTTTCCCAGAAAATTAAACTCCTGAACAGCTGGAGGCTAGATGGTTTTTCTAAATTCCACTGATTCTTCAGAGAGAGTATTCTTTAGCCTGTAGTATGCATGTGGTAGGATTTTCTTCCATTTGTTTTCTTTAATTTGCTTGGTCTGTGAGTGACAGAACAGATTGTACATTATTTTTAGGAGGTGGTGAGGATGGGGTTTGCTGTCATTGAAAATATTTTGAAGCAGGATGCAGAGTGTCTGTTAAGGCCTGGTACCAGCTGGGGTTAATTGATCATTACTGTGACTTGTGGTATAATATCACATATTTCTTTTGACTTTAACAGAAGAATGAATGATGAAGTCATGAGCAAAACCAGCCATCGCTACAACTTTTCTCCCACTGAAAAAAAAATCTATAAAGTCCTCGGCTGTGGTTCTTAAATCATCAGAGAAAATATAAGCTTAGAAGAAGAGGGATCAAATATGAAGATGGACTTGTGTATCTGAAAGATTAGTTGTTCATCTCATAACATTATAAGATTCCAGCTGAGAGGGAAAGAAAGTGTGAGACTGAGCAAACTAAGTAATTTATGAGATGGATTTTATTTTCTTTCCTCATCCCTTTTCTTTCTGAGAAGAAGGATAGCTTCTGAATTACATTTCAGAAAATTATAGAGGGAGCTTTTACAAGCTGCGATACTTTAAATGAAAAGTATGTACTGATTACTGAGAGCAAAATTGGCTGGTGACTACAGAATGAATACTTGTAAGGGTTCTTGAGAAAGAGCTGACATTAAACATACTTTTACTTTCTTGTGAAATAACTCCACTTGGTGAAGCCTGTGCCTAGGTATCCCTGGTAGGTCAATTTTGGAGACATAAGACAGCTAGCTGTGGGAGCAAGTCTTTGGATGCCACTTTCCAGAGGTAAAGCATCTTAGAGTCACAGCAGTCAATACGCATCATGATTGCTCCTCTGTAATGACTTCCGATATCTGCGCTCTTAACTCTGACTGCTATTGACTATCAGTAGTTAGAGTGTAGAGCTAATGAACTGCTTGCCAGTGCTGTGAAAAGTCAAATGCTCAGGCAATGCTTGGGGAAGGTTTAGCAGATTTTTATGTTCGAGTTATCATTTTAGCTGTGTTTTGACTGAGATGGGGATGCATGTGGTTATTTCTTTTTCAATAGAAAAAGAAAGAAGCGAATTTTCAGCCTATGCAGAATCATGCAATGCTTACAGAATTTCAGAGGTGGCAGATTTACAAGAACCACGACGTGTGGGTCTTTACACAGATTTCTGCAGTGACAAATAGAATTTTTCTGAGGGACAGCAATACCATCATTATTCCTTTCAGTATTTGAAGAGTTGAATCATTCCCCTTTTCTGACCTATAAAGTCTGTTGTTCTCTTTGTGGATAGGAGGAAAGGAGTGTTTAACTTGACATAGTAAAAAAGGAAATGTTTCTCTCAAAGGCCTGAATTTAGGATGAGGTGTCCGATATGTAGGTTGAGTGCTGTTGAGGAATGTGTGTCTCCTGACAATTGTTACGATATTTTCCAAGACTTAGGGTAGAAAAATTATAGTTACAGACATGAACAGAAAGTTTCAATCTCAGAACAACTGGAGGATATGATTCTAACATTACAGTTACTCGGGGGAAAAGAACAGAGTTATGTATTACATTCCTTTAATGCCAAGGTTTAGGCAAAACAGAACCTCCTACAGTAGTTTTTACTTTTTATAACTGACTCCTTAATGCAGGTCTGTGGGCATGTAATGGTTGCTTAATTTATGTGTTTATTTAATATTAGGAAAAATACAGCAATTTTTAAAGTCTCTGCATGAAACCTATAGCTTCCTAAATAGCAAGTAGTTGGAAACGTTTTAGGAGGCAAAATAAGAGATGATGTTTTAACTATAAAATGTATCTCTTGAAAAAGAATAAAAAGAAAAAAGATTCCTTTAGTTGGTCAGTGCAAAGAAACCTATGGAAATGCTATCTTCATGTAAGTGATATAAATAAATGAACTGTAGCCATTCCATCTAAGAGACACTTATTTCTGTACATGCTTCTTTGGGTCATATCTTTACTTGCTTCTTTGCTAGTCAGATAAACTAATTTCAAGATTCTGATTTACAAAATCATACCAATTCACAAAGTATAATTACCCAGTACTCAGTTATAAGTAAAATAACAGGGACAACAAAATCTCTTGCAAAATGATACTGAAATCCTAGTGGTGCATGAGCATGTTCACTGCAATGTGACATTGAATCAGTGACCTTGGAGCAGACAGGTGTTCTGGTAGTCAGCAGAGCTGTAGGGGATGCTGACAGGTGGCTCTGACAAGTGTGAAAGATTCGTTGCTGGTTGGGAATATATTCTTCATTGTGTCATGTTTAAACAAATCTGATACCAAATTGTCTCTTTCCCTGCTCCCAGATCCCCATTTCAAAGCAGTTTTCTTCATTCAAATAGTTGATGATACATAAAAACTCATTTTTTTTATAGATACATGTATGTATGAAAAAGACTGAAATGTGTAGGACTAAAACTGCGCCATAGACACTCCTAGATAAATTCTTTGTTTTTATGCCTTTGTAAAAAACATTTAAGCCATAGTAATGAAACAATCCTGTTGCTTAACAAAATTGGATTTTGCAAAATAATGAACCTGGTAGTGCATCCCACAAGCAAATAGGTCATATCAAAACCTTTAGAATCACAGTGGGGCAAACCCCCACTTTACAATGCTGTCAATAATTGAAAATAAAACCTTTTAATCATAATAATATTTTTTAACCTTTGTATTTTTGTCCTTTTAAAATTAATTCTTCACAACTGAGTAAATGTTTTGTTCTATCTTTTCTGTTGTATTTCCTCTATTCTTCAGAAAGCATGTTAACATGTTATTTTCAGTATTTTCTTGAGAAGCATTTTGATAGTATCATGTTATTTGGATACCTTTTTTACATCTAGAAAACTAGAGGATATTAAGGCCAAGGTTATGCAAAGTATTTGCTATCTCTGCATCCAGATATTAGTTAAAGTGCTGAATGGTAAGGAATTTATTATTTCTTTTTTTTGCTGCTATTTTCCAAAACTCAGTATTGAAGCTTTAACCTTCAAGCTGGCCTATGTATTGATAAACCTTCCTGTTCAGAATTGCATGTGATTTATTCTGTGCCTTTTTCTTCAGCTTGAGTTCTATGCATCATTAAGCCCTTATATTAACAAGAAGATTTGCATTTGTTTCAACAAAATAATTATGAGCAATATTTACTTCACTAAGAACTCCAAAAACTTTCTCTGTTCCCTCTTCCAGTAATTTGTTTTCATTGCTGTCCGTAAATGTTTTAAAATGTTTTAAATATCTAAGTGCCTTCTCTTTTTTTTGGCACTATAGGTTATATATCTTCTCACAGGCAAAATGCCTGGTATGTAATATATAAATTAAACTCCAAGCCATTCATGTACATTACTGCTCTGCAAGTATTATTTAATGCACAAAATACTTTTAAAGCAAAATTCAATAAATGTGGAATTTTCCATGGAGTGGCAGTTGAAAACCTCATAAATTTAGATTACACAGTCATGTCAGTGAATTTAAATTAATGAAATGGATTCCCACACAAGTACTACAGTAATTTACATATTAATTTCTGCTAATTTTTTGTGGCTGTAAAAGACTTGTACTAGTCACATTCTATAAAATACAACAGATTGTGAAACAACAAACAGTGAGCAGTTGGGCATGATTTATCTGTTGTTCCATTGGATCTTCATTTTCCCAGGAAAATGCTCTGTCTACATTATTAATGTCTGACAATTTTCTTGTATTCATGCCCTGAAGCAGAATATGCCTGTTAATTTTGTGTAACAGCTGCTTTCCTAACAAATAGTATTTGTTTTTCTTATTATGACAATACTAATAAATAGAAAATAAAGCTAGCTTTCCGGAGTTGGGCACTAAATGTGAAACACAGTTCTGTGTGTACATATGCTTATTTTAGGTTACAGAGATGTTAATATGTTCTTCACTGGATTTTTTGTATGTTTTCATTCTATACCATCATCCCTACTTTGAAGTTGAATGTTTCCTTTTTCTCTTTTTTAATTGTCCTACAAATGTGGGCAAAGTACATGCTGTTGCAGAAAGTCCTAGCAAGGTGCTTCTCTCCAGAAAACTGCCTCTGCCAGGGCAGTTGAAGTAACCTTCTCCAGAACTCAGGTTTTCTTATCACAAGGTTTTCTTGTATTTATTGTCTTAGCCTGTCCTCTGATTAAGTGGAGTGTAGAGCAGGATACATTGGGGTGAAGGGAATACTGGTTTTGGAAGTTCTAGCACTTCACTAACTGTCTGGTGGGTAAAGTCACATACAAGGTCTCTAGAAAATCTCAAAAACTTCTACTAGATCGAAAAGCTAACACTTGACATTAATTTAAATGGTATCTAAATATTAGGTAACTTTGAAATCAATCTGTCATTCCTTATATTATTAACATTACATAACTAGTCAAAGATATAATGAAATGTATTCCTAGATTCTAGAAAATAAATGTCCTGCTTGAATAGAGTTGTGAGCTTTTGTGGGAGAAACATTGCGTGAAATGTCTGAAGTTGACAGGATAAGTAGGGATAGTGAGAATATATTTTGAATCAGTATTTTTAAGGAAGAGCCTACAATGCCTGTATCTCTCTACAATGCCTCTATCTCTGAATACAAACTATCATGCTCTTTTCCTTTCTTTTCTTCCTTTTAATTTTGGCAATAAATGTCTCCCTGTGGAATCTCAGAAGACTTAATTTTTCTTTTTACTACATATAATTTGCATTACTCTGTGCCTTATTTTATCATTGACTTTGACTTTAGAACTTCAAAAAAGAAATATCAGATAATTTTCATATCTAGATCAAAATAAAAGTAAATGAAAAGCTAGACTTTTTGCAAGTTTTTAGGCAAGGGAGTGTGTTAGAAAAACTTAGGTGTAACTACATAATAATGTTGTAATACTGATACAAACAAAAATGGTGTCCTGAAGTTACCTAATGCAATGCTTCAGGACATGTTTTATGGAAAAAGGATATCTAGGTATGGTCTACTCCAGCCACTACCTTTGATAATTATTTACAGGTCTTACCAATTCCTGGCTATGCAGACTCATGGTCTCAGCTTCAGGTAGGTGTTTGCAGTGCCAGTCCATACTTATTTGAGTGGGATGGTTGTTAGCTGATTGTTGTGCCTTTACTAGCTCCAATTGTTTACGTGCCTAAGCATTGTTAGCAGTTTCCAAGCTAAATGAAACCTTGGTTCAGTGCCACCTGTATGTTCAGATGTAAATTAGACAAATTTTAGGTGATAAAGCATTTCCAAGTTACTTTTTTCTTTCTGCGCAGATAAAATTAAACAAGATGGCTTTCCCCAAATTTTTCTGGCTACTTTGATTTAATTATAATGAATTTTTGTCCTAGTTTCATATCTCAGTCTCTGCCTGGCCATGTGTTTTTCACTTAGGCCTGTCCCATGGCAGGTAATATGCATCTCTAAATGCTGCTGCATCCTCTTCAGTACAGCTGTTATGGATTGAGTGAGAGCTTTAGACAAGCCCTGCCTTAGGCTCAGATTTTTGGCAGCAGCTTTATGCAGCTGACATGCACCTAAGTTGGTCTGGCTTGCAGGTTCTCAAGAATAGCAGATCAGGTCTATTTCAAAATGAGTCTATTGAATAGACAGGAAATTAAACAGAGCTACTTGCTACACAGGATAAAACAAAAGAACTACTAGTAGATTGCATAAAACAGTGCATGACATAAAAGCACCTATTTTATAACTAGCAAAGAAATGGTATAGATTAGGAGTCAATCTTACCACCAAATTGATGATGAATTCACAGTCATTTCACTCAACCCTCGAGAGAGTAACTATGAAAGTTGGTGTCCCAGCTTTGGGGAAAAGACCCCACACATTTTCAGGGAATGTGCAGAAGACTTCTGCTTTATGAAAGTTTGGTGTAGCTTTTATAGTTTGTAAAGTGAAGTGTCTGTCAGTCAGAAATTCCAGCTTATCTTCCTACAGCCTCCCTTTTGAGGCAAAGTGTTTATTGTCAGCTGGGAATGTCACCTCCATGGTGCCAAAATAACTCACTGCCAGGCAAGCTGTCCTGATGGAGTTATTTCACCAATTAGCAAATTCATATGAGGGGGAAGATGCCCTGAGCTATTTCACCAGTTATTAGGCAGTACAGATAAGTCGTCCTGTGACAGGGGAACGTCCTGCTACATTAACATGTGGTCATACAACTCTGATCCTGATGCCTACATTTCTTTGGTTTTGGAAATGAAGGAGCAGAAGCTCTTTATATATTCCTATGTATTTTTACCAGAGTGGAAAGTTTCTGGAGTATCTTCTGAATGCTTAGAATGATTCACTGCTAGGAAGAGTGGCAAAGGGAACAGAAAGTGAAATCCTGTGACAATACACCTACAAATGCCTTTCCTTCAGCATGCTTGTTTTCAGGGTGTGCTAGATTTGCAGTGTTCTGATGACTGTAGCATCTTCACATGGCTGTAATCTTATAATAGTATTTGAATTATTGCAGCATTTGTAAAAAGAGATTATTTAAGAATTGTTATATACGGAGCTATTTGAAATGGTCTTTGAAAATAGCCATAATGACTAGGGAAAATAAGATACAATTTGGAGTATGTACTTGTGTATTTTCCTTTGCACTACACGTAGCACATAGCTTGGATTTTAATTTTTTTCTTTCCAAGTATGCTTTTTTACTTTTGTCATTTCAAAATTTTTTCATGTACATACAGAACTGACCTTTTTCCAAAGCGATGTTAACTAAGAGTACAGGAATGATGATGCTGGCTCACAGCAAGGTCTGCTTAGCTCAGCAACCCCTTCTCATAAGTATTATCTAGTCTTTGTGTTGTGCTCTTTCCATTATTACAGACAGATGATATCGTCGTCTGTAAAAGTTATGTTATATGGTGAGACACAAACTATGCCAAAAATATGTATTTACAGCTGTAAAATTGTTTATCTGTACTGGTTGATTCTATATCAGCCACTTGGAAATTTCCCCTCCTTTTCCCACATGATATCAGTATACAAGAAGCTGTGCAAACAGATAAATATATTGAGCAAGATTACTTGTCCATAGAAGTCTATCTGAATTAATCAAACTCGATAGAACCCTGTGCATATACAAGTTTCAAGCATTTGGGGAAAAATGTAAGGGCAAATTCAAGTAAAACAGACTAGATGGAAATAAATAAGTCACAATTGCTTTTGCTAAGAAACAGAACAAGTTTTGAAGGATGTTTTTTCCTACTGCATTAAAAGTGGATTCTGAGGAAAAGATTTTGATAATGAAAGGTCACTTCCAACCCAAATAATTTTGGTTCTGTGAATTGTTGTGCATTTCTCCATGCAAATATATGTTTTTCATCTCTTATGAGATTTAACATTACTCTTGCAGCAAAGAGAAAATGCCTCAGGTGGTATGGATTGTACCTGTTAGCAATATCATAGCAATAAATGAAATAATATTAATTGATAACATTTTACAGACTTCTGGCTAAATGGTGGAGAGAACTGCTAAGTGACCTGTTGTTTCTAAGACATTTCTTAGGAATATAGTTTGAGTTACTATGAAATGGTAAAACTTACTTGCTTATCTTGTCAGTAGTTAAATAACAAATCTGTATTTAGTGATAGATTTTCTTAAAAATCAGGTTTTCAATTTGTACACGAAGCAACTCATTTATGAGATAATATTAAAAATCTTTTGAAAGAATTGTTTTAGTTGTCTCAAAGAACAATTTTCATAATGTTTATTCTTGTGTTCATTCAACCAATGTTGAATAACAAAAGTGGGCAAGAAATTGGACCTTAGGGATCTGTAATGTCGGGCTTCCCTTGGATGTTGTAGTCCATAAACAGGTTATTTTATGGGATGTTTAGAATTCTTTGAACCTTAATACCAGTGAAGCGTGTGGATAGTTGTTTTGACTGTCAAAGTTATGCTGGTGATCCTAATATGAGATATTATAGATTCTCAGAAAAAAATTAAAGGGGTTTTTTAACTATTGGAGGTATTCCTGCAGCTGTGCAAATGATTCACAACATATATTTGTACAAAGATTAGATTAGATTTACAGAATTGTCAGTAAACAGAGAACTTAATTTTTTAAAAAATACATTTGCATAAAATTAATACATCCTTTAAATGAGTGCTTTCTAGTGTAATGTTTTGCTAGCTATTCTAATATGAATTCTAATATTTGCTATTTTTTACTTGCAAGTTTTACCTAATGTCTTTTTCTTTGGGTGGATAAATTAAGCTTTTCAAAGTGGAGATGAACCTGAAAAATTTAAATAGTGCTTGTATCTTTCTGACAACTAAGTGAAGCATTTCATTATCTGTTTTTTTTTTTCCACAAAAATAGACAGAAGGAGGGAGAGAATGGAGGAAGAGGGGAAGGGGCAAAAGAAATAGCGAAAAAGAGAACAGAGGCAAGAGACCAGAAAGCAAGAAGTCCTAGAAACATTTGAAATTCTCAGTTTTAGGGTTTTTTTTTCCCCCTGGACCTTTACAGATTTTTTCTTTGATGATCTGTACAGTGGTTTAATGTGCAATGTACATATTACCCCTTAATCAGTGCCTCTGTACATTTGTTATAATTTTCTGAGGTATTTTTTCCTTTTTTTTTTTTTTTTTTTTCCTCCTGCATAGGAACTGGAATTAGAGTAAAATCTTCCTTTTCTTTCAGTCTACCACTGGTCAGCTGGATTTATAGCCCTTTGCTCACAGAATATTTTCTCATAGGATCCCTCTGTCGCATCAGGCTTGTTATTTGCCAAAAGACTTCCAAAGAGACAAAACTCTTTTCCTTCACTTTCGTGTATTTATGAATTTTTTCCTTTTGCCTGTGGAAAAGGTAGAGGAGAGAAGGTAGAGTAATATCTTCTCCTCTCCCCTTATTCTTTGGATAGAGCCTGAGAGACAGAAGTCTCTGGGGAAGTAAAAGCTAAGTAAGAAGATAAACTATTTCTTCCAAGTTCATTCTTATCTATAATATATATTCTAGGGTGGGTTTGGTACTGCATGAACAATGGAAATGTGGACGAGGACGAATGGGCACGGACATGATCCACTGGACCTCCCTGTAAAGCCAGTGTTGTTGGAAAGTTTAAAGTATGAGCAGGGACATCAGATAAGAGGCAGCATATAAATGTTGCTTTGTATGGATCAAGAAAGATGGAATTATTGGTATGGAAGCTCATGCAAAGGCTTTTCTGCAGCCTGAGGCAAAATTCTATTTGAACCTTTCAAGTTGTATGTACTTTGTAAAGTGTATATTCCTTTTTAATCTTAAGGGAGGAAGATGACTTTTTCCATGGTGCATGGAAAAAGTACATGCATTTGTTTTTGGAAGAGTCAGTACTATTTTGTGCAGTTTCAAATCTGTCCAAAGTGTTCATTTTACAAACTGTTTTTCTGATGCTAAAAATTCTATGTTCTCTTTACTAATTTATTCATATGTTAAATACAAGCACTGATGTGCAATTATGATAGCAAATAATAACCAACTTCTGGACTTTGAACAAGACATGTATCAGTGATGTGACTGCTGAGCTATAGTGAGACAGATGGGGAAAAAAGACTCTCCTGTGTCTATTATGAATTTTGTGGCTTTGAAGCATTAAGTACAGGTTCTAACACACCACATGAGTTAGTAGATTGTGTTTATTTTATGTGTGGTTGGCTAGGGCAGCACAGGACATCCCCTGAATTCAGCACAAAAGCCTGTCTGTGGTCATGAGTTTAATTCTCATTTGGTTATAATTTGCTGTCCCAGATAGCAAGAAAACATTTCTGAAACATTACAAAATATACTGCTCTGAAGTTGCAGTATCTGTAAAAACCTTTTGCAATTAAAATTGCAGCACCCTCTAGTGTGGATTCAGTTATACTGGTTAAAATCCTTCACATAAGTGTAGGTTTTTGAAGGAAAAATAAATCCCTATAGCACAAAGAATTTCATACTACCATAAATATGTTGAAAGTAGAGGTTGTACTGTAGAAATGTGGCTCTGCTGAGAGATGTACATACACCTGCTGGGTAGTCACATCTCAAACATATAAAACTATTTGAAAAGTTGGTCCTTGTCTTTGCCCTTCTAGAGGTGAGAAACTCTAGGTCAGGGAAAAAAAAACCTGATTGATTTGAGTAATTTTAAAGTTAAGCCATTGCATTAAGACAATGTGAAATGACACCATATTATGATAGAATTGAAATGCTCTTTACTTTATTTACCATGATTGTTTCTCATAAAAATGAATTTATTTTTCAAAAGGTTAAGGAAGGATGATAAATTGGCTTGCACTTTCCTGTGTCATTAAGCTGCACTTTTAAGCCAAAGAACATATGGACATTTATGAGAACTGATGGAGATCTGAAAGTAGTGCTGACAATTAGTGCTTCAATAAATGTTCATCCAAATGAATCCAGCAGGAAGGCCTATTCATTAAAAAGTATTTTGTGGTATTTAAAGTTTATTGCAAATCTTTTGAGTAAAAACTTTTATAAATTTTGAATATATTCTTCTCCTACAGTTGTGAGATAGTACTCAAAGCCTATCACCTGGTTGAGGAATTGATCCAATTAGTTATGCATGTCTTGTGTACCATCGTGTTTATTTCCAACTGCTGTAAGCCAAGTCTTCATTCTTTAAATACAATAACAAAACCAACAATTTTTCTACTTCTGACCTCATCTAAACCTCTTTTTTAGCTTCTCAACCTTGTAAGTGATCTCAGCCTTGTCCTTGTAAGTGATCCTCTTGTATTTTTTTTCTTATGAGCTCCTGTGACCTTCACAAGCTTTGCTTTAAATCCTGTGCTGGTCCCCAAAATGTCCATGGAATAATTGGATGTTTCTAGGAATAATTATGCCATTTGAATCTCATCCTTGCTTCCAATTTAACATTTTTGTGGTTTACATTTTTTGAATTTTAAAACGTTAGTTTCTTTTTTTTTCCCTTGAGCTACAGAACACCAGATTTGGACACACAGAGAAAATAATTTTCTGAATTTTATTTTTCCCCCTTTCAAGAGGTTAACTTTTTTCTGTTAACTTTTTTTTGGAAGTTTAATATTTATGCTTTTTGTGATGGAGGTGTTAATTCTGTATTTTGTTAGGTACTGTTCTACTAGACTTATATATATTAGATGTGTATATATACTCAGTGAATGTTACAAATTGGAAACATTTTTTAATATTTTCCTTGAACATTTTGGGGTTCAATTTAAGAGAATCTCATAAATAACCTTAGAATTGCAATCTAGGATGATTTGCAGTAGAACTAGAATCAGCTGTAAAATTAACAATGCACCCATTTATAATCAGTTAACCTCAAGCATAATGATACCAGTTGGGGATTTCTGACTTGCTTTTCAAATGTGTATTTAGAGAAGAGTGAGGGATTTTTAGGTTGGATATTAGGGAGACAAAACAACAACACATGAGACAACCAGTTTTGACAATAAGGTAAAAGTGCTGGTTTATATTGCCTAAAGAAGTTGCAGATCTTCGGACTTTGGTTGGTGCGTAGGAAGAGACCTGATAAGCACCTAGTATGCAGCATAAGGACAAATTTGGAGACCTCTGATTGTGTTTAAGAATTAGGCTTTCTCTGGAATGATGTTCCATAGTCCTTACAAAACAATTTGCTGAAATTAAGGATATATTTCTTAGGACTACTTTGTAGTATTATTGAGGAACTTATATTGACTCTGTAAAGCTATTTTATGAAATGATAATATGATGTATGGTGTTAATGATTTGTTTTTCATGACTACTGAGTAATTTTCTCTCTTTGTGGGATGATATTATAAGAAGATTAGTTGGGAGAAATCAGGAGTAGTTCATTCATTCTCCATGCTGGTGATGCATAATATTGAGTTTTTTGCACAGAGGAGATGATCAAGACAGTGAATATTTCAAACTATTTTCATATGTTCTTTAACAAATTCTTTGCCTTTCTTTACAGTTTAACATAAAGTTTTATCTTTTTTGCCTCTAGTGTTTAATTTTCTATAATGTTTGTTAGACTTCCATGTGTTGGAGTTCGGCTTGGGGAAAAGGAGGTTATAACTGAAGTTTCATTCTCAAAGAATTTATGTTCATGAGTAATGAAATACTAAAAAAAAATTTTTTTTAATTGATTTTTTATCTCAAAGGATCTTATTGTATGAAAAAATATTTGAAACAATTGGCTGCAGAAACCTCAAACTGCTTCCAATGAAAAGTGCACCATTCTGAAATGGTACTTTTGAGCCCCGTTACAATCTTTCATTTCTGGCCAAATAGGAGAAGTAAGCTCAAAGAACATCGGTTATGTAAGAGATGAGAATTTTGATTTTTACTGCTTTTTTTCTTTTGCTTTTTCTACTAAAATTTTATCTGCTATATAGAGATTTTGCCAGGAGTTCTGGTGTTAAAAATCTGCAGAACTCCAGAATGCTCTGGGCCATGTTTCTGCCAAAAGCATAATTAGATTCTGGAAAAACATATCTTCAAATTGAAAGAGAGTATAAATATAGAGAAGTTGACATTTGGATGCTAAAATTCAGATTCAGACATTTGGACTTAAATTCAGATTTACAGAGATTTTGACCTATAAATCATTGGCTTTCCTTTTGTCTAAATTTGGAAGAGTATTCTGATTATTGTTAAAACAGCAGTCCAGAATTTTGGACCTAAAAGTAAGTAATTTTTCTGTCTCCAGAGATGACATTGACCCTCCTATGAGGTACTGAGGTATGTTTCAGTTTGGTTCTTTCTTAATATGAGGTTTTGGAGTGCCAGCAGTGCTACATTAGGTCTTATAAAACATCATACATAAGTGATTCACCTCTGTGTAGATTGATCTTTGTGAGAAGCAATTTTTTTTTTCATGATCCTGTTTAGATGGTGATCTTAGGAAACAGATGTCAAGTCTGCATGCTGCCCTACACCAACTGAATGATTAAGATGCTGTGATAATTAAGGAATTTTTTTGTAGTCAATAGCCAGAATAGGTGTTGTCAGGGTATAGGCACTTGAAGTTGATTTTTGCTATTACTTTACAATTTAAATTTTAAAAGTTATGGAAATATTTTGTTCAGCGATAAGAAGCATTTCAGAATTACATATTTCCTTAATGTTTAAAGCTGTAAGAATTTATATTTACTTCTAAGATTTTAAAACGTTTTATTTTGTCTTTGGTGTGTGAGGATGGATATGGACTCCCCGAGTGAAATAGAGTTTATTTCTACATGCTCTTCTTCTGTAGGCTATTTTTTTTCTGTTTCCTCCAGGAAAGAAATTCTCCCTCTAGTGAATCTGGGTCTCTGATTCCACTTGGAATTTTCTTTGATATTTCTTAAATTAGAGAGTAAGTAATTTTGTAGTCAACATTTCCAATGGCATTTTTAAGCTTTTTTTTTTAAACTTTATTTTACTTTAAAGTTTACTTTGTTGAAAAGTATTTTTAATCTTTTCATTTTTACTCATTCAAAATATGACAGGTTTTTCTTGACTTATCCTGGTGAGATTTAGAATTCAAGGAGCTGTCTCTTAGTTTTCTGCTGGAAAGGATACAGTTAGTAAGAACACTTCAGCCAATGCCTTTTCATTATTGCGAACTGTCACACCATATAATATTTTTTATAAGTTTGTGTACTCAGGCTTTAATTGGAAGATTGTTTCAGCACATCTTATTGCAAGATCAGAAACTAACATTTTTGCCAGAGTTTATTGATGATTGGTTGAATATTATACATACATGCATAGAGTGTGTTTATATTTTTAAATTTATTTGTTCTGCTGTTGCTACTGTCTTTCACCTGAAATACTTCTTAATACATTTTAACATGCTGTGAAATCCTTTCTACTTTGATGAGTGAAAAGGTCTTCATTTGATAAGAACCAAAGGTCTTACCATTAACATATAAGACTAACAATGTGATGCAGTGTTGCACTTTTGTTTTTCTAAATACCATAGAAGTCATAGGACAATGAACAGTTGTTAGCAATATAGAAGCATCATTCCAGTTTCTGGGGATTAATGCCAATCTCAAATTTGGCTGAAGTCTGTAAAAATAAAACATGTCTTTATATCCTCACAAAGAAGAAACTGACTTTATGTTCTTTTTAAAAATAATGGGGAGAAAATTAATGGCTCTTTATAATAACAGGAATTTGTTTTTGACTTCTTAAAAGGAAATAGTTGCAAGGAAAAACTTTCTTGAAGAGTTACTTTCCACTTCTTTGAGCTCAGTCATACACAGATTTCTGACTTAGTGGTAAATCTGCATTTTGCCAGCTGCTTTGTCATATGAACTGTGGGGTTTTTCATTTATTGGAAAACTGAAGAAGCCACAGGAAGGTTCTGTGTCAATCTGGTCCCACTGGATTCAATAACTCATTAGGCTTTTTCTGCAATATGGTATTTAGTTTTAGTCTACATTTCCAAAATAATAC
The DNA here is from genome assembly GCF_901933205.1 of Camarhynchus parvulus. Classification (NCBI taxonomy): domain Eukaryota; kingdom Metazoa; phylum Chordata; class Aves; order Passeriformes; family Thraupidae; genus Camarhynchus; species Camarhynchus parvulus. The sequence continues at coordinate 43,928,097 of NC_044586.1, read as the reverse complement.
TAATACAAAATTTAGTACCTGTTACTTTAAGCATATTCATGAAATTATTCAGACTGAAATATCGGAGCTTGTTGTTGTCAAATATTTCAAATTACTTTTTATATGCAGCATGTGTTTTGCAGAGATATTGAAATACAGAAATGGCCATGCTAATCACGTAGATATCAAAGTAAGAAATGCCCTTGTAAGAGGGGAAACACCTTAAGCCTTGGTGGTAGTTTGGATAAGAACGATACAATTTACAGTAACTACTGCCCAAATTCATTGAAGTTGGTAGAAGAAAGCAATACACTATGAAGACACCTCCAGGGTGGTAGGCAGCCTTTTCCTTTGCTCCTTTTTGATATCTGAAATAAAACTTTGTCCTTTCAAGAATGATAATGAGCAGCAAACTGGAATAGCCTCCCTATATTTACATCCCTCATCTCCATGTAGGTAGATAAAAACATGACACTTTATCTTGTTGGTTTCAAAATACCAAAGTTTTTACACAGATTTAACTTCATGCCTTTCTATTAGGTCAGTATTTGAAGATTATTTAAAACTAGGACTAGATGATTCCTTGTTTATTACTTTTATTTTTGCTTTTGTAATTGGTATAGTGGTTTGAAATAGGGAAGCATTTTGAAATGGAAAACTAACCTGTACATTATTCAGATCTTTATTTTTAATCTAAAATACAATTCTATGAAATAGCTGTGATCATTTCGGTGTTCTATAGCCTAATAAGATAAAGGCTGTATTTCTTCTGCAGTTGCTTTTTCTTCATTTTTGAAATGAAGTACTGTCTCTTAAAGTCAGAAACCATTAGGGAATTTTCTAGGATGGCGTGCAGAGGTTCTGGTTTTGAAACTATATGTCTTTTTCTGGGAGAATTGATTGCCATAATACATTTTTTCTTGAGAGACAATAATTTTTGAGCATAATAAAGAATTACACAGCATATTAGACACACAGTCAAGAACTAAGTTCCTTTACTTGTAATTAAAATGGAAAAGTCCACTCATTGGCTCTCTCTCCTTATTCAGTAAATGCTACTTAAGAAATAACTCCTTTTGCTTTTATAATAATTTATTTTTTCTTGCAAAGGATATCTGCAGATATCTACAGCTGATTTAACAGCTGATGCCACCATTTTCTCTCTGCAAAAGTATTTTATAATGGTGAAATTAAATAATGATTTAAAATACTATAAATATAACTATGACAATGGCAATGTACTTTTAAAAGGTAACACTAAATATGTTGTCTTTAGCAAATTACTTTATCAGCTTAATTTCTCTCATGTACAATCTTAAGTGAGGTCTGTGATCTGAATCAACAAGTTATTTTTAGAAATGCCTGATCATCACACGTCCCTCCATTCACTAGTGAATAGATTCTGCTTTTGCTTTGTGAGCTGTTTCCACTGCATATTTGTCTTGCTATGTATATTTTCAATTTGATTTAAAATGTCACACTGTTACATAACAAAGATGTTACTTGCTCTGTGAGTGCTATATTTGCTCTATATTCATAGACAGGGGATGAGAACATTTCCAAGAATTAGGAAAGATTACAAGACAAGTTGCCAAAAGGCATATTTCTTAGTTCTTAGGGATTTTTTAAAATTTTGATTCTGATTTGATTTTGATAAAAAACCAAACAATAAAACAACAACCAGAACAGAAGTCAAAAAACTGTTACCACTTTGCATCTTGTCCTTTTAGAGCACATGAATAAAAGTTTAAATTTATTGATTTATTGCAGTCTTAAATGTAACAGTGAATTTGGTTCACCAGTGCTGCATTTAATCATTCATGAAAACAGGAGGTGAAACAAAAAAGTTAAAAACCACACACATATAACCAAACCAAATATTTAACTACAAAAAGAAGTTACACAAAAAAACCACTTGAGTCAAACACATTATTTTCAAGAATGAGTTTATTTTCAAAATTATTAAAGGGCAGTCATCTAGGATCATTTGATATTTTAAAACAAGTTACAATAATTTTATACTTATGAAGAAGTGATTTTAGCTTTTGACAATAATATGAAAGAAGATATGTCTGCAGTAAGATAGAGACAATAGAGAAGTAGGGATAGTTGGCAAGTAGTAATGTTCTTCTTACTCTTTTACAACAGAAAACCCTGCAGTATCCTGACTTGCTCAGTGTGGGATTAAATTCTCAAAAGTAGGATGCTTTTGGCCATATATGACAGAAGGTCTCAGTTTAAAAAGTGAAATTACTTTTTAATCTTACCATTTTGTTCACTCTTATCCATAAACCTAGATCCTGCTATGTTCTTGGCAAACCTTCTAATTTGTTAATTTAATTATTACACTTCTGCAGTGCTTCTCAGTAGTAAAAGATATGCACATAGTTCGCAAGCTACAACAATTCAATTCATCTCAGAGGAGCTATTGTATTGTATAATTAATACTGGCATAATCAAAGTCAGAGTTTCTTTTGTATGTCACTAGAGCCCATTCCTACTCTACATGCTATAAAGGGACATGACTGCTTACAGAAACCAGGTCTGCAAAATAGTTCTGTTAGATTTTACTCATCTATTTGCTTGGTGCTAGAGCCAGGCACTCATCATGTTTTTTATAATTAAATACACCCTTTCTTATAATAAATGAGAAAACCTGCAGGGATTCAAAATATATGAAATTATTAAATCATTATATCATAAATGAAGCTTTTGGAACAGTAAATTATACTGAGTGATAAAGTGCCATGAGTATAATGTATCTGAAAAACATACTGCCTCAGACAAATTTTAACTGATTTTCTTTTTTTTTCTTCTCTGTCTGCAAAGTACTTCCTACCAGCTTCTTTATTTCAGTTGCATAGTTTACATTTTGTTTCATAACTTCTTTTTAGCAAAACCAAGCAGCCCTCGATGCTTGCTCTCCTGAATACCATAATTTTCTAGGCATTCATTCTCAAGGTTGGCATTTATTTATTAGTCCTAATGTCCCATATCTTACCTCCTATTCAATTGTACATACCTTACTCAGTCTATCTGCAAAACATTTTTGTTCTGTACTTTCAAATCCTTTCTGTAATTTTCTGACGCGTATAAAAATTTTCTAAATTGTCACATGTGGATATAAATTTTAGGTCCATTTGTGTGTCTGAGTTGACATGCCTTTGTATTCTTTCCTTCACTATGAACACTGTCTGTTATTAGGCTGGCAGGTTTTAGGTGTTTTTCAGCCAGTAAAATACCAGGTATACCAATGATATTTAAAGAAATAACTATTTCATAAGTCTTTGTGGTGAAGTGGTGAAAGATTTTCTACACCCACTATGATTTTTAAAAAAGGCAACAAAGGGATCACTTTTTCCTAATCTTCAATGTTTGTTTAACAAATGCTTTTCATTCCTTCCAAGCAGCAGCCAGGAAATACATTCAGATGTGTGCCACTAGTTTGTAAAAATTTCCAAAACTAAGCTCTTCCTCAGAACTATGCTCACTTGTTTTGATCTTTTTTCCATATCGGTAAGGCAAGATTTACAGAGAATGGTAGTGATTTTTATCAGTTCAAAAATAAAAAAACCCCACATATTTTTGGGAACACAGGCCCAATACAAGATCTTAATTGCAGGCAGTCCAGCTGTATTACTTAATTAAATAAAAGATGGTACTACTTCTTCCAAATCTTATCTCCTTAAATCCTCACAGCTATAACAGCACTGTGGCTTTTGACCTTATTGGCATTAATCTGGCCTACAGAGCAACCCCATATAGGCAGAAGCACATGTGAGGATATTTACTAAATCCCGTTTTCAGCTATGAAAAATTAAGATTCTGTGTGAGAGTGCTAATAAAGAATATGTTAGCAATGAATAATACTGCTTATGTAAATCCATGATGAGATTAGTCCTTGTCCTGGGGATGGTTACATTTACATTTCAATAGTTTATAAAGCATTCATAAAAATATTCACTCTCTCCTTAAATTCTGGAACTGTAGGCAGATTTCAAATCTTCAGGTCTTCTCTTGAACTTTTTCCCCCAGTTTTAAACATGCATGCTCTATCTTAGTATTGCAGGAATCAGTCTAAGCAGGAGAATTTTTTGCTGCGTGCAGGTTCAAGTGGTGAGAAAGACTTAACCCCTATTCCAAGAAAAATCAAGCTGCTCTGTAATAATTAAGCTGTCAATAGTATTTCTTGCATTTACTGCTATAGAAGGTGGAAAAATATCAGAAAGAAAAACATTAAATCTGTTCCAAAATGAACTGGAAAGGAGATGAGGAAATTTACCTGAAGGATATGTGTTACTTTCATTTAGTATTTTTCCAGCTTTTCTGTAGAAAAGCCTAGGAAAAACAAAAGATGTTAAAGGAGAATGAAGGTTTCTCAAATGGAGTGTCTGACAGAAGGAAAGTAGTCAGTTTATTCAAGTAGTCAGTATGTTCAAGTCAGTAGTCAGTATGTTCAAGTTTTACATTAATAGTGCAGTGTACTTCAGTTCTTTGCTAGGACTCGTGTTAGCACTTAATGTGCTATTATTAGCCAGAAAATGGAAGATGAACAGAGAAGTAGCAAATTTTGCAGAAGACACAACACTATTTCAGCAACTTAAATGGGGAAGATTGTGAAGTGCTTTAGCAGACTGACTTAGTGAGTTGAGCTGCGTGGCATGATTGCAACAGAATTTCATCCAGATAGCTGCAGGGCAAGACATCAGTGGCAATTATTAGAAATGTCTCTAAGTCCTAAAGTTACGACCACTCAAACAAAATGTTTGAATCAGACCACACTCAGGAATGAGTACTAATACATGAAACTGGCTAGCTATAATTACACAATGTTGTATAACTGAATTCGTGTTGTTGCAGTTTTTTTCCCTTCTGTGACCCAATCTGCAGTTCTAAAAACAAACAAACAAAAAACCTAAAGAAGATGTAAGATATAACACTCACTGATATTGAACAATGAGGAACACTAGAGGAAATCAAAGTTGGAACCACCATACTGACATTAAATTAAAAATTAACTTGTCATAAGAAAGGCAGAGACTTTGGAAAGAGAGTGGCAGGAAATTACAGAAAGCTGAGGAATTACTGGAAATGTTGAGCAAGTTTACTTCATGTGGAGATCATTATCACTGGATGATATAACTTTATTTTGCAAAGATCATTAAATCCGTGATAATATGTAGCTGGAGGATTAGGTAATTTCTACTTCAGCATAGCAGGGTATTAATTTGTATAGTTGGCCTGGAGGCAAACTACTTTTGCCAAAGTGGCTTTGTGTAGTTCACCCCAGTGCTCTAAGCACCATTTTGAATCAAAGAATCCTTTTTCTGAGCAATGAAACTGTCCATTGGGTGCTCAGTGCAAGATAGCTGCCTGCAGAAGGGAGGACAAGCAATCTGCAGCTTTGTGTCCAGTGTGATGAGCAGAGGAATCAAAACTCCTTGTTCACTGTGTGTTTCTGGACTTCTGTTAGTCATACACACCCACACATGCACATTAATGCATGTGTGCTGGATTTTGGCTTCCTGTCTACAGTGATAACCTCTTGCCCACGTGTCCCCAGATATTTCTCCAAGTAAAATTAACACACTGTCAGGATTGATTTAACTTATCCTTAAAAACTTACAGTGATAGAGACTCTGTAGGCTCCCGGAGCAGTGTGTTTTCTTTTTGGTGACTGTAATATGATATGGTATTTGTAAAAGTAGATAGATTTCAATAATTTGTTCTTGTAACAGTGGAAGCACTGGAATGCTCCAGTTTGATCCCACCATCATAGTATTAGCCAACATAAATTAATTTTCATCACAAATTTCTGGAACACCACCAAATGAACTGCCTCTGATATAAGCAGTGTTTTTTCCTGCTCTGAGATCTGATTACTGTTTTCCTTGTATCAGGAAACAACTTCCTGTCAATCAAAGCTGCAAGCTAGAAAGTGTGATAGTGTGATCTTTGCAAGATAGTAAAATCCTTTACAGGTGATGTGTGTACTTAGTTTTATGGCCATGGATTAATCTTGACATGCTGTCATCCTATACAGATATATCCTTAGAATCTAGTTCCTAAAATAGCCTAGGAACAAATGTAAAGGGAAATGGTTAGAGATGTGGGAAAACTTACTCAAACAAAATGAAACTTCTGGGGCAATGCTTTTTTCAGTAACCAAGGACTGATGGAGAGATACAAGATATTATGAAAAGACATAAGTTTCAAATTGGTCTGGGGAAGAAAGAATGAAATCCTGATCCAGAGACTGACATTTCAGCAAAATTGGGTGCTAAGATTAAAATGAGCTGAATATGGTTAAGTAAGAGACTCAAAATAACAACACTCATTATTTAAGACACACGTAACAATACATTCTTCTAAAAGAATTATGTTAATATGATAGTTGTCTAAACAAGCAGGCCAATCAAATTGACATTAGTGTTTGAAATAATAGGAAGATACTGTGATATTTTTATTTTGTTTCTTTTCAGACCACAGTTAAATATTAGAGAAGAGCAAAATAACCATTGAAATTAAAGAAATTGACTTTTTTCACCAAAAAAAGTTATTGTTTATGAAAGAAATATGAAAAAAACAAGAGGTACATGCAAATACAAGCCTGTGTTTTAGTTGCTGTCTATTATTGTGTTGAAAGAATATTGAGCTACTATTTAGTAGTTGCAAGCTAGTGTTGGGCTATATAAGCAACAGTATGGAAAGATGAGGTATTAACTTTGGTAGTGGCTTTTGCTAGTAATTGCTGCTATAGGACTAGTTTTCATACTTGACAAACCCAAGTTGTGTCCTGAAAAGGAGTATGTGGACTTGTGAAGACAATGTTCTGTGTCTTTCCATCCTGTTTTTCTGTTGTGTCCCCACCTTTGCCTCAGGTTATTATCTGGTTTAGTTCTGTTTCCGGCTCCCAGCAAGACTAGCTACTGTTACTCTGACATTCCTAGGTGCCTTTGGTAGAGCAAGGGTAGGAAACACATTCCCCTTGATTTTGGTTTTCATGGTGAACCTCTGCATCATCAAATGCCAGGCATGGGAAGCAATTACACAAACAAGATTGAATGTTTCATAGCCCTGAAGTGGATCATGATGATACTAATAACCTAGCACGATGCACATAGTCTTCAGTGTATTATTTACAGAAAATATTGAATCAAGGACTGGTTTCTGGCATGATTACTTTAATTAGGAGAGCCAATAAAGCTGGTAAATATGCCCAGTTTTCTTTTGGGAGTAGATGAACCATGCTGGCTTTACATGGGGATTGAATGTGTTCAATATAAACAAGGTTGTCTTAGGCTAAAATAGGTGACCTCAACAGAGTATAACCAAAAAGCAGTCTGTAAAGGTTTTTTGCTACTTTGCAGGATATAAATAGGGTCTTGTGATCTCAGAAGACATTATAAATTTATAGGAATTTAATCTCTGGACAGATTTGAAGATCTGATTCAAAGGAAAAGGTCATTTAAATTTCTCAGTGAAATCATTGTAAGAACATTGTAATATTGGCAGAATAATATATTCTACCTCTACCTGGTTTCCAATAATAGTTGAGCAATTTTAATTGGAAAGTTAAGGAAAAAAAATCAGCTTTTAATAGATGCTCAGCAGGGAAAATTCTAGTCTGAATAGCAAGCACTGTAAAAGCTGACTTACAACTAAGGTGTCACTGTACATGCTGTCTGTAATGATCCCAAGGAAAAAATAATTTAGGTATCAAAATGGAAGAAATATCTTCAAATGACCTGTTTTTTGTAAAGGCTAATCAAACAAATTAAAACAATTTACAAGCTAATTATAGTCCTTTCACAGCAGCAAATTTTATTGTGGTAGTGCTTCAGATAACTCCTCTCATTAGTTTGGAGCAGGATATTTAAAAGAGACAGTGACAATTCTAAGTTGAATTAAACATGGTTAATCACATGCCTGCTGCCTGATGGGCTTGAAGAGTATCAACCACACATACATTTGGACAGAGTTTGGGACACAGTTCAAACAAATATTTGATTCACGTTAGTCTGCTTTATAGAATCACGTGTGAAATACTTTCACTGGCAAGTGCTACATTGCATCAATTTAAGTTCAGCATTTCAGGAAACTAGCACAGGACATTTAAAGCTCCTTTAACTGAGAGTGCTTCTTATCAATCTAAATACTTCCTTTGTTTCTATTATTTTCTATATTTCATTTGCAAAGAATAATATAATTTGCATTGTAAGCTCTCTGGGCAGAGACAGATTTGCCATTGTTTAGAGTTTTGCACAATAACCATTTGGAGCCTGGCCCTACTCATTATCATTAAACGTCTATTCATGCAATTTGATATATTGAGAAAAGCTATCACAAATACTTCAGATCTACTTTACTCCCTTCTCTGGAAATGTAGCATTATAAATCCTATGAAATACTAATTGGTACCTGATGTTTATTTTATTAAATAGATTATTTTCTAAAATGATTTGGAGTGAGTACTATTTCTAAATGAAATATTTTAAGTCATCATCCTTCGGAATTGCACTTGAATTTGCTGGCCAATTGGATAAAGATAGATGATATGGAAGATGATGTTTTACTGTAGCCTTGCTTTTTGACCTATTTGATGTCTCTGAAATAGGTATAGGCCCGGTTTAGAAATATGTTATGCAACATTCATCTCATGAGCGTGGGTTAGAGAGTTTTGTTCAGTACAGTATGGTGCATTTAAAACAGTATGGTGCTTCAAATATGTCGGGAGTGAGATCGTAATTTTTGATATGGCTGTATGGCTATGCAATGAAATATAAGACTTTCTTTTATAAAAAATAAAAATTTTAAACCTATTGATTGTAGTACGAACTAGTATTGCTATTTGAGAAAGAGAAATAGATGAAAGTAAATGTGGTGTTTGTGATTCCCTTACTTTCTATTGTGACTCATATTGTCTTGTAATTAGAATATTAAAGTGATACAAAGTTTTAGAATTCATCAGAACCAAATAAATATCACGATAAATTTTAGTAAACACAGAAACTTGTTTTTTGAACTAAAGTCAGAGATACTGATATGTACTTGTGTTTGTGTGATCTCTAAACGTGTCTTTGGTATTACATTGTCCTGCTTTCTAATCTGCACCTGCTTGTGTTCACCCACCTGGCTAGGTGCAAGGTGCTGAAATTTATGGCTCTACCAAATACAGCTGATGTTCAACACATGTTTGTGCCCTTCTGTGGGTCTCTGCTTAGTCATATTTTTCTACCATATGTCTTAGTGTTCAATGAAAAAGCACTTTACCAGTTTGGTTTTTTTTATTTTTTAACAGCTAATAGATTAAAACTTTGATAACAGTTACATGAAAAATGAACCTACTTTCCCTGAGCTTTTCAGTTCCTGCTTATCTTCCAACTTCTCTATATTAAATTTTCTGTTTCTTCTAATTTTAGCATCTGTAACCACAATTTTTATAACCTTTGCATTTGTATAATTAGAAGTGAGTCAAGACTTTTGAGAGAAAGAAATTTCAGTTTCGTAATCATTACCAAGTGCATTTTGGACAGGAGAGAGAGAGCTAGGAAGGTTACTTTAAGGGGGTTCAGGGTACAGGAGAGGCTGTAGATTCTAAAGGACTGGGAGTAGCCCTATTTTTTTCTGGCTTCCTGTCTTTCCTGCTGCTGAAATTAATTTATCTTGCTCAGTCTCCATTCCTGGTCTGCATCAGAAGAAGCATGACCAGCAGGTTGAGGGAGGTGATTTTGTCCCTCTATTCTGCTCTTGTGAGACCTCACCTGAAGTGCCACATCCATCTCTGGTGCACCCAGTGTAAGATGAACATGTAATTGTTGGAGTGAGTTCTGAGGAGGGCCACATCAGATGGCTGGAGCACCTCTCCTATGAAGACAGTCTGAAAGAGTTGGAGTCAGAGCTTGGAGAAAGCTCCAGGGAGACCTTGTTGCAGCCTTTCAGTGCCTAAAGGGGATCTTTTAAGATGAGAAAAAACTATTTAGCAGGGTATGTTACAATAGGGTAAGATGTAAGTTTTTAACTCAAGGAGGGTTGATTTAGATTACATATAAGAAGGAAGTTTTTTACAATGAGGCTGATGAAACTCTTGCCCAGTTTGTCCAGAGAGGTGATAAAAGCTTAATCCCTGGAAACATTCAAGGTCAGTTTGAGTGGGCCTCTGAGCAACCCGATCTGGCTGAAGATGTCCCTACTCATTGCAGGGCAGTAGGACTAGAAGAGCTTTTGGTCCCTTCCAACTCAAACAACTGTATGATTCTATGATCGTTTTGCTGTTGAGAATCTATGACACTCCCTGTGTTGTTTTCAGCAGTATTCATTAAGTAATAACATTTTATTGCTCTTTCCAAAGACATAGGTTGTTTTGCTAGTCTTCTGTAGTGGGTGACAAGGAGAAAGAAATGGAGTGGCCAACTCATGCTCTTTCCCTGTAGAGTCACTTGGTCATAAAAGCTACAGAGCTAATATAGTAGCCTGATTATCTTGTCCACTTTGTCAAGTGGGTGTTTTCAAAAGAAGAAAACCTGTCAGTTATGGTAGTGCAAGCTTAAAGGTGAACAACTAAAGATGTACACAGAACTTCACTACTTCTACTGACCAAGTGCTCCTTTCTGCCTTTAATTACAAATATTTTTTACCATAAATCTGATTATATTTGGCATGCTTTTGAGTGGATTCATTTGAGAGATTAATGTGAACAGATGGTAAGGTGAGCATCACAGAAAGCACCTAAAATATGGACCATGGCTTCAAGGTCTCTTTTGTGCCAGTAAAGGACAATACTGGAGCTGTATAACTGTGATGCAAAACACAATAGTATGCAGATTTCTTTAGAAAAGGAAAAATCCTCGTTTGTGCAGCTGTTTGAAGTTGAATGGCTGTGGTGGAAATTAGTTTAATTTACGTTATTATTTCATAGGCTAAAATATTAGCAGTCTTATAAATGACTGAAGTGTCTGTTAATTATTGCAGACCATTTATGCAGTTGTTACAAATGTCTAACATAATCTTTAGAAGAAATTGTGTGCAAAAATTAAGCACTTTTTGATATAACTGTGGTGTTTCTGTTATTCAAAGGAAAACATTCAATTGCCTCCATGATTTTGTGTAGTTGATCATTGCAAAACAAAACCTCTTCCTACTACCATCTGAATGCATGTGAAGTCATGATTTTTCCTTTTTATTATTGATTATTGAGTGGATAATAGAATTAATGAATGGATGGGTAAATATCATATGCTTTTGGACAAGCAAATGTGGCTGTTGTAAAAGGAAATTTTTCATTTTGAATATATGGTGCTGCTTAGAGACAACTGGTTGTTATATGCATCCTGTTAACTAATACATTTGGCCAGAATTTATAAAATATAGTAACTCTAGTACTTTACCAGACATTATAAAAGAAAATAAATAGTTATTGTATTTAAGTTTGCAAGGATAAATACTTGATCAAAATGTATGCTGCTTTGATCAGTGGAGAATGGTTTCCCGTGAAGTTTGCAGTATCTTTATTGAATATAGGCTTTTCAATATATTAATAAATAATATGGAAAAAACCCAGTAAGCAGTGATATGTTTCAATTTGGTGTTGACTTACTAACTTACTGTGGGTAGGTAAGGTAGCACCAACAGTGAAAATTTGCCAGGAGACTTTATTCAATTGAGTGTTTGGCAAATAGAATGAAAATCAGTATAGTTAAATTTAAGGTGGTGCACATGGAAGAAAAAAGGAATCCTGGCTCTGTATCTAAAATGATGGCTTTCAGTTGACAATTATCATATGGTAATGAAAACATGACATTATGACGTGCAGTTCTTTGAAAACTAGATTTTAACTAGCAAACAAAAAGAGCAGCTGGTATGAATTCACAAGAAAATAAAAAAGTATAAATCAGAGTATGTGATATTGTATATATCCATATATATATGTCCATATATATATATATCCATATTCCTACAGTTTGATAAATGCCTGTGGCTTTAGGTCCTGTATTCAAAAGGATGTGGTAGAATATCTAAAATGCTCACATTGGGTTAGACTAGTGGCCAAAAGCATATTGGCATGAATTATGTTTCCCTTTTTCTTACAGTTTTGTGTAAGCACCTAGGGAAACTAGATGTATACTTTTTGGTGCTAGTCAAGCAATGTGAAGTGAGTGAGATCTGCCAAGAATACTTCAGGCTTAGGCTGTTAGCAAATTGTACCAATCAGGCAGTCTAAAGGGAGTGAAAGTTTATTGCAAATGCCTGTCACAGGATTTTAGTAGAAATCTGTTAAAAATTAAGGGAAAATTTTGGGAGTTAGACAGTCTTTTTTGACCACAAAAACTACAGGGACTGCATGTTTTATAAAGATTTTTACCTCTCTTGTGCCTAATACAGTTGTATGAAAGATCCAAATGTACATAGACTCATATAATAGTTTGGATTTTAAGGGACCTTAAGGAAACTCTAGTTCCAATCCCCCTGCAATGAGCAGGGACACCATGCTGCTCAAAACTCCATCCAGCCTGGCCTTGAAACTTCCAGGCATTCACAATTTCCCTGGGCAACTTGTTCCAGTGTCTCACCATCCTCACAGTCAAAGACTTCCTCCTCATATCTGCTTTGATCTTTCAGTTTAAAGCCATTAAGCCTTGTCCTCTCTCTACGTGCTGCCAAAAAAAAGTTTCTCTCCGGCTTTCTATAGGCCCCCCTCCAGGTACTGGAAAGCACAAGATCTCCCCCAGGTCTTCTCTTCTCCAAGCTGAACAACCTCTCAGCCTGCCTTCATAGGAGAGCTGCTCCAGACCTCTGGCCATACTTGTAGCCCTGCTCTGGAATTGCTCCAACAGTGACAATGGTACTTTGTGAGACTTGACAGTACTGGCAACACTATTGTAAGTGCAGTAGTATGATTTAGATAACACAGCAGAGAATTTCTTGGCCGCTTTTTATTGTAAACTTAGTTTCTGTCACATGTAAAAGTTTTTCCAAACTTCACAGTCTTGGGCTGTAAATCGTACTGCTTCAAAACAAAGTTTACTAACAGACAAATAGTTTATTCATTAGAATTGCATCTTTTAAGGAAATGACACTATGTGTGAATGCTTCTGTAAGAGGTTCTGAAAAAATGAAACACTTGGAAAATGAAACATTTAGATTTTTGTATCCAAACAATTTAGCTAAAATTACTCTAAGTGTAAAAACAAGTCCAAATTAAACCCATCAGCCAATCTTCACTTTCCTGCACTCTACAAATTACTCAGCTCTGCTAGACGCCAGACATAAACATTCATGCTAATTCCTTCATTACTCTATTTGCTTTCCAAAGAAAAGAAATAATGGGTAGAAATCCTATTTCTAATTGTGAATAGTCTGAGCTCAACATTGCTGCAGATTTTTATCTGTTGATCTTGCTGGGAGGCAATAAAAAGATTCATTCTAACCTTTTCCATCTTGCCAAACAACTTCAAATGAGACCAGAATTTCTTGGTCTCTGATGGCTGTATTCCTGGAATATGCAGTTTGTCAAAAATACATAGTTAACAACACATGCCTAAAATATTTTGCTGTGTCATATCTGATTCTGAAGGATAGGGGATGTGTTCTGTCAGTGTGAGTAATGACTAATTAGGCACACTTATAAGTTAGCGGAGTACAATTATATTTAAAGACTGACAAGGACTTTTAGTACCACATATGTTGGGTTTTAAGAAAATTAAGTTTACACTTCTCATTAGGCACATTGCACTGTAGCCTGGAAATATTCATAATGGTTTTTCCATCTTTTTGAATTTTCCATGGGATAAGAAGCAACTAAATTATGAAGAAATGTAAAGAAATTCTCTAGAAAACTAGAGAGTAGAACATCATATTTTAACTCATGAAGTCTAAATTAAGTATTGAAGATGAACTTAAAATGCATGTCCAAATCATAACCAGCCATCATAACAAGTTATGAGCTATTTTTGAGATCAAGTGGCATCAGTTCATGTAGCACTGCTGGTTCTTCAGATCTTTCAGTGTTAAATTAGAAGAGAGATTGTTCTCCAGCAAAAGTCTTTTACATTTTTTGCTCACAGGACAGTTGCATTATGTAGATAAATGTGAGCTTTACTGCTTTTTGAATGTACTGCCTTCTCAGTGCTGGGACCATAAGTTTACTTTTTCAAAGATACTTAGCAGGACTGTATAGCAACATGCAAGTGTCTGTTCCTTAGAAAATAAAGGATACTTGATACTTTTGTATATATTGTGAGTTTTTGAAAGACTTGTCAGTCTTGGAAGCCAAATCACCTTCATTAGTTTCTCAAGAAGGAATTGCAGAATGGGAAGTGCTGCATACATGCTTTCTCATGACTGCCAGTGGGTAAGTGAGCAGTTACAGCTTCCAACGCCTACTTTATTTTCATGCCTGTAATTTACCAAGGGTTTGGCTAATGGATGCAGTAGGGCTCACATCCTCTTTTTCTGTCTCATCATTTCCATAGTCATCTGCCTGCAAACATGGTTGATTTTGGATGTGCCTCTTTCACCTTGCTTGCCATCTTAATGCACATATAGCCATCTTAAAGCCGATGTCATTAAAGTAAAATGTGTTTAAGTTCACTAAAATTTGTGAATGTTTTCCAAACAACTTTTTCAGGCAGGGAAGCACTGTGATATTGCACAAGCGTTACTGAGATATGGGATTGGAAAAAAATTCCTAGGTTACAAAAGAGACAAGTTTGAGACAGCCCTCAAAGTCCACCTGCAATCCCAGCATACCTAGCACCCTTATTTATGGGCTTTAATTACCTTGTTTCAAAATTATGTATGACAGATGAACTATCATTGTATAAATAATCAAATTCTTTCTAACCTCACGTTGGAATATGCCTGAAAATTTATATATGTAAGTCAATATTATTGATTGAATATCAATTAGAGATTGGTAATGATGGTAGGTAAAGCTGCTGACGTTATACTGGTGTAAATAGGTTATCACAGTCATTCTGTCAGGCTTTTTTCTGCATGCAAGGCTTATGTACCTTCTGGACCTGTACTGTTGAGTGTCTCTACAGGGAAACTGAGCTTTCTTTCCAGAAAATCTGAGTGTTGTCTCTAATAAACTTCATTATAGGAACTTACCCAGGAAGAAAGTAATATAGTCCCTTCATTCCACTTGTTGTCACTTTGTAGTCAAGAAAGGTAGCGGCAGAATTGATGTGGATAAATTGGGCTTGAAATACAAGGCTCTAAGTATGGAAAAAACTATCAGATGATTTGCTCCGTACAACATGACTGAAATCAATGCAGTTTGCTTATTATATCTGTGCAGGTAATGTAATTGTAAATACTAAGTGTCTGATCTTCCAAAGGGGATTTATCAAAGCAGGTAAATGAAAAATATCAATGTCTTTGTTCATGAGCTTTCTTAAAAACTTTTCTTATGCAGCTGGCAATATTTTGTGACCTTGGATAGTGAATTTTGTTGCTAACAGATCATTTGGAGAGATAGCTTTGATTCTTGTGAGAGTTATTGGGAGGCTAAAACCGGAGCGTATTTTCCCTAGTGTGACCCGATTCAAATAAACTGGAAGAATGCCAGTAAATCTGAGGTACATCTGATGTACCTCAAATTTAGAATATCAACGCACAAGAAGAACAATTTTGTCCCTTGGTTTTGGTTTTTGTGTATGAAACTAAATGTCAAGTAAAACTACAAATGATACAGTGCAAGTTGTTTATATATTGATGTAGTCTTTAATGTGTCTCTGAAGAGCTAATACTTTAAACAATAAGTGGCTGTAGTGCTTCTCTTGGGAATCAAGAAAGAAAAACCTTTCTGTTTTGTTCCTAGGCCTTGAATAAAATATTTATTTATTTTAAAACTGTTTTTTGATTCCAGCATTTTTGAAGAGCTATTAAGAAAATGAGAGCTGTGGTGTACTTGAACAACCTCATCTTGGTTTACTGAGATTTAGCTGTATCAGTGACTTATTTCTGTTTGTTAATTGCGACATAACAGCAATTTTAATTAAAAATGCTTGTTAGTAACAGTCTGTCAGTCCTTTGAGGGACAGTAGATAATCTGTGTCCTCCAAAGGGATTAGCAAATGCCATTATGGGAACTAAATAATAGTTTTAGTGTAAATGAGTCCAAAAGAAACCTGTCCAAAATCCAAAATAGGTTAGAAATATGGAAACAAATCCAAAGCTTTTGCTTTTGGCTATTAGCTCTGCTCATCAACTCAATGTTTAAAACTCAGAAGTTCATACATAAAGATTTTTAGCATTTTGTGGAAGAAGCATCATGTGAAGGACTTTTCCAAATAAAGAGCACCTGTGTAAGAGAGAGTAATCTCATCTAGAACCAAACTGTTGACACTTAACATCAAGAAGATTGCAAGAAAATTTTTAAATTGAGAAGCTGTAAGAAAGCTATGAAGTATAGAAGACAATGTGGTTTAGGATGACATCCTTACAGCTGAACGCTAAAATTATCCTAAGCACAGTATAGCTCAGAGAATGAAAGTAATTAAATCGAAATAGAACCTAATGGGTTGCCCTTTAAAAAGGGCGTCAAAAAAACCCCAGACCAAGGCACGGAATCAATGGAACACCAACTTCCATACAAATTTAGGAAACGGAAAAAATGAGGGAAAATAGCTAGCTCTAGATCTGCCCAAATTTTAATGGAACTTAAGCAGCATGATGCTGTAATAGCAGAATCAAAAACATACAGACAAGAGAAAGCATTATTCCAACAGTGCCATGGTTTGCTATCTTTTACAGAGTTTACAAGCAAATTACTAGTGACTGGCTCAGGGAGTAGCACAGTGGAACTTTATCAGGGAACAAGGTTTTATTATACAGGATTTAAAAGCAAAAGGCCCATTGGGCATGTGAAATAGAGATTGTATCTGGAAGGACTATAAGCCTGAGTTTCATCTGGCCAAATTAAGGTGTCTAAATTTAGGTTCATTGTTTAGACTTCTCTTCCTTTCAGTCAGTGGAGATAAATGAGCATTCCCAGGTGAGTAAACCATCTCATTTTGAAAGAGAGATCTAAAATAAGTTACATAAATTGGATACTAAAAGTGACCAGTTGCTCTCTATTCACTATAATACATAAGGGAACTAGCTGAGGTGCAGACACTTCCAAAATGGATGGCATGAATCCTTCCTGAAATGGCAATGAAAGTAGGCCATGCAGATCTCAAAGTCTTCTTAAGTGCCAGGAGAAAAACTAAGGAAAAAAGTTATGCAAATTGACAGGAAACACAAATGGGTTTATTTTGCTTTTCAGGTCTTATTTTATTTTGTGTTGTTGGTTTTAATTTTTTTTTTGCTTGTTTTTGTTTCTTTGTTAATTTTCTTTTAAGTTTAGAAAAAGCTGTATGAGCAAATTAATAATTTTAAAGAAACTGAAAACTGAGAAGTAGTTTCTGTTCCATGTTTTTAAAGGAATATTCTGTTCAGTCTTTTTTGTATTTGATGCATATTACAGCTGAAGCAGTCCATTTATTCACATTATTTTAAATATTTGAAGTTTTTTAATATGTTAGAAAAATTGAGGGAAAGTGCAGTTTCAATAACAGGCAGATGATCTTAAAAACAAGTATTCGTGCTTTTTCCTTTTTTTTTCTCACTGTATTAATTCAGTGTTTTGTGGAAACATTTAATACAGACTTGCATAAAAAGACACAAAGAGGTTTTAATTTAGAATGAAGTTAATCACTGGGCTGAAAAAGAGATACAAAACTTGAAAGAATTTGCCTTATAGAAAAACTTGAGAATTGCTTCAGTAAAATCCCCAAGTGAACAAGCTTTTGTTGGACAAAAGATTGTGATTATATGAAAATTGAGTATTTCTTCACCCTTTGAAATCCATGCTGCTTGAACTATTGTTCAGTAAGGTACTGGCTTATTTAAATTGGCATTATTGCATGTAGTGAAACACTGTGAAAGAGGAATGTATAATTTACACATAACTTAAATCAAAACCTTCCTGTAGTCTCTGGATACTTTTCTGATTACTGCATAGCAATCGAACTGCTTTACAGTTAACAACAACAGTTGATGTGAGAACACTCACATCAGCTTGAGCTTTCTTCACTCATTGATGCCTTCTTTGTGTGTGGGCTACAGTTTTGGCCATAATGAGGCCATTTTCTTACACGATGACTACTTTTGTCAGTTCTTATGAATAAGATGAGCTGTCTAGAGAAGAACTCTTTAAGTAACTGGTAGTAGGAAAGACAGACATAAGGACTAATTTTGAACTCTCATATAAAATTGAAGCATATTTCTTTTACAAAACTGTTGAAAAAATCACATATTATTTTTGCTTTTCATTGAATGGAAGATGTATCTTCTTATTTGAAGAATCCATAACAAATTTAGAAAACACCAGATGAGATGAGAACTCCTCATTGATATAGAACTAGCCAATTTCTAGAGAAGCATAGTGAGTGATTTGCGTGGTTGCAACAAAGTGTCAATATGTGAGACTCATCCCTTATTTAGCCAGTAAGTTACTGTGTATTCTGACAGTCCTCCATAAAGACATAAAGACAGATTTGTTTTACTTTGATACAATAAGTTGTTTCCATAACTGTTACTTCTGAGAAATTTGTCGTGTAGTCATTTTTTCATGTAGTTTTTGCTGTATATTTCCTGATTCAAACTACATAGAAGATACAATTAATAAGACTATTAAAAACAGAATATATACATGAAGCAGAAAATTGAAGTATTTTAAGTTGTGGTTTCCAAAAAGAATATTTTCTATACTGTAGTTAAATGTTCTGAGCCCTTTAACTGTTTTAACCTGAAAAGATGCTAAAAGCAGTCTGTCAGAAAGTTCAGTGAAACACTAATTCTACAATATCCTATTCAATCTGTCCTGCAGTACATTTCATCTGTACGTGCATTTGGTCTGCAGTAATGAATGCAAATATGAACTAAAGAGAAAATATTTAGACTAACCTTTAAATCCCCCCTTCTCCCTGCTTTGTTAAATATTATTTCAGGTTAAAATATTTGTTGTTGATCTGAAATAGCAGTTCTACAAGAAAATATAACCTTATATAACCTCTACCTTAAAGGTAAAGGCAGGACATAAAAACCTGAGAGCCAATATATTTAGTCATATATATGTAAATTACTCCAGATCTGTTAATTACTGCTAATTGTGGGATTTTTGTTAAAGCTATGGGTTTTTATGTGCATTATTTTTTAAGTTAGGGTTGCTGAAAGATGTTACATAGTACAAATTTTTATTTGTGATATAATTTATATTCTTCTGTTGTATTATGTCAGCTGTATGAGTGCTACCAAAGCTAAAATAAATCCTGAGATTAGCAGTCCAGAGACTGGCTCAAATCTGCACAGATTATGGCTAGAAATGAACTTTCTTGGCAAATAGCTCAGAACCAACACATTTCATGCACCAAGAAAAAAAACAACAGTTAATTGGGTGTGTCAAAAATGCTGCTGAAGAGCAAAGAATCCTGGTGAACAGTAAATGAAAAGTGAAGTAAAAATCTTTTCTGTTAGATGAGCATGGATCAAAACCAGAATTGTTTGATTGTAGCTTCTCGCTATTTCCTTGGGTCCTGTCAGTGATCAGGAAAAGTGACCAGTGAAAGGAAAAGAGAGTAAAAAGATTGGTACCTCCCTCCCTCCCACTTACCTTTGAGGAAGATGTAGCCTGCAATGAGTTTCCTCCTCAGTCTCCTCCAGGCTGAACAGACCAAGTGACCTCAGCCACTCCTTAAAAGGCTTCCCCTAAGGCCCTTCACCATCTTCATTACCCTCCTGTGGACACTCTCTCATAGTTTTATATCTTGTATTGTGGCACCCAAACCAGCCCCCAGCATTCGAGGTGAGGCTGCCCCAGCTCAGAGCAGAGCAGGACAATCCCCTCCTTTGACTGGCTGGTGATGCTGTGCCTGATGCACCCCAGGACATGGGTGATCCTCTTGGCTGCCAGGACACTGCTGACTCAAATTAAACTGGCCATCAGCCAGGACCCCAGGTCCCTTTACACAGTGCTGCTCTCCAGCTTCTTGTTCCCCTATCTGTCCAAACATCCAGGGTTGCCCCATCCTAGGAGAAGATTGTGGCACTTCCCCCCGTTGAATTTCATGTGGTTGGTGATTGCCCTGTTCTCTCTTTTCTTGGGGTCTCTGCAGGGCCTCCTTGACTTTCAGAGAGTCAACAGCTCCTTCCAGTTTTGTGTCATCTGCAAACTTGCTCAGTATCCCTTCCTTTCCTGTGTACAAATCTTTCATGAAGATTTGGAAAGAGCACAGGGCCAAGGATGGAGCCCTGTGGAACCCCACTAGTGACAGGTCACCAGCCTTATGTCACCCCATTCACTGTAACCCTTTGTGCCTGACCCACAAGCCAGTTGCTCACCCATCATGTAACACAGTTATTCAGAGGAGTACTGGGCAATTTCTTCAGAAGGAAGCAAGTTCTTCCAAATATTAATCAATTAATCAATATGTATAGTAGGAAGATTCAAAGCAATGTACATTAAGTTTCTACACATTTTAAAACAGAGCTTTTTTGAAAAAGTGTTCTATTATAGCTAAATTTAAACCCTAAACAGGGTTTCATTTCTTCAGTATTCATGTAAATGATATACTGTAGTGTAGTGTATGACAACTTTAAGTTTTATTCTTCTACTGAAATACTCCAGTGAGGCTCACATTACTAATTAGACATGTGTACATAAGCCAAAGGCAAATGTACATTGTTTTGGCAAATATATTCCTCCATTTAAACTGTCCTGACACATCTATTGACATTTTCATTACAGCTAATATATTGCTTATCAGTCTATAGTGTGTCTAGGAAATCCCATTTAATACATAATTTCTTACAATAATCACAGAGTCAAAAAATTTTGCATAATCGGTGAAATAAGAAATTCTTAATTTAAACCATTTTCTGTAGCGTTGCTAAAATTTGTTGTCAAGTTCTTCTTCTTTACCTTTCCTGACATTAGCTGCTCCATTTTACATGCTTTTGTCCTAAGTTAAATTTAGTGGTGTTAGTACTACTGATTTTATTTGCATAGTATATAAAGTAGATATTTTTCAAAGTATCAAAAAAAGATATTAGGTAGCTACTTGCAAACATAGATATATCTTTCTCATATGCAACTTATGCCAGTTAGAGTTAGATGGAACTTAGAGTTCCATCTCTCTACTTTGGCTTCATTTAACTGCGTTCTTTCCACACAATTTTCCGCTTTCATTGTTGTTTCATTAGCATGGAAAATTCCTTCCCTTTTGCAAAGTTTGGTTATCTTTTTATGTCTTTTAAAGTTTTGAAGCTCTCAATTAAAAATACAATGCACCTCTTGTAATTTGCTTATAGAATTTTTTTTAATGCTTGATGGAGGCTCTTCTTTTTATCTTCAGCTTTTGGACAAGCAGTTTGGTTACTCCCTTTTTATGTTTTGTTTATGGTGAGTTTGTTTTGTGAATAATTCTGCACTTCAGGTGCTCATTTATCCTATTTCAAATACACATTCTTTAAATTGTTTTGTTCTCTAGTCTTGGCCTTTTGCCTTCCTTCTCTTTGAAAGTTTGCAATAGCTGTTTTCTCTTCTGCTTGGAAATATTTATTGAATTATATTCTCAGTAGTTTGTTGGTTTTTTTTTTAATTTAAGAATTAATTTTTCAGTACCTGAAAAGCAAATGTCACTTTTCAGAAGCATTGTTACTTTGCCATTTTTGTTAGTATTTAAGAATTGGAATTTCCACCTTTGCTTTTAATTAGTGGACAATAGCTATTTTCTCTCCTCATTTTCTTTGGACCTGTGGAGTTTTTCTGGAACCACTGGCTACTATGCTTGAACAATTTCATATTTTTCCTACTCTAATTCCAAGTCTGAAGCAATGCCTGTCTTGTAATCTTGTCCAGTCTGCCCCTGAATATTTTTGTTCACTATTTGATATGCACTCATTTTTGTTGACTGGGTTCATGCTTGTATGATCTTTGCATAGAGAAATGAAAAGTCCTGCCCTATATACAGACAAGGCAAGGAGCAGAAATTGACCCAAAATTGTAATTAGTGACCAAAATTCCTTTCCAGTTTTTTTTTTTCAGTAAATGTACTTAATGTTAATTTTGAGTAAAATCAAGCCAAGTGAAAAAATATTGATTGATATGTTAGCCAATGTTACATGATTTTAATGTTTTCACAGTAAATCCAATTTAAAATGTAAGCACTTTCAAATAGACTTCTTTAATATAACACACATAATAAAAGTTACATATGAATAATTAGAAAAGGACCTTTCCAGGGAGGTGCCTTGATACAAGGTCTGCCTCAGCTGCCCCCTGGATGCTCCCTGGCCAGAGATAGTGGGAAAAAGCCTGGCTACCACGATGGATACCTGGCTGCCCTGTATAAGCCCCCACTGCTTCTGGTATCCTTGCCCACAGGAAGCTGCTAGGACACACTGTGCTCTGGTACTTTAAAAAATTTAATCTTAGAGTGTGATTTACTTTTATATAAAACAAGAATCATGCTAGTTCTCTGAGTTCAACAAAATTTGCAATTTAAGCATCTGAAGTAAATTGGGAAACAGTAATATAATGAGAGAAAGTATGGATTCTAAGCCAACAAGTATACATTTATAAATCTGAAATAAAAAGTGCTCACTTTACAGATGTGATTCAAAGGCCTTCTCTCTCAGAGAGTTCTCTGCTTTCAAAAATTGCTTTATCAATCATTTCTGTAAGTTAGCCTGTAAATCGGTGTGTAAATGAAGTGTAGTATCTGTTTCTCTCTTTTGTTTTCTTTTATACCCTGAATGAATCCCCTACAAGGCAGATTCATTTGTTGTTTAGTTGCAATGGAATGACTACAATTCCACAAACAAATTGGGCCTTAGTTAGCTGCACTTTGTCATAAATAATCTCTGAGGAGATTGGATTCCTCTCCTTGCCAAGGTACTTCAGCTCTACTTTAAGCTCATAGCTTCTTAAAGGGACTGAGTTATTGCTCTGTTGAACACCCACTGAGGAGCCCACACTTGTCCTTATTCTCCTGTGTTGTAGCTGTCTCTATTTCCCTAAAGCATATTCAGGAAGGTTTATGGTAAAACAAACTACTAGTCCATTTTTTTCTTCTTTGTCCCGTATTTTACTTATTCTACTCCATGATACACAGCTCTTTCAGTGTATATTTCTTCATGATCTGGAGAGAAAAGCCATTTCCTAGATTGGTTGAGGGCATTTTCCATGCTCCGGTCACCTAATACTCATATTTCACATTCAGCACTAGGCCTATTAAAATTTAACATGGTGTCTGTACCAGCTGCAGGAAATGTCCTTTACATTTTCATTTATAAATTTTACAGTTATTTCTTTTGCTTTGTTATAGTAATTCCCTCTTCACTTAAGTATAGGCTTTTCACTGTTTTTTGAAAAACAAATTGAAACTCAGTGGTTCTGTGGTGGAGATTGCTGAGGTGCTGACAGCATGATAATGTAATTTCTGCCTTTTCCCAAGCTACTTCTGCCGGTTGTGTAACGGGTTGAGAAACATCTGCAAAAGTATGGTAGCTCTGTTCTAGAACTACCTACTTCCAGTCTGTGTCATTTCTGTACACAGCAAATTCTACTGAGCAGTCAGAATAAGACTTTGTTTAGATGGGATTATATAACTATCCCAATGATAAACATTGAACTGAATTATTCCCACAGTGTAGCAAACCCTAAATATTTTCATATAAGTAGGAAATGTGCATGTTTGATAGATGGCATGTTTATATTTTGAGTTGCTTTGTATTTGATCTATTTTTCATTGGGAAAAATTCCAAACAATATATAGAAGGATAGCAAACAATAGTATGCAGTCTAATTCTTATATAAAATCCTAGAGTAATGGAATAGCAGAACCCTCTGTTGATGAATGAGCTAATGTTTGATGCATATAATGAGTATAGGGCTCATTTAGAAAACAAATGAGACCCAGTTCTTGTCTCAAATCTGATCAGGTGGACAGATGTAAGTGTGGGGACAATATCGAATCCACTGCAGACAGTATCAATATCAAATTCATTGCAGAACAGCATTTAGGAAAAAATAATCGAGAAAGTCATTAATTTTGTTAAGCTGAGGATGAGTATCAGGTGTGGCAGACAGAGTAGTATGTACTCAGACTATACAGTCCTTTAACCATGTTATCCAGTGATCATAGACATTACTTGTTAGATGTACCTAGTTTATAATACAGTATTTCAGTAGTTCAGAAGCAATGAAATTCTGTCATGCATCATATATGAACATGTTGAACACAGGTACAAGAGTGGACAAGTACTATAATCACTACAAACAGTTATAAATAGACCATAAATGAGCTAAAAAGAGCAGTATCTATATGTTTCTTTTTCTTTCTTCTGCCGTATTGCACTTTGTGTAGCTCAGGTTGCATTCCTGCTATAAAGCACCTCAGTAGCCATGTCAGATTGCTCATGGGTGTGAGTAAGTAGAGCTGGATGTAAATGCATATAATTGTCAGAATGAATCACCTGGCTGGTTTTATGTAGGATGAAGGTAGGTGTTAACAAAAGAGGCCTTTGATGGAGGACCTTAACAAAAGGGATTTGAAGAATATGTGGACAACCTATGGTGGATTGGATGGTGAGAAATTTGGCTCAGGAAAGCAGACTAAACACAGTGTTTTCAAAAATTTTATGACAGTGTTCTTAATCTAAATTTTGGAATGGCAGCAGAGAAAGTCTCACCAAAAAGAGTCAAAGCCATGTGGTTTGACAACAACGTCCTTGCATAGAAATTGTCACCAAGACAGAAAGGATTGGTGAGAGAATAGCTCAAGGCCAGAACAAGGCCCTATTAATAGAAGTGATGAGTTAGTGACTGTCAGTGCTAGCTGAAATGTATATGTGAAATAAAATGATAGGTGCTAGATAGATATTTTTGGATAGCTAATGAGGGGACAGAGAGGGAAAAATATAGTCTATAGTCTTGAAAAATTAAGATAATAATAGTTGTAATAGTAATGGAGAAAAGGGCAGAAAATATGAAAGGTAAGATAGGACACTTGTGTTTAAAGTGACAGTGGCATGCCTAAGGAGAGATATTAACCAGGTATGGGAGATCAGTTGGTGCAACAGGTAGGTTTTTGAGTCATCAGTAGATAACTTTATAAGCTCTGTGTGGAGGAAAATGTTTGCAGTCACTGCAAAGTGAGAAGAGCAAGGTTTAGGGACGAGGCTCTAATTTATCATCATTGTATCAGAAGAAAAAATATTTTTTGTAACAGAGTACCAATAGCTTTTCTGTATTTATGGCTCCCTTACTAAAGCTTGTGTCTTCTGGTTTGAAGCATGAGAAGAAACAGATGGGGATTTCTTTTGTCTAAGTCCACATACACTTCTCTTTCTTCAGTGGTAGTATAAGAAATGTTATAAATTAAGTTTCTTTCTTCTTAATTGCTGGAAGAATGCTTTTTAAAGTTGTTGTTATTAGATGTTTGAATTGATCCAGAGTTCTACAAAATACAAGATGATTGAATTATTCCTTCCTGAAAAGTGGACTTAGAGTAATGATGAGATCCAGTCAGGGTGCTTTAGAGAAATTAGCAAGCACCCGCAGCTTGTCTGGCAGTGAGATGTAAAATTTAAATAAAAAATACACAATCCAATGTAGAGGATTTCAGAGGAATTGTGTCATGGATTTTTCATAGACTCACAGCATGCTCCTTTTTATTAATTAAGCAAATATGTTACATAGAGAAAAATCTATTATTGTGAATGAAGAAACAGGATGGTTTTAAAAAACATACTAGGAACTTTTAAAATGAAATTGCTCTGTTATTTATGTGGTAAAAAGGGGTTTTTCCTATTTAAATTACACATTGCAGATATTATTTTAATTTTATTAGTTTTAATACCTTGCAAAATATTTATATGTGGTTAAGAATAATCATTATGTATATTAAAAAACTAGGAATTCATTCTGAATATTATATACCCTATTTTATCCATGCAGTCTGTGATTTGCATGGTGCTCATTGAAGGTAACGATTATTTACTTTCTACTGAATATCATAGATACTAAATATCCATGATATTTAGGTATCAGACTTCTTATGTGCATAATTTTAAAATGTATTTTAATATACAATAAAGGTATTTGTCTCTTATATGATGAGATGGGCAGAATTATCTGGTGGAGCAGTGTTTGAGATGAGCAAGTTCTGAATGTTGGCTTTCCTTTCTTCCTTAATGTCATTATGAAACTCCATGCACAACTCATATTTTTCTTCAGTTTCTTCACTGTGCAATATGGATAGTGACAGCTGAGTAAGAGCAACCTAATTTTAATAGGCCTTTGAATCTGGTGATGTGAAAAGTTTACTACCTTTTCTCAGGTTTATATTATTATACTTTTTTCAAATTTCCTGATGTTAAAAAGACGGACAGGGGCATACTCATTTCTCTTGCTGTGATATCGGACTTTGATGTGATTACCGCTCTCTTTTATCATACATATCTATTTTAGAAAGTACCTGTCAACAGAAAAAAAAACCCAAAAAAACTACCTGGGATCACTTCTGTCAATTTCTTCAATTTAATTAGTGAGAAGATCGCAAAATTTAGTTTCAAAGTTTTTGACAGTGAATTTTTTAGGATTGTATTTGCTTTGTACTATGGAATATAACTTACATGTTGTCCAGCCACCCTCACTTTCTGTTCTATAGTTCTCTAGCAACTATATGTAAGATAAGTTCAAACATATTTGCAAAATTCTCAGTTCTTTTTCCATTATTTTAATTTTTCTTGGTTTTTTGCTAGGCTCCTATAGGGAGTTAATATAAATTGAAAGATGAAGAAGTCATATTGTGTACATTTTTTTTTAAAGCAGATTTAGTCTTCTAATAATTTTGTAAGAATGTGAATAGTGGAGACCCATGGTTATTTAAGCATTAATGTTATTTTAATGGTAGGATTTTTCTTCTCAGTAGAGTTAAGTAAAGAAATATGGAAATAGTAGCAATATTTCTTTGACTATCTCACACAAAACTTGTGTTAGTGAATAGGTTTATGGTGACACTAATAGTATTCTTATGTTTATTTATTGTCATAAATACATTCTTGAACTGAACCGTAATGTTATATATAATTCCATTATATTTGAGGCATGTTTATGTTCTTTACATGGGGATCTGTATTTGCTTTAGTACAAATTTAAACTCAGATTTTTGAAATTGTCTGGTAACCATAGTGGGGCTACAATTATGGAAACTACATCATCTGTCTAATTTTCTAAGCCCAGTTACAAAACCAGTCAGGCCTGGAAAGTTTGTACTGAGAAGTCACCATTATTAATGCTTCTCACTGCCCTAGTAACTTCTCAGTGCACTGACTGGTGCTCATCAGCTAAATTCAACATCCATGCTGAAAATGTTTCATCTTTTTAGCCATTTGGAGGCTTCCAAAGTGTAAAACACAGACCTGTCATGGTGATATTGAACTTTGGGCATGTCTTAGGCTCTCACTTGGCCATTTATGACTTTTCATGCCTATATATGAATTAGATACATTATGCAAATGTGCTGAATGTTTTAAAGAGCCTTTTCCTTAATTCCCTTAGTTATCGAGAAAATTTATTCAGGGTCATAATTATTAGATTTCTATAATCACAGCAGAAACTGATCCATGAGGCCTCTTAATAGTGTGTTGACTATTTCTTATCTCAGTTGATTCCCATGATACCTTACATTTCCTGGATAATATAATCTCCTGGATAATGTAATTTCCTGGATCCTATATTTATAATATTTGAATATTGCACCAATAATACAGTGATATATGTTGGGAACCTCTCTGTGCAGTGTTCTGTCTGAGCATCCCCATATGGTTCCTCCTTGTGTATAACTTCAATTAGTGCTGATTTCTGTCCTCCATGGGGGATCAGTTTGACTTTTTCTTTTTTTCATCTAGAGCTCTTACAGTTGACCACATGTGGTTTCTGTTTATAATAGAAAGTATTATATCATGTCAATGTCAGACATGCACAATTAGTTGAATTCATCTCTTTTGATGATATTATTAAAGCCATTGTTAAACAGAAAGCAACTTAAAAGAAGAGAATATATTTTACTTGTGCTTGTAGTTGCATGGATTTCTGAATTTAGTTTCATGATTTTCTTTTTATAAGCTTTAGCATTTAAACTAAAATAAATAATAATGTCATATGCTGGAACAGCCTTTGCAAAATAGTACATTCTCAGATAGAAAGATAATGAAATGTCTACATCTTGAAGCATTTTTTATTTATATTATATTATTTTGGAAGAACAGCACTTTTACATAGTATAATCTTTAAGAGTTTCAATTTCAAAGTTTTATCTTGACTTTTCATACACCTTTTCCTATTTAATAATTTAGTTTCCATTTTTGCATTTTAGGAAACATAACATGAATATATTTCAAGATTAAAAAATCCAAGAAACTTCTTTCTTTTCTGTGTTATTATCACTTTTAGTTTTTAAGAACAGGAGTGAACTACTTTCTAGGCTTTACAAGCAAGTTGAATCTTCTCTGGTGTGTGGGTGTTATTGTACTTTAACAGTCTCAACAATTACTAGAGTTGTTTTAATGCCACAGAACAGGACTTGTTAGACTCCTACATTGCTGTGAAATAAGTGGTAAAAATGTCTATATTAGTTAGAAAAGTTACAATTGCATAGACAGAGCTTAACATTTATTTCACTGCAGTCTTTCTGGTTTTGATAGAATTAACAGTATGATTTTTAATGCCTAATGACTGTATTGCTTAAAACAGAAGGAACTGTGCTTCAGTGGCTATATAAGAAGCCTGGGATATTTATGCAAATGAAGCATATAAAGTAGGTGGTGTGAATGATCCCCAATTTGAAGTTTCCAATTTCCAAAGCTCAAACCCTTAGTATGTTGTCACCTTCAATTAAAATACATACTGATGTGTTGGAACAACAGTAACACAGCACGCTATTGTTTTCAAAGATAAAATATAGCAGTTCATGCTTCTTTGAAGTTTTGAGTGAAACCACCAGTCCTTCATGAGTGTTTTCTTTTGCAGTGCACAATAGGAGAATCTGTAGTTGAGCATCTGGAGAGACAAGTGAGATGTATGTCTCTGATTTTCAAGATTCTGTTGGAAATCAATTGCTGCTGATTTTTATCTAGCATCTTGCCCTTGACTCTCTCAAGGAGGTCCCAAATGATCCATCAGGACAATCCCAGATGATCCATCAGGACAATTCATCAGGAGAGTGTTTGTGGTGGTTGTCTGTTTGCATTGGTGACACAAATAGCCCACAACTTGTAGATAACCTCAGTGAGGTAGATAAGGACAGTCTTCATGAGATATAAAGTTTACAGAAGCACAAACAGCGTAGAAAAAAGCTGTCAATTAGTTGTGACTACTTTGACTAATAGGAGGGAGTGGGATAATTGGATATTTCATGTGGATTTAATGGAAATGGAACAAAACACTGAATTACAATGGCAAGTTTTTATGAAAGACTTTATACTGAAAGTGATAAGGGGAGAAAAACTGATAAAAGTATTAAACAACTCCAACCATTTGTTTTGTGCTTTAATGAGTTGTAGGTTATATGGCAACCTCAAACATTGCTGAACTTGGTTGTGGGGGTGGATATCTAGTACAACTCTAAATTGATGCATAAATGTAAACGTGTGATGCATCCCACTGGAAGCAAATACATTCTTTTGGTTAATGGTCAAAGTAGGCCACCTTAGCCATCTAAAGAGAGCCCTGTGGGGCAAGTTGGTAGCATGAATGAGCTGCAGCCAGCACAAGGGCAGACAAGGGAGGACCCCCCACTGCTGCAGGACCCATGGTGATACAGACTCCATCAGAGTTGGCTATGTCCATGGGCATGATCCTGGAAGGTCAAACCCATATGAAGGAGACAGGGGTAGCAGAACTGTGAGTCTGCTTGGGAGGCCTTGTTGCTTGTCTGGTGTTTTAACAAAAATAGCTTGCTTTTCTCAGTAGCCAAATAATTCTGTCATCTCTGTTCCTTTTCTAGTTGAATATGTACTTTGGTCACCAAAGTAATCTAGGAAAATCATTCTGGTTTGCTTTAAAAAGAGGAAGGACTCACTCAAAGGTCAATTTATCTCATCTTAGAATAGATGGTTAGCATAGCTGGTTTTAAAGCCCGTGTGATGTACTGCCTTTCCCAGTTCAATTTGTCAAGAAAACCATGCATAGCTGTAAAAAGAGCTAGCTTTCAGTCACAAGATTCTCATCAGTCCAGGCAAACCCGTGATTAACTGTGGCGTTTGTATTCTCTCCAGATGTTTCAGTTACCTGTAGTTCAGCTTTAGGAACAAAATAAACTCTTCATTAGGCATTACATAGACATCATACAATGAGATTTAGAAAAATAATTCAGGAAATTTTATTTTTGTATTCATATATCTTTTGAATACTTATTTAAAAGTATGAATTAAAAAAGACATTTCTTAATCTTCAGTCTTCTGTCTCTCTCTATGTGAACACAACTTAGAAAGCTAAATTAAAATAAACACATCTAATCTTGCATTCACATCTCATACAGCTAAGAAAGGACTTTTGTTTTCTGTTCCATGCACTGTGGCCAGTGAAACTTGAGAGTTTTCAGGCATTTATGTGTAGAAGATTTTAACTCCAAATGAAATTGTTTAATTATAGGTTTTTGTCCTCATTCATGGGTTGGAATGTGTATTGGAAGTCTAGCTGAATAGAGATATAGTGGTTTATCAATTGTAAGATTTTGAAAAAAAAGCTTTCAATTTTGTTTTCAAAAGGTAGTTACTTTTCAACTTTTAATAATTATTGATGTGTTGATGGAAGAATCACCTCTCATTATTTCTCAGAAAATAGAAAGTTCCTTAGGAAATACAGTAGAGCATATAAGCCTTACAAACACAGTCTCAACAGATCTGCATTCCTCTAATGAGGAATACATTTATTTTCGTGAAGCACATTGACGGGTAGATAGATTGAACGTAAATGGATGTGCATATAAGCTCTTCTGTCTCAGCTGGGTAATTAAAACATAAGACAGAATATTGGATTCTTTAAAATTCTTTATTAAAATAGAGAAGTGACAGAACATTGACAAATGTTTGCTTTTGATTGCTTTTGATTTCAGTAAGAGATGAAACTGTGGAGACCAAAACTTTCAGAATACTTGGTTTGCTCCCTTATCAGGAGTAAATATCACTAAATATTTTTTTTTTGCTAGTGATATTGCCTACAACCAGGGCTCTTTAGAAAATATAGTTTATTATTGATTTTATTTTGTTATTCTGCTTGAAAATTCAGAGACAGAATGTGTCAACAACTTGTTCCTGCTACATCCAAACAACCTCTTTTTGAAGATATTGTCAAATCAAGAAAAGACTTGTATGTTCATGGAATAGGTCCAGATTAGATTTTCAGGTGTTATGATAAATTGGTGAGGAAGTGTTTTTATTGATTGCTCTAATACTTTGAAATGCTCTGCATGTTTGCCCATCTTATTGATTAAACTTAATATAAAAATTGCATAAGTAACATAAAAGAATCATATTTCATAAGTATCCTTTGTCATTTTGACTTGCTTTAATTGGTTCTCAGTTGCAATTTACCAAAATTACAAGAATTTTTTATAAATAACAATGGCAGAAGATTGGACCCTATTAAGGTAAAAATACATATATTTCTATTAAAATAACAAACCAGAAAATCATATTACTTCATGAACTCATACCTATTTTCAGATTTCTTTTTTAAGTATTTTGGTATCAGACGTTTCAGTTAAGCCTTTTGAAGTTGAATTATCTTGTCCTCTGAGTAACTTTTTTCTGATAGACCTTTTTAAAATGTCAGACGTTCTTTGATTACTGTGAAATGTTTGCCTTCCTTTATGCAGAATATATATAATGAGTAAAATTGAATTTGGTAGAAAAGGCATTTTATAGTAAAGATGTGTTTTAGTGGAATTTTAAAATCAGCTACATTATAAGCTGTCCAGAAATCACAATTCTGTCTCTTACTTCTAGTGCTGTTACACATCAGCTAATAAAACGTGGATTATTCTTCTGTCCTCAGAGTTAAATTTCAGAAGTAAAGCAGATAAGACATTATTAGGCATTAATTTTTTGCTTATGGTCTTCCAAACCTGATAGTACTGAGATTTTTACATGTCTTTTGGACCAAGTGTTTCCTGGGGAGGGCCTTCTACTAGAACAGCTGGTAAAGAAAAAGTACCTACCTGGTTTTGATTACCAGCATGTTGGAGTTATAAGGTTTATCTGGTACTCTCTAGTTCTTAAAATAGGCAGTTAGCATCAAGGCTAACAAGAGTGGTGCAGATATAAAATATAAAATGCAGATGAGACAGTTTTATTGAAAAATAATGGGGATTTCAGACTCAAGAATGAAGTCTGTCAAAATTTGAGGAATGGGGAAGTAATGGTCATTAGGAGGATTTTGATGAAAATTAAAGAAATAAGAAAAAAAGACAAATATTTTGTAAGCAAAGTTCAAGTCTGATATAATGAGAGTGATCTGAGAAGAAGAAAAAAGTCTGTCCTAAAATATCTGTTAGGAACATTTGCCTAGTTTTATCTACCAGTAAAGAAGAAAGTACTTTTTAAACCAAAGCTAATTCTCATTTGGATGACACTTCAACAAAAAATAGTTATAGTGAATCTAATTATTAAACTTAAATAATAATATTTAAATTATTCTAGCCACTATTGGTATCTCAGTTCTAGCAGTATTTAAAATTTATGAAAAAAACCCCCAGAAATAGATTTAATATAGAAAAATGATCATGCTGTGTAAAATTATAGGATCATAAAAATATTATTTGATGTACTCTTTAGAAAGAGAAACGGACTACTAAGATACTTATTTGAATATATTTGTTTGTTTTCTTAGTTTGAAACATATGCCAGCTGCATGTTAATCCACAGAAAACTATGGATGTACCTAAAATGTTAAGTCTCCATCAAGCCAAATTAGGCTATTTAAAACTTGCCCTCTTAGGACATGAGGTCCTATGAAGGTCTGATTGCTGCACTGATGAACAGATTTTGTTCAGGGTCTCCTGGATCTGCTGAAAGTAGCAATATTAATAAAAACATGCTGGTACATGTTTTGGTTTTGGCCAGCATCCTTGCTGGGTACTGAGTCTGCAGCAGGCTTGCTGCTAATGTGTTCTGCATTTCACTGCTGATACCCTTTGATGGCTATGCTGTCTCACACTGCAGCCCAGCATTCTTTTGCCTGGAGAGATATACCAACAATTCTAAAAAACTGCTAGAAGTCTTTTAAAGAAGTGGTTTTGCTGAAGGACTGATTTATTAAATATAAGACAAATCTCAAAAGACAAATCCACTCATTAACAGTTTTATAGCTTAATCATTTACTTGAGAGGTGGTGTTATGCTAGGCTCTAAGAGTCAGGTGTAGACAGTAAAAATTGCATAAAGTGAAAAAAGAGCTATTTTTAAAATATCCAATTTAAATGGATAAGCTTTCTTTAAGCCTTATAAAGTCTTGAAAGAAAAACACAGACTTAAAATTGTGGCATTCAGCATTCTGACATTTTCTGTTCACACACGTTCTTCAGTGCGTAAGAGTAACTTTATTTTCTTGCAGAGTGTATAAACTGAGGCATAGCCCCCAGTAATAAGGCAATGAATGTTTACAGCATTTATGAATAAAACGACATCAAAGGGTAATTAGGTAATTATAATGGTACTTTCTTTTAGAGAGCTAATTTTAAAAACTCTAGTGCTCCCAAGCTTAATTATTTTAGTAATGCTAACATGTTAGCAACCTCAAATTTGATGCAGCCAGCTACAGTTTAAAAAAAAAAAAGTAAGTATGAAATTTGAGATTTCTATGTCACATTCAAAAGGAAGCTTTACTAAATTTTGATCTTAATAATTTTCTTTTTTATGTATTTTTTAGCTCATAACCAGGATTGTGAATTTTTTAATGATTATCTGCTCTTGTACCATATGTGAATGCCAGAATATTTTGATGTGTTGTATGGTAGTTGCACAAGCCATTGCTCACTGTTATTTCAGAGGTGACAGGCAGTGATGTATCAGCTTCCATTGACAAACTCTGTTATAACTTGTGTAGTTGTGAGGGCAGTTCTTATTTTTGTCTTTAGCTAGCCGGTCTATTGCCACTTCAGTGCTGCAGAAATAGTGGCATGCATGCAGTTGTTGCAAGTTGATGTTTCTTTGTGACATCACTCCTTTAGTTATAACTAAATTAATAAAATAAGTTTTTGTTTATTTTTTTACAGTTAAAGCTTAAGCTCTTTGTAAACATTTCTTCATCTTATTATAAACACTTCCCTGATCTCAGGTCACTCTGGTAAACAGGAAAGTGCAAGGGAAAAAAGTTTTCATAGTTTCTATACCAGGACAGTTTCATCATCTTCGCCTCATCTAAATTAATAAGTAGAATTTTAGGTTGCCAATCTACTTTGGTCAACTTTTGTTGGTGGTGCCAGAATTTCATTACATGGTTCTACAAACACTTATCTCTTCTCATTTTCCCAGTCACAGATAAAATCAGAGAAGATCAAAACACAGTTTTGTGATATCAGAGTATGTCTTTCCTGTCTGCTCTAAAACTGTAGAAAAAAATATTAGACAGCATTTCAGGAATAATATTTTTAAATTTCTGATGCTTAACTATTTAAGCCATGGTGATAGAAAAAAAACCATAGAACAAAAGATTATTTTTTTTTCTTCCCCTTGAAATCAGTATCAGCGTCAGCTCACCTTATAGGAAAATGTTCATGTCCCATCTTTCCATTCTGTGATTTGATGATAACACTCTCACTGATGTCAGTTAGGGCCATGATATTAACATGTAGAGAACATATTTGAATTCTTTTTCCATGCAAGTTCAAGGAGTGAGAGAAGCACTGAAATCAATATGTATCAGTATGTATTACTTAACTCAATGTGATCACTCATAATCATTTTATAATGCTTACATTCATCCATTCTCAAAAATGCTGTTAACTGTATCGGCCTAGAAAAGTGATTAAGTATGTTTTTTCTTTTCCTGTAGTTTTCACAATCCTAGATTGTATATATCAGTGAAAAGGACTTCATATCTTTATTAAAACCTTAGTATCTATAATGTTAGAAACATAACATTGAAACCTGCAAGTTGTGAAGGATAAAAAGTCATGTTTAAATAGAAAAACTAAATTACTCCTTTGAAGAGCCAATAAAATTGAGAAGCATTCACTGTAAAAGTAATAAAAACTTATGAGTCCCATTTTATTAAAACTACTATCCTCTTTCCTGGTGGAGCTGGATTACTTAAAGGATAGACTAGTGACATTTTATGTCTTGCAAGGGGTTTTATGTCTAAAGTGAGGTCTCCTGAAATTAATATAATCATTAATACTACTAGCTGAATTAATCGATTAAATATTTTTAACTCTTTGAGTTCCCCACATACCTTGACTGAGCTATAATGAAGATGTGTTGACAGACAAGGAAAGAAACAGGACAGTGATGCGTAGGTGGACACTGATTTAGATGGAACAGATAATGGAAAAGAGTCAACCAATGTGTATGAACAGCCCACTATTGGTATAAAAAAAACCAGAATGAGGTCCAGAGGACAAATGTTTCTCTTGGTTTGAAAGAGAGAAAAGCACAGGAAGTTAAGAATAAAAGTATGTGTCATCTGACACCAGTGAGAGTTCTTTTTGACACCAGTGATCAGACACCTACCACTTAACTGAGTTTGCATGACCAGGTTTTGGTAGCAGGGGGGCTACAGGGATAGCTTCTGAGAAAAGGTGCAAGAAGCTCCCCCCATGTCCAACAGGGCCAATGCCAGCTGACTCCAAGATGGGCCTGCTGTTGACCAAGGCTGAGCCCACCCATGATGGTGATAGTGCTTCTGGGATAACAGGTTTAAGGGGAAAAAGACTTCAGCTGGAGAAAGCAGCAAGATTGTGTGAGAGAAACAACTCTGCAGACACCCTGGTAAGTGAAGAAGGAGGAGGAGGAGGTGCTCAGGGTGTCAGAGCAGAGGTTCCCCTGCACCTCATGGTGCAGACCCTGGTGACTCAGGCTGTCCCTCTGCAGCCCACGGAGGGCCATGGTGGAGCAGAGATCCACCTGCAGCCCATGGAGGACCCCCCCACTGGAGCAGCCTGAAGGAGTCTTTGACCCTCTGTGAAGCCTGTGCTGGAGGAGGTTCCTGGTTAGATCCATGGAGAGGAGCCCATGCTGGATCAGGTGTTGTGGGAGGCCTTGTGACCCAGTGGGGGACCCACTGTGTTCCTGAAGGACTGCACTCCATGGAAGGGACACACACTGGTGCAGGGGAAGAGTGTGAGAAGTCATCTCCCTGAAGAGGAAGGAGTGGCAGAGACAATGTCTGATAAACTGACTGCAGCCTCCATTTGTGTTCCCCCTGTACCGCTGGAGAGGAGTTGATAGAGACTATGGGCCCAGGAAGTTGATAGAGAAAGTCTAGGAAGATGGGAGAGGTAGGAGAAAGGTGTTTTAAGATTTGGTCTTCTCATTATTCTACTTTGATTTGATTGGTAACAAACTAATTTCCCCCTGTTGAGTCTGTTTTGTCTGTGATGGTATTTGGTGAGTAATCTCTCCCTATTCTTATCTCAACCCCTGAGCCTTTCGTTGTGTTTTCTCTCCCCTGTTCAGCTGAGGAGGGGAGTGATAGGGTGGCTCTTGTGCCCACGTGGCAATTCGGCCAGGGTAAGCCCAACAAAACTGCTTGAGTAGTCAGAAGTCTTCTCTTTCAGGCATTCAAGTAATGTCATTGAAAACTATACATTATAAAATATTCTGGTGTATATAAAATGACCAAAGGAAAACTGCAAAATTCTTTTTGATCTGCTTGTGTACCACATAACATGAAAAGCAGAAAGGGTTCATTTTTCCTATGAATAGAACTACATCACCAGTTTTTCTTCAATGGGACCTTATTCTTTGGATTTGGTATTTATGATTGTAAAACATACAAGCACCTTCTTTTAAAAACTCTTATTATCTGTAAATAGCAATATAGGAAGACAAACTCAAAGAAAACGGTGTTCTGACTGTGCAGCAATTACCCAGAAATCGGAAGTTTCTGCACTATATTGATTTTTTTTTTGCTGTTCATTATAAAATCTAGTAAATAGCTGTCTATGATATATTGTTTTTGAATAAAATTGCTTTTCTTTTAATACAATAAGAAAGCATACAAAAGAGAGGTATCATTTAAAATCAACTAAGTAATGGCTTGAATTATGTAAAGGTGCTTTTTGATTTGGCTAAAGGTGAAGAAAAATCTCGTAAAAATCTACTGAATTGTTGAGTCTCTTATAATTGATTAGGATTCATTTTGTATTATCAGAAGATCTTAGAAACTGTCTTCTATGTCTTTTAACATGTAAAAACATGATGTCATGAAATTAATCTTTAGAATCAGTTGGTTTTCTGTCAGCCCAGTTTGTACAAGATGAGCAGTAGGAGCTGTCAGATAAAAGACAAGAGTTCCAAAATGCAGCAGATATTCCATATGTAATAATGAGATTTCAGTTCCTCCTGTCTGTATCACTTAAAATCACAGTAAATAAGCTCAAGCAGGCGGTTGTAAAAAAAGCACCTTTGATATACATGTCATAGCAAGTTTAAAATTTTATATTGTTTACTCTGTGTGTTTAAAAATATTTTAACCCATGAAAAATATTAAATACTGTTTTGTTTTAAGAAGTACTGGCTAGGAAACTAGCCTCTTTCTGATAAAAGAAAATTTATATTTAAATTATTTCAGTACTTAAAAAGTCATGGTTCATTAAAGAGGGAGCAAAGATATCTAAAATTTATCATCTGTTTCTATTGAACATCAAAAAATTTGTGGTTAAAGTGTTCTGTCAGATTTCTTTTCCTAGTATGGATCATTAGATATGTCATCATGAAATCTGTGATAATATTTAATGTTATAATGTAAAATTCACAAACATTTTCATTAGCTGATGTTCCAAATTTGAGTTGCTTCTTATTGGAACACACAGCTTTGTGATTGCCACTAAAGTCCTTTAGTAAACTAGGTATAACACTATGAATAGGTCAAAATATAACTTATGACTAGTTAAAAGCAAAGTAAGTATCTCATTAGGTACAGAATGTTATTTATGAAGTGAGAAATTTGGGATAATGTTTTCATGATATGAAGGATTGTGGGCATGCTTCACTATGAAAGCAGCATTTTCTGAAAATTAAGCATCTTTAAGGGGAGTCAGATTATACTCTCAAAATTCTGGCTTTCTTGGCTTTTGGATATATGGTGCTAATGGTGGAAACCCACCACAGTTTGAAGTGATTCACGAAATTAAAAAGAACAGTGCAGTGACTTATGGCTTAATACTTTGTTTATTCTCTTGATGAATTTAAAAGTCAGTACAGGCTGGCATGAAATGAAATAGCAGGCTGAAAACAATGGTCAAAATGTAAAGATCATATGGAACAGTTTGGTCTACAAGGTGTGGAGTCAATTGTTGGCTAAGGAGCTACGACAACAATCGTGACAGGATGATACCTACAGTTGTGCAGCATAATATGAGGAGAAATTTGGACATTAGTAGAGCTGGAAAATATTGTATGTTCTCAGGAATTCTGTTCACATCTAAGGGACGAGACGTCCTATGGTAATGATACCAAAGTTTGATTCTTTGTGTCTTAAGAGACAGGATGAGTATCCTTTCCTCCAAGGTGCTATTTCAAGTAATTGATTGTCTGTTTCTTAGCCTGTTTTTATGAGTACTCTAGAAAAAGCACTGTGACATGCATAACTTTCTGTTTGTCAAAGCAGGAGATCTGTGCTCTCGTTTTTTTTCAGCTGCAAGCCTCTCATGCCTTTGACAGGTAATTCCCATCAAGGAGTTTCTATCCAAACTATTTTTGTGATACAACAAGTGAACAATATTTTTTGCATCCGCTTCAACCTTGGGTTTCCCAGGCTCTCTACAGTACTGAAAGCTGGCAATAAGTATGTTCCGGCATGTTGTGGCAATATGTTGGAGCCACACAGTTTCCAGGAGTGGGAAGAAGAGTCAGTTAGGGCTACAGTTTTGTTTTATGCTGGGGAAGACAGGAAGCTTTGAACAACATAATGTGGGGGAAAATAGTTCTATTAGCTGGTATTTAAGGCTTTTGAGATTTCTTTGGTTATTCTGAAAGTTGTCAGGAAGAAGGGCTAAAACTTGAACTTGAAGAATTTGCCTTTTAAATACTTTTACATCTACTTAAATTTGTGGACTTTTGGTCAAATAGTAGAGAAATGTGTCCTTCAGACTGCCTTACTGTATAGACTTGCCTTCTCCATTTTGCCATTGCTACATTGTATTTTGCTGTCCTTCCCTCCCTCTTTCAACAGCGGTATCTTCTACTTTTCCACTTTGAACTAAATGGAAGATCTTTGGGATTTTTGCACTGAGATGTTGCACAGAGCTGGAAGCAGGTTTCCTGCAAAGTTACAATATACCCCTCTAGGCATCTCAGCTTCCTCCGTTTTCCCACATTATCCTTCTCCTTGGCTATTCTAAATTCTTTTCTCTGCAGTCTCCCACAGCAGTAACTCCATGTCTTTCCCTGGTTGCCACTGCTTTGTAACCACTATAATACTTCTTGTTTCCATCTAGCACATTGCATAATACCCACCACCATGCTGGGAGTTCCAGCCAAAGGGAAGGAGCTATGACATGGCTCCTCTGGCCCCAGCAAAATCCATGTGGAACATAGAATGATTCTAGTTATTCTATAGTCTTCTCCCATGAGGGTGTTTCATTTCAGTGTCTCCCCTGCTGCTAATTTTCCTACATTTGCAAAAGCTTAACACTGTGAAACTTAATACAATGACATTTCATACTCCTGTGCTAAATTAGGTGAAAATTGTTCAACAAATTAAAAGAAAATTTTTAGACAGGTAGATCTGTGAAGGTAGGCAATGCAATCATATAAGAGTTGATTTCTTTTTTACTTAATTAGTCAAATGCTATCTATCTATCTATTGATATGTCATTTTTGGCTTAGGTTTCTTCAGGCTGAAAATTGCCCTAAGGTGCAAAAAATTTCAAGGATAGTTTGACTACACAGCTACCCTGTTATGCTTTTCAATAAACATTTTTGGCTGTTGTTAGGCAGGATACTAGTTTAGCTGAACAATACTTATTTGCTTAAGCTAAACTACAATGGAATTGGTAGGGTGATTTTTTTCCTTACAAATTGGATAGTGGACTGGTGGACAGATAGGAAAAATTATGCGATTGTGTGATAACTTACTCTGTTAGAGCTGGACACCAAATCAGCTGAATTAAACAACTAATAGGAAAATAGAAGCATTAGAGGCATGAAAAAAAAATCAGGACTAGAACCAAAATCTACAGATAAATGCATGAGGCTGACCACTAAACTAGAAGGTCTGGTCATCTGACCAGAGAGCCTTCAAAACAATTTTGTTATTTCAATCTGTTAAAAGCATTTTAATAACTATAAGTGTATAGGCAGCTGTTTTTAAATTTTGAGTATTTTGTGAACAATAAATAGTTCACAAAAATTTGGTGTGATAGGTAAATTGTTCCCTTTT
Organism: Camarhynchus parvulus; assembly: GCF_901933205.1. Classification (NCBI taxonomy): domain Eukaryota; kingdom Metazoa; phylum Chordata; class Aves; order Passeriformes; family Thraupidae; genus Camarhynchus; species Camarhynchus parvulus. The sequence goes on along the minus strand of NC_044586.1, from coordinate 43,887,462 downwards.
TTAGCACTTTCTACTATTAATGGAAAAGATGGGAAAAAAATTATTTGTCCTAACTTATGGAGTAGAGTATTCTGTTACAGAAGTAATTTTTAGAGCTTTTTTATCATTCTAGTTCTCAGTCATTTCACCTGACAAAAACCATTTATTCTATATGTATGTTCATTCACTTTATTTTTTGACATTGGTCTCTGTTGTGATTCACCTGTGTGTATATTCTTAGATTTCCTTTATGCCTAAATATAGTAATACCACCTGTTCTTAACCTATTTTCTCAGGTTATGCCCTTGAAGATTCACTTTGAAGATTCCTAGGGTAAACTCTTCCTTTAGAGCTAAAAAGTTGACCTGTACTCCTACTTTGCTCTAGTTATCACTAGTATCTAGTGAACACCAGACAGGAATACTTTATAGTAATTTTGAGGTGCTGTCGTTTGCTATTAATTTTTCAGTGGTATGTGTAGGTGACTGTTGCCTCTCTCTTTAGCTTTCAAGTGACATTTGTATTATGTCTTCTCCCTCTGAATGCTCTCTTGTCTGGGAAGAGTAATCATAATCTTACTCATAGTAATAACTTTTTAATAGTACTTCATTTGAATATAATAGGGATTTGGATGAATATATGTTATCTTTCCTTGTCATTCAGCTATGATCCAATCAATCAGATAGAGACATAATCTCTACTGGACAAATTCTGCAAAAAGAGAAAATTTAATACAAACTGAAAATCATGCTCCCTGGTAAGTAGCTGGCACAAATATTAGGTATCAAATAAATTAAAAAGTCTTTTCTCATCTACCTCAGGAGTTTTACAGACCTATAAAATTATCTTTATATATTTTTCTAAATCACTATATAAAGCACATTTCCATAAATTGTGTAAATCTAGTACCTGTAAATCTACAAAAGGTATAAAAGTATAATATTGAAATATTAATGGAATGAGGCTTGATGCACAATTCCAGTGAGCTCTTGTGCTTCCCTGAAGAGGCAAAAGCTTTGAAGAGAATCTACCTTGACCTTCTCTTTATAAGGTGTTCCTGAGAAAGACCAAAAGGTTTTTAAACTCATAAATCCAGCATATACTGGGTAATTATTTTATTGATAGAGGAAAAAATAACCCAAACACACCACATAGTTGGCTTAGGCAAAACAATATAAACAAGGTTTCAGTATTACTCTTTCCACGTACAGCAAGTAGGTCCTTCATTCATGGTTGGTTTCAACACTCCTTGACTTCTGGTATTAAGAAAATTTTGAATCAATGTCTCTGATCCTTACTAATTTTCTTTCTTCTCTGATACCTGGTTGCATGTGCCCTGCTCCCTTGACATGCTGTGCTCTGCCTTGGGACCTTCTGTCCCTTAATGCTCGCTTGGCCACTATGATGGCACACTATTCTCCTAGCTCCATATAATTTTATCTGACTCACTCTGCTTGAAGAGACAAAGTAGATAATTAAGAACACACAATATATTAGGTCATGGCCATCAGAGAAGCCATAATTTAAATGAAAAGTAATTTAAAAATATAAACTTTGTATTATAGATCAGGAGTAAAGTCCTGAGAAATTCATCCCAATATGTTTTCTTGGAACACAAGAAATATAGTTCCATAGACATTAAATAGATATATTGTTTAGCATAAAGTTGCTGATTCTAGGGTAATTATTTATTTTGGCATATTAGCAATAAGTGAATACAAATAAATTCAGGGGTAATTACAAGGAAAAAAAATATCAGCACATACATCACTGAAAGTTGATATTTAGAAATGTCCATTATATGGCCAATGATTCATGTATATAACTTGACATATTGAGATTAATCTACCACAGCAGTTTATATCTCTGCAAAATTTGGGTTGAGAGCAACAGCCTTTGATGTTTGAGTATAATTCTTTTAAACAATGTTACAACAGATGAAGAGCACCAGTGCTTTTGGTGTCACAATATGTGGAATGTTATTTACTGAATCTGTTACGAGGGAAAAAAGTCTACTGCTTGCAGAATGCTCCATGATTTGTACCACATCACTAGCAATCAATGAAAACCCAACATAAAATAACCAGAAAGCATTGCAGATGTTGGATTTTATGGGGTTTACTTTTTTTTTCTCCTCAAGTAAATGAGTTTTAAGAAATAAAGAACTTTTTTAACAGAATAAAGAAATAAACAGTATTTAAGAACAAAAAAAATTCTCATAAATCTGCCCAAACTGCAGCATATGGAAGAAGCATCATGTATTTCTTCCCCTGGAGAATCTCACTTCCAAGAGATAGGCTTCCAGGGACTGAGTCACAAGTTACATTTGTATTGTTTTGTTTAATACCTCCAAATAATTCATTATCCACCCTCCAACAATTCTGGTGACCACTTTACTATCTCTTAAGACTTCTGGTCTATAAAACATCCTGAGGCAATGAGCTTCTCATGGTAATAACAGTTCTGCTACTGATGCTGACAGTAGTTCAAAGTTGTTTTGAAGTGTAAGTTTGCAGCAGACATGTCTAAATTTAAATATTGTGAGATTTTTTTTTCCCTTGACTTTGCTGGTATTTGTATTTTCTGTCCTCCGTATCAGGTGTTTTTACATTTTATTTATTGGTTTAGTCAAATGTCTATGCAGCACAGTGGAAAAGCAATAAGCAAAACTCAGAAAATAGCTATGTTCTTTTTAGTAAGTGTTAGTGCAATTTTCCTTGTCCTTAGTGTTGAGCTAATTTCCTGTCTGGCAGGCACTAGCAGTATTTCACTTTTTCATTAAAAATAGAGAGAAGGAGAGAGATATATATAAAAAAAAGTAAGTGAGGAAGATGTAGTAGATGATATAGATTACAATACTAATTGATGCAGTGTTGTAACATGCCACTGGGATAATGTATAAAGCCTTCTGCCTTTGGAAACTGCAGTTCAGCTACTGCTGTTTGGGCACATGAACAGTGAGAGAATTTACTTTTTTCATAAGTTATTTGATGGAATTAAGATGAGAGGAAATGATCTTTCAGTTATATGAACTGCTCACTGAAACTACCAAATGTCAGTATGTGATTCCTTCCTCATGATTTTCCACTATAAAACTGGAAGCAAAATGAATTCCAATCTTAAATGGAAATCCACGATGCTCCTCCCAGTCCCACTCCCTTCCAGCAAATCACATTTATAAATCATTAATCTCATATAAATTGCCATTCTCAAGTTTTTCCATCATCATATTTTGGTTTTAGGAAGAGCTATTAATGAGGTGCATTTCTTTTTTTTTTATGTTATGTGTTTGCATAAGTATTTCTGAAGTAATTTTATTTAAGAATGAAAATTTCATGTAAAGCTAGGGATTTTTCACTTCTATGAAAATGAAATGTGCTCAGGAAGTGCATTTCATTGTGTAAATAAGTGTTGAAGCAGTCAAACCCCTGTAACTGCTGGCCACTCCCTTCCTTCACCCTATCCACTGCACTTACTACTCCCTTTCAAATGCTTCAGTTCACATCAGATGCTGAATGAGCTCTTACACTAAGGCATCAGGAAACTAACCTGGTCACCGAAATAAAAGTGCCTTTGATAACTTAGCATGCTGAAATTTCTCAGTAATGGGCCTGATGGGCATCAAAGCCAGAAAAAGAGTAGGGGAGGGCCATAGCTAACCTCCAGCAAAGCTGGCTTTGAGGCTTATCTTTGACATGTATTTGCTATGTTCAGTTTAGATCTGCACCCAAAATGCAGATCTTGGCCTCATCCAGGAGGTAGTACTATTAAAAAAATACTTATACCTGGCAATGGATAGCGCTGTTCAAAAAAAAAAATTTCATTGATAAGGGATGACCTGCCTGAATCAGTTGATGGTAATGGGAAACCCAAGAGTTAGTTTGCCTCATCAGAAGAAGAAATGCAACTGAAAATGGATGACCCACAGCAAGCTTGTACCAAAAATCAGTGTTCATTTTGTGGAAGAATTGGGTATTTTTTGAAGAAATTAATTGAATTCCTGCGTATTTATTTAAATTGCATATAAACTTCCCAGTACCTGGAACAGAAAAATCACTTTGAACTGGGATCAGACTGCAAGATAGGTATCAGGTATGCTATTGCTTCGTATTTCTGTCACTAAATTTAGAAAATAGTGCATTTGGCAGAATGAATTAATACTTTTCACTTGAAAATTATCAAGTATTAAGGGCTCACAGATCCAACTCATGTCTTTACCCATGGGTTGGCCATTAAGAAATGAAATAGAGATGAGGGACTTCCTACCTTGAAGACCTTCACCGTTTGGTGAAGTTTTCCAAGCTGAGGTCCAGTGCCTGGCTTGGAAACTTGCTTGTCTGACATACTGGTTAGTGACAATTGCCTCCTGCTGGCAGTTGTTAAGCAGAACTTTACAGGTGTCCATGTTGAAAATTTGAATTTTTGCACAATTTGATTGAAATAAATGTTATCAAAGATAAGTGGCAACTTGGAAATAAGCTGTATAAAATTTGTGTGTTTCCTTCATGCCACATTGCTTTCATTACAGACTTTGGTCAAATACCCATTCTGTTCTAAGTGCCTAAGTATCTTGAATCCAGCCAGTTTTTGCTAATTAATAATTCCTGTAAGTATGTTTTCTTCTATCAGGAAAACCATATGTTTAGGGACAGTTTTGTAGTCTTGAAAACTGTACGTGTTCTGCAAGTGCTTCTGGACTCTGGGCATGATTATCGAAGCATTTATGTCTGATGATAAGTTTTCTGTTGTCAGCCCCTTTCTGGCTAATGGTTGTGTATCAGTAAATGGGGATAGTATTTGCATTATTTTACCTCTTTTGCTTCTAGTTACTGAATTCAAGAAGTATAGATTTGAAAAGGTGAATTATAGGTGATTGCTTTTTTGTATTAATGCTGCCTATGAAGGGTCTCATTAACACTCACAGCATGGAAAATTCCTGCAGCTACCCTACAGAGCACTGGAAAACATGACTGCTGAGCAGGCTTTATTGTTTATGCTTCATTTCTAATTTATTCTCTTAAAGGGTATTTTTGCAACCTCCATATGACAAATGAGATACCATATGGGAAAAAGAAGAACTGGACAAAGGCAGCAGGAATACTATTTTCTTTCATTTATCACAGGGGTGTTTTTATGATTTATTTTGGGAATGAGGGTTTCATTTTAATTGTATTCTTGTGAATATTTAATTTCCAAGCTGGCATTTGGTGTATTATTAGAGCAGCAATCAGTGATAAAACATCTTGTTGCAATACTTGCACTTGGGAAACTGAATTATATATGTGCAATGAATATATATATTTTATTGCAGAATTGTTTTTTAAATTATAGCATGTTTTATACATGTTCTTGTAAAGTTATTAAACCAAATCTAATTCTACTACTTCTTTTGAAGTATTTGAGGGCAATTTTTAAAAATTAAACTATTTTACTTTAATTAAAATTTATTCCTTTTTAGAACAAGAAGGAAAAATATTTTTACACTAAAAAAAAAGGGCTTACTTCCTTCTCCTATCAGTAAAAAGTAGGATATACCCTGCAATTCAGTGGTTCAATGTGTATACATTAAGTGGCAAGGGAGCTACTTTCTTCAGTACATATCATAGTGCCCTGGATTGTTATCTGTGATAGTGTCTACCCTTTTCTGTCTTGCAATTGCACTCCTTGATGTTTAGATGGAAGAGCTAAATGGTTTTCTTGTGCCAGAAGTGAAGCTGTTGTTGCCCTGTGAAATAGGCAGCTCAGTGGTACAGCAGTGTTTGGGCACACATTACCCTGGAGGCATCGGTGTTCTGTGACCGACTCCCAGTGCATCCGTTCCTGAACTGGGGAGCTGTAGCTGGCAGCTGAGCCTGTGGCTGGCACGCCTCTGCATCAGCCACAGCTCTTTAGGCTGCTGAAATGCTCTATGGCACAACATACCCTGACTTCAGCTACAACCTTGTCTTTTATAAAGACTTAGTACTAGAATATATTGGGACTTTTGGGTAGGAGTTTCTTTATTTTTTTGTAAGAGAAGGGGCAGAAAGAAGGGTGGAGACAGCACCTTGGAGATGGTCATATCCCCTCTCAAGAAAACTGGAAAGTCTTGTGTTGACTCTAGCCTAAATCCTTCTTATTTTATTTTCATATTGGAATTTTCTGTTTTAAATTCTAATATTGGCATTTATACTTGTGTCTCTCTCAAATACGTCCTCTTTTCCAGCTTGTGAAATATATCAGTTATTTAACTGATTGCTTTTCCCTCCATGCATTTCATAAAACAATGTAAATAATTGTTTGTGAATATTTCCTTGTGAAGGTTGTGCATTCAGTGTTCAGTATCGTGATTTTGCAGGTATATTGTTACTGGATAAAGTCACAGGACCTTTACTGATTGAATGCATGTGTGCTTCTGTAAATAATTACGTATCTTGATACATTTACAATTAATATTTTTAGCTATGATTTTTGCTTTGATTTTTAAATGTCATGTTATTTTGCTTAAAAAAAAAGTAAAATAACTCCTCAAATTTCATATAAGTAGAATTTGGAAACTAGATGTTGCCATCTGTTGCTGATACCATGAAAATGTATGTGAGGAGCCTTTTGATTCCAGGTATTCCCTTTGCACTAACTCTTAATGTTCCATCTTGTATGTCTTGAATATTTTAAGGGAGAGAGCATATCAGAGAAAGATCTGCCAGAATTTTTAAATTCTGCATCTTGTGATTGTGGTACAATGAAGATGAGTCCATTGACTTAACATCCTCTGGGAAATTAAAACATCTGTCTCTGTCTGTTCAAGAAAAGTACAAAACCAAAGGTTTTCTGTGTCCCAATCATGAAAATAAAAAAAAAAAAAAAGGAAAAAAGAAAAAAAACCAACTCAGACAGGTCTTCTAAGTCCTCCAGTCCTCTTTGTTCTTACTATTTTACAGCTAGCAGCACTCCGAATGGATCATTGTGCTTGTCATAAGGCCTTTTTTCTGCACAGAGCAATTAAAAGATAAGGTTCCATGATCTCTAATGCAGAAGAGACTGGGAAAGATGTGACATTTGCAAATGATCCCTATCATTGATCAGGACCTTCCAGGAACACTTTAAATATTCATTGCTTTAGGAAACAGGCATTTTGGTTCTTCCTATTTAGAAAAGTCAGTGTTTTGTGGTTAGAGAAAAGGTGTAAAGTGGTTCTAAAGAAAAATTCTATCCCCTCCAAAAAGTATATCATATATTCTATGTTTTTTTTTTGTTTGTTTTTGCTTTTGATTTATTTTCTAGTCTGTATTGGTGTCCATAGAGCAATGACTGTAGTTTCTCTCTTTATATCAGATGTAAAACTAGCAAGCATATAAAGCCCAAGGCAATATGCACTAAAATGAAGGTGGGTTGCTGCCCTAAATACCTAAAATACATTTGTTTAATATATTTTTAATTGATTCTGCCATCATTTTTCCTTTATTGGTCTGAGGCAATTAAACACCCTCTTGCTTCGATTCTTGTGGAATTACTACTCTTTTGAAATCTAATTTACTGAATATATTTCTAATATTTGTGATAAATGCTGAGAATACCATCCATCAAAAAGCTTTATTTCCCTCATTTCAAAGAAATGTTTACTGGTGTGAATTTATTGGAGATTTTATAGGTCTGTAATTATGCAGTGATACAAAGTATCACTAACCAAGTGTAGATAATGTGGTTTTTAAAAAATGCAACAGTTTTGTTGACTTCATTAGTTTAGGTGTGCCACATCTGCGAGCTACTCAGCAGTGTTGGAAGAATTGAATTTTACACCCTTGAGAGCAAAGATAAAATGCTGCTTTTTTTTTTTGCATTCATCTAACAAATTGTAAAATTTTGCTGAAGCAGAACAGCTGCTGTTCCCTGTCCTCCCTCCCCTACCCACTGGCACAATGGCCTCTGTCATGTGAACTCACTGCCCCAGCAACAAGCCAGCTGTGCTTGCCAGTATACCAGCCTCTGCAAATGTCAGATGTTTGTACCCCACACCTTTGCACAATATAAGGACATTGATAAGGAAACAATATAAGAAGTGCTTCACTTTGTCCCTGATCACCAGGCAACTCACTGTCCGCTCAGCATCTCTTTCCATGGACTGTGGATAGACTAGAGGAAAACTACAAAAGCCTGTGCCTCATGATATACCAACCCATTTCATTACACAGAGCTCTGCTCTTGTTAGGGAGGGTGATGTTTCCATGCTCTCCTCCTCCACGTTTTGTTGCCTTTACTAGCCTGACAGTCCAAGTAATGGCCTTCTTTGATGATAGCTAAAAATAACTCTGGGGAAATATACAGCTCCACTCTGATTCCCTTAGAATTTATTGACAGCATAGCAACTGTGGATACTTCTTTGGAATGACTTAAATCCCTCAATTTTACATTTGCCAGGACAATGTTTTTTCATGGCTATGTGGATTAATTCACTGCTACCTTAATTTAGACAAATTTCACTCTTAGTAGACAGGTTCCTATTTTACTTCTTTCATACTTGGATTTAGATCAGAATAAATTTTGTGGTTTCTAATGAAGAAATACTCAGTGTGTTTAATTTTTTTTTTCCATGATGTAAGGTTTATGCAAGATCAGTTTTAAAATACAAATTTAAACTTACTTTGTGTGGTGTGGGTTGGCTCTTTTAGGAAGATGCTGCCAGTTAGGGCTTGGAAGAGTGAGGTTGGAGAGTGTGAAGAATCGGTCAGGTTTGGAAATAGAGATACAATTTGTAAGTTTTGGCAAAGTAAGAAAAGTATTTGAGACATTTTTACTGGTGGCTTGGCTAGGAGGCATGTCTAACAGAGAATGGAAGCCAAAGGGGAATTGATCTTCGATAGAACTTGGGCTACCTAACCAGTGACCTATATATTCCTCTAATGTTAGTTTTTCAGGATGAAATGCTGTCCCACTGAAGTCAGTGAAAAATGTTGACCTAGTAGAATTTTTTTCCTTACATATTGTAAAGATCTTTTATGGAAGACTATGATCTAACCTGAGTGTACCTTTGATATTTTACTGTTTCTGTCTAGCAGCTTAGTTTCCAGCTGTGTGTCTTGGACTTCTTGAACCATGCAAGGATTAAATATACTGCTTGAATAGTAAAAGTGCATAGAGAGGACCCTGAATAAAATTGCATGCTATCCTTCTCATCAATAGTGAAAAACATTTCATCTTCTTTGGAATTCATGCTTCAGTCATATGAAAGTAACCCTGATTTTAGTGTAGTGAACCACACACTCACCCATGTAGCTATTTCTACCTGGGAGAGTCATTACTTATTGATGTTTCCCAGCTATAGGTCTGAAAAATGAGTAGGAGAATATTTGGTATCCAGAAATAAAGGCATGTATTCCAAAATGTTAATTAAATTTAGAACTTCATTAAATATTTTTAGCAGTTTACTTGTGGACTACTTTTTTTTTTTTTGTGTGTTTTCATTCTTTATGCAGACAGGTTTAAAGGAACGATATCAATTCTTGGATTTATTAATCATTAATTACTTGGTAATTTTCAGGCAGCGAGTAGGTTTTCTTGATTTTTTTCATATCTGCTAGATAAAAAAAGACAAGAAACTATGGGTGAAATAGCTTTTTAAATAGTTCTAGCATTTGCATTTAACAGGACTTATGAAATGAACTGATTCTTGGAACATTCTGATCTGCAACCATAGCTACTAGTTCCTGGTGTCTCTCCCAGTATTAGTGAACAAAAATAATATGATGCCATAAATACCAAAGGCTCTTGTTTCCTTCAACTAACTATATATATGTTAAAAATACAACTTAAAAAATGAAGAAGTCTGAAGTTTGGATAAGAATAATGAATGCCTGAGAAAACCTTGGAGTACCTTCTTCCTGGAGCTTGAGGTAAATACCCAAGCTCTTCGGGTAGGTGAAATCTGTGGAACCTAGTGGATGTGTATATTAAAAATAAATGTCTGTGCTACACTGACAAGTTAAAAGAGCTTTTAATGACCTAGAAGTTTTACTTACATCTTTATAGACTAAAGTCTTTCAGTGATGCAGAACTGGAAATGAAGTATCCTGTGATGTTGAGGTCTTGAGCGTAGAAACCCAGGAGCATCTGTCAGTGTTTAATGGCTGTACATTCTCTCCGCTACCCCTCTGCTTCCATGTGTTTACTAGAAAGATTAGATGCTTTTTAGGGATTCTTAACTAAGTTAGGAGCCTTTTAGGCTTTTATCTACTCTGTCTCCTCAGTGATGGTGCCGCTCAGTCTGCTGTCATGTAGGCTGAAATCTACATGGTAACAGCTTTCAGAACCACTCAGTCCAAGCCAGCAGTGCTCGGTGAGGGTGGCAACTCTTGTAAAATAGCCTAATGCTTTCAGGCCAAAAGAGTTCTTTACAGCTATGTGATATCATTATTCTTTCATTCCCCCACCCCTTTTTCTGCATTTCCACTAAATATAAATTATCCAACATAGGCTCAGCTATGAGAGGAAAAGGTTACATTTTTTAATTTCAAAAAATGTGAGCAAGAAAATGGCATCCTGTTGTCACATTTCACATCTGTGCCTATTGCATATTACAGTACTGACTGTTATGATATTCAATGGTCCTCTGATCAACAAATTTAGTTACAAATATTCTGTAAAGAGAGCTTGAAATACCACCATTATCTTTGGAATCTGTGGCAGGCATTTTATACCTGCAGGCTGCTTGCTCATGTGAAAGCGAGCACATTTTACATTTAAAAGCACTTCAGCTTTTTGCCTGGAGTCAGTTTCTCTTGCAGCTGGCAAAGTCAGGAAGACCTCAAGGCTTTAGGAATAAATATGTTTGCTATGTTTTCATTTTACTAAGTATGGGAATTGATAAACATAAAAATTGTCTTCTAAAAACTAAAACACCAAATATACCCTGAAATGAAAACAACCACAGATTAAAAATAACTTCTGTCTGATACACCATCTTTATAATATCATGTAGCATATATAATTTTTTAAAAATCTAATTTATGCCTATAAAACATGGTTGCAAGTCTCCAACTGTTAACTCAGCTTAATTTCTCTGTTTTTTAGAGCTGCATCTATAAGCAAAAGCACTCTGGGGTGGGTTTATCCTTTCATGGATGCATGGCCAACATTTGTTAGGTCAAGATTTTGATCTGGCCTGTTATGAAGAAGAGCAAGATAAAATTTAACTGTTCAGTCAGCAGTGAGTGGTGTTTATGTAGTGAAGTTTGCTACTTTGTTGGGTAGACACAGTAATCAAATAATTGTTTTTTCTTTATTTAATTGTGATGGAGGAAATGTCAAAAAATGCAATTAAGGAAGAGAGGCTGTTATATTGTTTAGAACATGAAGCGCAGTGTTAATGTAGTTCATATTTTCCAACAAAAGAAAATGTTGTATAGATTCCTTGTCTTTAATTTCCATTAAATGCCATTGATGTAATTGTGTTGCATAAAACTTGTATTTCATTCAAATATTTTGAGTGTGTTGTTTTTGTTTGAATGCATTTTCAGTCTTCCCATCTATTTTTTTTAATAATAAATTGTGGTTTGATTTAAAGTGTATAATGGTTTTAAACTTTCATAAAGACCATTTTAGGAATCTGAGCTACATAGTAATTCAATTATTCTGATATTGATTAGGTGAGTGTGTTTGACCGTTAGAAAGCTGTTTTTCCTCTAAATTCTACTGATTTAGGCAGCATACCCTAGACAGTAGCAGTGGCCTCCAGTTAGTGCTGCAACATGTAAAGATTCTCGTGTATTATGTTTTTTTAAATTATATTTTACTTACTAACCTTTTTGTCTAGAAAAAATATATATATTTTTTTTAATAGGAGTCCAAATCATATTCCTTCCTGTCTTCTTGGGTTCCAAAATGGGACTGCCTCTTTGAGGCAACCTAGTTTCTTTAGGTTCATTTAGCTTATCAAAAATAATTTCTAAATATACCACTATCTTCAAAAATATTTTACAGCTAGTGGTCTGAAGTACATTTTGCAGTGCCTGTGCTAACATGACTATGCTATCTCAGCAACTGAGCACATTTAGAACTATTTTTGGCACTGTCAGAAGAAAATCACTTGCAGAAAATTAATGTTACAGGTTTCATTTATCCATATTAAAGATGTACCAAAAAAGTAAACTGTATCTACAGAAAGGAGTTAATTACTTATTCATTGCTATTGTTTTCAACAATTCATATATTTCTCAGGCTATTGACGTTCTGATTAAATGGACTGCCTCAGTACAACTTCAAACCTCTGTTCATGAATTCATGTTTATGAATTTTTGTTTTGTTTTTGTTTGTCTGGTTTTCTTAATTCAGGAAAAGTAGAGACAAGAATATTAACGAAACAAGAAAGTATCTCTGCGATCTTAAAAAATTTGTCAAGAAGACAGCCAAATTGATTGTTTAATATAATTTAGATAGTTAAAAATAAGAATTAGCAAAACATTGATGGCCAGGTTTAAGAAGATATTCCTGTGCCTAAATGCATGAATAGGAAAGCACCATCTTGTTCAGTTCTAGACAGGCACCTGTTTGCATATGAACTTTCTCTGTTCCACTGTGTCCAGGGATGACCTACTCCATGTCTAAGCTTAAGAGCAAAGCCTTCATCATTCCTGTAAGACAAAGAACTAACACAAGCATGTTCCTGTATCTGCTGTCAGGGAGAAGCAAGAACAGAGCAGATTTTTGAGGGGGACAAGCTAAGAGCACCCCGTGCCCTCACTGAGAGGTGCAAACTTGGGGGCAGAGCCAAGATCAGGTGTCATGGTCTATTGACAGCAGCAGCACAGCAAGGGATGAGCCAGGGCCCATCATGGAGTCCTGTCAGCAGCAAAAGCTGATGGGTCCAGAGACAGGTCGAGACAGGCTACAGTAGGAGTGTCCACAGTCTGTACTTTGAGAGGGCTTGGGACATGTGTCCCTGGCATGGCTGGGGCAGGGACTGCAGTGAAATGAGGCTGGGACTGAGTAAGGGGAAAACTTGGGAAGTCAAGCAGGGAAACTGAGACTGTTGTGTGCCCTCAGGGCGAGATATTTGTCTACAAAAAAAGGCAATGCACGACTAACAGTCTAATGGTTGTATTTTTTAAGTGTACATTTAGAGCCAAATGGCAGCTTGCTTTTTTATCTCAACATGTAAATTAGGTTTCTTAACAAAATTCCCATAAAACTAGCAAATGTGAGGTACCAGTTTTTGCCCTTCAGTTTAACAACTTGCTAGTCATTCTGAGGCATATATTAAGAACTTAGTAGTATCTGGTACCTAATCTTTGTCTTTTGAACACAAATTATAATGCCAAGTTTTTAAAAGCAGTGGAGAACCAGGTTGTTATTCCCAGCAGGCTTTTTGTAAGCACTCAGGGTTTTGTAAAAGGGGGGTTCTTTAATGAGCCCTTCTGGCATCTTTGTTTATGTACATAGATTAGATGGATTTAAGAATTTGCTTGAGTAGAATCAGAGAGAAGTCATGAGCTATTCTGCTGGTCTTGTTTCCAAAATCGCCCAAATAACACACAGAAATTGTAAAACTAGAAACATACATTACCATTTTACTTGTTCAAGTCAAAGCAGATATACGCCAGAGATTTTAAATAATGCTGATAGCTTTGTCTGATGACATTTTTATTCAGGAGTTGACAAGATAAGTAGATAGATTCTAAACCTTCTTTCAAGATTATAGTCATGTTATAACAATAAATTTATTGTTTCAAATTTTTTACACTTCTGGAGAAGTAAATATATATGAAGAATTGTGTTAAGGCTGAAAAAATTGTACAAGGACCATTAAATTAGGCAGTACAGAAGATTATCTAGGGCTTAATTGGAAAAATGTCACTCTTTTCCTTTCACCTGATAGTGATGAGAAATCTCTGGCATTACTGTCGCTGCTTAGATCTCTGTACCTTTGGCAGTGGTGATCTTTCAGCTTGTGCATTTCCATTTCTTATACCCAAATCCATTTTTCATTTTCTCGTACATGGAAGCAGAAAGGTTGGGGATTATTTATGTAGTTCTATTACCATAAAAGTTAAAATTTTGCTGATAATGAACAAATAAGGGCACAGAAGGTCAAGAACTGATTGATATAATGAGTGTTTTGCTTTCTCAATGACTTTTTTTCATTATTATTCATTCCAATAATATATATTTTAAAACAATCCCTGTTATATAAAATCCACAAAGGAAATGTTTTTATTTTGCTCTGCTTCACTTTCTTTCTTCAGCTCAGAAGTGCACCGATGTCAAACTACTAACGAAAGAAACCCAAACATGTTCATGCCCAAGCTATGCCTTTTTCTTGTGGATCTTCATTCATTTTGCAATTTCATTGTGCTGATTTCACTGCTGTGTTTCCAGCCTGTAAAAACAATGATATGAAAATGTTCTTGTTTCTGGGGTCATATTTATTTCCTACAATCATAGATTCATAGAATGGTTGGGGTTGGAAGGGTCTTTAAAGATCATCAAATTCCAACTGCCCCACCATAGGCAGGGAACCTTCCACTTCCATTTATTTCTGAACTTATTAACTGGAGCAGCAGGTCTTCCACAGGGTAATGCAGTGTGGTCACATCAGCAGGACTGTGCAGTTTGCTATTCTCAGCTAGAGTTCTGTGATTGAATTAATGTAAAGATCACACTGAAGGGCTTATATGCTCATTTTCAAGATAATGCTACATTACAGGAAATGTAGCATTAGTCAAAGAGAAGGAACCTTCCTGAATCAGATGATATGATGGCTGGGTAGTTTTGTGTGAATAGTCTAGTTTTTCTTATAGTTGTTACAACAAAGAAAGGAAAAAAAAAATACTGCTTCCTTAAGGTTAAGTCCTCTTTTATGTATATGTGCTCTTTGAATTTGTAAGATAAAGGTTTGTCCCATGGTAATTGTACATCTCTAACATGGCTATTACTATTATTTCTAAACACAAGGTAAGATAGCATTAAAACATTGAATAAGTGGAGAATTTACCCTTCTAGTATATGGAAAAGTACTATCCGTGTCGATGCCTTTGATTTGGAAATACCCATTATTGAAAAGGTTTAGTATGAATGACTGACTTCTCAGAGAAAAGAAAGAATATCAGTAGTTATGGTTGCAGTTTGCAAGACTAGTTTCCACTCTAATGATGTGAAGGTTTACAGTGTAGTGACCTATAAAACTGGCTCCCATCCAAACCTCCTGTTTCACAGTTGCTACTGGACTGTTTGCCTAGCAACATACTTAATGGACCCACAGGGAATTTGGACTTACAGCTAAATGAGCGTAGAATGCTGAAGAGAAAGACCAATAGTTTAGGTATAGGAAAAAGGAAGAGAAGAAAGCATTTTGTCTGACAGAATCCTGAAACTGAGTCATTTTGTACAGAAACATTTCCTTTCACTTGCTTTCTAGATATATATTAAAAAGTTTTTACTATAAGGGTAGGAAGGTAAGCATCTCTTAATTTTATTATCCTAAAGTCTTTATCTTATTTTTCTTATATTTTATTTTTTATCCCCCCTTTATCCTCTCACATTTAATGAAGTCTTGGTTGAAAAGAACATTTGAAAGTAAAATAAGTGAGACAAAAAAGATTAAAAAAGCCTGGCAGAAATAAGCAAGGGTATTTCTGTTGATAATGGATGTCCTTGATTCTGTTTGTCAGTCTTTCAAGAAAACTGCTATCTAATGAAGTTTTCTATGAGCCTGAGCACTAAATTAAAAAAGAAGAAAAATGTCTTTAAATGTTTTATGTGGTGTCTTAGGTGATGTCTTAGATACAAATCAAAATGGAAAGCAATTATTTATATGGGGAGGTAGTTCTTTTAGACAGTTGAAATCTAAATTAAGGTTTAGTTAATCTTTTTTCTAAATCTCCCTCCTAGATACAAATCTCAGGTTTTTTTTTTCAAAAGGCATGGTCTCTAATTTTTTAGAAAAACTTATTAAATGAGAGGTTTTGCAGAGTTTCAAGTGACAGATAGTAGCAGATGTTGTTTGGAGGTCATTTGCATTGTTGTATTTTTTATAAATTATATTCATCAGTAAAACTGAAAATACAACACTTATTTTATTGTGACCTTTTGACACTGCATTAGAACCTTGAAACAAAAAGTTCTCCATATTTTATTTTTTAATTAAAAAACACTGTACTGTTTGAACTATATGCTATAGTTCAACAGTAATTTGAGCTCAGGGACTGAAGCTGTGTTATTTGTAGGATGTGAAACTAGATTATGGCAGTAACTTAGCATTACTTTGAAAATCTATTAGTACTGTTGTAAGATAATCATCAAGCTCATTCCATGCAGAAACAACTCAGATACAGGGCAATATTATTTTACATGCAGTGCTAAAAAGACATGTATGTAGCACTTCAAAGTTTTTCTTGGATCTGAAAATGGAATGCTTTCATTAGGCATGGAGTCAAAAGGCAAAAATGCCTACCCCTCTTGTATCTTAGTGTCCTCTCTGCAGGTTCTGTTCACTGCCCTTTTTAATACCTAGATTACCTAGATTTTCTTGTGAGGAAGATGGAATGAATAAGTGGGGAATTTGAGCAGATTATGCAGATTAGGTTATGGATTATCCATTTTTTTTAATGGGTAGTTGAGAACTGACTATGATTGAGAAAGGTTTGTCCCTCAACAGTTATTCTTAGCACTTTTGTATCCTGGCTATCATAAATGTGGAAGTTATCCCTTAGATTTGGCTTAGTTTATTTGCCCCCCTGTACCCTCTCCCAAAAGTTTGCCATGTTTGTTTCTATTGATTTGTCTTCACGTGAAGCTAAAGTGGAGCACATAAACATTCTGTTGGTTTTATTATTTTAATTACTATTATCTGAGAGGGGTTACCTAATTTAGTATCAAGAATACACCTACTGTTGAATCTATTTAGCTAAAATATCTTTCTAGACAGAAAACATTCCCTGAAATAGTAGAATCATACAATCATATAAGTAGGAAATGAACTTTCAGATATGGAGTCCAGCCATTAACCCAGCACTGACAAGTTCACCACTAAACCATGACTCTAAGTGCAATATATCTTCTGCATACCCTCAGGGAAGGTGACTCAACCACTATCTTGGGTTCCAATGCTCCGCAATCCTTTCAGTAAAGAAATTTTTTCTTAATACCCAATTTAAACCTTTCCTTGCTACTTGAGACCACTTCTTGCCCTATCACTTGTTGTTTGGTAGAAGAGACCAACACCCACATTGCGGCAACCTCCTCTCAGAGCTGTAAAGTCTGTTCTGAGCCTCCTTTTTTCATGCTAAACAACCCTCAGCTGCTTCTCATAAGAGTTGAGCTCAAGACCCTTCACCACTTTTGCTGCCCTTCTCTGGACATGCTCCTCAATATCCTTCTCGTAGTTAGGGGCCCAGAACTGGACACAGCACTGGAGGTGTGGCCTCACCAGTGCTGAGTATAGGGGACCAATCGCTGCCCTGGTGCTGCTGGCCACACCATTGCTGATCCAGACCGGGTGCCATTGGCCTTCTTGGCCACCTGGGCACACCTGGCTCATGTTCAGCTGCTGGCTTGTGCTGGCTGTCAAACAGTCCTCCCAGATCCTTTTCCACTGGGCAGCTTTCCAGCCATCTGTCCCCAGCCTGTAGGGTTGAATGGGGTTGTTTTGTCTTAGGGGCAGGACCTGGCACTTCTCTTTATTGAACCTCATGCAATTGGCCTTGGCCCATCGATCCAGCCTGTCCAGATCCCTCTGCAGGGCCTTCCTGCCCTCCAGCAGATCAATGCTCCCACCCAGCTTGGTGTCACCTGCAAACACACTGAGGGTGCACTTGATCCCTGTGTCCAGATCATTGATAAAGGTTGTGAGATTCATTATATAAATACCCACATTAGTTTTCAGCACTTGATGACCTAAATAAATAAATTAATAAATATTTCCTCTGCTCTTTTGAAAAGTTTGTCAATGCTTTCTAATATTTTTATATTCTTAGCATCATGGAGAAAAATTCTTTTTTGTTTTCCGTAAACATTGACAACTAGCAATATACTTTGGAAGAATGTACACTGAATTCTGAATTTTCTGGTATTTTCAAACAGAAAGAAGTTTCATATTCATATGCAGAAAAATGTATTATTGTGACCGACTAACAGTTTAGCATGTCTGCAGAGAACAATAGATATTAAAGAATCAATTTTTAGGCTGGTACAATACAGAAAAGTGCCATGATTGATGGTCCAAAGTAGTCTGAAGAATTTAAAAAAGGACATAAAGAATTCAAAGAAGACATATAATACAATGAAATAATATTTTTTTTTGATTTGTTCTAGGGAACGCCAAGAGAAGCAAATCAAAATTATCCTGTGATTAATTTCCAGTAAATTTATATTAAAAATATGATTTTTGTTTCTCTAAGGCAGCATTCATTTTAGTGATTGAATTTATTTGTATTTAGGTTAATTTACCCATATATAATCCTATAAGAAAAATAGGTCATTCATGAAAAATTTGAAGGAAATTAAGCTAGAAAATTTCTACAAGAGTTGAAATTTAGTAGCATACTGAAAGTTTTTTTTGCACATTTTGTCTTAATCAAAATGGGACAGCTGTAAACTGAGGTCACCTTTTCCTTCTGTAGTTGGTCAGTCTGCTTAGTAATAAAATACTTCATGGAAACAGATTGTTTTCTCACAAGAATTTCACCTGTGATTTATTTCCTTCATCAGATGCCTTTTCTCATTTAGCTGTTCTATATAGTACAAGAGATATATAAATAAATTACAGTTCTAAAATTTATTGCTCTAATCATGACACTGGTGTATGACAATACTGCATCTTATTTTGTATTATAAATTGCTATGCCCAGGAGTTACAGAATAGAACAATAGTCATGGCTTTAGTTTATGATCACAGCACCAATTTCATGTTACTGTTGCAGAACAGTTTTTGTCATAATTTCTTGTTTCTTTTTCATAAAATTTTCTTCTTTTGATATTCTAAATCTACTTCCTTGTTAAAAGGACCAAACAGGTTCTTTGAATAACTGCAGTTGTTGTTGGAGCAGAAAAACAAGATTTGGCCTTTTGCTAGATGCAGCTAGGTGACCAGCACAAATTGTATGAATACAAACGTTACAAATATATAAAATTATGAAATTTTGAAGATTATGAGAACAGTTCAAATGATGAAAAAATAAATAATGCAGATTTTATTATCTCAGAAGAGTCAGAGTAGATCTAAAATTTTACATTATTTAAGAAAAAAATCCATACTCATTACTACAGTAAGACTTTCTCAAGATCAAGTGACACTTTAATTATTCCCAAGGAAATGTGACAGGCTCCATTAAAATTGCCATATTGCTATTGGTTTTGTACAGATGTTACTCATATACTGGGATAGTAATTCTAAGATTAGACTGGAGAGATCAGATAAATGAATTAATAAGGTGAGAGATCTTTTACTTAATATAGAAATTCAGTATGTAAATTAATAACTTATTATAATGTTTGGGCTGTGTAGGAATGACACTATTGAGGAAGAGAAAACATTTATATGTAATATAAAATTATTTTAATGAGAAAATGTTATGGAAGATGGAAGAACTCCAGAAAAACAACCAAGCTGAATAGGCAGACTAATGGAATGTAAAAATTCATTAGTAACAGATGAATTAAGAAGTAGTAAGCTGCGTTACTCTAAGACTTCCTAAGTGAATTCATTAAATTTATTATTGCCATATAGTCAGGTAAAATGATGAATACAGAGAGATTTTCCTGAGAATAGAGATTTAAAAACTGCAACTATTTCATTTGGTCAGTAGATGAATAAAAATATTCTCTGGAGAAGTGTTAAAAGTAATGATTGTTATACAGAAGGTAATGGAATTGTGCAGGTTGCTGCTTCTGGAAACACAAGAGGAAAGATAACTTTGAGAAATTCAAAGCCACAAAATTCTAAACTCCATAATTAATTAATTAAGGTTGTCTTTTCACATGTGTTCTTAACTTCTGGAATACAGGGCATCACTGATACTGAGGAGAATTACTCAGATACAAAATACTGTCTTTATTTGCTTATTCTACCTGCCTTCTGTTCCAGGACAAATTCTGTCAAGTGCAGATGCACTGGCAGCTGTAAATAAGTGGCCTTTAGCAGACATGTTGTGCCTATGTGGCTCCCTGGTCAATTTGAAGCTGTATCTATGTGTGCTTAACCATACACTGGAGGAATTGATAAATATACATTTAATGCACCATAAATGCCATTCGTTAGAGGAAAGCAAAACCAAATAAAATGTATACTAGGTGGCAAATATGGGGGTGTTCAGCATGTGCTGTTTATTAATATAACTACTTAGCAATAGCTTTTCTTTGAAAAAAGTGATTTAAAATAAAACATTTTTGTTGGATTGGCTAGAAATTCAATTAATTTTCCTTGTACAAAAGGTAGTAATTTGATTTAATGGTAAGAGTAGTGTTTATGTAGTCATTCTGCACTAAAGTAGTCATTTTGTGAATATAAATAAATTTAACATAGCTAAAGATGCAGAGGGATAATTAAGACCCATTCCCAAGATAAAAAGTATTACCATGTTTTTATGTCATTTTGATAATAGTGGACACCAGGGTTTTTGAAGTTTTCCTAAACCTCTGTTGTCTTATGTAGTATGTCACTTCATCAGAATAAGAGAGAAAAGATTGAGAGAGATTTATAAAACACTGCTCGGCTTGAGTCTCATTCTTTTTGAAGTAATATCTTCCTCTGGATTAGTTAATTTTGATTAATAGTCTGAAAAATTCTTATGAAATTTCTTCTTCATTTTTTAATTTGTCTGTGTTGCTTAGCTTGCATATTGATAGCTAAACTGATACCACTGAATTCATACCTTTGTGGAGTTAAATTTCAGTGAAATAGGTTTCACAGGCTAATTTCATTTTTGTAGTATCCTTGTAAGTGGTATAGAGTGTAAGGCTTTTTGAGACATCAATTTTAGGCTAGTAATTAAAGCAGTTATTACTGAAAGCCATGTTACTAACCTTTTCAGACTCTGTCTAAAAAAAAAAACAACTCTATTCTTCAATGTAATTACAGTTATTTGATTTCTAATATGGCCATTTTTACCTTTTCTGCTCTTTGTCTCTTGCTTGTAGAAAAATCTTCTGACATGCTATGATATTAATATCTTGGGGAAAAAAAAGGTGTTGCATTGCAGCTTAACTGACTGTAAATCTAAGAGCTATTATTTTTTCAGTGTTAATATTGAATGTAGTGATCCATGTGAAATAAATACTTGCATATTGCCCAAAAAGCTTTTCCAAGCTGCATATAGTTCATAAGACGCTTTTAGCCAAAGTACCTCTATTTTTTTGGTGTGTGTGAAATTTACCATTTCCTGATTTTTAGGAATAAGAAATTAATTTAGTAAGGTTTTCCATCGGTAACGCTGCTTGTGCATTTACGTACTCAGAATCTTTTGAACACTAGACTATTTCATGTTGAATACAGTGGTGCTTGATTTCTACTCTGAATAGTAGTTGATGGAGCAAATGATGCAGCCACCACAGCACTCCAGTTCTGAGTTTATAGGAACTTACATGCCTAAGTATGTGCTAAACTTTATTCTAGTATCTAGTCTTAAAGTCAGTGGTTGCTAGATTTAAAAACTGTGAACATGTCCTTACATATATTAACTTAAAAGCATAATTTAAATGCTGATCTTTGTTGATTTTGTTGTTTTAAATGAGGGAATCAAACTTGTAACTTCTATTGTTTGCAGTAGTTGCTGGTTATTGTAAGTAACAATAATGTATGCTACAGGAAATATGCATGTGTAATTTTTCATATGTAATAAGTAGGGAAGAGTCAATAGGAATTACTCATTCTCCTATGAAATGATCAGCAATCAGTCCTTTGGCTTTAAATAAAAGGAAAAAAACAAGTATGAGCTAACTAGTAGCTCATAAAAAATGAGAGAACTGTTCAGTGTAACATCTTGAGGCAATTAAAGAAATGACATATCTAGTACACAAAATCTGAATAAGCAGCAGAAAATATGGATCTCTCTCTCCTGTTTTTAACTAGATACACTATATTGTGTTGCACACAAGGGAAAAATATCCATCTAGTTTATAAAGCAATAATTCATGCTGAGTGGATATGAGCAGTCATTCATTGAACAATTGATTTTACAGAAACTGGGTTGGAAACTTGGGCATTCATTGCACTATACACAATTAAGATTTGTGTGTAAAGTTCAATTTAAAGTGGCTATTTTATTAGGAAAATATTTTCAAAGTGACACTAGACCATCTTAACTGGGGAAGAGGTTCTTTTAACAGTATCTACAAATCAGTTGAAATGTGAAATCAGTGTATGAGTGAAGTATATAGAAAAATAATTTTTAAAATATACCAAATATTTTGACTTCCTGTGTTTAAATAATTTGTTAAGAACTATGAAAAATCTTTAAAAGTGTTGATATTTTCTGGAGTAAAAATGTGAAACATTTAATAAGTGCTCTTTATAGTTATTATTTTGGCATAATATCAAAGTCTCAAGGTTTCATAGAGTTTAAAAAAAAAGAGTTTTAGAAGAGTTTTGGTTTGAAGGGAGATTTAAAGGACATTTAGTTTAACCCCCCTGCAATGAGCAGGGGTATCTTCAACTAGATTAGGGTGCTCAAAGCTATGAAATTACATTAAATAAATTGAACTTACTGGTATGACTAGTATGGACCAGGAAAAGCCTGAATCTGCAAGAGAGTGAAGATTTCCTTGTCACTTATCTATCTGATACTTTATTGTGGAATTAAAAAGTAGATTCTGTGGAGGAGAATACACAAGTCAAAGGTTTTGAATAAACATGGACTTAAATATTACAAGTTAGCAATTTGACAAAAGGAAGGAATTATTGCTGGTGTAGCATGATTCATTTGTTAGTTTGATGAACAAGGATAAATGGAGACCTATATGACTCAAGATTTTAAGAAACAGATGCTTTAAATATAATTAAGTCATTGCCTCTCATATTTTCCATTCAGTTTCTGAGGGAAGCTAAGAAAATACCAGCAATAGAGATGAAGGTAGAGTTTAGACTATCTGTAACTGTTTAAAATTCGGCAAGTGCTTTAGGAAAAGATGTCAAGATTGTGGGCATCAGCTGTATATGTAGGCTACAGAAGTAGTCAAACAAACTTACTAAACTGGCTTTTTGTGAGAGAAGGATGCCAAACTGAAGTTGATGTGTTTAATTAGTTTCAAATGAAAGAGCATATTAATATCAGAAGGTAAAATGAAAAGAGCTGCTGTTTAAAAAAGCTAATTAAGGTGTGGATCTCCTGAATTGGTTCCTCAGGACATTTTGACCCTGGGTGGTGCTGTCAATTTGAATGATTATTAGGATCTCAGAGGTAGAAGCACAGGTTGTTCACTTTAGTAACAGGCAGTTCTTTTGCCTGTGGTCAAAAAGCAAATGATTTCAGTGGTGTAGTTTTTGAAGTCCTAGAGAAAACTAGTCAAAATGTTTGTCAGCATACATCAGATCCAATAAGCCTACCCCTGATCAATTCTTATTGCCTGTGGTGGTGATGTTGTGGTGAGAGTTTATTTTGTGCTGTACAGGGAAAAAAAGGGGAATAAGTTTGGGAAAGTTCTCTAATGAAATATTTTTAACTAGAAGCTATTTTTAAACTAGAAAAGCATTTATTTACACATATAGTGATTGTTGAATTAAACCAGTCATCGCCTCAGATATTGCTACTTATAATGGTTTTATTGATAGGATAACCTTAGAAATTGTGTTAGAGATGCTGGATCCTATGCACTTCATGTTGCTGGCAGATTTTTTTCTTTAGTCTACTAGTACCAACTTTGGTGCATGTTGGACTCATGGAGGCTCCTGTCCTGATGCCATAAATGAGAAGTTGCTGTGGTTCTGTCTGCCAGGGTCCAGCAGTGGTTAAGGCTAAGCATACATCCTGCACAGGCAGCAGGACACACCATGCAGTACATACACTTAACTGACCACACAGATAACACAGAGGGAAAACAGGTTCTGTATCAGCAACAGCATAAGCACAGAAACATGAACAGCATGGATAGCTAGCTGATGAGGGCTAGAGTTTGTTACTGCTCACATTCAGACTAACATATGGGTTTTATACAAATTATTCTACCCAGAATTGTGTCTCGTTGTGTTACAGTTACTGGCAGTAACAGCTATGGGTCCCCCAGACCTGCAGTCCTTTTGGAATTTCTCATCCAACAGAGGCTTCAGTTCAGCCTGGTGTTCTGTGGTAGATTTTGCACACACACACACATTAGACAGCATACTTACACAGAAAATTGTTGAGACTAGAGTTTAGCAAAATAGTTTGCGGTGGTCAGGTAGTCAGGTACAACATTTTGCCAGGCAAGTGTACTGACCAGTCACTGGCTTACATGTGAGTGGCCCCTCTTTTCTTTACTGTTTTCCTTACTTAGAATCATTCAGTGGTTCAAGTCAGAAGGGGTATTTAGGGGTTTCCTAGTTCAATCCCTGTGGTCAGGGTTTCACTTGATTAGGCTGCCTATAGCAGTATCCAACTTCACCTCATTTGCTTCCAAAGATGGACAATACAGAACTTGTCCAGGCAACATGTTCCACATAACTTTTTGAATCAGATAAAAGACAGCCCTAGCAGAGGGAATATGTTCCTGGATCTGATGGTCACCAACATACACAAGCTAAATGGGACATGAAGGTGGGAGGCAGCCTGAGTGGCAGTGATCATGCATTGATGTAGTAGTCAATTTGTAGTCCTGAGGGATATGGATCAGGTATACAGTACTGTTCGGCCCCTGAATTTTAGGGAAGCAAACTTCCATCTCTTTAAAAAGATAGTCAATAGGATCCCCTAGTAGCCTGACCTCTGGGACAAGGGGGCAGATCAGAGCTGGCAGGTCTTTGAGAAAGTCTTCTCTAGAGCACAAGAGGTAGAAATGCCCAGAAGCATGAAATAGAGCAAGGAGGGCAAAACACTGGCATGGCTGAGTAGAGACCTGCTTGTCAAACTAAAGGCAAAGAAGCAAATCCACAGGGAGTGGAAACAAGGACAGGTAACCCAAGAAGAGCACAGAGGTGAAGGTCATTTGTGCAAGGATGGGGGATGAGAAAGGCCAAGGAGAAGCTGGAATTGAGCAAGGTACACAAAGAATAACAGGAAGGGCTCCTACAGGTATGTTAACCCGAAAAGGAAGGTCCAAGAAGATGTAAACCCCTTGATAAAAAGTGCTGATAAACTGGCAATAACAGAGCAAGAGAAGGCTGAGGTACTCAACATCTTTTTTGCCTCAGTCTTCAATAACAACCTCTCTTCCCATGCTTCTGGAGTGGATGGACAGTGGGATGGGGACTGGGGGAGCAAAGTCCCTCTCTGTAAGTAAAGATCCGGTCCACGTCCACCTGAAGAACCTGAATGTGCATAAGTCTATAGGATCTTCTGAGATGCATCACCAGAGGCCTGAAGGAATTGGCTGATGTAGTTGCAAAGCCACAAATGATGTGATGGTATGGAACAAAACCATACTCCAAAGAAATGAAATTTCATAATTGACAGTACATGAGGAAAGATTTTCTGTTTCATGAGTTTGATGCTTTTTTGAAAGAGAGATTAGGTTGGTTGGTTAGAGCATGGTTCTTAGAATGGTAAGGTCATGGGTTCAATTCCTGCACACAACATTCATTTCAGTTGGACTTGGTGATCCTTGTGGGTCCCATCCAACTCTGAATATTTTTTGGCTTTGTGAACTTGAATATTTTTCTCATGTTCATGGATTTATTCAAAATTTTTTACATTTCAGAAAAATATATGCTAGTTATAGCTGGTTACTCATGTCTGTGTTGGTAAAAAAAGAAGGCAAAACTTATATATTCAGTTTCACCGTCTGCTGCTCACCATTTATGCAAAATCATGCCATTTAGATATGTCAAAGAGCATCATTATGAAAATGGTAGAGCATGAGAAAAGGCATGTAAGAAATTCCTAAGGATTTTGCTCAAAAAAGTAGAGTAAATATATTTGAAAAAAAGTATGGCCACATGTTGAAAGAGTATGGAAATAGCTGTCTGCATTAGGAATATATTTTAAAATCTGGACATTTAAGAATCCTAAACACCTACTGAAGTTGTTGCATCTCTTTAAGAACTCTTGGAATAATTTTAAAAAAAGAGTGAGAGGATATTTCTGTGCAAATTTTGGAGTAATTTCAGCTAAGTTTTTTTTTGCTTCTCTGAAGAGGTTATATTGCATGTATAGTCTCTGGGGATAAAGTTACTCTGCGGAATGATTCAGGTTGGAAGATAAGTCATCTATTCAACCTCATGCTCAAAACAGGGTCAATTATGAATCAGATAATTTTGCTTATGATTGTGTACCATATCTCTGCAGCCTATTCCCAGGATTTTTTTTCCTCATAGTTAAATTTTTTTTCTATATCTAGTTAAATCCCATTCCCTCTAACTTCTGTTTTAGGTGGTTGTCACTCATTTTCCTGCTGTGCGCCTCAGTAATGAGCCTGATTCTGTCTTCTCAGTAACCACCTCTTAGATATGGAAAGGTTGCTATTCATTCGTCTTAAACCTTCTTTTTTCCCAGGCTGAACAAGCCCAGCTGCCTCAGAATTTCTTCTTGGGAGTAGAGGTCTGGCTCTTGTCATCTTGAGAACCTCCTGCTAAGCTTGCTACAGTTGATCAGTGCCTCATATGGGGCTGGGCAATTAGGGATCCAAAATTAGACACAGTGTTACAGAGGTAGTCTAACAAGTGCTGAATGAAGGGGCATTCTTTTCCTCAGTCTTCTATTAGTTTCATGTTAATACAGCCCAGTATCCTGTTAGCCAGCTGTGCTTAGGAGCCCCAGGTCATTTTCAGGAGAACTGCTATCCAGTGGGGCAATGACAGGTTGGTGCTCATTCAAGTGTTAGTCCACTCTAGGTGCAGAACTTTACATATTTCTTAGCTGAATTTCACATCAGCCTGTTGGCCTAATTCTCCAGCATTTTAGATTCCTCTAAACAGCAGCCCTAGGCTGCCACCAGTAGTGATTATATGTATTGACTACATTCTCCAAATTAGTAGTGTCAGATTGATAAGGATTTTGTCTCCTCCTTCAGGTCATTATTAAGCAAGTTAAATCCCAGAGTAAAACCCTGAGGAAGACCACTTTCAACTGGTCTCAAACCAGTACAAATCATTGGCCTCTACCCCTTGAGTGTGGAGTGGTGTTGTCCAGACTACCATGGCTAGTACTGTGTATTTCAGCACCTTTGTGTATACAATCTACATGGGAGTGATATCAGTGTGCCTTTCTGTAAAACTAGTAATTCCTAATGCACTTGGAGCTGAGCTAGAAAACCCTTGAAGGGCTTCACAACACTGTAGGGACTTCATAGTTCAGATCTCTCCATATTGCACTGGAGAGGCAGATTTACTTGTAAATATATCATCAGAGATTCAGCAGATCAGCTCTGTTTTAGATACAGACACCTAGTTGGCTTATTCAATCTCTCTTACTTCCAGAATTTCACTGATTTTTCAGTTACTTTGCTATGAGTTTTAAAAGGAGTCTTAAAAATGATTTTTAAAAATCTAGGTTTCTGTAACTGTATTCTGACTGACTCTTTTGCATCAGTCGTTATTTTAGTATGTAACTTAAATATATTTAACTTGACTTTTATAACTTAATTTTAAACAGGATCATTCTTGTCTTCCCTCTTTTCTCTTAATTTAATTGATTTTGTTGTCTTTGTTTCCCCCCTGCTCTTGGTCTTCCCTTTTATTTTTCTTCAAGCTTTTATTCTATGTAACTATGATTGTCTTCTTTTTGCTGGAATACACTCGCTTTCATAATTTAAAACAAACTCAAATACCTCCTAGTATCTTTCATTTTTGCCTTTAAATGGATTTTGTAGTTAATCCTTCAGAATTAATTATTTTTAAAGAACTTTGAGGCTTCTTAAAAGCAATATTTGATATTGTTTTGGCTCTGGTAATATTTAGAGAAATCACAAACCTTAATTGGTTATTAGTGACATTATAATTGATACTGTTAAGCAGCTCCTGGACCTTTAGCTCTCTCTTTAATTAGAGGCAGTAGTGTCTCCTTCCCTCTGAGATTTCCTTATGAAAGTATTTTGCTTAATAATGCAGGGTTATCAGCTTTCAGTTGTTTCTGAATGAAACCTCCCAAAAGAGACTACCTGTCACTGACTTCTGCATATGAGCCAGAATTCCCCAAAACGCTCTTTGTCATTGCTTAAGCACTTTTTTTCACTTTCTAATAAATATTTTTACTCTTGTTTTAGAATTAGTATTGTAAATTTTCCCTTGACACATGATCATAAGGGGTGGAAATTATAGTTGTCTCCTTAGCATTATTTCAGAATATTCTGAAATATATTTGAAAATAAAACAACAATAACAAAGGAATTTTAAAAAAAGGTAAATCTTCTTTGCAGCTTTTTGCTGTACTAAATATATTTTTGGCCAAATCAAAAGCACATAGGGCTGCTGTCTTCTCTTTCTTCACCATTTTGTTAAGTCTTGTCTTAATTTGAAATTTTTATATGCATATATATTTCATGGTATCTTCAAACTCACTTGTTTTCCTTGAGTCTTTCTTTATATCTTTATTATTAAGTAGGTCTTTAAACCTACTTGTAGCACTTCTTTGTTCATTCAACTTATTTTTTCTCTTATTTATTGATTTGATCATGTTGCAGACTTGTTCTTTCAGCAGTTTTGGCCCCTTTGGCCACATTTTTACAGCTCTTTTCTGGTTTATTCTAAAGTATTTTTTCCATCCTATGTTACAGTTGGTTTTAACCATTCACTTATCTCTCTTTGCGTATCTAAAGTTTCTCATTTTTCCTCACTTTTACCTGTAATATTTACATGGTCCGCACTTTATTTTTTTAGCAACATGTGAAGGTTTCTAATTTACGATTTTTTAAAGAATTTTTTCTTTCTTATATTTTGTTAATTTTCTAAACATTTTTGAGAAAGTTTTCACGTGCTTAAGGTAAACACCTACTAACTATAAAGTCATCACATTATACATAAAATTTGTCATATTAATATAAGTGCTCCAGCAAGAAGCATTTAGATCATTTATACACAACCAGGGTGGTGGAATATAAATTTTGGCAAGAGAAAAGTAGAGTTGTTTGCTAGAATGATAAAAAAGAAATGCTGATAGTGGGATTACAATGTTGCATGACATACAAGAACAGACAATTTTCATATGTAAGATAATTGAAGCCAAAAAAAATTTCAAATGAAGGAGACAAAAGGAAGAAGAGGACAAGGTGAAGCCTAAGAAATTCGGTAGGAGTAAAATTTATAGTTAGAGATAAATAGCAGGAGCAGACTCTTGAAAACCTTTTAGGTCAGGAGGAGTAAGAATCTGAGGTAAACCTATATATTGTTTGTGATATCATAAAGTGCAGTCATTTAGAATATATTGTATGGCATATTATTTTGTTTGTAGCGAGATAATATCTGAACATATAGAGAATTTCTTTGCTGGTGTTTAATTTTCTTCACTCTCCAGAATTTCTTTGATGGATATTGAATTATTTAATCCTAAAACAGATGCTCTCCACAAAATATTCTATTCTAAGCATTTTAAATAAATAATATAATATTCTTTTCCCATTTTGTCTTAATTAAAAATATATGTAATGTTTTCAATTAAATGAATGATGTATATTGGATTTATACTGTCTTTAGTAGAGCTGTGCAGATGAAAATTCTTGATGGCTCTCAGTCAGGTGGACAGGTTGATATGGCTAGGCTTTTGGTCATCCAGGGGCATACTTTGTAATGTCCAAACTACCTTAACAGGTTGGAGATCGGTATCTATTAAATTCAGTGGCAATTACACGCCTAAATGCTTTCAATATATATGAGGAAGTACTGGTGGGTAGTTGTCTACCTCTCAGCGTTGTGGAGAAAAGATTTACAACCCTTTGAGAATAGGTTTCTATTTCTTTTGTTCTAAACCTTTAGTTAATTGCAGAGGTGTTTAATCCTTGGTGTATGTGCTTTGGTGTGATGTGTTTATTGGTGTATACTTATAAATTTTTGTATGCTTTTGAAAGGCTGGATGAATAATAAGATTATTCTCTTTCTGTTTTCTCTTTTTAAATAATCCAGATATGGCAAAAGTTACAAATAACTTCAAATTACTCTACCTGTAGTAGACATCCTCCATTTTAGTCAGCTTTCCTAAGACCGAGGGGAAGAAAGGGAGCTTTAGCTAGCATAATACTATTAAAGCAGAGCTGCCTGCTGAAGAAGGTTGGGGAATAGACTGCAGAATTTTCAGGGTTACATTTTTCCTCTAGCTTCACTTGAAATTTGCCTTCAAATCCAGAGAGCAATTCAGCTTTTTTCTTAATGTTGTTTTTTAGGATTTTTTCCTCCCATGTCATTGATAATTACAAAATGATAACAAATGTCATAGAGAAGAATACTCTAGAAGTAGTGTAGGAAGTAGGGTATTCTGGAAGTAGTCTAGTTCATAGGAGGCTGGGAAAAATATGAAGTATTAATGAAGTAGAAAATGGTTGAAAAGGAGGCCTGCTGCTGGTGTAATTTTGTGTAAGCAAACAGTAGAGAATTGCTGAGTGAAGGAATGAAGTGTGAAGGGTACAAGAGAGGTTGAATTTCTTGGAAGGTAGAAAAGGAAGTAATTTTAAATTCGACTTCAGCAGCCTGAAAGGCTGAATTGGACATGATAGATTTATAAGTGTTGTGACATTGGTCTGTACTATTGTGAACTTGTCAAATGAAAAGTCTGGAAGTCCTGGGGATACAGTTCATCCTAGCTTGCATAAAGAAATCCTTTTACATTCCTGCAGAATAAATGGAATTGGGATAGTGGTGTGCACGTGCAGTATATTTTAGTTATTGATAGTTTAAATTTTGCAAGCGCGTGTTTTAGGAGAAAGCATTATTTCATATTTTGAAAAACATGGTATAACACATGAATATTTAGTATAGCACTTAGTTTGCTAAAAATGGGCATACACTTATCATGAATACCTTCAGAGCATTTATGAAATAAATTATGTAACAATTTAACATCCCATTTAATATTAATTGTAACATTTTATATTAATTGTTAAGATAAGATTAATCTAAGATACTAGAATTAATAGTTACAATTTAACTTAATCCTTTTAGTACCTGGTACATAAAGAAAAACATAGCTGATTACTTCTAATTTAATTATGTTTGTTGCTTTACTATAGTGAGGCTAACTCTAAATGGTTCAGGTTTTTTATTTGGCATGGTTATTGGGCACTTGGCATTTAATTGAAAGTGATAATCCTGACTCTATTTTTAGCCTCTTTATATTCCTTTTAAGTGTTGGATATTTAGGAATAGATGATTTTCATAACCGGTTTCTGTGTCCTATGAAATCATTCCACCATTATGCCTAAGGTGTGTTTTAGCTGTCTTTAGCAGACTTCAGACAGTAACTGACTTTCTCTGGTATTGTAAAGTATTCAGCTGTATGTTTTGAAGTTTAGCTGACATTCACATTAGAGACAAAAACAAAAAGAAGTTATAAACATTAACAGCACAAGGTAAAATTTCATAGAAAAAAATAAGAATGTATGACAAGATTCTGCCCTCAAAAGTTATTCTCAACAGCCATCTGATGGACTCTGACTTGTGCTCACATGCTGAATGACAAAGTTGTAAACTTTTTGACCTGTAAAGTGTAGTATATGAATGGTGAAAGGCTTTTTTTGTAGAATCTAGGTCTGGTCTGTAAGAAATGTGTATAGATGAAGACACCAGCACTGATTTTGATGTACTTTTGTGATAAAAGCATTATGGCTGTTTGGAGAACAGTGTGAAATTGTCATTAGCGTGAATAACAAACAATAGCTACGTAAGGGTGAGGCAGATGGAGTTGCTTTCCACTTATCTAAACTGTAATGTTAAAAAGAACATCAGCTATTTTAGGATCAGGAATAGGCCATCTGCCCAAATTGCATGCCCTTCCAGCTTTATCTAGCTCTCATATTATTATTTTCATTGGAATGTTGTTACATTATTTCTGCTTTTTGTTTCCTTGAGAGACGCTTAATCCCATTACCTGATCAGCTTTACAACTAGGTTTTTCTCTAAAAATGCCAGGTCTTTTTTTAATAATTGTATTTCTCTATTCAAATATTTTGCCTCCAGGTATTATGTTTCATTGATAATTTTTTTTTAGTAACTCAGACAACATCTGTCCTTACTGGGAAGTGTTGGAAATGATGTGACAGTCTGGCAACAATAGTAGCAGGAAATAAGCAAAGAACCCACAGGGAGCATGGAAGGGAACAGAGAATTTGCATCAAAGCAAAGAAAAGGGCTTTGGGAAAAAGGGTCTAAAAATAATTGAAGCTGAGAGACAGAAAGATAAGCGAGAGACATTTGTAAAAAGCATTTTTAGCTGAAAGAAGAATTTAATTTGTAGTTTTCAGCTTTTTCTGAAGGAAGGAAGGAATGACAATAAAAGATTAGGTTGCTTTGAAGGTACTTCAATGTATCTGCAGCTTTATATCTCTGTGAGAATATTGTAGTTGAGTAGGTAGATGTTCAACGCGTTTATTTAAAGTTTTTCCAGATTGTTCAAAAGAACAAGTCTTTTAAACATGATATCCAATTGGTTTAGCCTTCTATCTCTTTTTGGTCACCCCAGCTGTAGAAATGAAACACTACTTAATGTAACCAGAAAAATAATATAACCATAGTCAGTCGCACACCATAGGGTCTGTTTTCATTATTCATTACTAGTTTTACTGTATGCCTATGTTATTTACAAAGGCTGCTTGTACATTTTGTCTCAGAATACTGAGGTGCAGCTAAACATGGACAGAATATAGTTTAGTACTTCATTTTTACACTGCCCTGTAATGGAAACATTGAAGACGTAACTCCTTTAGAATATTTATTGAAGGTGAAGTGAATAGCTCAAGTCTCAGTTTCAAAGCACAGTTCTGACTAGACAGGTTATGATTGTGTATTTTAACATTCCAATCATGCCAAGCTAGCCAAGTTTCAGTAATATATTGAATTTATCCATATAAATGAGTAATTGCAATTCTCTTGTTAGATATCTAACTTATATAGTTGTCCTATGTGGAAATGAAGTTTGGTGTTTTTTTCCTTTAATTTTCACAAACTTTGTCGTCTATCTTCATTTTTGTTCTCTGTGTTTCATGTTTATTGAGTGTTTAGATTATCCTTCTCCTGTTTTGATAATCCTTCTCTCTTCTTTTGTTGTTGTTTAGCATTTTCCCTGAGTACCTATGTTGTCTTTTCCTGAGAAAATTGGTTCCAATTATTTCCAATGGTATTAAAGGAAAAGCTATTCAAATTACGCATTTGGAACATCAGTCAACTGACCTACCAAAACACTAGTTTGGAAGGTCAACCTGTATTTCAGAAATATGTGGGGATTTTTTATTCCTACCTAGCAGACAATACCAGATTTTTTTTTTACTCTGGATATATTTCTAGTCATCTTTTTTCTAACTTCTACAAAAGCTGCATGCAATTGTTATTATTTTTTGAAGTATGTTTTCAAATCTTTAGCATGAGATGAACTTTCAGTCTTTTGGCTCTTTTGGATTGTGTTCAATGGCTGTCTCCTCTATTCCATTTAGCTATTTCCGTCAAAATGTCTTCTGAAGTTTTAATAATGAACTTTTCATACTTACTGTATACTTTCTTCCATGTAAAACTTCTTGTTTTGTCAGTGCCACACATCCACCCTATTCAGTTCAATAATAAGAATTATTTTTTCTTTATGTCTGACACAGTGTTGCTTTTCAATTTTTTTTTTCTTGCAACTATTCTAGAATTGTCTGGTATGTGAACTTATTTTCTGTACTATATAGCAACATTTATCAGAAGAGCCTCTTCTGGCTTCAGATGAAAAGGGATATCTTATAAGATTATTGTTGGTCATTATGTCCTACTGGCCAGCACAACATTATGGGAAGAATCCCAATTTCTATTTTAAGTTATCTTGAGGTCATTACTTCAGGATACACAAGCAGAATAAGATTATTACAGAATTTTGGAAGTGGAAATTTCCTTTTAGGATATAAATCAACATATTTTTCTCCAATATCTTATCTTGGTTTTATGGGTACTTTTTGGAGTTATGATTTAACGGCATTTTAGCTAAACTGGAAACTGAAATGGTCCTATGTAAGATAGCATTTGACTTTGTTAGCTGATGAAATATTGCAATTTATTTTTTTAAATGGCAGCAAATTTTTTACCAAAAAGTAAATGCTTCATCTTTTTATTAATAAAATATTATCTTTCAGTCTATTATCTGATAGAAAAAAGTAATATAATTTTTTTTTCAGTGTTGTATTGTGGGTATTTCCTAGCCAGATATTTCAAATACTTATGTTTGCCTTCTCTTTTTTTATTAGTGGCACATTTCAGAATGAGGTTTGCTGTCAAATGTCAAAAAAAATTAATCTATTTCTACTCTTCTGGTTTGAATAACCAGTAAGTACTGCTATTAA
This sequence comes from Camarhynchus parvulus, assembly GCF_901933205.1. NCBI lineage: Eukaryota > Metazoa > Chordata > Aves > Passeriformes > Thraupidae > Camarhynchus > Camarhynchus parvulus. Next base: position 43,852,941 of record NC_044586.1, on the reverse strand, counting down.
TGCATTAAAGTATTTTAATGCATTCCTGAGAGAAAACTATGAAATAAATGGAAACACAAGTGTGTAACAATACTTTTCTGTTTCTGAGGAAATTAAATATAATTCCTTATCAATTTCTTCCTCCATTAAAGAGAGTAAACATCCCAATTAATGAAATACATGAAAATTTTAGCCCTATGCCTTGTGTAGAAAAAAACAACCTTTGTATAAATGAGGAGATTATGAAAAAGCATACTTCAACACAACTGAGTTATTTCTATGACTTTTAAGAGATTTTACTTTGCTGAAAAAACTGCTGTTACTTTTTTTTATGTTTGTGCAAAAATGCGAGTTAATACGCATTATGCTATTAAAGCTACAAGGTGGATTTATTACTTCCTAGGGACTTCAGGCCTATGTAGGATATCTGTAGAAGGAAAACCTGTCCATTTTTATATACAGCTGCACAAGAATTCCACTGCTCATCTGTTGCTTGTGTGGGGATTTTGACATAAAGAATGTCTTTGGTCATGGAAAATGGCTAATCCCACGGAGATGTTTCTGTGAAGACATCAAAGATGTTATGTTTGTCTGACAGTGGTTCACAGTACTACCATGGAAAGCATTACCATGTATTCTAGAAGAGACTGCTTTTGTCTAGTAATAAAATTATGTAATACAGGTATAATGAAATAAAGATCTCCAGGCTCACATGTTGCTAAGAGAACAGAGGTATTTCACACAGATACATAAAAGTGTATAAAATAAAAGGATCAAAGAACTATTCATTCACCAATATCCATGCTGAAATCTGATTTAAGTGGGTTTAAGTGGCCTCATCTCCAACACCGCTTTTGCCTTCATAATGCTCTTAGAGTAAATAAAATTTGATAAAAAACTATCACTAAACTTACATTTCCGTTAGAAACATTGTACAGCCTAAAATCAACAAAAATATCGTTTGTGCTCAGATTACCATTTTCAGGAGAGAGGAGAATATGTAAAGAGATATTTTATCAGACTTTGGATTGTGTTTGTTATTGTCAGACAAGAACTCCCAGAAAGGTGAGGTGTTTTCTTTAGAAACAAACAAGACAAAAAGTATTTTGATTTTAATCAAAAATGTATTTTCTCATTAAAAAAAATTCACATACTCACTGTGTCTACTCTACAGAATTTGTCCATTTCATTACACCATATGTCAATCCTAGTATATCTGTTCACTGCAAAAACTCGTGGCTATTTTGTGTAATACAGCACAGGAGGAGGTATTGCTCAGTTCCACTACTTTTATATAATAATTTAAAAAAAAATACAGAAAATGTTCTTGGCTACTTCCACTGTATTCCAGACTTAAAAGTCCCATGAAAGTTCTAGAATATGAAGTTAATTTTATTTGGTTGGTAGAATACCCTTAGAAGCCAGTTAATTAAAATTCTTCTCTCATACTGAATCATATATATTCCATTTGTTGGCAGCAACAAAGTCTGGCCATCTAGTTCCTAAGAGAAATATGTTTTTCTTGTTGCCTTTTTATTCAGCACAAATACAGTCATGTGCTTTTTATTTCAGAAAGTAAGTGATATACTGACATATTTATGACATATTTGTTGGTACACCTATTACAGTTGCTTTTACTTCCATCGCTGTGCTTTTTTCTTTGCCCATGTCCCAAAGAGTGATTAGAGGAGGATAAAGCTCATTGAGTGAAAAGGATTGTTTCTTCAGGTAATTCCTTAGATAGCTGTGTCCAATGCCATAGTTCATATCTTGAGAGATGCAGCTGTAGAGATATATCACAGATATGATTCCCAAAAGAGCACCAAGGCCGGCAAGGAATCCTATTATATTGTTCTTTTCATAGCCTTTCACTTCCAAGTCCAGTCCTTTTGTGGTTACATTGACACACTGTTTCCTATTCTGAGAATAGATAGTGGGAATGTCTATACAAATTTTGTATTCAGTTGATGGATTTAGATGTGTAAGATTATATACCTTTATATCAGATGGTATTCGAGCACTCTGTGCAGCCTGGGAGTCTTCAGCTTTCGGAAAGGCTGTCCATCTTACACTGGACTTCAGAATTTTAGAATTTGCTTTCCATGAAACCAAAACAGAATTAGATTTTATGTCTTTTATTTTAATATTTACAGATCCATTGTGTTCCTGAGGGAAAGAGCCATCCACTTTAATCATGACTGACTTTAGGTCTGCCCCAACTAAATTTGTTGCTATACATGTGTATAAGCCACTTTCTCTTTGTGTTACATCACTTATGTCTAAAGTTCCTTCGGAATGAATGTAGTATTTATCAGAGATAGTATTAGGCAAAAGTTTGTGTCCTGATGGTGTTATCCAGTAGATTTCAGGTTCTGGCTCTGCTGTTGCTCTGCAATGCAAAGAAATATGGCTGCCAGCTTTTAAATCCAATGTAGATGGAAAACTTTCAGGAGCTATCAGAGGAAGACAGATTTCCATCATTTCCCGAAAGTGTACCTGTCTCACATTCTGACCTTGGAATTCAGGAGGGTCTACACAAAACAGGGACTCTGGCTCCATGAACCGAATGTTTGTTTTGTTCATGTTAATCCAGCGGATGACACAGTCACACCTGATGGGATTGCTGTGTATGCTGACTTCTTTGAGGTTAGGCAGGGACTCCACTGTACTGCGGTACAGTGCGCTCAGCGCGTTGCTGTTGAGCATCAGCGATTCCAGCTTGGGAAGTCTGTAGAATGCATTGGGGTGAATGTATGATAATCTGGGGTTATTGGTTGCTTCTATTTTTCTTAAATCTGGCAAATTGTCAACAGCAAGACTATCTATAGAAATCAGTTCAGGCATGTTATTAATTCCTAACTCTTTTAGGTGCAGCATATTGCTAAAATCTCCTCGTCGTATTCTGTTAATGGGATTCTTATTTAAATCCAGAAATTTAAGATTTGTAGCCTTTTGAAGAGCGATGTGGGGCACTCTAACAAATCTGTTGTCATAAAAGGAAATGCTTTCTAAGTTGTCAAGGCCAGCCAAAGCATTATCTGGTATTTCAGTGAGATTTATACCTGCTAAAACTAGGCTGCGCAGATTGCTAAGAGGCTTGAAGTTCATGTCTTCAATTCTGATTATTGGATTTTCTCCAATCATGAGAATTTCAAGATTAGGAGTAGCTTCAAACCACTTTCTGTTGATCACTTGCAGACCATTTGAATTGAGATGAAGTCTGAGAAGATTATTGAGGCCTATGAAAGCTCCTGGTGCAATCACAGAAAGCAGATTATGATTAATATAAAGCTCTTGTAGATTGTTGAGTCCAGAGAGACATTCTTCAGGGAGCTCAGTAAGTTTGTTTTCTTCAAGGTACACTGACAGTAACTGTGGTATCTTTCTAAGATTAATACTGGTCACTGAGGATAAATTGTTCTGAGATAAATCTAGACCAGTTAAATTCACTGGGAAGTCTACTGAGTGTTCAATTTTTGCAATATTATTAGTTTGTAGAAGTAGAACTTGTGTGTCAGCAGGCAGCGTGGCTGGAAAATGAAAAAGGCCTAAATCATTACAGTCTACTGTTGGAGCTTCCATGTAGACAGACCTGGGGGTGAACCATGGTCTGATTTCACATATACATGACTCTGGGCAGTCTGCTTTTCTTCCTACGGCTTGTAGTAGAGCAGTGGTAACTAGACCAAGCAGTAAATTAATTTTGAGTTGCAGGTCCTTCATCTTAGCCCAAAGGTTCAGGAAACTAACAGACCCTTTAGTATTCCACAGTTATAGTCTTAGAATTCAGTATGACCTGGTCAATTAATACAGCACAGTCTTGCATTTATCAAATGACGATCGTGAAGGACTTCCTTCCTGAGGATGTGATAAATTTGTAACCAACTTGTCCAGTAGTAAGAAGCATTTTGTGGAAATGAAGGTCACTTTGTCCTTGATGACATAAAATTGATGAGCTTTGTAAAGATGAAGTATGTATAGATGGTCATAGGAGATTAAACAATTCATTTATTTAGTAGTATTAACTTCAAATCCCATGATTGATTAGTGTTTGCAGGAACGACAAGATGACCTAAAATACAAGAAGAGGAAATAATTAGTATAAGAAGCTATAAAGTTATAAATTAATTTAGCCATCTTTTGCTCTGTACTGTTAATTATTGCAAGTAAGAAAGGAAAATGATTGTGGTGTCTGGAGTATTATAGTGGTATCCAGATAGCATAAATTAAGTTAATATAGTAATATGTCTTTAGACTTTTAGCTTGACATACATCCAGGGGAGTATTGTTATACAGAAAGATGAAGATCCACAGAGTATAAAGTAAAATATATCAGTGAGATTTTTCTACATATTTTATCCCCCTTTAAAATATTTTCTTTTTCAGTTATCTCTAGAAGCAGACTAATTTCTGTTGGCTTTGAAAATGTAAACACTGAGAAAAATCCTACAGAGCATGAATGCTTAACTTTTTTACATAAAGTTTGTAACTATAAAGAATGTAATTTATCTATAATGAAAGGGAAATGGAATGGTTGGATTAATGCACATTCCTAATGACATTCTTAGGCAAGCCTGCGAGATATTTATACAGAAATATATGAAACTGAAAATCCTCAGGTTTTATAATTTTTAATACTTTTTGTAGCTGCTGTCTAGAAAGAAAACTTTTTTTTCTTTTCTTTAAAATGTTATTTAGAAGGAAATATGTACCCTATAATAAATAGCTTGTCATCTTGGCAAATTCAGGCTAATCACTGACTTTCTTATTTTGACTTCAGTAACCTCAATTGCAAGGAGTATTAGCAAAAAAGTGTCTTCAGAGTGATAAGGGAAGAAAAAAATTACACTAGCAATTGCTTCTTTTCCCTGTAGCTCTGCAAGAATCTGAAGTCTGTAGACTGCCTTCAGGTCCCAAATTATAATAAGGACTGAAACCTTGTGGCATCAATGCCACTTGTGGCATCAAATGTGTGCTTTCCGGATTTTTGGTATGTACTTTCTTTTTGTGGAGTAAAACAAATTTGACTTTGAGTGTACATTTTGTTCCAATGCATGTAATACAAAAGCTTCTGTATTTTCTTATATAAAGTAGTACACATTCAAAAGCTTCTGTGTTTTCTTATATAAAGTAGTATACATTCACTGCTTAATTTATTTCAGAATATAGACTTTACACTTCACCTAGACTTTGTTTCTGAAGGCTATTGTGCAATACACATTTATGCCCTTTCTCCCCTGCCTTTAGTGCTAAAATTCACATTGACATTTTTTACAAACCTTAAGATCAATGCTTAATTGACATTGATAAATAACTTTGAAGGGGTTGCTGTTATAGATAGACAGAATTGCAAAAGCTAAGTGTCAAGCATTTGGATTTATGTGTCCTTTCCAGGCCCTGGAGGACTTGGCATAGTGACCACCCAGGCATTCCATAACAGTGTAGAAGAAAGGTGTTGGACTGTGTGAAGTAATATGGGCATTGGGACAATTTAAATTACAATTTGGCAAGTCTTTGAGGTGGTTCTTTGTGTTATGTGCATTTAAGGACATTTAATATTTTATTTCAACATGTAAGTTTATTAGTAGAGTGAACAGACAATGTGTGAGATAAACATACAGAAAACATTCTGCTGTTTTGAGGATCAATAGTATGTTTTTATGCACATGGCCCAGTTTATACTAAAATACTAAGACATACTGACTGAAACAGTAAAAATATAATCTGTTCCTTTGGTCTGGGAAATGAGATGAAATTGAGGCTTGCAGAAAAATAAAAGTTTGTGTTGAAAAGTTAATGCCTACAACTTGCTCTTAATTTTGCCACCAGGAGGCAAGGCGGTACCCCTAAGTGGGGTACTGTCACATTTACTAAAGATCTTAGTAGAAATCCTTGTATGCCAAATGCACAGATGTAATTTCCTGTGTAAGGGGAAAAGAGGATGGCCATGTGACGGAGAAGTTTTTTGGTCGTGTTCTTCATGCATACTCTTGAAGCACATTTTGTGCTGACTATTGTATTTTCAAATGGATTGTACATTAAAAATATATTTCTAGCATGAAAAATACAAAATGTATGTTTCAAATAATTAAAAGATCATTGAAAATGTTACCTGAAATGTAAATTAATTGAGATTCAACAGACTACTACTGCAGATGTCTTATCTCAGCCTTTTGATCCCACTATGATGCTCAGGGACTTCTGCTCAGTAGAGGGGCTTGTGAAAGCATTCTGGGGAAGCATAACAATACAGCTGACCCGATTTTCTGTCCCTCCCTGGAAATTTGCTATTAGTCACTATGAAACATCAAATATGGACCAAGATGAAGTTTTCATGTGTGTCCCAGACACCTGAGAGGCTATACCATTTAAAGTACATAAACTACATTTTCATATACTTTTGAGCCAATATGCTCCTGTATTTGCATTTATACTCCTGATTTTAAGTTCTAGTTTCTTTGGGATTCTCAAACCAAAACTAAGGGCATCAGTGGATATTTCCATGTCATATATATCAGATAGGCTTTCTGCAAAAGGCAGCAGAAAAAAAGAAGAGCTGAGATCTACTTTGTTATGATTTAATCTGATGTCCTTTCTGGTGAATGCTTTAGCTAATAAGTCACCAGCTCAAGCTCATATGGTGTTCTAGCATAAATCTTTCTTATTTCTTTGGTTAAAGTGCTTCTGTCTTGTGTAAAATATTCACTGAGGTTGAGTGGCTTGAATAACAGATTGTAGAATAATTTTGACACTTCCAGCCCGCAGCCATCATTCCAAAATACACTGTTTCAATGGAGAAAGATTTTTTTGTTTAAATAGTGGCATATCTATATTAAAAAATATGTTTTTAACTGTCATTCAAGTTGTGGTATAAAATAATGTTTCTAATAGAATGGACATCCATGGTGGCTTATGACATCATACAATCATAGAATAGGATGTGTCAAGTTGGAAGAGACCCATAAGGATCACCTGCTTCTGGCAGGACAACTAAATCCTATGACAGTAGTAGTCTTCACATGACAGAGTACATGAAAAAGTGATACATTACAACAGCAAAAATTGTATATAATATTTGGAGTGGCAAATTTTTTTTTTTGTCTTTTGTTTATAGCAATATTATAATGTGACTCCAATACACATCTTGACTAAGAATTTAAGAAAAAATGGATTGCTGGTGTAAGTTTTCCTGTCCCACTTGAAGCGCTCAAAGCCCAGATCAAGTTAAGCAGTATAACTGCTTAATTGGTTGCAGTGATTGTGTGAGTGCGTCTGTATGTACGTAACTAATTTCCAACCGAGATGTCTTCAAATAATTTTCAAGTGAAAAATGAGCTGTCATTCACGGTAACAAAATAACCTCATGTAAATTGCACTCAGCAGCATAAATTGTATCTGAAGTTCAGTTTCCTTGAAGAATGTGGTGTCACAGAGATAAGTGTTTGTATTGGAAAAAAAGAATTTAACTTCATGTTACTTTCAACTTCTGGAATGCATTGATTCCTTTTCTTCATTAATGTGCTAGTAATAGTAAATACTGAATAAAATTGAATGTAAGTGCTCTTATTAGCAGTGATTTTCAGAGGTTTTTTAATGTGTTCTGGTGCTTTAAATCTGAATGCTTTGTATCATCTAGAGTTTTATGTGAAATTTTAGTAATTTGAATGTCCAGTTTTAAAGGTTCTATTATAAGAAGGGCATAGAGAACCTGAAAGTTATTTGTTCTGTTTCTTTGAGTAGTGTTTAAAGTAACTGAGGTTTACACATAAAAGTTTCTGTGCCAAGAATTCATTTTCTTTCTTGTTTTAAAAAATAAGTTTTTTCAAATAATGCAAGTATGTCAGCATAACCTCTTTGTTAGTGGATTTTGGTGACCTCTCAAGATTATTGATGTGATGTTCTAAGCAATTCTTAAAACTTGTACTATTCCTAGGACTTTCTCAGAGTAGTGAAGCTTCTACGGGTAAGTCTCCACAGCAGATTACCACCAGTAAGCTGAGGTGCAGGATGGATGTTTCCACACAAGCAGCAAGAAGAACTGTGCATCATAGTTTTGGAGTATTTGATGTAATTCTTTACCCAGCTGCACTTATAAATCTTTGTGGTTACTCTGATTGTACTTGTATTTCCTCATCCAGATGAAATAGTATGGTTTGCTTCCTAATGTCTGCAAATAAAAAGGCTAAATTTTTTATATCTAACAAATTAGTATTCCTTATTAGAGCTTCAGGATTTTTGTTGTTGTTTTGTGCACCAGAACTTATGTACTAGATGCTTGCGCTTAAATCTTTATGATCAGATTATCTGTTTTTTTCTGGAGGTCAATCCCTCTTGCCCCTACTTGGTGTCTTACTAAACATGGTGTGTGTCTTCCTTTTAAGGTATTATCTCTTGCTTTTAGAAAAATGTACTCTGATGGGTGGGACTTTTTGCAGCCTAATTTTTTCTTGTGGAAACAATGATTGTTACGTCTTAATTAGGTTTCTCTGATTTACCACTATTGACAGCTGGAGTCTTGATTTACAAAAGAGGGTATCACCGTTATGTGAGCTGGAAAAGACATTCAGTGAATGAATAAACTGAGCAACATTTGTCATCACTGGAGCAACAGACAGCTAAGAACCAAGTCAGAGTGGGCAGAAAGGAAAAGAAACACGTCAGATTTTGGCAATCATTCTTTTCCACTTCAGCAGTTAGAGAGACAGCGATAAAACCTAAAAATGCAGCAGTTACAGTGCAATATGCCCTGCTGGCAATAAGGCAAACAGTGCACTTCACAAGGACCAATTTAGGGGTGGCAAGCATTTTGAAAACACAGCTGTTCATACAAAGCTACCTTTCAAATACATCAACTCAGAGAGCACTTCTCAGTTCTTGTCATTATAACCACTTTGAGCAGTTCTATGGACAGAAATCTGGAAATGTCACTAACCAAAAATTGGGTGGGAGACATTCCATAACTTGGTTTTAGTTGTGGCACACAGAGGTTTTTTGTGTTTTCTAAATGTGGGTGTGAATATATATAGACTGAAGTTTGAATGTTTAATATCTTTCTGATGATTTTATAAAGCTTTTTTCCCTTGTTTGTTTCATGGCCAAAACAAACGAAAAATGCTTCCTTGGGGATTTTCTTATTACACTACAATTAATAAAAAGATGCAGCATCTTATATATTTGACATGTTTCATTAAGGCACAAAAAGTTAGTATTGTAGGTATAATAGACTTTCATAACAGAATTGGTCTTGAAATAATATTTATAGAAGTAAGCTATACTAGCTGATCTGAGAGGATTCCTGAAAATTATATAGGCAGTGTAAAAATGGAAAGCATTTCTGCTAGCCTATGCAGACTTGCTTTCATTCCACTCTCTGGAGCACTCTCTGGTGTTTCGTTCTGTTTCTCTTTACAGAAGATAATATGCTCACTGTAATATGCTCTTAATATTTTATATTCCTACATGTAGCTAAAATATAGCCTCACATTGAAAGACAAATGAGGATTATCTAGAAATTTTGTGTTTCTGAGGTGTTCTTGAGAGTGTCAAATGTCTTAAGTTGAAAATCTCAAAAGTGAGTACCTGAAATATCTGGACATTTGTGAAAAATTTGGGTAGGGCTGTGCTGGGACCTTGACTAATTTTAGAAATCCTCTTTACTTTTTTTCTAATTTTTGATTTTTAGAACTTCAGACTGGCCCTGAATAGCATTACATGCAAGATGTAAAAGAAATGGTAAAGCTGGTATTCAACCCTAGAAGCCATTGGAACTATCTGAATAACTATTTCAGCATATGTATTTATATTTATTTTGTGAACTTGTTACAACTCCTTTTAATTTTTCTCCTTAAGTGGAATAGATTTGCTTGAGGGAAAGCCACAATCTTGGAATGTTTAATATGCCTGTAAAACAGGACATGTTCTCATACCTTAGACCATTGCAAGAATGACAAGGTTTTATAAATAATGAATTTTTTTATATCAATGGACATTTTGTGATTTGAGGTGACTTTAATCTACAAATACAGATAGGGTCAGAAAAACATGATCAGCTACATTTACATGAGCTTTAACCTTTGTCTCTCACTAACTGGCTTACTATTCTTTTGTTCTTGTTTATAGTCTCTTAGTGGAGTTTAGCAGATATATGAAGAATTATCACCACATACAATTCATTCAGATCTCACTATAGTTCTCATTCCTGTATCAATCAAAAATTACATTCCGGTATTTTGAAAAATATTGCAATATATTGAATCTTACAGCTTAGAAAACACAGTATTCAAAGTAGATGTGATGAAAGCAAAAGGTTAAATGAAATCCAAAGGAATAGGTATATATATTAATTTATTGTATATGCCATTCTAGAATAACTTTTCAATGGATATAAATGAAAATTCACTAAAATATTTTTTAAAAATGGAGGATAGAAAAATATTAGTATGTTTACTAGCTTGTTTTAAATGGGATTATCATCACTGACCATAGGATGGCAGACAACTTTGAGAGTACCTGTGTGTGCAGTAAGATGTTTGTCAATCAAATTCAAAAAGCTTAATAGAAATTGTATTTTTGTTACCATTATCAATATGGTGTCAGCACCATCATTGTGCATTGGAGCTAAAGCAGTGGATCAGGACCATCACCTTGTGAGTTCACTTGCTGCTAAACAAAAGCCTGATCTTTACTCAATGGAGCTTAAAAATGAAGTGCAAGATAAGGAAAAACTGATAATACAGATGGGTAAGAGAAAAAAGTCAGTGTGGCTATTTCTGAATATCCTTGGGTTTATTCTTCTCCTTTAGCAGTAGTCTACTAGTTTACTATCATGATCCTGCATTACTTTACTAGTCTTTAATTTTAGATTTTCCTTCCATTGTTCTGTCTCTCATGTGCTTTTAACTTTTAATCATACACTACCTAGCCATTGAATACATCTCTCGTTTCCACAAATGTCACAGCAAAAGGTGATGAAAAGTTACTTTGATCTCACAAAGGAATTAATCATTTCAGTAATTACAGTTACCACCTATTTTTTTACTTCTCTTAATTTAAAGTGCACAAAATAATTTCTTTTGGTGAGTGGAGGTTTTAGAAAATTATATTTATATGACAAGAGAATGAGTTTCAATGAGAGCCACACATTTCTTTACCATTTGTAATTTAACTTGTCATTTGTGATTTGGGGTGACTTTAATCTACAAATACAGATGGGGTCAGAAAAACATTATGATCAGCTACATTTACATGAGATTTGTAATATGGCTTTACAAATATTCTAATTTGTAATATGGCTTTACAAATCCTCTTGCAATATATTCAACGCTTGTCCATTAAACTATGCATAATTTTATTTACTTGGATCAAGAAAAAACAAATAAAAAGAACCTGAACTGATTTTAATTTTATTTCTTCTTCCTGAATCAGATATTGCATGTATAATTCTGATGTTTTTATATAGAGATGTATCACATTGTGAGTATTACATATATATTTTCTAGTTGTCAGAGAAAACAGACTAAAATGTTACCAATAACTCTTCAAAATAGTTAGATCCTTGGTATCCTTGCTGTAGTTCTTAGCCTTCGACAGATTTCACTGTGTGACCTATTTATCATTGCCATTATTGAGCCATTATGTACAAAAATCATGGCTGTATCTTAGGAAAGTAATATGTTAGTTTAATTTAGATTTATTCGTACATGTTCAGCTTCCTTTTGACAGTTGTCATGTTAGCAGTGGAGAAGCACATATTGGCAGTTACCTAGGCACATAGTTGGCAAGAGAGCAGTCACGTTCTGGATGTGGGTGCATGTACCCAGCTACCAGATGCTTCTAGCAGATGGCCAGAACTAAAGATTTCAGACCAATTTTGGCTTGATTTTCTAGAAAGCTACCATACAGATTCTGCAAGTCTGTAGTACATTTGACTAGTAAAAAAGCCTAGCCAAAATCCAGCAAAGCTACTGGCAAAATCTGCATATGTTTTTCCTCTGGGGCTCTCAAAATGTAAATATTAAAAATGCCTAAACCATAGAAATAGGTGTGTTCAGATATCTGTAATAAAGGCAGAAGCAGATAGTGGCGATGTCACAGACATTTCTTTTATGAAAAATCTTCTCTTAGGATTTTCTTGCTGAAGCTGAGAAGTTCAGCAACCAGACATAAACAATAAGTTATCTGCTGCTGTGGAATGTAACAGGTCTGCCTGGATTGGCCGAGTTTAGATGTTTAGAGTTGGTGACCAATCCAGAACTGAGATCTCTCGGACACAGTCTGAGAGAGCTGGTTTGTTATTCATTCTTTACTTTCTATTCTTAAGTAGTTAGCAGCTTCTAGAAACTCTCCTTTTCTTTTCTTTTTAGTATAGTATAATATATATATATATATCATAACATAATAAATCAAGCCTTCTGATCATGGAGCCCATCTCGTCTCTTCCTTCACCCCGAAAACCTTGTGTCCAACCGACGACATGGCTATACTTAGAACAAGATATTTTCCTTGGGAATCGATTTGTCTTTTTTTTTCTTTTTCTTTTTTTCTTTTTTTCATTTTTTTATCATGGGGAAAAAGGTCACTGTAATAAATTAGCATAATGATAAACATGGTAACTTTAGGAGTTATAATTTCTATTCTATAATTTGTCAATAACAAAAATTTAGGCTTGGAAGACCTAAATTACTTTAAATTGTCAGTCTTTAATGGCAGCCTCTGAATATTTAGTGAATTTACCTTTTAGTTTATTGGTAAATGTATGGTTTGTCTGGGACATAGTCATGTCAAGATAAATGCTCTTATAATAATAATATTAAAAAATGTCCACTGTGCATTGTATTGAATATCAACTGTAATAATCCAAAAATTTAAATGGGTTTAATGAATGCACCTATATCAGAAAAATTCTGCTACAATCACATCCAGTAATTGATGTATATTTAGAACATATTACATGAATTTTGCTTTGAGATACATGACAGAAAAGCATTTATTGCTTATAATTTTAGTAAAAAAACCCTAAAAACCAAAAAATGGTTTATTTTTTAGCAGCCAGTAGTGGATGAGATATCTATTATGAATATTCCTACCAAATTAGGCTGACTTGGTTTTTTATAATTGTGACTACATTTGGTGATTACTTTCATTCAAAGCCACCTGGTGAACCAGGTTCGCAATGTATTGTTCAATAAAAAATGATATTTATTGTAATTTTTTTGGTAATTTTTTGTAGTGCTTTTGTAATTTTTGGTAATTTTTTGTAATTTTTTTGCTTGAGGCAGTGTATAGAAATGGATCGCTAAGAAATAATACTTCAGGATGCAAGAACTGACAATGCATAAACCAGAATCTTATTGTAAAGATCAGGAAATAAAAGTTCTCTTTTTTGCTGTGTTCTAAAACAGTTGGAGTAATTTAGGCATACTCATAACTCACAGAGATACTGTCATGTACTGTTTTGATTGCAGAAAGTATTTAGGTTTTTATTTACTTTTAATTACAGTTTTTGCTCAACTGAGCATGTAATTAATAATATTACATGTTAAGGTTTTTTTCATGTGATTCTCAAAACTAATGTTATATTTAGACCTCAAATTATGGGGGTTTTTGGCTTTTATAACCTATTTGTTTGCTCTAATCCACACTATATGTTTACCACGGTTCACTTTTTATTTCCCCAGAAATACATACATAAAAATAATGATATAATCTTCTCAAGATTTTCTTTTTAAAATAAGACCAGAAGAAAGAGATAAACACCAATACTTACAGTTAAGTATCATATTCCTTCTACGGTGTATGTCACTACAGCAAAATAATCTTATAGTTCCTGGAACATTAACTAAATCCTCTTTCAAGTGTTTTTGTTTCCTTTCAGAATTGGAAGTTTATTTAAACCTTTTCAGCTTGTGTAGATAAAATGTCCACCAATTTCACTCCATTATTTCCCAATGTATAACTCTTCTGGTGTTTTACTCTTATTTTAAAATATTCTTTTAAATTTTGTCTGAAGTGAAAGATTGACTCAATTCCTTAATGTTAGATGATTTGGCTCATTAGCATTGAACAGGATTACTTCAGCTATGAAACTTACATTATCTAGTCACATCTTGATTTTGTATTTCTTTTTTAGCTTTCCAGAATCTATCATCTTTGCATCCCCTTTCTGAATTTTGGATGCCAAATTTGACATCAGCAGAAAATCTGACATTCTGATCTTCCAAAGAATTTTGACCAGTGTTCATTGTTCAAGAATTGATACCAATCAACCAGATTGCAATCGCTGTAATCAAAAGTTTGCATTAGATTTTCCATGCATCCTTTCTCTTGCATTTTTTTTGATTCCTGCTTGTTTTCAAGACTTTTGATAGACATATCTGCTGTATAGAGAATGCTTATATAGAGGCATGTAGGAACACTACCTCACACATTATGATCAGAACAATGGAGATGCACAGATATATTTCTGCAATGAAATGCCTCTTGCTATGGAAATTTGCTCTTCAGGCTAAAGAAAAGGCAAGTTTGAATTAAGATACTGAAAAGATGCTATTAGTGGTGATTATGGAACAGCTTTCTTTATCATACGTATTAAAGTGGGACAGATAAGCCATTTCAAACTATCCTTCCAAAGATTGGATTGGATTCCAAAGAAGGCATAATTTTGTAATGCTGTTATGCCAAATCAATTCGCATCTTTATTCTAAGGCATTTTTTTTAAGCCTGACATCAGCTTTTGTGCTTTCAGATAATGGCATGGTTGTCTTTTTCAGCAGTAAAACAACTTGAATAAGTAAAGATGGATCTTACAATAGTGTGATATTTCAACAATGTAAAATGACAAGTTATGCTTTCAGGGTCTAGTAGTAATTTCTGATTCAAAGGTGGAAGCCATCAGAGTGATTATCAGAAGTAAGGAGAAAGACATGGTATGCTTGATTATGCATAGGAGGACCACTGGCACCAGAATGCCTGTGAAACAAAAATTATGACCCCAGCAAATGCCAAAAATCACGTTAGCTTATTGGCTACAGGTAAGAACCCTCATGAAATGATGTATATGGTGCTGATCACTGAGGTTCAATACAACAAATTGGAATAGTACAGAATCAGTTGGTATGAGGAAAATGATAACAAATATTCTGAAAGAGGATGAAGGTGCTTCCTCTGTAAAACAGTTTTAATTTGTTGACAACAGAGGAGAAAGGGTTGTTAGTTCTTTGTACAAATATTTAGTACAGTGACAAATCATTTACAGCTAGATAAGGAGTAGTTATATTTATTGAATAAACATGGAGTTGTTTTTCTCCCTGTATGTGCATTATAATTCTAGAAAAATATGTCAGCTATGAGGGGCCATATGGAGATTAATTGCTGGTGGTCTTTGTTGAATTAATAAATGGTTCTCCCCAGTTAACTAGGAGTATGTATGGAAACTAACTGGAACTAATTGAAAATACATACTGCCACGTATGGAAAATAATTGGGAGTATATATAGAGGAAACATCGTGGGCAAACATAATGGAAGAGTACTTACTCTTCTATAAGTGTCCTAGGTAAATTGTTTAGAAGCATAGAAAAAACACAGGAAATCTCTAGATGCATGCTGAAGGTGATGACTTAGGTATTGTTTTTGAATCCTACATGCAATATGCAGTATTTAAAACTATATATGCTGCTATAGTTGAGAAGAAAAATACACATATACCATGGAAGAGTTTAAAGGATTGGACACAGATATTTGGAAGGGTGTATTGACTTAAGTTGTTCTTCCTTATCTAGTATGGTAAAAGCAGGCAGACAGCATCCCTATAGCGTTTGATTGACCATCTGAAAAAAGAGATTAAGATGTGGAGGTGTTTCTCTAAAAATATTAATAGGTCTTCTGTGTTGCAGCAGTGCATAACAGGTAGTCCACATACTTTGAAAATAATTCACTTGATGGAGTTAGCTGATGCAGTACAAAAACCAATACCAATAAAAAATAATTGAGGGTTAATATAGTTAATCATAATATAAACAGGTAAATGAGGATAATCCAGCTTTGGTGTGTGACTTTGTCTGCCAGTGCTTATACATGTGAACTAAATATATAGTTTAATTCTCTTGTAGTATAATTATCCTTCCTTCAGGCAATAGTTTTCTCCTTCTTTGATATTATAATGATATAAAAACCACCTGTCTGTCTCCTTGAAAATGACTTTGTGTCCTCTGTTAATGAGCTAGGAAATGTCACCTCAAGTTGCTTTAACATTCTTAATACAAAGAAAATAAAACATGGAAAGGATTTGAAGATCAAAATCCATAGTAGTCCTTAGGTTTGTTTAAGTATGCTTTAAGCTGTCCTTATCATCCTATCCTGTTGCATGTGGGAAATGCAAATTTTGAAAGTAAATCCAGATTTGGAAAATGGAGTGCAGAACACTGACTTTTCTAATTCCTGTATTTTCAAACCTTGACTAATGAGGTTCACTTTCCATTACTGGTTGTGGAGAATGATCCAGATGTATTTCTGAAATTTCAGTTCTGAATCTCTGGTAATCCAGTAATCTGCAGTTGGTTAAAGGTTGAGATTATTCTGTGATTAAATGAATACGCAAAGCATCACATATGAATGGCTGAGAACTTGAAAAGTCCTGAAAACATTCCTTTGAAGGTGAAGAATGCTTTTCTCTGTCTCTTGGTATTCATGAGCAATAATGAGAACAACATCCAGGGAAGATGAAATAGCATTTGAAACTTATAGAAATAATGAGTAGAAAGTCGAGTAGTTATGAGGTGGAATGGCTTTGTTTGGCAGTCCTTCAGGAGCAAGCTTTTAGGACTTGCATTTCAAGCAGTAAGGAAAATACCCTAAAGGCCATAAAAATGGCCTTGAAAATTGGGTTTGGCTTGAAAATTGGGTTTTAGTTTCATTTTAATTCCCAGGTTGTTGTTAAAAATTATAATTGAATGTAAATTGATAAGATACAAAGAATTTTGCTGCTTAGTTGCCTTTTTTCTTCAAATACTTATTTTTCAAGCCTCAATTTTAAAAACATTTTAAATACTTTTTGGTATTACTAGAAGCCTACCTTGGAACAAAAATATTTAAGATTTATTGAGATATGTTCTCTCCAAAGTCAGGATGTCTCAATCCTTTTTAATGTCCTTGTAGTTTATATCATCTGGACGCAGAAAACTGATATTCACTAGCCTAATGTTTTAATGAAAGATGGCATTTCCACTGCAGGTGGAGACATAGATACTTAGTAACAAACCACTATAATTAGCTTGAAAGAAATAAAAATGGAACATTACAATTACATGTTGACAAAGATAAGGCAAGGCTTGATATTCCTTTGAACATTGTTGTGTAGTGATCTGCACCAGTCCAAAAATTTTTAGCAGGTTATGTTCTTAGTTGCTTGATCTATTACCAAACCCTTTTTTATCAAGGGAACTCAATGCTTTGATGTAAATTTTTGTTCTGTTGACAGTTAGCAAAGCATCTGAATGTTTCTCCAGGATTAGATATCCTTTTCCTTATCATGACTGCCCAGGATGATAACCTATTAAGAGGGTACCAAGGTATATTCTGGTTATAGCTAAAGCTCATGTGGTTATAGCTAGTTTGTGAATTAAAGGGCTAACTATTAGCTATGCTTTACTGATAAGCATTCATAGTTGTTTTTTTCTTAGGCTGAATAATCTCATTTTAATCCTTTGTAGCTACCAAACTAACAACTGAGGAAATGGTAAAATGAAGAAGTCTTGATAAGCTTTTTTTTCTTTCTGGTCATTCTGGTTTTCCAAGCTATTTTCAGGGTTTTAATTCTTTCAGGAATTGCTATTAGACTTCCCCTATGTCAGAGAAGTAAGAATTCTATTCTGTTAAAGCAGAAATGCTGCTATTAATGTCCCCAAATACTTCCCTATATATAAACTCAATTTCAAATGTAAAGGGGAAGGAGGCAGCATTTCTCTCCACTGAATTTGTAATAGAATGTAAAAGAAACTTACAGCAAACTATTTTTGATGAATGGGAATGTTTGCTTTGATTTATTTTGTTTTATTCTATAAAGTAGTAGATTATACACAAATGTGATCCTTGAAATCCAATGGAAAGATAAATCAGCACATTCTACTGAAAAAAAATCTTTCTGGTTCATTTGCTTAATTGTGAAATAGCATATTTTTCAAGCTGTTATTAAGGTTTGAAATGATTAGCCTTCATTAGTTTGGTAATTAGTTTAGGCAGATTGTTTTGGAACAGGCTCATTCCTGTCTTACTGCTATTGAGTCTGTAATACTTTTGTTATGAAAGTTGCTCTCGGTGAATTTTTCACCATGGTTTTAATTGCTTTCTCTTTTAAAAATAATAATAGCTAAGCAGCATGAAACAGAATTTGTTTCACTGGAAGAAAAATCCTTAGTTCCAGAGGCTACCCGTGCTAGTTTCATATTTTAATGTTTACAACTGTTAGGCTTCCATTCTGCGTGTCAGAGAAAGAACTTCCCGGGGTTACAAAACCATACCGGACAGGTTCAGGTAATTCTTTGTGCCTATCAGGCAGCATACGTATAATGCAACAGTTCCGATAGTCTTTATTATATATCCTTTTTTATTTAAATATTCAAAATTATTGGCATCAGATTTCAGTGACTTCTGTCTGATGTGACAATATTCATGGGGGCACTGACATTTGCTGCAAAACAGCATCTATTTCTTCATAAAGTAGGCACTGTCAGTAGAGCTAAAAATAAAATTTCAATGTCTGGCTGCAGGAAAGGAGGATACAGACAGAGCATTCTGCAGTATGGGCATGTGTCAGAATCCAGCTGAGGTTAATTGTGGTCTCATTTAATTTTGTGCCTGCAAACTATTCGTAATACTTATTGACTGGAAATCAACTTAAAGTAGTTCCATGCCTTTCACATCCTGATTTGTGGGATGCTGCTATGTACCATTCTTTATATTCATAGTCTTCCTGCCAGCCAGGTTCAGAGTTTAAAAGAAATATATTTGGCTAAAAAAAATTTGTCAAAGTATTCAGAATGACCATGATTTTCTTTAATATATATGTTTTTAATTTGATCATCTCAGTTGCGCCTTATATTTGTAAAATATTGCATTTAATTGTTGATTTATGCTGAAAGGATTAGGTACAAACGGGTTTTGTCTGCTAGAGGCAGATGGGACAGTAAGATGAGGGCAATGAGAAGGGTTGGGGTTTTTTTCCTACTTTCCATTCTCTTAGTCACCATCTTTGGAAGTTAACAGAGTTGGAAGTAAAACCAAATTGATGTTAAGTTAGTTCTAATTCTGCTCCATGCAGTGATTTCTAGCACTTCTCATAAAAAGAAAAAAATTTAAACATTTGTTGCTTTGTCCTTTGAGGGCTTTTTTTCCACTCAGACTAAGGCTCTCTTCCTAATGGCTGTTTGGGGACCCATGTGGTAAGAATTAGACTTCTCAATCCTTTAGGCCTAAAAGAGATGAATGAAACCAGCATGCCATCAACCTGTTACAAGAGCTCAGTGTATACCACACATAATCTGAAAAGTCTCAAATTCTAAGCCAAGCTCCATGTCTCTTTGGGTTATTGATGTTTCCTACTTTCTGCTGTGTGCTGTGATGTGTACTAGATTCTATTTACCACTTCTTGGTTACAGTAATTAACTGTGTTTTTTAATAACACTTTTTCTTTTTTCCATGTAACCAGTCTGAAAAATACACAATAATTCATATTTGTTATTTGATATGCTGAGTTTACTGTTACCTCTGTGTAATACTTTATGTTAGAGGTACTTTCAAATCAAATGACTCACTTTTCATAAACTGTTGCTTATGAACTTTGTTGAATCCAAGCCAGAATATGCTTTACAGCTGAACAATTTCAAGTAATAGACTCAGAATTCATTTTGCACAGCTTTTTGTGTGAACACAGATTTATTCCTGCAAACAAATTCGAAAAGCAGAAAAAAAAAGCAAATATGATTCAGAATGTCTGGATTCTGAATGCAATGTAACTTTTGCAAAAATGCTTAGCAATTTTTTAGACTTTTTATTTCTGTGTTATAGACATAAGTTCTAAATATACGAGGAATACTTCTAGAACTACTTGTAAACTATTTACTGTATTCTTAAGTGCAAGGAATTTGAACAGAATGATCCAGTGCACAGTGTTTTCTTTCTGCTGAGGGATGCTTTTTATGCCACTTAGGAAAGTCCATTAATTCCTGAGGGCTCAATTGTGTCTGGTTAGGCAGAGATTGTAGAATTGTGTGGTGATGAGCTTCATTTTCTAAGATAACCACATGGACATAGAGTGCCTCTGGGGCTTAGGCTTGTACAGTCACAAAAACCTTATCTTTCTGAGATAACCACATTGACCTACAATGCCTCTGGCTGTGGAAATGGTGGATTTGAGGACAGGAACTTCAAAAAGGAGGTCCCAAACCTCATTAATGGTATGGAAAGCAAAAATCATCACAAACCACTCTTTTCCATATATACAATAAATTTCTGACTGCTCTTTCCTCTCTGCCTTCTGTCAGAGATCTAGTCAACAACCCGGTCAAATTTGCATCAGTTTGTTTCTAGTGTTAAAAATAAAAATGAATTTCTATTAAACCAAAGCATATCATAATACAGAACCTACTCTGTGATATTTCATTGATAAGAAAAGTATTGCATAGACAAATCATCAGGAGGGTTCATTATAGACACAAAATTGTTGCTCTCTCGTCTTGAAACAACAAGCCTGTGGCCCTGACATTTAATCAGAGCAAGAATGGCAGTTATTGAATCTCACGTTTACTGAGACTCAAATTAAGGTGACTTACTTATTAAGGCAAATAAACTGCAAAATACTATTTTTTTAAACATATTTTTCTTTTATTAGTTTCTGCGCTTGTGCTTTCACATGAAGGGGTGCTTTGGGACACTCTACAACTGTAGAGTGACTTTTAAAAAAATTCTTTCTGTCCCTTTATCAAGTATATTTAATATACTTATTTTATCTGTTTATCTACCTAGACCAATATAAGACAAACCAAATGCAGGATTTTGTTTAAAAATAAAGACAATTATTTTTAGACTTATACCAATAATAGCTTAGTATTTGTTTCTCTTGAAAGTGTCCTTAGAGCCAGTGTTGTTTATATAAGACCTAAAGTAAGTAACAGATGGAGAGCTAGCAGTGACTCAAATGCTTACATACAGATAGATTTTACAACATGAAACCTCTGTAATGTTGAGTGGCTTTGCAAATCTCTACCCAGTGTGCCTAAATGTAATGAAGTGTTTGTAAATTCTCATAAGTTGATGGAAGATTTGATGCACTCAAATAACTAATCTGAATATTTCTTGGTAGAAATTAAATTTTATGTAGTATTTTGACTCTACTTTTACTTGTAATAGAGGTATAGATTACAGTTTATTGGTATTTACATCCTTGATAATTGTTTTGCATCTCACTATAAAAAACAAGGTTAAATACATGCATAACATATTAGAATTGCCATTAAGCAAATGATTCCAAATTAATGTTTTGCCTCTCTATGCTATGCAAAACAAATTTTCTCCAATTAATTTACAATTGATTACTCTATAGCATGTCCCAAGGGAACGCAAAAAAGCTCTGTTTATATGTTCCCTGCTATTGTGTTTCTGTAGTTTGATTAAACCAAACATCACAAGAATCCAAAAGGAAGCATATGCTCATAGCAGTAATGTCTGAGGCACTTTTAGTTTGAATGCTTCCCAAAGCCTAAATAGAGAATTAGTCTCTATTAGTTTACCCTTCCAATCCAAGATAATGCTGCCAGATCTGTTCAAAACTTCTAACCTGTTCAGGAGTTATGCTTGTGCTCTTGTTTTGCTTGTCAATCGAAGGCTATAATTTGTAGTTTTAGCTACATACCAAAATCCTCATCCCTGATAACCACAGGAAAAATGTATCTGGGCTTATTTTCTTCTGCTAAGATGTTCCTTAGCTTTTGTCTTCTTTTCAGGAATGCGATGATATAGAAGTCAACAGAGATAAGTAAAACAGGCAGAGCAACATTTACTGGTTAGAGCTTGTGAAAATAGCTAGAAGGAAGAATATTCAAACATACAAATGCTTATGTAAATTCAAGCACTTTTTAATTTTTGATTATTCTATTTCAAGTACAAATTTAGAAATATTTTTATTATCTTAATGGGCAAAGTTGTGTATTTGGAATGAGACGTGAGGATGTAACCAAGTGTTTTCCTCTATTCTAGTAAAAAAATATTTTTGTGAGGAAACCAGAAAAAAAAATCACTGGAAGATGGGAAAAAATGCTTAACATTGATTTATAACTATAAATTATGAGTTGTGGCTTGGTTCCTGAGCAGACTGCTTGGATAAAGGCCTGTCTCTAGGACCAGGGGCTGTGGATCTCCCATGGACACAGAGACTCCTTTCCAGGCTTCAAAAGGGAGAGTGACAGAGTTTTCCTTCAGATATGTTTATCAATGGCTAACTTCAGTTGACTCCCTTTTTATTATTTTGGTTATTTTGTACTACATTGAAAGACATCTCCTCATAAATTATATAGGGCCTAGATATGTAACAAAAAGATCTGCATTTTGGGGAGGGAGGACATATAATTAATGAGCAACTGCAAAATCCTTTAATTCTTACTTTGAACTAAGTCTTAATCTTTAAAAGATAATGAGAATTTGAGATCTTCATAATGATTGCCATAGAATTATTACAGAATCATAGAATTATTTGGGTTTAAAGGGACATTAAATGTCATCTTATTTCCAACCCCTCCCACCATGGGCAGAGACACCTTCCACTATTCCAGGTTGCTCAGGTCCGTATTACACTTTGGAAGATGATATCCTATAAATCACTTAAGAACTTTTGAAGTCTTTATTTATTTGTTATAGATGTCTACTAGAACTGTACTAAAAAAAGAATGCAGAAAACAACTATCAGGTTGGACAGAGTATATATTTTTCTCCATATAGCTCCTAATCTTTGTTTTTAATTCACACATAAACCATAAAGAAAATGAGTTTACAAAAAACATACAATACTCTTTCTTTAATATGCTTTCTTAAAACTTTCATAAAATACATGGACATGCTGGCACATGAAGTTCTGAATTCTCTGTTGTTCTGAGAGATCCTAATAGAAGTGCACAATATTATTCTTTTATAGGCTGCTCTGTACCTCAGAAATAAACTGGGTAACATGTGGCAGTTGCTAGGGTAACCAGTTTTTGCATTTTGCAGAAAAAGTCCAAGAATAAAACACATGTAAATTGGCAGTGTGGAGAGCAGTATCATATACAGTCTCATATCCTCAATTTCTTCTTTATGGTTTTTCTCTATACTATTTACATAACAATGAATTAGATCTACTTCATCTTTTATTTTGAATCTCCCATACACTCGTATTTTGCATGGCTATGAAAGGCATTTAAGCTTTCAACTGCTAAGCTTAAACTGGTTTTTGCCCTGTCAAACTATCTAGATTTACTGTCAATGAAATATAGCTGTGGTCGCTGTAAGTGCTGATCATGTTTGCTGTGTGTGATTATCAGGGCATGTAAACAGATATTAAATTGAATTTTAAAAGTTGTCCTTTGCACTTAAATATGATTTCCTGTAATTGTTCAAATTATTCAAATTCCATTAAACATCTATCTTGACTATGAGAGTCTGAGTTAAAAGCCAGCAGGCATTTAGAAAGACAAGATTTTCTTGTTCTCACAAGAGTCCTATTTAGGACTGAACTGGAATTCCTTTTAAAGCAAAGCTTTCTGTGCTTGTTTTGGAAAATGTTTGTTAATAAATTCTGCAAATTACTGCATAATAAGAAATGCATCCTTGTTACAAGAAGAAATTATTTTATAATGAATCATTAACATTTTGATTTGAGTTACATTCAAATACTTAACCCTAGTGAATGCCAACAAGCAGACTTTGCCTGGAAGAT
Source organism: Camarhynchus parvulus (assembly GCF_901933205.1). Classification (NCBI taxonomy): domain Eukaryota; kingdom Metazoa; phylum Chordata; class Aves; order Passeriformes; family Thraupidae; genus Camarhynchus; species Camarhynchus parvulus. Next base: position 43,829,004 of record NC_044586.1, on the reverse strand, counting down.
GTAACGGTCATAGATAAACATATCCTATATAGACTATTATTTTGTTGAAATTCTTCTTCTAAAACTTTTTTCTTCTTCATACTTTTGAGTTCAGAGTATTCCAGAATATTTACTTAGGGAGTTGCTGCAATACTGGTGATAAATATCAGCAATATAATTTACTTTTTTTCAGAAACATTTTTCTTTAAAAATATTATCAAATTATAGCTTTTACCCAAGCTAAAGAATAGAAATGCAATCTGTCTGCATGGGGTGGTTCTAATATGAGAAAAATGCTTTAAAGGCCTTCCCAACCCTCCCTTTAAACGTAGTACTAAGTAAATCTCATGACAAAGATTTTATGCATATGCTGAACTAAAAGCAGAAAGGACTGTCTTATGTTATCTACTGATAAGATCAGAGCAAAGGCTGGAATTTAGTGCTGCAGCTTAGTTCTGTCCTGCTTTACACTCCATGGCTTCCATGAGATTACAGGTATTAGTATTGTGTGGTTCTAGTTTGTTGTCCTTTCCACATTGCTTTTTTCAAAGTTAGGCCTTACATGGTGTCCATTTAATCGTCTGTAAAAGGGTGCTCTAAATTTTAGGCAAATTTAATTGACCAATTTGTGTTTTTAAATTACTCTGGTAAAGTATCTTGATAATCTTGACATTGGAGTAAGTAACCTTGATATTGGTGATAACTATGGAAACTCAGCATAAATAACGCCTTCAGACTGACAGGTTTTCTCAGCAGAACCACTTCTAATGAAACTCATTGCAGGTTTATAACATGTAAAGAGTGAAAGAGTTTTAAGTATATTCAGTACATGAGGTAAAATACCATGCTAGGAAGTTAAAGCCAAAGTTTAGCACTTAATATGAAGTGGTTATTATGCTAACTCTAATGCATGATTGCTAAAGCTGTATTTTTGAAGCTGCATATAAAACTGTAGTGTATTCAGTCCCAGATCTGTGGAAAACACTGAACACCTGGCTGAGCAGAAATACAGAGATTACAAATTAAGATGGTAATGTTTCAGGGAATCATGCTTCTCTCTTCGTAGAAAATAGTTGCTTTCTGTTAACTGAATAAATATAGTGTGCTATTTTAAAATTTTTAAACAAGCTAGTAGGACATTTAAAGCATTTTTAGTGTTCTGCTGGGATTTCATTGAAGTACTCTTGTAGGTAACAGCAAAGCAAATATTGCCTCATGTCCAAATGGGGTTTTATTTCCTTTAGCAGTCCAGCAGACTGTCTGCCTTTTCAGAACTTTCAGCTCCATACAACTAGCTCAGAGACAGATTGAACAGTGCCCTTCACCTCTAGTAACATCTAAATTGCTCTCATGTGATGCAGTCACACCAAGACATCTGAGTAGGCTCCGATGGCAGTGGTGCTGTGCATTGTTACCCAGGGCAGAGATGGCAGAGAAGCAAGCCTTTATATTGAGAGCATCATCATGGCAGAGTCAAGTGGAAGGGACCTCAGGAGCTCTTTAGTCCATCCTCCCACTCAAAGCAAAGTCTGCTCTTATGCCAGACAAACTCATGGAAGGTAAAAATCAAACTGGAATTTCTTCCTTCTTGCAAATCTTGTTCTTTGACCATTCCATTGCAAACAGATCATGGTGGATTCAATATTGTACTTCAACATCCCCAAAAAAAAAAAAGTATTTCAAAGCAATGCTAATGCAAATTTAATTTTTTTGGAATTGAACATTTTCCTCAGCCCTGAGCATTGATTACTCTTTATTGCAAAAATAAATATCTACCTTGTAATTAATGATGGAGTAGATGGCTTTAACAGAATTTGTTCAGACTTTCTGAAAGTTTGGCTAACCTCTATTGAGAGATTAAATAGTAGTATAGTGGATTTATGCCACAACTTTTAATGTGCTTATAGTAACATTAAATCCATTTACTACAACTAAAGTAGTTGTAAATGGGTAGTCTACACTCTCAACACAACCATTCTAGTTTTCCTGACATATTTGTGTCAGGCACAGATATTGTGTGTTTATTTAAACTTTTTATAATTTTTTCTTAATTTTTAATGTTTTCTATACTTGTTGCTAGGATTAACATAATGACATACCAACACAAGTTGCTTTTTGAAGAACTGATACATAAACCCAACTTAAAACAAAGTAAAGATTACGAATACTTAATTCACATTCACCTAAGATAAATGGAGATGGTTTTGCTCCTTTTTGTGAATTTTTAGTAAACCCCAGAAGCTGTCAGAGTGGTAATGAGAATAACATTTGAAAATCAGCAAGTTTATGGATTTTCCAACCCTTAAAAGAGCAAAGGGTATTTCAGTAGGAGCAGAAGGCCAGGACCTCCAATATGAAAATTCCAGATATGTGAATCTATATACTTTGCTTGAACTGAAATGACCAAAAATCCTAAATGTACTTAACAATTTTGACAATGTATAGGTAATTTAAGATTTTAGCATTTAAATCTTTGAAATTGTATATAATTTTAGTTATCTATTCTAGTTACAGTTTACTGTTAAATGATACCTGCTGAAGACAATATTTAAATGCCTAATGAAGGCACTTGCATCTGCATTGCCTTGAGTAGCCTCATTAAAATGACTCTATTCACTAAATCCCAGGCGATTGCTTCCTATCAGAGGGAGTGTGGGGTTTGTATAATGCCAAACATGCATATTATCCTTGGGAGGAAGCGAGAAATGCAGAAATATTTCTGGGCAGTTCCTCAGATTGACTGGCTCTTCTTTCTGCCCAGGAAAGAGCTCAGCAGTTTGGCTGTTGGTGTTGGAGGACAGGGTACTTTTCCTTATTTTCTGCAGCTTAGAGTTTGGAGTCTAACCCTGGAATAGTATGCTGAATATCCTTTTTGTCTCTTATTTTACAATAAAAATAAAATGAGTGAAAGTGTGTTTGTCTGATAAAATATTGATGACTGGATAATCTATATCAAAGCAACATTCAGAAGAATATGTTATGTGAATTATACATGCTGGGTGAAATTGCTATTCAGACAAACATTTCTAGCTTAACAGATCATTATATTTGCAATTACCTCATTTTGTCTTCTCTCACCTCATAAGGATACCTCTATAAACTGGTATAATCATTATTAATCATTCAATTTCTCTCAAGTACTGTTGAGTTTTAGGCTTGTATTGGGCTTGCCAGCAAGTAACTGGCCAAAATCAAAAAGTAAAATTACTGCATTGTGAGACTGTGATGAAATAGTGGCTCTACAGTCTCAGCTGTCATTTCAGAAAGTTAACATGGTGCATCTTGTGTAAAAAAGAAGTATGTGTTCAAAATGTTGTAATACACACAATATCTAGGATAATCTTATAGTGTTATATTTAGGAGGATAACCTAAGTAACTTTGTGTTGTTATAAAATGATATTAAATAGGAGTTGTGCAGACAATGTCCCTCAAGCTACAGTGGTCATGAAGCACCACTTGGCTGTAATTATAGTTTTCATACTGAAAGGCTTTTATTATTTGTTTAGAATTTGAGAAGAGAAAATACCGTACTTCATAAATTGATTGAATTGTTTCAGAACATCCTTTTGCAGTGCAGAGGGAGGAAGAATTTTTACTGCACTGCTTGATTTCTGTATGGAACACACAAAAGAGAGCAGTTTAGTATTATGTAGTGGGTTTGGAGCTGTTGTTACACAGAAAAGAGATTTTTCTAGAAGACTCAGCTCTCGTGTAAGCCTTGACCAGTGTGGTCTTTCCTGTCTCTCAGCTCCTTCCATGGCATGGAACATGGAGCCAGCTGGGGTGGGGAGCTCAGCAGGTATTTCTGCACTCTGGTGGAAATGCTGCACTGCACTGCACTGCACTGGGGTGAATTAGCTCACTGTTAAGTGTCATCTGCAAAAACTGCTGATGCTTGACATGACCTCTAGAGAAAGCTGCTTTCCAGAAGGGAGAGGAAGTTCAGTGACTTGAGAGAACTTGGCAACAGGAATGAGCTTGGGGTGAAGAAACAAATGTGTCTTTCTAGTCTTTCTATTTATAGCTACTGTGACACTAGCTAAAATCTTTGAGAAAGTTCCTGTCTTCACATAAAAATTATTCCTGTCAAGATGGAAAATTTTATTAGTTCTTTAGGTACTGAATAAATCACATAAATATGATATAACAACACATATATATCTGTTTTCAGCAGAGATATGCTACTATTGTAAAGTAGGAGACATTTGTATTTATCCTTATTCAGGGAATGAGTCCCATAATTGTACTTATTGAAATACCTCCCAAATCTGGTACATATTGCTCATTCTATTTCAAATAAGAATGACTTTTTGTATTAGCACCATGACAAAATGAACCAACCCAGTTTCCTTTAACCTCTCCACACCACACCAGAAGAGCCCTAGTAATGTCTGACCATCAGGTTGCCTTTTTAGAGACAATTTGAGAGTCATCTTTTCTTATCCAGGATGATGGTATAATAGCATAGTACTATGGCACTTTAAAAAAATGTCTCAATGGAGAACGTTGCTCTTCATTGTGTGTTCTATTACACCACAGGTGTTTTTTTTTTTGTTATTCCATAACTTATTAAATAGGTAATTTCTGAAATTGTCTGATCCCTAGACATATAATTGTATAAGAAGTTTTTTTTTCTTGTTTTTTTTTCATACTAGTAGCTGGATGCCCAGGGATTTTTGGTGCAGCTAAACTTATGACTTGTACCTTTTTTATGCCAAATGTTATAGAGAATTTAAAGTATTTCCTGGCAGACGGGTTGCTATTTGCATAACAAGAAATGTCTATTAAAAGACTCTTGGGGTAATACTAATAATCAGCAGACATTTTGAAAAAATATTCTCTGTAGCATTTTATTTTGCTTTGCAGTGTTTACCTCTAAGTACAGATGCTTATTCAGGAAAGAGAAAAGCTAAATTATGTCCTTTGTGCCAGTGTTGTCAAAAAGCATTTCCCAGTTTGACTGAGACTGTGGGAGCTGGGAGCACAAAAGAGGCAAAATTCTTTTCTACTCTAATACAGAGGTCAGTAGAGTTAAACTACCATTAAATTTGGGGCAGATATTTTAATGATTTCCAGAAATACAACAACTGAATAGAAATAATGTGAATACAGGGATCTTATTTCTTATTTCCTTTCAATTAGACCACTGCTGCTTGTGGCCAAGCTGAAAGAGACTTGAGATAAATCTTTTGTGAAAAAGAAGTATTTCTAAATGAAGGATAATGGTTTTGAGGATATGCTGTATGAATTTGTGTTTATAAAATGAAACTTCCCCTTTGTTTTAATGTCTGCATTTGTTTTTGCTTTGAAGAAAAGTAAGCAGTTTGGTAAATGCTAGGGGTGAGAGCATGTCTGTAGCTTGTATTATCGTTGACGTTCCATGCATAAAGAATATGAAATCCTGTTGGCAGAGAATTGGATCAAGCAAAATTTGAATGTAGTTTGTATTTGACCCTCATGAAAATACTCTTTCACAAGGTGCCACATTGAGCTACTCCATGAAGAACCCAATGTAAAATAATCTTATTGACACCCATATTGGATCTTTCTCTGGTGCAGATGAGTATAGCTCCATGTGCTGAGCTAATAAACATTTATCAGTTCAGTTCAGTTGAGGGTATGACTTTATGGAGGAAAAATTGATTAAATCATTTATAGACTTTTTGTATAACACTGAAGGTCATACTGTTGATTTGAATAAGTTCTTTATAAACTACACCATTTCACAATAACGGCTTTTACCAGTTTGTGGACTGGTCAGTTGAATAAGTAAAAGGCACAGTAATTCCTTTTTACAGTTACATTACAGTTTTAATGAGAAGCATTGATTTTTCTCTTAATACTAATGTGTTTAATGACCTTTCTAATGACATCTGTCACTACTGTTTCTTCTCAAATTCTACTGGCATTTTCTTTCAGTGAATCAAAGGATTTCAATTGCTTGTTGTGTTGTTGGAATGAGAATTAGTATTCTTTTAAAGTAGTATGAAGGTTTGTAGAAGTCATATTCTGTTAAAAAATAATTAGAAACTATCTGATTTTTGATCTTCAGAAAAATTTTAGAAACTCTCCATTCCTTTGTCTTCAGAAAATAGTTTCTTGAGTGCTACATGTGAAATTGGTTTTTCATTGTCGGTTTTTGCTTCTTGACATGAAGTTGAGTTTGTGGAATTTGACATGGAAGAGTATGTTAAGGTAGTTTCTGACAATGTCTCTTTCAAGAGTTTTGTTTTCCTTCAGCTTTTAATGGTACTATCTGAAGAAAGGACATACGAATTAACTAAAACAGTAATGTACCATGTAACACTAAAACTATCTATATATAGTTCAAAAAGGTATACTTTTTCTCTCTGTGGTGACTTTTCTTTCAATTGTAGATAGAACTTGTCTTGAAAAAGTCTTTTTGTTTTCTACTGCTTATCTTCTTCTATTGTTTTAATACTCTAAAACTTGGCTATTAAATACCAGTCTAACTTTAATTAAGAGTGATTGTCAGCAAGCTGCAAAGCTTTTGGCTAGCTTTTAATTGTTAATACAATAAAGGTTATGGGTGAGAGTCAAAGAAGGTGGCTCCAACACTCCTAAATGGTTTGCTCTGTCTTGCAAATAGTTTTGTTTTCTAGTGACAAAGGACAAATGATTACAACTGAAAAGCAGGATGTGAATATTTTCATAAGCTGCTCAGTCTTGATCATTTAACAAAGATTATACATTATATTTTTGATCTGCATTCCAGGTAGCAATGTTGCTTAGTTGATGTGGTCTAGTTCAGGTGCAAAAATGAAGTACTCACCCACTTCAGGGTACTCCAAGCAGGCGTGCTCTGATGTCATACTCAGAGCTGCCACCCTAAAAGACGGGACTTTGGGGTTACCATAACAACATCAGCCAGTCGTTGGCTGACACTACAACATTATTGCAGAAGCTCTGAGGGAGTATTAACCAAAATACAGTCACCATACATTTTGCCTGCTTTGCTGGTTAAGAATGTCTGTGCTGTGTAGAGAAGCTTCATCTACAATATGTTTTCTGTACATGTATGATTGAAATGGCCATATTTTTCTAAAGCTCTCTGGCTATCTGTATTATATTTTGAAGTAGCACGTTAGAGTATATGTGGCAAAACCCATGATGCATTTCTGTAAAGTTACTCATATTTAATTATTTTCTACATTAAAAATGAATGAGGATAAACATTCAGAATAGCTGAGAAGATAGTGAAGCATGTAGAAAAAGTTTCCTGAGTAGTCCTTTGCAGATAGCATGAAGAGATCAGAATCAGGTTTTCTCTACTTATTTTATAGCACGTTTTGTAAAAATCCAAACCAGGAGCTGGAAATGCTTGTTGTGCACATGCCGTGTGAATGAAAACAGGATATTTAATTAATTAGACCAGAGATTGTGTTTCATATAATAAAATAAGTCGGCTTGCTTTAAACAGGTTTCACAGACCACCTAAAATAGAGGAAGCAAGCTTGCCAATAGCAGGAGCTAATGCTTCAGTACCTTTCATTTTGTACTCTGAAAAGAAAACCTCTTCTTAAGCTCATTCATTTTCCAGAGGGAATGTCGAATGCCGTGGCATATTGTCAGAGCTGCTTTATTGTCACCATTTACAAAGGTCACCTGAATTAATTGACTTCTTACCATAAGTATTGTTAAGCTACCCATTTCCTGACATTTTTGGAAAGGTGACAGTCTTAAAGCCAGTGGCTATCTGTTGATGGTTCTTTCACAGTTTGTTTCTCAGAACATAGTAGCTCTAAAATTACAAGTAAATAATTACATTGGTGCAAAGGAACAGAATCTTTATGATGTTCTCCAGAGTTCACAGGAGTGAGGGGGCTGAAGGGAGAAAAAGGGGTAGGAAAATAATCAAAATACTGAGATGTTTTTTAATACAGATGTAGTACTCCAAAAAGCAAACAAAAGCATACAGGAAGATGCAGATTGTATTTTTTTCACTTTGAAGCATGCATTAGAGGGCTAACCTGTATTTTTCATGGTTTAAAGTAAAATCTATCTCTGTCTTTCACTGATGCATGAATCACAGATCCATGCTGATGCACTTTACCAAATGTGTTTTCATCTAAAGGATACTGAGGTACTCTGATACTGCATGGAAGAAATGACATACACATGCATAAGCACAAGCACATTAGACAACTGTAGTGCTAGCCTGGAATTTTAAGTTGATTAGATTGGTTAAATAGAAAATCACTGATATTTTTCTAGCCCCCTTCATTTGCTGCCTTCTCCTTCCCCCTGTGTTGGGTTCTCTTTCTCATCAGCAGTGCTGGGCAAAAACTCCAGCTAGACATGTGAAAACAAAGACATGGAAAGCAAAGGCAAACAGTTCTGAGCCTTGCTATACTAAAACAGGCAGAGCTTTTATAGTGATGGATTTAAACACTCTCCTTCCATGTAAATAGAGACACCCTGCTGAGATCCTGTTAATTACCAAAGAAGATTAGAACTCCTCCGCTTAATGTGATCCTTTTTACCTAACGTCAGTTCCAGCTGCATCAGTAATCAGACATTCACAGTGTCCCTTCTGACTGGAAAGGGGATGTTTTTAAGCGAAGTCATTTGCCACAATCCTTAAGATGTAGCCTGGCAGAAATTCAATAACTGTTTGTGATATGCTCATTCAGCCTCATTGCTCAGTGGTTTTAGGTCTTGACATAAACAGCATTTCCCTTAATCCTAGCACTGGAGAGAAGAAAGGAGGCTGTCCTGTATTTTGTTTTATTGGTTTCAAAACGCAGAGCAAGTGTTTAATTTAATATTGCCTCCGAAACACCAGTGGAAACATTCTTCTTTTACATTTTTTTTATCCTTTGATGTTCTTTCAAGCTAACAAATGCACAGATCTAATACTATTGCAAGCATGCTTAGATTATCTCTGGCATAAAAAGCATATTGCGTTTGCATTTCTGTTTAGGAAGTAATATGTGAAAATACACTAATAAAATAACTACAAAAAGAGGAAAGGGGAAAGAGTCTAGAAGTTAGATAAAAGTCAGAATAAAATTGAAAATAAAGAGGAACTTACCCTATAATAAGAGTAGTTTCAGAGCTGGAGGAGTTCTTGCATCTCAGTAATTTTGAATCCTTAGTTCAGGTAGCGATATACTTGTATTAAAGCCAGAGTCGGTATAGACGAGCACACATGTACGTGTGGGTGTGAGTCGGGGTGCATGCGTGTGTCTAACAGTCTATAATACAGAGATGTATCTATTGATATCCTACAACATGAGAGACTCTCCGTGCTGCCAGCTGAGATCCCTTGCGTTTGCCAGGCGCTGTTGCTGCCTGGCTGTCTGAGGCTCGCAATCCAGCGGAGAGAGAAAGGCGGGGGAGAGAGCAGCTCGCTAGCTGCTCTTATTTCTCCTTGTTTCCATGGTGGTTAGCGGTGCACGGCTCAGGCGCTGGGCTGTCACACTGACACGGTGCTGCTGCTGAGCGGTCATTAATAGCGGAGCCGCGCTCCCCGGAGGAGCGGTGCTGGCGCGCCCAGATGCGCGCAGTGCGCGGCTGCGTGGCCGTGGGAAGATGTCTGGTACGTGACACCGCTGCGGCTCGGGGACGGGAGCACCGCACCAGCCCGTGAACGCGCCCAGATAGCTCCTCCGATCTCTGGGAGCTACGGGGCATGCTTTCTGTCTGTACACAACAGATTGGGAGGTCCACATTTTCTACCCCCACCCCCTTTTTTATTTTTTATTTTTTTTCCCTTTAAGGGCTGTTATCTGTACTCAGAACAACTTATTAGAGATCACTGAAGTTCTGCAAAGGCTGCTGTAGTTCAGAGGATACTGTGTGATGAAACCGTTCAGGAAAAATGTGCTGTGCCTTGCCCCCAGTTTTGGTGCCTTTTTTGGTTTTTTTTAAGCTTAAGATAGGAAAATATTTTACATATTCTTCCTCTTCCAAATTTTGTCAAATATTGCATTTTACTACCTGTGCTTATCAGTAGAAAGTAAGAGCATTAATACATCTTCCTGAGAAATAAAATTTTTAAATGAACTCTGAAAGGGGTTGGTTAAATAAGAAGTCAGTTTTTCTCAATCTCTCACTGCTTGAGTCTGTCTTTTGTGGCCATCCAATTATATAAACAATGGATGCCCAGAATTTTCCTTCCCTTTCTTTCTTCTTTCTTTATGCCATCCTCTTTGGTGAATGATTTATTTTTCCCCTGTTTATTCTGTGTCTGTGACCAAAGGGCATACAAGCTATGAAGGTTTTAAAAACTGTAGAATAATTTCTGATTGTCATCACCCCTTCTCCTAAATATATAGAACAATAAATGACACAAATGTTGTTAGGAAAAGGTTTTTTATCATATATACTGTTTATATAAAAGAAATTACTTTATAATAGGATATGATTAATAATGAAGCACAAAGAATTGGTTATCAACAGGTCAAAAAGAAGAAAATGTTGGATCTCTTGCGTGAGTTCAGTCCCACAGCCCTGAGCAAGTCAGGCCACCCTCTAGTGGACTGAAGTGAGATGTGGTTCTCACTTCACACTCATCTGCTTTGAAGAAAGGCTCATGCTCTTGTCTAATAACAGTATGAATATTTTCTGAAGATTAGTAAATGGTGTGAATTAGTGTACTTTTTGCTACAGCAATAGCACCAAAATTTTACAATAAAATAGTTGCTAATTTATGAATACTGAGTCACATCTTAATTCACTTTGGATCAGATCTTGGACTGCATTATTTTTGTTTTTATTTAGTAAGAAAATAATTTTATTCTTCATAAAATCACTTTTTATGAAAATTGAATTAAATGAATGCCACCATTCTGAATAAATTTCAGGTTGTTATAATTGGTTAGGGCAAATTTTACAAAACTACTCCTGTTAGGCTCACTGGTACCTACATTGTGACTATATTTAAGTAGTCTTTTCCTTCTGCCTCAAATTTTTGAATACTGCACTTAAGCTAGCTACAGTGAACAAAGAGTTAAATTTTTTCAAAGATGTGTGCTGTTCATTTTTCGCTCATCCAACTGAGTGGGACTGTTTCATAGATGAAATAATAGCATTTATGTGACTGATTAGCTGCAAATAGGTGAGATACTCTAGGCCAGGGAAAGGCCACGTGGTCTTTTTATTTTCTCTCATTCTTTGTTATGGATATTCAAATTTTTTCTAATGTGACCTAAAGAGTTATTATGAAAAAGTTTGGGCAAATCCATCTTTGGTTACCTTTCAGGTCTTCTTGCCTGAGGTTGGGACAGGGAAAACTCAGATCAGAAAGATGTCACATCATTGTTCTGTAGCCTCAGGGCTCACTGGTGAAACCTTGTTTCTCCTTTGCCCCCACGAGGTGGCTCTTGGAGTCTCTGATGTATGTGATGTTCACCACCATGAGCTGCAAATTCAAGCCATTTTAAACTTCCAAGTCAGCCTACAAGCTTTCCCTGCTGCACAACATAATGTCCTGTGTTGGATGGGATAATGCTCAGGATGTTTTAAGTAAGCACAACCCAAAGCCAGAAGAGTAAGACCTCTTGCCACGGTAACTCCCACAAAAAAATGGAAATCCTTCCTGATCTCAGCCCTCTCCTACCTCGCCCCCGCAAAAGATATTAACCTGTGCTAGAGGGATGGGATTGTGGGGGCAGTAAGAGAAAAGAATATTTCAAAAAATTTGGACAAAGTTGGAAATGTTCTTTTAAAAACAACTAAAGCAACTAAAACTCCTATCTCATCCAGTGGAGAAACAGATGATCTGGAGAAAGGTAAATAGATAGGGACTAGCATTGCCCTGTGTGAAATCCTTCTTGGGTTTTGCCCCTAGCCTCCTCATGAACTTGCTTTCATTCATTCAAAATTTGGCTTTCTAATTAACATGAGAATCATGCAAAAACATATTCAGTGATTTGACATGTGAAATTAAGATTAGAGAAGTGCTTCATTTTGGTTGATTGGTATGGACTGTGTAATTAGAGGGCTAGATAATTAAATCAACTAAAGTATACTTGCATAAAGAAAGTGAGTTCTTATGATAGACTATATATGCAATTAAAGTACTTCCTTGATAGGCATACATTTACATATTAGTTAAAATGTTATTAAATCACACTAAAATTCTGTTTTGTAAAAAAAAGTGAAGTAATTGAATTTTATTATTTAGGTAATGCTAAAGAATATTTTTTAAAACTATCTGCAGGAGAAAAGTATCTTTTATAACCAAAACAATTATCATTATTAAAGTTCATTAAGTTATTTTTCTGCTGATTTCACTGTGATGCTTAATGGTTTTAAAATAGCAATGTAATCAATTTTATGAAAATCATATATATAGCTTAATAGGTTACAGGATAGAAAAAACTTCTCTCAGACTGATAGAGAGACAATGAAATTAATGCAGACTAACTCCAGCAATTTATTTAGCATACATTTTATCTGATTACTGAGTTCACATTAAATAAACTAAGTAATTATTTGTTTTAATGGACAATAAACACAATCCATAAATCCCTTAGTTATTTAAATACAATGATTCTGTGTCTACATTTTTCTCAAAATTGGAAGATGATTTCAAAACTTTTTCCTTTTTTCATTATGTAGAAAGGCAGAGCATCCCTAGGCCTCCATATCCTTTTTTGCTGGTTCAGGATTACCCATGGCCATTTCTAGTGTTTTCAGTCTTTGAGAACACAGCTCTGTTTAGAATGCAGCAAGTGTAGTTAAAAACTGTGATAAATACTGTGCAGTTACAGTAAAAATACCACAACTATTTGATTTAAATTCTAAGATGATACACTTTATATCAGAAATTGGAAATTATTTTTTTAAGTGTGTATTCATACAGATTATGGCCATGAGTAAAAGAGACAACACTTTTGGAACAGCTTTATCACTTATAACTACATGTGCTCCTATCTTGGTTTCTGAGGCACCATGACTACAAGGAGGAGGCTCATTCTTCTTGTAGCCCATTGAGTAAAAAAGAGGTGAGCTGGTGGGGTTTTGTTTGACAGATTAATTCTCACCAGTTCTGTAAAGCACGCCTTTTTATATCTTCCATGTGGGTTGTGGAGTATTTTTTTCTGAGTGAAGGTCAGTTTCAAAGAAATCTGTGCTGTGGTGTCAATTAATAAATTAACTGACTTACAAATTATAGCTGGTTGTCATTGTATGATTTGCCTGGAAGACCACCACTTCATGTAACCCTGTTCTGCCAGCATTTTCAGTCCAATGTTATCAATCTGACATTGTCATGTGCATTTGACAACCTTGCATTATCATGGCAAGAATATTGATGTTTTCCTAAAAGGGCTATGCTCCCATCCAGACTAATTTTTATTGATATGTATCTCTCCAAAATGGAATAATTTTTTTTCAGTGATAAACAGAAGAAACATTTCTGGCTCTTGTTCTTTGTCTTTTTTGAAGATGAAAGGCTTGTTGCCAACAATGAATTCAAATTTCTAGAGTTGCGCTTCATAATGAAAAATGCTGTATCAGATTACTTAACCTGCTATGAAATTTCTTTTATCAGATCTGAGAGTTAGTGTTGATACAATAGAGCAAAAGCAGATGGAAACAAATCTGTAAAGAATTTTCACATAAGGAAAAATTTACTTATGCACAAAGCCCCAGTTACTTCTTTAAATGTTATGTAGGTAGTAGGTGCTATATGACTTGGCAAAATCTGGAACTGCATAGTAAAGAGCCTTATAGTACAGGCAAATTCAGTCATGTGTGATGGGGTTGAATGAAATCAGGGGTGAGGAGATGATCTTGGTGATCAAGGAGATATTTCCTATTCCAGAAAACTTGCCTGTTCATGTAGCAACTGTTTTCTAGGAAACAAAAAGTATGACATCCCAGGCAAAAGCTATAGTCTCTTTCCTCATTATAGGTCCCAGAGCCATAGTCAGCCTTCTGCAGGAGTGGCTTGAGGTCTGAAAATCTTAACAAGTTTTATCCCTACTAGGTCCAACACAGGGGGATATCTGAGTTCTAATTTTCATCCTTGACCCTATTCTAATAGGCAAGAATCCCTGGCATACCAGTATCTGCAGAAGGCTGGAAGTGAGTCACACATAGCAACCACAACCTTGCTGCATCACATGGCATTCTTAATGAAGACACAGTAGTAAAAAGCAGCTAGAGAATCTTTATATGCAGCTGGATAAGGCTGATGAAATATCTGTAAAGCAATTTTCAAGCTCAGTGTATATGTTTAAAAATTGATTTCATCTCACAAAGTTTATGTCTTGTGGTGACATCTCAGGTTTTGTAGCCTTCGTTAATTGGATATAACTAACTGCGATCTTCTCTGTGGTGGATCTTTATGACTGAGATACCCTTGTAGATTTCTGATGGATCTGCTTGTTTGTGATCCTCGTTTGTGGGACCCAGAATGTGCATGGAATATAGCAGTCAGTGTCATAGCTCTTGGAGCTAATCTGTTCTAAGGCTGAGGAAGAAAATAGTGGCAATAATGATTTGAATGTAAGGCCTAGAATTTCCACCCTGCTGTCAGTTTGTTGTAATTGGATGGTGATAGGTCTGGAAATTTCTCTCCTTAGAGAGAAGCCATTTTCCTTTTCTTTGCTCATATCTTTTTGCCTTTCTATGGAACATTAATTGATATTTTATCTGAAACAGGTTTTTACTTTTTCTGTTGACGCTGTGGTTTGGCAAATAGTATGTGATCAGTGAAAAGGAGCCTCCTTCTCTAAGTAAAAAAATTATTTTAAATTTAGCCATCTTCCCTGATAATGCCACATTTGTGGCAATAAATGTGATATATAGTGTGTGTGTTTCTCAAGGACAGATCTTCAGACTTGAATTTTTAAACTTTTTTGATGAAACTAAAAAAATTATTCTTGTTGCATTTTATTGTGGTTTAGTATTAAAATGGGTGGAAAACAATAGAAATTCTAAATTTCTACTTTTCATAAGTATTTGCACAAGAGCTGTACTGGTGATTTAGAAAACTTTAGTCACTAAGCTAAATATTAGAACTAGAATGTCATTTTGCTTTTAGTTACTTTTACTGTGAGACTGAGAGAGGTATCAGTTATTTCCCCATGCCATTAACAGCATGAATTTGTCGTGGTGATGACAAGAAAGAGCACAATGAAGTGCAGTGTGTCCTCAGAATATGGTTACCTAATGTTAATTTGAATAAAGTACACTAAACTATGGGAGTGTAATGGGTACCTAAGTGAAGCCCTTAGAGTTTAGTTATACAATTTCATTTTTTTCAACTTGCAGATCTAGAAAATTAATTAAAAGGTGACTGTAACATAGAACATCCATACTGATTAAAACCCAAACAATGTAACTAGGAATGTAGTAAATGTCTTCCCTCTCATCTCTAGTTTCACTTCCAAAAACTGTACACATTAAATATTTTTATTTAAATGTAAAGCTATCTTTAAATCAATAAGCTGGGAGTAGAAAGGATCATGTACACCGTGACTTACTGGAGGAGGAGTTGTTTCAGAGGCTTTCACATAGTTTCCATTACTAAGGAAACCACTTATTTTGTCTGTGCATGTTTTGAATAGATCTCTCATTTGAAGTCTGGTGCTCAGACACAGGATTGCATTATAGCACTGAGAAAGAGGTAAAGGAAACAAAAGAGGCATAAAACTGCTGCATCTTTAAGGAATATAGTATATTGTATTACATGCTTATGAAAGTGTAGATATCTATATATGCTTATGAAAGTCTCTCTTATCTCTATCTATTTGACAGATCTCTCTATATATGTATGCATTTTGATTATTTTGTTCCTACAAAAAGCAATGTGAAAATATTAATAAATTAGGCAGGGAAAGCAGATCTTTTTACTTCCTGTTCTTTGTATGCCTCTATTGTAAGGGCAGTTGAAAAATCTGGTGCACCATTTTGGCAGCCACAAATATGAGTCCTGATTTTCAATTCCTGAAACAAAACATAGTGTGAGATCAAAGTAGAAAAAAATCCCTATCCATGGTTTTGGATAAAAAAAGGCTGCAAGGATGGCTCTGCATTCAACAGCTGATCAAACCTTTGCTTGGAAAGTGAGTCTGGTTTGGCAAAATTCTTGATGAAATGCAAGACCTGACTGCAAATACACACCAAACCGTATTTATACTTTTATTATAGTTGGGTCAGCATATTTTCCCTACATGAATAGCACATATATTCTGTGCTGACCAAACACTTGTATTAAGCAACAATTGAATTAATTACCCCTCTATAGCCAATTATGTATGCTTAGTTGATATGCTCAGAGTCAAAAACGTTGCCTTAGTGCAGCCAGATGAATCTGGTTTGATATGTTTAAAGTATAAGTATTTAAATAACTTGGAACTGATTTCAAAGTGTCCTTGAAGTTCAGAATTGTTCACAAATAAGTTCAAAGTGTCAGGGAAATGTAGAAATCCAGAAGATTACCAGAAATTAAGTTTCTGGCTAATAAATGTTCTTATTCAGCATGTTCTACTGTATGGATTAGTTTATCATATAGTTATCATATAATCATTAGTGTATCATATAATTTTTTTGCCAAACAGGATAGGAAATTGATGACAAAGGTGAAAATTCCCATTTTCAAGGGCTACAAAGCCCTGGGCTT
Source organism: Camarhynchus parvulus (assembly GCF_901933205.1). NCBI lineage: Eukaryota > Metazoa > Chordata > Aves > Passeriformes > Thraupidae > Camarhynchus > Camarhynchus parvulus. The sequence goes on along the minus strand of NC_044586.1, from coordinate 43,812,424 downwards.
GGTAGGTTCATGTGACAACAAAACTCGTGCTATAGAAAATTAATTTCCCCTATGTTTTGTGTGTATGTTAATGTCATATTTTGAAATTAAGCAATTAAAGTCATCAGTTATTACTATCTGATATGTCTGATGAATAATTATTTGTAATATATGTTGCATATTTCATGAGCCATTTTGGGTGACAAAAGTTTACTTTTAAAGCTAATATGCCTCAAAGGGATTTATGTGTGTGTTTGTGTGCACAATTAATAATCAGCCTGTCCCTACAGATTTTTTGCAGTAACTCCTTGACTGTTAAAAGCATGGGAAAATGACAGCTGTGGTAAAGCTGACAAGTCCTTGTCTTGACTTAGTTGAATACTTTTGGGTGAAGCAAAATAAATTAGATTACATAGAGATATCGGGACTCATTTGCCTTGGCTAAGAAATATCAATTTTTAAAATTTCAGAATATTTGTGTGATTTCAATACTGTAGAGGCTATGTTTACTTTCTACTATTGAATTGTAAGAATTCACAACACATCTCAAGGAACACTAAAAGCATTGCTATTCATTATCCTTTAGAATATGTCTGCAGCAAGAAATAAAATCTTCAGTGTTTGGTAATACTGATCATTTCCTTTATGGTGTAACTGGTGTGTTTCCAAGGGAGTGCATTCAGCCTCTAACTCTCATCAGTATTATCATAAAATGAATTAAATAAGTAATTTTTAAAATAAAATAACAGGGATAGGTACTTTCGGAGAAAGTTAAGATCTGCTTTCTTACAAGACTATTACCTGGTGTAGACCAGGACCATTTGATACTGAGAAATAATTAAGAGTTAATAATTTAATTGGAAATTCTAATTACCATGGAAGAGGAGCTAAAATGTAGTAGACATTTAACTATTTGATAATTTTGTAAAATTATTATATAAAATGCAGTAGGTCATATAACTTATTGTTAATGCCAAGTAAATCTTTTGATGACATCATGGGACAAGAAGGCAAAGGACAGGTTGAATGGGAGAAGGAGGGTGGTTTTCCCACAATAAGCAGCTCAGAGAGACATAGGAGTATAATTCAGAAAGACTGCTTGGACTTTAATAATAGAAATGGGATTACAGTCTAAGTAGTTGATGATGGAAGGTCAATTGGAACCAATAAAATGGAATTCTGCTTTAAATTGTGAGCTTATTAGAAATAACTGAGAGGGAGAACATATCTCTGTATTGCTGGATGACCAAGAGGTAAGAGCTCACAGCACTGAGCACAGCTGTGAAAAAACACAATTATGTCTGAGGATGCCCCGGGATTGTTGTTCAGAGTAGTTCCAGGAGCAGTAAGTAACTGGCCACTTCACTTAGAATAATTAATGCAGTTTTGATATTTTTGTGCTTGAAAATCATATGAACTCAAAGTGGAGCACATGCAATTAAATACTATTCAGGTGACAGCAGAGCCCACATTACAGAGGGGTTTATAAAACCTTGTCTTCTGTAGTGTAGGAGAGTCAGGGGAAAATAAGATTCCTGCTGATAAATATATCCTGCTGGTACATAATGAAGAAAAGGTAGCAAAAGAACAAAATTTGTGTGTGATTGTGATTAAATTTAAGTCTGGTGGTTTTTTTTTTCCCCTGTGAGTCATCACATCCTGGGATAAATTTCCAATGGAAATAGTTTGGATAGAAAATCAAAACAAGAGCAATCCAAACCAACCACGACTCAGGTGAAATAAATCACTAGCAAAAAAAAAGATAAAAAATTCAGAGATACTGATTGGCATAGTTATAAAAGAGATGTGTTTACAAATAGCTGACTTTATGCCTACAGAAGAAGCAGCTAAATTTAACATTTTCAGAAGATCTTTCCAGTCCTTTTTGCTTATCAAAGATTATACCTACTTATCAGATTTCTATATAAATCCAGAAATCTATTAAACTCTTTGATAATTTTGATTTTTATGACAATGGGAATTTCTGACTCCTCAACTGGTGGGAATACTCATTTTTCAATGTTAAAACAGCTTTTCTTAGTATTTACTCGGGTAAGTATAGATAGAGCAAATATGAATTTAGTATTTTACATTTACTTGCAATTATACAGTAGTGGGTTACCTGTCTCTGAATGAAAACAGTTCAGTGGCACTACAGAAAGTTCAGAAGAAAAAAAGGAAACTAATATCCATATTTGAGTCTTTTATTTCCACTTTTCTAGATAGTTCTGGAAACAATAATCCTTTTGATAGTACTCTCTAAAACAAATTGTCAGGCTTTTAATTATCCAAGTTATCCAAAATTTTGTTCCAATCTGCTGCTTTGATTACTAAATAGAAGCCTCACTCAGCTGGTCCAGTACTCTTGTAAGTTTCTTCCTCTGTTTTTTTGTTTGTTTATTTGGGTTTTTTATTGTGACAGATAATCTTAGTTCAGATACAAAGAAGTAGCAAAAAAGCCTTAAATGCACAAAAAAATTCATATAAGGCTGACCATTTTGTATGCAAAGTCCTATAGCCCAAAAATTGTCTAACTTTTTTAGTGTGATCTTTTAGCACTCCTAATTTTGCTGACATCTACTTTTTCTTTGAGTACTGTAAGAAATATCTGTAATAAATCCACTTTTTAGATACAGCTGTATTTCTTCCTTGGGCCTTAGGTTGAATTTTTCTTTAGCTAATAGGCCATTCATACATTCAGCCATCTCCTGAAGTGGCTTTAATAGGCAGGTGCATTAACTCATTTCATATTTTTCTACAGAGAGAAATTCATCAAGGTAACAAACTTGATGATGGAAGAGCATATTCCTGTCATTACTGCTAATTCAAATGTTATGCCAAATAGGCTTTCAGGAACCAGAAAACAGATAGTTATGGCCTTAATGAAATAGCAATAACATTCAAACTGGAAACCCAAGAAATTAAAATGCATGGGTCGAAGAGGGAGAAATCAAACTGCTGATACATATTTCCTAACTGTACTCACAGGACACATATTTTTGTCGTGGCTTCTGTTATGTCACATGGAGAATATTGAACTAAACATAAAGGAGACTCAATATTGCTATTTAAAAATGTGCCTCAGGAGTAACCTAAATGGGGAATAATTTCGTACATCAGGCAGGAGCACTAACTTTTGACCAGGAGAGGAAATTCTAGTAATTCCATTAATTTCACTAATCTCTCCTGAGACTGTCCTGGTTCTGGGTATGAGTGCAACTACTTTTGGAGAGAAGCCAAATTTCATTGCTTCCTACACTGCATTTAAAAGCCTTTAATTGAATATTCCTAACTGAGCTAATTATAAACTACCTTAGGCTTTGAATCTCACTTTCCACAGATTCATCTTTTCTGTGCCCAGTTTTTTCCTCCTCTTTGTGATTGTGCAAAGAACATGCAATTGCTTTCTCACATCCTGCCCCTAATTTTTAGAAGAAGCAGTTCACCCTTTTCTCCGAAGTCTTCCCTCCTGACTCTTTTGGTCTTTTTCTTTGCTAGCTTCTGTCCAAAGGGATGCAGATTTCAATCCTCTGCTTCCTCTTTCAAGGTGTCTTATGCATCACACACTTTCAAGGATGTCAGAGGCAGATCTGTGTGTAATCTGTTCCTTCCTTTGTGGCAGAAAGATTCCTGTAAGCTTGGCTTAAACACTGGTCTGAGGTGGTCTGGCTTAGTAGGGCTCAACACATGGCCAGTCTGACCCTAAGACATTGCTGTCAGCCTAAGACCTGCTTAATAGGCTCTGTTTCTGCGGATTTCCCTTTGAAATAAAGTATGTGCATGGGACAGGCACAAGAAGCACTTATGAATAGGTGCTGCCTAAGCAACAGCTGCCCCTCACTCTCCTGGAGTCAGCTGCTACACCCCCATTTCTCAGTTTAAATCATGGAAAGGTAAAATCATAGAGGCAGTCCATTCTTCTTTTTGGTGGAAAATAGTTAAAGCAAGGTACAAAAATTTTTCATGGGTGAATGTTTTGGAAGCTTGTAAGGCAAATAAATTGAAATGTCTGTGTTCTGGCTTGGATGAGGGGAATAACTATTACTTGGCATATACCAGTATGGCTTTTTCTTTGCCCATGATAAGCACAATTGTACTCCAAGGGTTCTAGGGTGCTAATGGCCCCAGATATTCATTGCCATTCTAGAGAAGCCTTGACTAAGTCTCTGCCTTGACTAAATTTTTGTTCCGCAGAGCTTGAAGGCCTATGTTCATAATTTACTAAAAACCTTTTAAATATTTATTTTAAATGGTCTGACATCTTCAGTATATTTATTATCATCACCTATTTCTGTGCTTTAAATAAATGTTGTGCAGCTTGCTTCTTTAAAAAAGTGAATCTAAGTTTATCATCTTGTCTAAGGAGGGATATGAATTATTATCTTTATTCTTTAGTTTTATGGTTCTTCTGTGTCAACCTTAGTGGCAAACGATTTTAAAAGCAAATCAAATAACAACAATATTTTTTCCCCCTCTTCATATGCAGGAGAGTTAAGATATGCCAATTAAGTCAGTTCAATACCAGAAATGGGCAGCATCCAAAAACATCCGGAATTTAAAACCAAGTGTCCCAACACATAACCTGTCTCTTGCACAGGTTTGTAACTGAGAATTACTATCTTTGCCTGCATCAGTTTGGGCATAAATGTGTCACAACCTTTAAATAGTATGATTCATCAACCCTTTCAGAAGAGCTCTAGTATTCCAGAGCTCTACAATACATGGAAAAATATTTTTGTTCCGAGAACCATACTTCTATTATTTTACCTGTGTGTAATTCCTGTGAATATTAAAATTGTCATAGCCTTTTAAAAGGGTTTAAAGAAAGAGAGAAACTGGTTTTTAACAGTGAAATACTATAGGTCTTTTTTTTGGAAAGCATTCAATAGGCTCTATAAATACATACCTCACCTTTAATACTATGTAATTCTGTATTTCAGTAGTTCTGTGGGATAATGCACTGGCTCTCTGAAGAGCTTGTGGAAATGAAACACTTAGCATCAGCATCATGGAGCTTAATTGGAAGTTCATTTGCAGTTATTTGTTGATAACATCTCAAGGAATCACAGAATCATTCTCACTTTCATTGACAAAACATTCCCATACTTGTAGGGAATGAGACAGACGTAGTAAAATGTGTTTTACATGATTGGGTTCAGAACTAAAATTGTAAAAACAGAAATTTACTACTGGTTTACTTGAAGCCATGAAAAATCTGAAATGGAGGCTTTCAGGGTACCAATTACTGCATATGCTGTGGTCACTTTTCCAAGGCCTATTGTAAAATCAATTTATATTGCTTGGAAACCAAATTACACATAAGCTTAAAAAAAAAAAAAAAGTGAGGTACATATAAAACTGGGGGGCATATATAAGTAAAAAGCCAGGAAAACCATTGGTTTTGTTGAAGAGAAGTTGTGAATTACTGATTTTAGTGTGATCAGAAATTCACCTATAAGTTTAAGAAATATTTATACAAAGGTGTTTTAGAAAGAGGAATAGGAGAAATAAGCTATTTTGAGATCTACAACTCATTAACACTTAATTTTCTGCATATCATACTGAATGGAATTTACTGTAATCCTGTTTGTGTCCTGCTGTTTTTTGTATGTGTGCATCCATGTGTGTGTGTGATAGGAATTTCAACTGAACTTTGTTTTAGATAACATAAGTGTATCTGCAGATGATGTGATCCCAGTACTTAGCTAGAGTGTTAAATCAGCAAAATCTCTGAAAATTATATTTGAAATTGCAATGGAAGAACAGCAACATTTTGATCAGTAAAACTGCTCTTGATTACTATTTGTACAATTACCTGCAACAGCAATAGTAGGGTGCATGCCATTAAAATAGAAATAAAAATATATTTTTTCATGAGTATATAAGGTGGCTCAGGAAGAGATAAATTTGTTAAGTCTTAATCCTGGCATCCATTTCACACATTCACAACAGTACTTTACATGTAACAGGAGACTTGATTAACAGCACAATAAATTTATCTGCTGGGTACTGTTACCTTGTTATGCTTAGAAGTTGTGTCCTTTGCCTTTCCCTTTATTATGTTTCATTTGTTTGTTTCCTATGTTAGTATTTGGCAGTATTGCCTGTTGTTTTCATTTATTCCAAACAAAGAAAATTGACGTCCAGACTAAGAATATGTTCTGGTACCTCTAATACTTCTTTTGAGAACAGAAGTTAATTGTAACTGCTCCTTGTGTGTTTATCAGTTTTGAAGCAGTGCTGAGTTTGAGTGGGTTTGCGAGTTGTACAAATTTTGGCCTTCAAGAAAACACCACTTAGTCTTTTTAATAACTTTTCTATATTGCCAAAAGGTTAATTGTGTCAGAACCTGTTTTCCATTCGCAAGTCATGTAATAACAGTGGGACGTTTTCTCAGCTGCCACCTTGGAGATGCAGTTTGTTTCACAAGTCTCACTCTACTGCCTTCTGTCCTCATTAAACTTTCATGATTTTTTAATGCAGGAGTTTTTCTTTGTATGAGTAAGTAATTAAGTCATAAATATTTGGACAAGAGACTTCATTGAATGATATATTTCTATATGAGCAAGTATGCTTACACTCTAATGTGACAAGATGGTCAATGCCTATTTCAGTGCTGCAGAGTGATGTTGCAGTATATTTCTTCTCTTCTTCTGAAGAAGAGAAATATTTTTTCCCTGAACTTTCCTAATTGACCCACCGGGCAATCACAATTACCATAAGCTCATATTGTGGAGTCTGGCTGAGTGAATAATTTAGATTTTCCCAACTCCTAAATACCTTTTGGACAATTAAATTGGTATACTGTTTTTAACTCTGAGTAGCAGTAACTTGGTATATGAAAAGCAACTCAAATTTGTTGCTTAGTTGTTCATTATTGATAGTACTTGTTCTTGGTTTGTATGACAACAACAACTGAAAGGAGAAGAGATGGAAAAGAAAAGAGCTGCATGGTTCTGCCTCCGTGTCTCTCGTCTCTCTCCTGCTGAGTGTTCCTGTCAGACTGCATACATGCATGCTGTCACTCCCAGTGTCTCAGGCAGTCCTTGGCTCTGAGGTGGGTGCCAGTGGCAGTTCACAAAGGGACTGAGCAATGCCCAGAGCAGGAGTGCGCTGCTGGAAGTAGGGAGGAAGAGCAGTAATAACACAGAAAGGAAAAAGGTGAAAATGATCCAGTCCTTTGAAAGCAGCAAGCTCTTACCAGTCTGGTACTGAGCTGTGAAAACAACCTTTGCAGATTAACTTCCTGGCTGCAGTTTTTCCAACCTTTTGGCATTGTCAGCTGTGTTCCCACCCCCTCCACAGGCTCTCCTGTCTGACCCTTTGCTTAGCCCTGTCAGGATCATGGCAATAGGTGAATGATGATCTACGTTCTCAGCATCCTGAAGCAGTGCAATGAGTGATGGATTGAACAAGTGCTGCAGCCAGGAGAAGATAAAGGCTAATAGCCAAGAGAAGATTATGGCAGGCAGCTGTTAGACAGGCTGAGGCTAGTGAAGGACTACTGGGTAATGCCTCTGGAGCAGACTGATATGTCTGTGTGTTGAAAGAAGCACATCCTCCCTTCCGGGCTTCCTTTTGCCCTCATGTTCGCTGTTTGCAGAACTTGTATGATAAACTGGATAAAGGAGCCAATATAGAGCCACACTTTTTTCCACTCTTAGATTAGTCTAATTCAGATAAGTGCTACTGAAATTCATATTGAACTGTGGCCTAACTTGGAGGCAATAGGAAATATTTCTCTGAGTGCAAAAATTAAGGCTGGAAAATGGGTTGATAGAAAATGAAGTGTAAGTCAGATTAAAAAGTGAGAGAAGGAAAAAGTGTGTAGTACAAAGTCTAAATAGGAAATAATATGATTTTTCTGTTGTAAGCTGGGAGTTATAATTGAAAGTGTCAGAGGAAGAGAGAAATCTGGTTTTATAAGTCTCAGGGTGACTAAAGCCATAAGTGTGACTTTGCAATGAAAAAATATAAGTGTAAAGACATATCAGGATGTATTACAGCATTTTTAGAAGTGGAAAGAAAATATTAAAGGCAGTGTACATGGTACTGGTGGGATTTCATCTGAAATTCTGCTTGTAGTTTGGGTCACATATGATCAAAATGAATTCTGAAAGCAAGAAGTTCAAGATGGGTAGCTAGAGTTGAGGAAATAGAGATTCTATCTTGGGTATTATTAGGAATTATTATGTCCCCTTGTAGAATGAAAAAATGCACTCTTTTTATTCTACTCAAAGACAAATACACTGGCAAAGCAAGAATGTGTTTAAGCTGCAGAAAAATGTTAGCAGAAGAGCAAATGTGTATTTTCTGGCAATGATGTCTTGTTTCGTAGAAATGAGATACAATAACCATCTGGGAGTAAAATTCTGCATTGATCAGTAAGTGCTGGGTAGCTTCTTTCTCCTAGTACTGTGAAACAGCTTGATATTTTTGTCATGTTGAATTTATAAAATACACAATTCTAAAAAATCTGGAAATTAGAAAATAAAGGCTCTTTCTGACTTAAAAAAATTAATTTCCGTCCACTCTATACTAGAAATGATAGAGGACAGAGGTGATTTGGGAGGAGCTAGGAACATGCCTCTTTCATGGAGGAAAGAAATTGGATATAATTGCTAATATTTAGTGAGGCTGAGGTTTATTTCCTAAGACATAAAGGACAGATGTTCTGAGTGAAAGTTGTGTATAGCAGTAATTCCTGAAGCCTTCAAAGCCCCAAAAGTCAGGCTGACAGGATATCTATAATGAGAAATGCAGTTTGCTTTAAGGGCTGTAAAATAAAAAGATTCAATTTGTTCAGTAGTTCATTGCATTTTTACAACTAATAACACAAACAATACATGTGTTTTCTTTAATAATTAATAACACTAAGTAATTAATTAAACTAAAAATAGATGGAAGAGCATGTTCCTTTGGATATCTTCTGGTTTTTTTATTTGGTTACACCTCTATACACAAAAGTAAGTATTTTCTATAGATATTTTTCTATAATTTTTTTTACCATTGGTGATAGAGATATTGGCATTTTTCTTTTAGAAGAAAGATGACATAGTATTGTTCACTAAATGGCTTCCTCCCATAGACATGTGGACTGTTACTTTCAGAGAAGTTATCAGCTTAAAGAATATATATATATCTGAAATACATAAACTCCTCTAAAAATTTCCTTAAAAAATAAAGATGCTTTGCATGCTTTTCTAAATTTCAAAGTTTCAGCCAAAGCATACATACTTTAATGTTTTCTTTATAATAAAAATATGCTTCTCACACTCATTTTTGTAACCATACACTCATTCCAATAAACCTCATTGTGTCTTTATCACTCCGGCTTTGCAGAGAAAAGTGTATAAAATAGGTTTATAGTCAACTTCAGATATGACTGACAATACACATGAAAATTGTGTATTTCCGTAGTTGATAATCACATCCTGTTTTATTTCTGTCAAATATCAAGGGAGTTGAATGCATCAGTTCTCTGAGCACTCTCTAATTGAATAGTTTTGTGCACAAGAAAGGAATAATGCATGTTTTTATCTGGCTCTAATTCCACAAGGCCCTTAGGCTCAATTCAAGAAGGTTTTCTAGCCAAGAGAGCCCTTTAGCACCATCCTTAAATGCTTTGCTGAAGCATGGCCAGTTAGAGCAGCTTGCTAACATTTCCTGTCATGGGCAATAGCTGGCACCCACACTCATCTGCTTTCTCTGCCGCTGATGGGTTCGCTTAATGCAGTTACTGCTACAAATCTAGATGCATTTAGGAGATTTTGCAAAGCACATCCTTTATCTCATAGCCTTTCATGCTTGAAAGGTTCTTGATTCAGGGGCCCCAGTTTTCATTCTGGACCTCATGGTTACAGAGTAATAACCATCCATTAGTAGGTAGTAATTCAAAGTAAGAATGTGTAGGTATAATGGAGCTGGGTGATCAAGGCTTTTTTAATTTTTTTTCCTCTTGCTAATTTAGTACATTTAACTTTGTAAAACTAGTATTTCAGTAAAGCTGTCTTTCTGTATTCAAAATATATCTTGGCAGCACAGTGAAGTTTGTTTATGATGAGCATTAGTTTATGTTAAGCATTCAAAACCTTTGAGCTAATAGTTTAATTAAACATTAATGCTGGCCAATGTTGTATGTCTAGAGGTTAGACAGGGAGGTGAGTCCATTCCAGAGTGAGGTCTTAACTCTCAATTCCACAGTGAGGATAAAAAATAATATTGATTTGAATGTTTGTGTACAGTATAATAAACCCTTTGTAGGTATTTTAAGGGGTTTTAATAAGCAAAGAAGTGATAATAAACTCTCTATGGACAGAGACTTGAGGTCTGGTCTTGGGAAAAATTTAACCTGAATAATATTTGTGTAGTGTTGAGCCTTTGTTTTGTAAGTGTTGTCAGTACTGTGCCTCTCACTATTGGTTGTTAAAGAAATTTTGGTTCATTAGATTAAAAAGGTAAAACTATGTTATATCACAAATGCAATTAAAAGTTTGATATTAACATTTTGTTTTAATCCTGTTTTTCACTTGTGAACATTCTCTTGCTTGTTTCTCCTGTAAAGAGTATTATGCTGAGATGGGTGAGAAAATGAGTGTTCACAATGGTTTTTTTTAAACTTTCTGTCAGTGGTCACAAATGTTCTATGACGTGTAAGTGGCATTTAATGGTAACTGTAGTATTTTCATTAATGTTAAGCAGGGAATAAAGGCAGTTATATGGATTTCAATACAGTGGAAGAGATATGGGCTTTATTAGAACAAGTAGGTTCAGTCTCTTGACAATGGACTTGCCATGTTCTTTGTCCTTTTCCTTTCTATCCTCATCTGTTGCAACACTGTAGACATAGGTGTATTGACTGTGGCTGTAACAATAAAATAATTAAATTTTGTCATTATTTTCTAATGTAGGATCTTATAATTTTACTATTTTTTCCTCTTCTAGTATTTATATTGCTCTTTAGATGGAGAAATTTTCATTCTCAATCTCTGAAAGGCCCTTTTGGCCATCGCATTGACCCATTTACTTCATTCCATAAAATTCATGTGACGCTTTGAATATGATACTGTTCCATAAACTGTTCCGCTAGTACTGATCATCCCTATCAGAAAAGGTAAAGCCCCTGTGATTTGGCTCATCCTTAAGTGTTACACTGTAAATTATTTTTTTTTATGTGTTTGTGTCACTATAACCCCAGAGGCCAGCTCAGCCCCACACAACTGCTTGCTCTCTTGCCTTGCAGCGGGATGAGGGAGAGAATCAGATGAGTAAAGGTGAGGAAACTCATGAGGTGAGATGAAGGCTGTTTTACAGGTAAAGGGAAAACCGTGCATGCAAGCAAAAAAACCAAGGGATCACATCACCACTACTCATTGGTGGGCAGGTGTTCAGGCATCCACAGGAAAGCAGAGCTCCAACATGCCATGACAGTGACTGGGGAAGACAAACACCATCACTCTGAATGTTCCCACCTTCCTTCTTCTCCCCCCAGCTCTATATGCTGAGCACAACACTGCATGTTCTGGGATATCCCTGTGGTCAGTTGGGGTCAGCTGTCCTGGCTGTGTCCCCTCTATGTGCACCCCCAGCCTCCTCACTGGTGGGGTGGGATGAGAGGCAGAAAAAGCCTTGACTCTCACCAAGAGGCAGGCTCTGCTCAGCAACAGCTGGAGCATCCCCGTGTTATCAGCACTGTTTCCAGCATAAATCCAGAACACAGCTCCATACCAGCTACTGTGGAGAAAGTTAACTCTATCCTGGGCAAAACCAGCAGAGTATTAGAGAAAGCAATATTCTAATAGAAGGACAAGCTCTCAGCTTGTGTCATAATAACTGCTTATTTTATTGGAAGTGAAGTTTGATTTAGCTTCAGGAATGCTGGCCTATATATTTGTGTTCATTGTTATGGGAAAGAGGTCTCAAATGAATAATAATTTTTTTGTAGAACGTCTGCACAACCTCCCCATGTAAAATTTTATAGTGGTGTTTTCATTAGTTGTATTTCCTTTGAAAGTAAAGCTACTGAAAATTGCTTGTGACTGGGGTGACATCATGAATTAGAAAGGACATGAATTTAATCTTTTGTAGAGACAGCTGTGTCTGGTATTTTAATATGGTTTTGAGGAGAAACAAAGGAAGGCTAATTAATGTGTTTATGTAAATTCTACAGATGACAGTGTTTAGCCACAGCCAGTTCTTTACCATGGAAGCAAATGATGGTTGTCCTGTCCATGTCTGTTGCAATGATTTAGGGCCTACCCAAACATATAATTAAAAAACTGAATGCTGTGGTTGTTAAAGACAAAAGCAATTAAACAAGAGACCAATGAGAAGAAGCTTTGGACAAAATAATTTTATACTAAACAAAGAATGAGAGATTTCTGTTCAGATGGTACTAAGTAATTGAATTGCAAAACACAGTGCCACATTATTTATGACCATGAAACAATAAATTTTGTTCTATGGTAACTGAACAAAATTCTTAAGTTTGATAACGCTGATAAATACAAATGTGCCACTGAGAAACATACTTTGCTTTATGGAAGAGGTGAAAAGCCTTGTCTACTTTTTCAAAGGTCTTACCATACTATTTTGATTTCATATTTGCAGCAGAGGTACTAACAGAAGCTGAGCCAGGGGGAATAAGAACTCAGTGACCACCCGCATTATTGGTACCATGCTCGGCAGACTTACAGCATTAGTCAAAGTTCTTTATACTCATTGTGTCATGTGCCAGCTATTGTTCGTGTCTTAATTAATTTTTTACTGTTAAATTTTGAATCTGTAACACAGAAATAATAATTTCTCCCAGTTTGCTCTGCAAATTGGTTCTAAGATGCCTATAATTTTAAGCATTCCTAATTATATTATTACTGGTCTAGCTTTTATAAAAATCAATGCCAAATTCTTTGTCATAAGGAGTTTTACAGTGAAAGAAAAATATTAAATCTGATGTGAAATCTAATATGAAATCTAAAATATGAAATCTGGGTAGGTTCACCTTGTACTAGGATTCAAATAGAAAAAAGGGGTCACAGAAACTCAGTAAAGGCAAGCAAATGCTCAAAAAAATGGAGTTTCACAAAGATAGTAAGAGAAATTATATTATGGATTTCTTGACAGAACATTTATACCATAAAAATAAATATATAAAATATTAAGAGAGAAGCAATAATTTTAATACACATGGCTTGGGGCAAGTATGATAAATTTTTTGTTTTTCTAATGGCTAAATTTCATTGCAAAGCAGCTTGGCTTTGAAGACACCAAAGTGAGATCAGTGACTCTCCATGTCTCTTGCAATAGAGGTAGAGATCACTAGGTCTTATTTTGTTCCTTGACGTACTCTCCACTTAAGAAATCTTTCTGAGAATGATCTCAACTACTTATATTTAGTTGTGGGATGTCTTTCATCTCAAGGCATGAGATGATGTCTGAATTTATTGCAGTTATTTGGTTTCTTTGCAAATACTCCAGACTTAATATCCTATTTTTACTTTCTTATCCTATTTTACATTCCAAAATTCTTCAAAACAGATAGAATAATTCAGTATTGTTTAAGACAAGAACCAGCATTTCCATCTGGATGAGTTAGGATTTCTTCCTTGAAAATTGAAAAACATTGCTATTAAACTGGTGTGGGGAGCCCCTGACTTCAAGATGTTTTACTGGAGGCCAGTGAAGCTATCCACTGTATATAGTTAAATGTGCATTTAGGATGACGTTGTGTTGCTACAAGTAGGAGTATTGATGTAGGGTTTTTCTTGTGACAGTGACGTGGCAGCTGCAATGCAATATTTTTTCTGGACAGAGGGATCAGTGACACTGGGACAGCCTTGGGTGTGAAGCACTTTGGTTGCCAGTTGAAATTAGGCCAAAGAAAGAAACAAATAAGAAAACTTGCAAAGAGATGAAATTTTTTTTTGCAGAGTGTTACATTTTTATGAAGTGAAAAATCAATATGTAGAGGAACATTAATTTTATTGCATGCTAAAACTTTAACGGAGTGAGAGAGCTTGGCTTAATGCAGCCTTTGTTGGAATAAAGGCAGTTGGGATGAGTCTGCTCTAGTCCTCAGAGCTGCTCCTTTCCCAGGTGTGCCATATTTAGGTTTTGCCTATTACTGCAAATTACCACTTCATTGATTCTTGCTGATACTAAAGATCTATAGATGACATCTCATTTCACTCTAAAATTGAAATGCCTTTAGATCACTTTACATCAGAAGCTGTAAAGATAAGTTTTGGATACTAAATGTGACATTATAAAGTAGAATTTAAGGGGTTTAGATGTCTTTAGATTTTTATAATGTAATTATTCACTTTTCTTATTGCTTGAAATCCAAAATTCTTTAACTAGGTATCTGTCATATAGTGAATCAATGTGTCGTAATTGTCATATTTGAGTAAACCATGTGTTTTCTATCTGCTAGACTGTGTTGCTTAGACCTGGCTTTGTAACAGATAATTTGCAATTTATCTGCTGTACAGGGTGTGGCCCATAGGTAATTGCTGTTGTGCAGTTTTTCATTCCTGTGTGCTATGAGACACCTCTAGAATTCCGCACAAGATTAGAAATGTTTCAGTTAATTTTAGCAGCTTGAGCTATTACATAGAACAGTGAAATGGCAATTTTAAGACTTTAGTTGACAAAGAAGATTGATAAAATATTTAAATGAAAAAGATATGCTAATTTGGCCTTATGTGTCAAACAGTATATTCTTTAGAAGGAAAAAGTAGTAGTTAAATTATTAATTGTTATTAATTAATTAATCTAAGAATTATTAATTGTTATTAATTAATTAATCTAAGAATTCTCACCTCCTTATTTTGTATGAATTCACTTAATTTGAGGTTCCTTAGATAAGTAGTAAAAGTATATAGAAACTGCATAAAAGGTTTGTCCTTGTGTTATTTCCAAAGCAAATATTCCTGTGTAATATCAGATGTCCATTTGTATGTATAGATGAGAAAGGTAGATCTTGATTTCTGCAGTTGTATGTCTAATAATTCTATATTTATTCTTTAAATTAGCATGTATATACTTGCTAATAGATAACAAAACTAAGTCATCAACTTTTTAATGATTCAGGATTAATTGCTACAGTTGTTATAATTTCATTAAATGAACCATAGAAAACAGGACTGCCTGACGCCTGAGTTGCTTCTAATATAGCTACCTCTCATCAATGAAGAATCAGCTTTATCTAAATTATATCTGACAGTTTTCTGCCTAACCCAGACTTAATAGCATTCAGTTACTGAGTGGTTTAAGCTAGAACATATTTCCTGAATTAACTTCTGTGATAGCACAGGAGTCAGTAGCAAAAGTCTAATGTCATTAGGTTGTGGAAATTTTTTTTACTTTTTTTTAACCTATCTTATTTCAAGCTATGCTACCGACATTTAGGAGTAAGACTGCACTTTTTTGGCAATAAGACTTAAAGAAAGAAAGAAAAAAAAATTTCTTACAAAATCTGTTATGATTACAGACTACTATTTAAGGGAGATAGTTTATAACTTAGTATTTTTTAGATGCTTCATTGTTATATAGATCTATTAGACACAGATTTTCACTGTTGTGTGGTAGAAAAAAAGACATTCCTTACCAGACTGTAAATGCAATGCCATCCAAATATACATAAATGAATACCCCAAAATGTTGTTGAAGATGATTCTATGATGAGTAAAATTGAGGATAATGGAAGTTTTGCTTTAAGAGAGAAACTTTAAATACATATTTATATTATACATATATGTGCTTCTCTATGTGTGTTTATGTATTGCATATTTATACATATATATAGTTCAAACCTATGTGTTCAAATTATACCTATAGCCCAGTTATAGTTCATTGGATTTTTAAAAAATAAATGTTTACATATAAACTAACAGAGTAGAAGAGGATTAATGGACTATCTGTGAAGTATTTTGTAGGTATTAAGACCAAAGACAGGAAGGAATATGTAGGGTGCCCCCACACAGGATATTGTATGGTAAAATTAAAAGAGAAAATATGGATAGAATCTTGAAGAAAATATCTTTAGAAATATATATTAAGTGGAAATTATCTCCAAGGTGAATGATAAAAGTAATTTTGTTTAGCACATTAAAAAATTCACCAGTGGAATACTAGAAAATGTACCATGGAGAACAATCTTGCTCTAGTGCAGAGAGAGCATAGGTGGCCTACTAGGCAATTTTATCTGTAATACATATGATTCTATTTTTTCTGTTCACATTTTAAGCACCTCTTTTTAAAAGTGGCTTTTCTGTAGGCACTATTCTGAAAGGGTATACTGGGGAAAGCAAGAGGTGTAGAAAAAAGACAGCACTCATTTCATGTGCATTAAACAAATATGCACCCAGTATGCTAGTACTTTCCCAACAATGAAAAACACTGTTGCCTCCCTACACAGAGGCAGAGGTTATAAAATTAGGAATAGGAAGAAAATTATTTATGTACAGAATACATTGTTTTGCTTTAAATGGAGTGAGATGCTTAGGAAGAATTTTCATGTAGGTTTTATACAGCTATTTTAATGTAAGCTAATGGAAGCCACCAGGACTGCAGATAAAAAGAAAAGAGACTAAAGGTGTATAAAAACTAGTATGTTTGAAATTTTGATTTCTTAAGAGATTAAACCAATTTATCTACCCTTAAACACATGACCATTTTAATTTACTTCAGTAGGTCAATAAATTGTTGATGTAAGGCAAGTAATTGGGTATATTGTGGCCCACTGGCTTTTGTTGAGATCAAGATGTTTACCTAACAGCATAACACACTACTGGTACGTTCCTTATATTTGGGAAAGATGCAAAAATGTGTTTGCAGCAGGCATCTCGCCTTTGTCAGACTGTCTTCATAGTTCTTTGTAAGAGGAGTTGTGACAGTGGTCACAAGGGTTCTTGATTGAGGGAAGAGATGAGAATGTTGACTCCATGTTCAGAAGGCTTGATTTATTATTTTATGATATATATATATTACATTATAACTATACTAAAAAGAAAAAGAAGGAAAGGTTTCCAGAAGCTAGCTAGGCTAAGAATAGAAATGAAAGAATGATAACAAAGGCAGCTCTCTTGGACTCTGTCCGACAGAGCTCAGCTCTTGATTTGCCATTAATTATAAACATCCAAGATGGGCCAATCCAGATGGACCTGTTGCATTCCACAGCAGCAGATAACCATTGTTTACATCTCGTTGCTGAAACTTCTCAGCTTCAGCAGGAGAAATCCTAAGAAAGGATTTTTCATAAAAAGGATGTCTGCGACAAGGAGTAGTATTCCTCTTTGTTGCATTTACCCTGACAAATCAATTGAACCTTTGCCTTTTAGTTTTCTTTTTAGATCTTAAGTACCCAGTTGTACTATCTGGTACATTATAAGTGAGAGGAAAAAATGAAGCTTGAAGTCAGAGTACAGGTAGTTTGAAAAAAAAGTATAGTTCACTTATGCTTGCCACATAATTTGATTGAGCCATTTGATCCAATAATTCAATCTCTGTAGAGAATGATTTCATGACGTATTTTAGAATGTCTGGTCAGTGAGAACTGCCTTGAAAAATGGAATAAGAATCACACTGGGAAATTTTAGCTGTCTGTTGCTCCTAATAGAATTCCATGAGGTAACTCTGTTAGGTTCAGCTTCTGAACCTCAGAGGGTGTTTCTTTAAGCTGGTCAATGGAGTTGATTCTGTGTCTACTGCAGAGTTTCAAGTAGAATAACACTTATAAAAATTTGGTTTGTTTGGCAGGTGGTCCACCTTAATTCGACAATAATTAATCAAATATTCATTGAGAAATCACAAAGGTGCTGTCAAAATTGGAACTCTAAGTTCAAGAATTTATCTGTTTTTTAAAATTGTTTTATATTACCCAGAAAACAACTACAGCTGAATTAACATAATTAGTAATCAACGGTAGACTAGGAACTCAAAATAAAGGTTGCCACCTTTCTTCTACATAAATAGAAAGACAGAGGAGATTAGCATATTCTTTTCTGTTTAGTGTCTGTTCTGTCACTGATGAGTTGCTTTTCTTTTTACATTGGGCTTATGTTATTCTTAAGCATAAGTGGTTTAACAAGTGAATGGCACATCTGAGCCCTTGAATGTTAAGAATTGTAAATGCAGCTATCCTGGTTCAAAAATTTATTTGATTAGCATCAATTCTACATTAGCACACATGACTATTCATGCCAGTGCTGTCTTTGAATTGTTCCCTAGGCTTACAGGGAAATCTTGTAGAGAAAACTTTACTAGAAATTGCATGTGTTTTTCTATAGTCAAGTGAAATGACTTACTTAAATTCCAGAGCATAAATCAAGATTAATTTCCAGACATGCATAGCAAGGTGATCTTGAGATCAAAACATTAAAAAATAAGAATGTAGTGCTCCTGATAACAGGGATTTTTTTAAAGATAATGGATGAATTCTATTAAAAGTATAATTTAAACTATGAAAAATTCTTTCTATTATTTAGGTATTTATGATGGAGTGGTTATTTTTACATACAAATTAAAACAGGATTAGAGTAGAAATTTCATTTAAAAATCTGCATGAAAGCATTGGAAAAATATTACAAGACAGCAATATAGTAAATCACCACAAAGAGAACTAAAAAGATTGAAGAGTCTTTAGAGTGGCATTAAAATATACATGGGCTATTTTAGAGGAAGACATAAGCATCTCTGTGGACACATGCAGAAAAGCAGGAAACAGGAATTATTATTTCAAAGTTTGGTATTATGTTTGAAGATAATAAAGATTTCAGACCAATAGTATGCTAATAATGTGATCCAGATTAGCCACAATACTCTTGAAGTGTAGGCAGTGATTATATGTGGAACATAATCAGAGTTGTTTATAAGAATTCTTTCCTTGGGTGAAAAACTGATTATGTATAGTTCTTTATATCTTAAAGAACAATTGTGAAGTTGTATAAATATTATGTGTTTGAAGAAATTTAAATATTGTTAGTCACAGATACTCAAGTCTATGGGAAATTTAATTAAAATCTAGACATATTTACCATTATTGCTAGTCTTGTGATTGAAGCACAATAGTTGATCTACAGACTGCAGTGTTATGCCTACACTGAAAACTTTGAGCTGCCTCTTTGTTCTTCTTTACCATACTAATAGTAATGTATCAACTAAGTTTTGTGTTCTCAGTATTTTATTTTTACTTTTCTCACTTGATAGTAACCGTCTCTCAACTGTAAAATAAAGGTATTCCTTGTTCCATTAGTTGTAAGTACTTACGGTAACAGTAAAATGTATTTAACCTCATTCCTACAATCTGCTATTCTTACAATTGACAAATCTATTCCTTAGTCTGTGGAGGTTTGGCACTGAGGGTGAGGCGTGAACGAATCTATGAGTAAAGATGAGGCGACTTGGATTCAGAATATTCAGTTCAGCCAACTCACATTACTCAAAGTTGCAGTGGGTAAGTTTGAACTGACAGCTGCAACTTTACATTTCATTTCATGTTTATGTATTTTCCTGAGGGTATTTTTGGTAACATGTAAATAAAAGTGTTAGGTTGTTTCTTGCTAAGCACATTCAGAACTGTGAAGGTGCTGGTGTCAAGTGTTGTGTCTCAGCACGTATTCATGCATTAATAGATAATCTTTTGAGAGAGGTGTTGCACATACTTGGCTAAGACCTTAAAATAAAAACAATAGAGTGTGTTTTATGCATTGAGGTTTTCATCAAAGTTTCCATAAAGTGGAATAGCTGTCTGAAATACCTGGGATCAGTATCCTGGGTCAGACTAGTGGGATTGTAGCTGGAGGAGGATGGAGCCTCACTGATTCTAAGCCATTACGGTACACACTGGTTTCTGTCATTATCATGATATAACAAACTTGGGAGATTTTCCAAAAATCTTTGTATTGTCTGCAGGTGAATTGTAAATTTACAGGCAGGAACTTGAGAGTCTTAGCATAAAAGTGACTGTTTAATTTTCCTTTTAGTGTGAGTAAATATCATATCATCTACTCAATTTCATAAAAAGCTCTGAGTGTAATGCACAATCTAGTCAGAATGAGAGTAACATCAACACACACTTCAGATTTTTTCTGAATGAATGCTGGTTTAGTTGAACTTAGTATCTTTGAGTTCTTCAGGATCATTGCATGTTTTAAACACTAAAGCATCTGTGCTTTCCAAAACCCTCTTTGTGAATTACTTAGTGCAAGTTACGTGTTAAGTTGAAGCTACTTGCCTGATTTTTGGAAACACTACTCTTCTGCAGGTACCAGGCTGTTTTTCTATTGACAGTAGATCTTCTGAAGGCTGTAAGAAGTATAAATTCCTTTTCGAGTCATTTGCGCTGTAATAGAAACACCCACCATTTTCCACTTTCTTGCTTTGAATTACAACAGTATTTTGCTCTAGAAAAAGGCTTCCAAAAATAAGAAAAAATGTAATAGGTTTATAGGAAACAATTTCACTTTTGGTCAAGAGTTTGAACCCCTGAAACTATTACAACATCACAGCCCTTAAAAAAGTTCATTTCATAATTAGGGCAAAATTTAGCAGTAGCAGGAGATTTACCAACAGTACAGTCTTCATATAAATATTTTGTAGCTAAGAAAAGGAATTGAAGATTCATCATAATTCCTGCAAGTAAAAATATCTCTGTAATTTCTAAATGCATTAAAGAGAGGACATCAGAATATATTTATGCTGTTAATGCTATTTCACAGTTCAATCAGTTATCTTGCTGTGTAATAAAAGACCCTGAAATTAAAATGACCCCTCTTTTCAGAGTGTAACTGTAGGATTTTACTATAAGGCTGCCTTGATTTGATCTTACTCTTACTGAAACGGAAAATGATATCCAACTAATGCATCTGAAGTGGGTTGTTATACCATCCAAATCTCTCTTGTGAAATTAATGGCTTCTGCTTCTTGCCTCGATTTCATCTTATAATTCTCCAATTTCTTTTTTCTTTTCTTTTCTTCTTTTCTTTTCTTTTCTTTTCTTTTCTTTTCTTTTCTTTTCTTTTCTTTTCTTTTCTTTTCTTTTCTTTTCTTTTCTTTTCTTTTCTTTTCTTTTCTTTTCTTTTCTTTTCTTTTCTTTTCTTTTCTTTTCTTTTCTTTTCTTTTCTTTTCTTTTCTTTTCTTTTCTTTTCTTTTCTTTTCTTTTCTTTTCTTTTCTTTTCTTTTCTTTTCTTTTCTTTTCTTTTTTTTTTTCCTGTTCCTTTCTTCTTTTTTTTTTCCTTTCCCTTCTCTTCAGCACAGATTTACAAAACAAAACAGACACACCCAGATTTGAAAATGTCAGGAATATGATTAATGTTCTGTGGGGATCTTGGTCTTTTAAATCAACTAACAGCTTGATCAAGAGAACCAACAGCAGAACAGCATAATGATTGTAAAATATCAATTATTTTTTCCACTGTTAACTCCCTGCATTTTGAGTCTGATCAACCTGACAACAGTGTTCATATATGGAAGCTTAATATCTTCCTATCTGTAAGTAGTCATTAATGGTACCTCTTACTAGCCTACATGTGTACTTTTTCCTCTGCAAAACACTGTCATACAAACAAGATTTGAAAAAAGGTATTTCTTTCTAGCTGCAAACCCTACACTTGTATTTCTTACTAAAATGTTACTAATGCATAATGCAGATTGTTTGTTTCTACATATTGTAAATTAATAATGAGTTTCTTTTGACCTTTATCCTTTATAAAATTTATGAAAATATGTTCTATTTCTCCTAATGTAAAACTTGCTGCTTTTAATAATTAAAAAAATGAGGGCAATATTTATAGTGTAATTTCATTCACTAAACAAACACAAAGTCTGCAGTTGCCAACATGATAGATTTCTGATTATGATCTTGTAATAGAAAATCCTTTTATATTTAAGAATTCCCTGCAAAACTTGTGTGCGCAATGTTCATATTCACAGCTCCTTCCTAAGGAGACTGAGCTCTTGTCTTGAAGTTAGAGTATTTATGCTTTATTGTTCTGTCAGATTTCAGAGTCAGATCTAACTCTTATGTTTAGTTTGGTATACTTACCTCTAAAGTCTTTTCCCTCATGTCTTCTTGCAGTGAAGAGTAAAGAGAATGGAGATTTAGACCACTGCTACAAGTATTGTTTATTCATTGGATCCCATGATCCTAGGTATCTTCAGATTGATTTCATTTTGTCTAGACTATGTCAGTTGTGTTATAATCTATATAGAGACATCCTGCAATAAAGAACTAGGAAGAAACAAGAAAATGAAATCATTGTAAAAATTGAATAGAGAAACCAAATAATTGTTCCATACAGAGTTTTTCTGCTTACACTATTTGATTTGAAGTAGAGAAATAATATTTTTTCTTACATTGTAGCATCTGCTGGCTTTTAGTGAGAAGAAACATAATAATTTTATTTCAATTATGTGTTAGATGAATCCAGTTTAGCTCAACTGGCAGTTTCTGTAATGGCAAAAAAAAATGTTTCTTGTGAACTGCTGCTTGTCACTGAAGTTTTAGAATAGTTCAAGTCTGCTTCATGCCCTATTTTTGGTTTGGACACTAGTCTGTTATTAATTACTACATAAACCAAAAAATACTTCTCCCCAAGTACTCATCCTTGAATCCCAACTGCAATCCCCATTCAATGCTTTCATTCAAATTTGCTAATGGCTTTTATGTCCGTAACCATCCTTTTTTAGGCAGGTGATTAATTGCAAAGATTGGCATGACAGTCATGATTCCAGCCCATATCTTCAGGTCAGCTTAATCAGAGCTAAGGATTGGGCTCTCCTTGGTAGAAAACAGGTTGGCCATTTGCTTGCAAATGAGTGGTTTAGTGACAATTGGTGGAAAAGATTATTAAATCCTTTGACCCCTTCTCTGCACTCTGTCCATATCCTTGCCTCTCTTTTGAATGGCAGGTAAATATTTTATTTTTTGTTCTTTCACTACCAGTGATTTATAGGGGTTTGTGTTCATATTAACCTTGTTCCTTTCTTATTTATATTCCATAATGTGTGTTGGATTTTCTTATTTTTCACTGTGTGTTTTTGTGCTTGTCATACTTTATGCTTGTTGAAGATCTGTGAAATATCTGATTTTGTGCAATTCTCGCCTTTGTCCTTATTGGAAAAAATTACTCTTTTAACTTTTCACCGATTCATCTGAATTTGTTTGCCTTCTTAAAGTTAGTTGTTTTATTTTGCTGTTTATTTCTTCCCTTTTAAAGGAATACGAACTCTCTAAATTATTTATCAATGTCACCCAAGTTGCCTTCCACCCACTGTGATGTTCTCGACCATTCCTTGGGGTTAATATTCACCTCTAGAGCAGCCATTCCTCCAATTTTCTTTCTAGCTCTTGTTCAACTGTAAATATAAAATATATGTGAAACTGTAAAACCTTTAAAAAATTACAGTGTTTTAAAAAACTGATCAGCATTTTTGAAAACTGCTGGCCATTATACCTTTTCCTGTATTTCTTTTCAAATGTCTTTCTTTTTAGTTAGGATGCCATTTTCCCACCAAAACTTGTGCTTTGCTTGGTTTGGCTAGCTGCTCTCTGGCAAAAATATTCATAAACTTCATCCCACCATTGCTAAGATTCATTTTTTTTTAATGTTTATTATCATGACCTGTCAAAATTGTTCTGCTGTATGGTGAGAGCAGGGCAATACATTTGCCTGTCAAGGATTCTCTTAATGAGGGATATAGTGCCATTGAACATTACAGTAGTTAACAGTCTTAGTAGCAATGGTGGTAACAACAGCTGTCAGGTGGTGCTGGATCATGAATCCTGTTTTATGAAACTCTGGCCAGTATAACTTGTTTAGAAACCACCAGAAATGTTCTTTCAAGAATTTTGATAGCAGTGGAAAAGTTATTTTCTGTGGTATAGGTAACATATTTTATAGAGGTCTTTCTAGTACCTCCCAGGGACATATTTTAGTGTCAAGATCAGTAGACAATTTTGTGAAAAGTCTTATGTATGAAAATGAGTTGCTTTCTCCTGTAATTTGAATGTGAATGTTGTTGTCTGTAATTGCATCCAGTGACTGGCATTGACACAGAGATATCACAACAGTGTTGTCTGGTGACAGTTCATGTGTCTATTCTGTATTCCAGTAACATCTCTCAACTCTTAGGTGCTGTGAGAAAGACAGAACTTTTCATTCTTTTTGGCTCTACTGCCAAGGTCACTGATTTCCTTAGGTGTTGCTGCTTATCGGTCCTCTGGGAACCACGGAAAAGTGAGTCAAGCGCTCATTTCACATGGGGCACCAGACAGCCATCAGATGGCCTGGGAGAATCTCCATTACTCATTTCAGCAGCTGTTTCACACCTGCTCTAACATTTATAGATGGTCCCTGTGCCCTTAGCTAGTGGTTGGTTTTTGAACATGATGGAAACCATTTGGCTTGTGCTGTGATTTCCTGGCCATACTTTGAGAAATGAAAGGAGTGAGTTTTATCACCAACGTCCCTCATGAGCCTTTAACCAGCAACTGATGTCTGGGTATGCAAGCAGTGGATCATTGCATAAAAGAGGAATGATCTGAGCCTGGTGCCAGGCTCTGACCTAAAGCTGAAGAGCACAGTATGCCATTATCTTCCCCTGGGGCTATGTAGTCCTGCTCAAGAATTTACTCTGACATTTGTCCTGTCTCTATAGATTAAGCAGTTTGCAGTTTGCTGCAGTCTCACTATCAGAGAGTAATGTGCTTTGTTTTTTATTTTTTTTCTTCTTTGCTTTCAAACTTTATTGCTATCTAGTAATGTAGCAATAATTTATTTACAATATATTTCCTCATGTGCTTTATATATCTCATAATATAAGCACAATTGAAAATATACTTTAAATGATTGATGTTGCTGTACAAATAGAAAAATAAAATGGTTTTGGTCTCAAAAAGTAATGAAGTAGCTGATTTAATACAGTCTAAGTCTTCAGTGGGATTATATGGTATGGTAAGCCTTGTAATATCAAAGAAAACAATAAAAACCATTATAAATATATAAACTCCACAACTATTGTAGGTGTTCAAGTGTTAAAAATAAAGACACTGCAATTTGGTTTATTTCCTTGATAAATAATGTTTATATGGGTGCAAAATCGTAGCTTCAAAACAGTAGTCTCACCTGTGAATTAAGGTGTTTTCACAGTGTGTTTAACGCTTTTATTTTAGAATTGTAGTGCCCAAGTAGCTGGAGGCATTATAGTTTGAATATTGACGTTTACTATATCAATGTTTTTTAAACCATATAGTCATTGCACATGGACTCTGTCTCACATCTTACTGAATTAAAAAAAAATGGGCTAGACCATGGAATTCTCAGTTGTGATATGGTATCTCCATAACATCATACCCTTTCTATTTTTAGCCGTTTCATTATCACCTGTTGAATATATTTACATATAATTCTTTCATGGTAAAACATATACAGCAGAAGCAGTCTTTAGATCCATAGAGTATATATTGAATGGGGAAAAAAGGGAGACAAGGGTTTCTTCCTTTTGAGCAGGTTGCTATTTCAGTAGAATCTGGGAGTCTTCATGAAGGTCTTCATTATCTATCATAAGATTTTTTTAAGTGTCCCACATGTTCTTTCTCAGGTCAAGAGAAAAAATACATTAAAAGCTTTGATTTTTCTTCCTCTTTCCCCACCTCAACCCAAAATTAGTTTTTACTGAGTCAGGCTATTGTCACTGACATCCCATTTTAGACCATTCTTTGTCTTTCATGTTGGACATTCCTTTTACAACCTTTGTATGCACAGCTTTTGCCACAGCAGTGTGTCATATAATAGGTGCAGTTCAAAACTAAAGAAAAAGAAATATTTCTAACCTGAGAAAAGGAAATAATTATATTACTGATATATATAATTTTGCAATCTTTCCCTTAAAAGGGAAAAAACCTGAAGAAAATTTTCTAAGAGAATGAGATGCATGTGGGAAATTTGAGATAATTATTTAATGCTGTTTTCCTTTTGGAAGAACCTCTGTTCAGTCAGTAGTTACGGCCATGCTTGCAGAACATGCTAGCTTCATATTGCAATGCTCCCTTTCTATGTGGATTTTATGGTTAATTTCTTCTGTTGTGTTGTGTATTCTTTAGAGGATAATTATTAAGCAGATTCAAAGGTGGAGACAGCTGCATTGCCTCTCTGCTGATTGTAACACCTAGTTTGTGAAATTTGCGGACCAAATATGTCCTGAAAATATTGTTTGCTTGCTGCATTATAACTGGATGCTAGTATTTGTTATTGGAACTGTATGCAAAGTAGGGAGTGACTAGAAAGCAGCTATTATAATAGTAGAAATGCCACATGTATTCTAGCTGGCAAAGCATTTTTTCATGTGTATAATCGTACTTCAAGAGTCATATTCAGAAATGTATTACCCAACGATATTCAACATTATTTTTTTTCCTTTTGTATTTGTCCAATCATGAATGAAAGAAGGTTATGGGAGATTAGAGAGTAGCTGAACAGAATACTTTGTCAGGTATTTGCTATGTCATACTAGTAGCTATTTGTTTTTGTCATATGATTTGTCAAAGTTTTCAAATTGCTGAACTTTCAATTTTTTCTCAATTTAAATTTCATTAGCTATTAAAGAAGATGTCTTTAAGCATTCCATTGACTGAAGAACTCTCTGTACTTTATTTGTTACAGGTCTGCTATGTGAACTGACACAATGTAATCTAAATAAGCATTCTCAATGCTTTCAAAAAAGATGATCCATTTAATTCATTTCGTATTGGGACAAAAGAAAAGGCTGATAAAATCAGAAGCTGCATTATAAAATCTTTTTGCAGTTTTGATCTCTGAAATTACCATCTGTATTTGCAGTTTTTTTCATTTGGTAATAGTGCAAGTACTTACCAATCCTTTTATCTGACTAGGTATTTGAAGTTAGGGGAAGGAAAAAAAGCAGAGATGTTCTGTTCTTTGCTATTTCTTTTGAATTTGCTTCTTGTACTTGGTCAGTGAAAGAATGCCTATGACCTTAGTCTTGCTGTAGTAATATAGCTCTGTAAAAGAAGTGCAAAATTGCCTTCTTTGTCTGGGAATTCCTGTTAGGCACTTTTCTTACGCTACCTTTTTGTGATTGAAAGTTTTGTATCTGTGGGACAACCTGGATGAAATTTTCCCTAAAAAGTCTGAGACTCAAGTGGTCTAATTAAAACCAGGATTTATTAAAAGCACAGAAGCTGCTCAAGATTAGAAGAAATGTTTTGCATAGCATATGTAGCCTGACACTCTGTGAAGTTCATCTTGATAGGTCTCCCTAGAGTTTTGTTACAATGAGTAAAAATACTTTACATTTATAGAAAACCATTTTTTCTTTTTCTTCTCAGACTTTTTTAAAGGCAGCTTAGTTGCAGAAATCTTTCTTTTCAAGAGACTCAGCCTTTCTGTTTCTTCCTTATATTCCACTCATTTGCATTTGTGACCTTTTCTGTTATTATTCTTTTTCAAATTGTTGTATCAAGTCACTATGAATGTATTTATGCCTTCCAAAGAGAGGTCACCCTCTTCCTAATGACAGAATTCAGCATCCTTCAGAGACTCTTATTCAAAGTAATTGAACAACAGCTATGAGCTGGCATCTGGTCATGTCTGAAGTTAAGGTTGTCTCTGACAGCTCAGTGGTCTTGATCAGTGAGTGAGAGACTCATGTGGCAGAATCAGCTGTGGATCAAACTCTTGTTGCCAAATGACAGCGTTTTTAATCCCATTATTCACTATTGCCAGTAGGACTACTTTTCTTTGGCAGCAGGAGGTCACTGAAAAGAACATGTCCATAAGAATTATTGCTATTTTATGCATTCTGAAATTGGTTAAAGGAATCCAGATATGGCAGGATGTTTCAAGACCCTTTCCCCCCTCTATTTCAATCACAATGGTTTCAGGTAAACTATGAAGTGAGGCTGTTTGACTAAAAGCTGTGGTGTAATTACCAGCTGTATGAAACTGGAGAACAGGACATGGATTTTTTTTTTAAAATCCAAATTCACTCACTTTCAAAACATTTTTCTTCCTGGCTTTGTGGGGAAATGTTCAATCTGATTGTTCATAGAACATATGCCCAAAATGCTTTTTCCTTGACTCAGGACTATTTTTTTATAGGATAGAAGTATTATTTCTTAAACCACAAATCTCAGAACTCAGTAGACAAAACGAAAACCACAATTTGTAACTTGAAAAATTAGTCCAGTTTTAATAAAATTAAATGAAAATAAACAAACAGCAATACCATAATGGCAGCATTAGTGTTTTATTTCAGATTGAAATGAGTATCTTTGAGTCATTTTTCATATGTAAAGCAAGGTATCATGTCTTAGCCCTTTCTCACATAGCACTGTTAAAAATATTTAGCATTTACATACAGTACCTGTGAACTCAGTAGTTCATAGTTGGTGGCGGATTCGTCTTAATGGCATGGAATAAATCCATAGGACAGTGTGGATTCCACATATATAAATACTGCTGGATCTACCCTGTGCGTGGTACTCCTTGTGCTGGGATCAACAGGAACCAAGGCAGCCGCAGGAACTGTCAACAAAAAGAAAATAGGCTGATCCTGGTGAGGTTCAGATTATTGCCATCTTTCTCAAGAGAATATACAAAAAGTTAGGGACCACTGACTTAACTCATAGGTATCCAACTGACTGAGCCCTGGGCTATAATTAAAGTACTCCTAGGCAGAAGGAGAGATGCAGTGTGTTCAACCTATGTTCTCAGTATTGTTCTCTATATAAGAATGATTGTCTGACATTAGAACTGGACTTTTTTAAAAAAAAACAATTGAATTGAAAGTCAGTTGTTCACGGTAGTAGAGCCCTGATTGTTGTAGGAGTTACTTTTTAAAAAAATCCATGGTTCTTTCTGTTCACTTTATAATGACTTTCTATCTTTTGTTTCTTACATGTATGGCTATGGTAATCACTTTACTAAGCACTGAGCTGCACCTAAGCCTCATTTTACTGAACTTCTAATTTTATGTCTTAAGGTTGATCTTATATTGAAATTTCTTGGCTATTTTTAAACAAATAAGTAACTTTTCTGTAATTGCCACTATAATAGTCTGCTTTCAACCCTGTAATCTAGTCTAGGTTACAACTTTTTTTTTTTTTACATGATACACTCATAATGGCATTTCTGGGTAAACAGTTTGATACATCTGTCAACATAACTTTTTTATATAATTATAGATTAGAAAAAAACTTTGTTTTGAGGACTAGACACAGCTATTTTTTAAAAGCATACAGTGTTAGACATGCCACAACAACTGAATCAGGAGCAGAAAATAATAAGTGCAAAGGTAAAAATGAGGCTTTAAATAGTTTTCTTCAAATAGGCATGGGAAATGGAAAGAAAGATAAGTGGAATTTATTTGAGCTGAGAGGCCAAGAACAGGGGAGAGTACATCAGACAGATAAGTAACTTCAGAATGTAATATTTTTTTATTTAATTCTTAAAAGCGTATCTTCCACCACAGAATTAATTCAGTACTGTTCAGAGTCAGTGGACAGTTTCAACCACTTTGAATGGGTTAAACAAAACCTAGGGTTATCTGTGCTGCTACCAACAGGAAAGTCATATGTTCCATTCAGAGAATTCCTATATTGAATGGAAAGAAATGCCTATTTAAGGCTCTTCCTGAAAAAGAGATACTGATCAAACTCAAATTACATTGATATTGAAGTCAATTTAGTTCGATTGGTGCAAGTTTCTCCATGTATACATTTGAATCTATTGCAACTGTTCTAAAGGAAATAAGTTTACAATGTGGTCACTTGCCTATTTCATGTCATTTATTTATAGACACCACAATGTGGTTTTGTATGTACAGTGAGGAAGTGACAGACAAGTCTATTATATTCCTCTAGGAAGAGGGTGTAGGAGGCATGAAAAATAATTTTTAGAGGGTAGATTCAAGTTGTCTTATTAGTCATGTCTAACAACTCTCACTTAGAAGTGTTACTGGATTTGGATTTTTTCAGTGTCCTAGGAGGAGGGAGTGCTGGATTGAGGGAGCAGCCCTGAGAGCAGTCTGCAAAAATCAGCAGCAAGGAAGAGACTGAGGTGGAGGGAGCAGAAGTCTTATGAAGACTGAGTGAACTGGGATTGTTTAGCCTGGGGTAAAGGAGGAAACCTGATTGCTCTCTACAACTACCTGAAGGGAGGCTGTAGTGAGATGGGGGTCAGTCTCTTCCCCAGGTAGTAAGTGACAGGACAAGAGGAAATGGCCTTAAGTTGCACCAGGGAACTTTAGATTAGATATTGGGAAAAATTTCTTTATTGAAAAGATTTTCAAGCACTGGAACAGGCTGTTTAGAGAAGTGGTAGAGCCGCCATCCCTGGAAGTGTTCAAAAATCATGTGAATAGGCCACTTGAGGACATGGGTTAATGTTGAATGGGGTGGTGATACTACATTGATGGTTGGACTTGATGATTTTAGAGGTCTTTCCCAACCTTAACTATTCTGTGGTTCTATGTATATGCTATAACAGGGTGGGACTAGCATGTAATTCCTAATAGTGGAGCCTTAGTTACATTTTGGAATGTGGGAAAGTTGAATTTTTCACAGAATACTGAGAATGTTGTTCAACAAAAAAGCATGGGAGAGAATGGGAGTTTTTGAAGAATGATTGCCTGAAGGTTAAATAGAAGGATGATACCAAGTACCAGTGCATGTAGATTAATGTGTGTTGAGGTTAACCTATTATGATAACTTTGATATTGCATGTTGACTTTACATCCTGTTAAGACACAATACAGTTTACTGCAGAGGGTAATTCAGAACTTGGAAGGTAGATATTGAAGAATCTGACAGTGAGATAGTATCTCTGAAGGTCTAGATGTCACATATCAAAAAGTGATACACAATGTCTCATCTGATGTTCAGTGTCATTCATGAAATTTTGATGAACTCTTTCATGAACTCTTACATATTTTAGTGAATGTTCATGTAGTGTGGTCAGTGGACAAGTGTGAAGTATTCATGAATATACATGCATATTTAATAACTACTCCCAGAGGTATCTTCCTCTTCTGACAATTTGTACATTGTAGCTCCCATACTTGTGAAACAAATTGTTTAAGATTTGGCAGTCAGAGAGACTTGCACAGGAGACAGTTCTGGAGGCTGGAGAGGATACTTTATGTTTGCAATGCACAAGCATGCATGCTCCACTCTGAATAATGCACAGCCAAAATTTCTTTAGACTCATCCATGGGAAATTTTTCTTTTCTGTCATCAATCTGGTAATTACCTTCTGTTCTTTTTCCCACAGAAGCCTTCTTAGCTAGATCCTGTGGAGTGACTGTTTTGTGCCAAACACCTGTACAGCGGGGCCCTAAAGCTAGTTAATCAGTCCAAAAAGGTCTCTTTTAGGTTAAGTGATCTTCTCGTGGTATAAAGTCAAATCTGTTGCCCTGAAATTGTCACTATTTTTTTGTTTAATAAGAAAGTAATGCCATCAAGAAGAGTAGAAAATGCTCTTTGACACTGTTTTTCAACTTCAGATACTTTTGTTGTATAAAATAAATTAAAGCTGCATGGGCTGATGAAGAGAATGCAAAACTAATTTTCTACATTTCAATTTTCTCACATTTTAGCTTACCCTTTCCATAAAAAATTAAATGAAAACTGAGCTTATATACAGGTTATTGCAGTATTATTATTATTATTATAAGGATCTATCAAAATCACTTGTCTCAAAGATGTTATTATAGCAGCAGTTCACACGCAATTATTTGCCAAAACAAACTTGAAAACATTATTCTGACTAGGAAAATTTGGTTCATTATAGCGACAGTGGGAGGAATTTTCTGTAATTATTTCTCCTCCAATGATGTTTAAGTTCCAAAGGGAGACTTGCAATGCTTGATAAACCTTAAAGAGAAATGACAACATGGTTTCAAATGGTACCTTGAAGAAAAAGCTGCTAGAACATGTCTTAAGAACATGGATCAGAAATCTTTTGTTTTCCTTCACTGTGTTGCTTAAGATGGCTAGAAAGTGGACAAACAAACCTTACAGAATTCTATTGATTGTGTTAAATGTTTGGGACGTTTAGGCATAAATATGTATTTTAAATATCAGAAGCAGGATTCTGCCTTAAATACTTGATATTAAATGACTTTAGTTTTTTCTGTCAAGTCTGTGCATGACAGGGACAGAGAGAAGTGGAACTAATATTTTTCGTTTTGTATGATGTGCTCATTTACTAGGACAGATCCTCTTTTCTCTATAGATGCACATATGGCAGAAGGAAGCAAAATAAATCTGGTTCCTCTTTGTAGAACGGAACAGGATGTGGAAAGCTTATGGTAGAGTGTAAGAGGACTGAGCCTTTCACATTAGGGACATATGCTTGAAGGGGATCCATCTGTACTCCGTGCAGACGTGTTATCAGGGCTCTGTGACTGCACTGGGCAGGAGCCAAGGCTGCTGCTGCTGCTGCTGCTGTCAGGGGCTCCAGCCTCCTCCCATCGGGGGCTTGGAGTGAGTGAGGCTTCTGCAGCCCCTTCAGGGCTCCTTTGTCAGACTGACCTTCTTCAAATTGATGTTTAGTTCACTCTGTGTTTTCAGAAAGTGATTTTTTAAAAATTTGTCCTCAGATGCTTGCTGTGAAAAAAATCAAAATATCCATTCTTGACATGAGATCAAATGCCTCCTAGAATATACTTTCATGGGTGAATTTTGAACCTCTTCATTGTAGAGAATTTTAATGGAAACTAAGAACAGAACTGTTAGTTTAGTGTGCAGTTGTAATGTGTTTTCTGAACTGAATAGCATGCCCAGTGCGGAGCTTTAAACTTAAGTGACAGATAAATGGGAAAACAGGAACATTTCTCACTCTTGAACTGCTCTGTCCTTAAGCCTTTACTTAGGATGATGTTATTAGCACTTTATTTTAATGGAGAATTGTTGGACTCTGGGTGAATAGAAAAGTGATTCAAATTCAAAAATACAAAATTGCATAAAATACCTACCATTCACTGACTGTAAATGTCTTTGGTCAAGGGTCTTTTGAGGTAGTTTGAATCAAATTCAAAGCACACAGTTGCTGATTAAATATAATCTTTTCATTATGGGGGAAAGGAATGTTTCTTGTTACTAGGTCATCTTGCCTTTATTTCATTTCCTTTTGTTTTGCTTGCCCATGTTGTCATTGTCAGACCCAAGCAATTGCTGTAGCAGAGCAGTTATAATAACACAGGCAAAGAAATTCAATCATATTTGTATGTAAACTGCAGAACTGACACGGTTTATTTTGACTAGCTGCTTCCCTGCTGCTTTCTGGGCATTGATAATACACTTCCATGTATTATCAGAACTGCCACAGCTGAGGTCAGTATGGATTAAACTTCACTACAGTATAGTAATAGTATGAGATTGCTCTTTCAGTGCACTGAAATAAATGTTTTCATTACTTCCTTAAAATAAATGCATTTGGTGCCTTGAAGGTAAGCAAACCCATAAAACTATTGTTAGAAGTCTTCACTGCAAGTAAATATTTTCTTCTTCCTAGTGAAATATTTTTACCATTTTATTTGCCACAGTTTCTGTCCTATGCTACTCTTGATGCCCATAAGCACAATTTTTCTCAGGGCCAAAATCATATTTCAAAATCAATTTCTTTCTCTAGACTCAACAGCTCACTATTTGTGTAGTCACTAACTGTCCTACTTTCCATGTGCTGTGCTCCTAGCCCAGCCTTGTTCTTCAACTAGAGTTATGGGGACTGTCTCCCAAAGTGGAACATAGACAGACACACTCCAGCCCCATCCCCATTCTATTCTAGTCCTAATTGCCCCAGAAAGGAGACCTGGGTGCCTGTGCCAGACAAGACATCTGCATGTCACCAACTGTAGATGGTCAGGAGATCAGGACTTCAGGACCATTGCAGAGGCCACCTCTTCTGTTCTAGATGTGGTGGTCAGGTTGTGTCAGTCTTAATCAGAATATAAGAAGGCATAATGAGCACACCAAATATGTCTCTGTGTCTGATAATAAACCAGTTAGTAATAAACTCTCCAAATACTGACTAGAAATAGGATACACATGGATCTACATCTGTAGTGTAGGCTGAGAAGATTGTTTCCCTACCTGATCTGAGGAAAAAAGAAAGCAGATTATTATACTCAGAGATGCCTTCAATTCCTTCTTCCAGCATTGTCTGGAATTCTATATTGTAGTAGGCATAGCTACTCTACTTGAGGCAGAAAGTATTTTTCCCAGTGGTTTCTTTAAGTAAAAAGCATCCTGTCCTTTTTCTGTGTTTCTGGCACAAAAAAAATTGGTTTTGTAGTATTCACAAGAAATGTGTGTGTCTGTGTTGGTGGTGGTGGTGTTGATCATTGTTCAATTTTCTTTTCGTGTCCTGCACAGTCAAGTCACTCTAGTCAGAGACTATAAGCCCTTCAAGCAGGTAAAAGCCTTTTATTTTCTCTGTTGAATGATTTATACAGTGTTGGCAAATATTGCAAATAAGGAATAACTAAGCACATTATAAAAGGAAATGGATTTTTGCGATAATTTAATTTTACATGGGCAATACAGAAGTGGCTAACTGGGTGTAAGTCAGTCTAATCAAGAAAATGTATAAAAGGTATGTTGGAATAAAAATAGTGAAGTTATTTTCTCTTTAGAATAATAATAAAGAAGATAAAATATACATGTAGTATAAAGATTATAAAGTGATAGACCACAGAAGTGATAGAAATTAAATCTTAATAATTTATTTTTACGTTCTTTGGTGAATAATATTTTGTCTATTTTAGTCCTATGAAGTCTTTAATATGTCTTGGGAACCCTGCAATTACAGCTGAACAAAACATTCAGTCACTATCTGACTCTTATTATATATCATTACTAGGAGTTTAATACCTAACTCTTATTCATAGTGATGATGAGAGGAAAAATGCCAACCAGTTTTGGTCTTGTGATTTGAAAGGAATTGTAATTTGTTTGGATGAACAGTTCCATGAGCTGGCCTTCATGAATCATCAGCTTTTTAGTCTGTTTGCATGGCTGCAGCAAATTCCTGATTTTTCTTTTTGCTTTTTTTTTCCTTGTTTCCTTTTTCTCTTCCTTGCCCTTATCCTTTCCTTGTCACATGAGATGACAAAGCATCTTTAAGCTTATTTTCTTTTACATGAAAACTATTCAGTTTAGCCTGAAATTTAATAGGAGCTTTATATGATCCTGAGAAGGTTCTACTTTCCTATACAAGTTTGCCATCTCAAAAGGAATTCAAACAGAAACGGAAATACAATTGTCTTTATATCTGTATCTACATGTTTATTAAACTAATGTAATGTGTACATATATATGTATATGTAATGTGATATGGCATTCACACATTTGCTGAACATTTCTAGGAGTAACGGGGTATATCTCTCAGGTCACCCTGTGGTTTTGCACAGTGCAGCCTATAGCTGCCCAAACGGAACAGCTCAGATTTTGCCTGGGTCAGGATCTTTTCTAGAGAGATGAGGCCAGTATCATTATTCCCTTTCCCTTAGCAAAGGGTGTCTCTTAAGAGCTGACTAGAGAGTACCAACATGCCGGGGTTTTTTTTGCTAATCTAAAGACCCACTTAAAAATCTCTTTGGGTTATAAAAGCAGATTGGTTGACCTCTTGGTGAGGTAGTTAAATCCATGACTTCCTGAATGTTTAGAGAAAAGGAGAATGTGACAGAGAGCCTTTGGTTTAGATACAGATAGCTATTGAGTCTATCGAGTTAAATAAAGTATCCTGCAAGTCATCTACAAGATCTGTTTATAAATGGAGGAATGATTCTGGAAACCACTCAAAAGCTGTCACTACTGGAATATGTTATATTTACCTCAGTACTCCAAGCTATTAAATTGTTGCAGTGCTATAATGATGCAGTGGGATAATATGCTATATCCTTATTTTCCAAAGCTTTGGGAAGAGTAGTTAACATGCAGATAGAAGAGTCAAGTTGTTTATTGCCCTTTATTTAAAATCTAGCAAAAATTAAATAAATTTCGATGAGGTTTTTTTATCTTACACAGACATTCACTTAGAAATACATAACAAGTCATCTCAAGAAAAGCAGTTAATATTCCTTATTGGTATATGAATATAATTGATAGAACTAAGCAAGTGAAAAAATGACATTTCAATAACTGTCTAATGCACCATGGATTTACTAGTCTTTTATTTGCAGCTATTTTGATCAAACTTGGATCTGACAAAGCGTAAAAATAAATTAAGTCTATAAGTAGGAATGGTTGTTATTTTTATATTTGGATGCAAAGTGGTCTTGTAATAATTGCAGTCACTTAGAACTGTAGAAGTGTAGAATATCCTGAACTGGAAGGGACCCACAAGTATCATCAAATCCAACTCCTGGTTCTGCACAAGGCACCTCAAGAGTCACACCATGTGCCTGAGGGCCTTGCCCAAACTCTTCTTGAACTGTGTCAGGCTGCTGCTGTAACCACTTCCCTGGGGAGTCTGTTCTAGTGCCCAAACATCCTCTGGGTGAAAATCATTTTCTTAATATCCAACTTGAGCCTTCCCTGACACAACTTCAGTCCATTCCCTTGGGTCTTGT
Organism: Camarhynchus parvulus; assembly: GCF_901933205.1. Lineage (NCBI taxonomy): Eukaryota > Metazoa > Chordata > Aves > Passeriformes > Thraupidae > Camarhynchus > Camarhynchus parvulus. The sequence goes on along the minus strand of NC_044586.1, from coordinate 43,775,854 downwards.
TATTTGTCACCGCAGAGAAGGGTTCAGTGCCTGCCCCTCCTCTTCTCCTCATGGGGAAGTTGTAACTGCAATGAGGTCTCCCCTCAGTCTCCTCTTCTCCAGGCTGAACAGACCAAGTGACCTCAGGTACTCCTCCTACAGCTTACCCTCAGGGCCCTTCACTATCTTCGTAGCCCTCCTTTGGACTCTCCAATAGCTTAATATCTTATATTGTGGCTCCAAAAACTGCAAACAGCATTCAAGATGGGAGCCACAACACAGCAGAGTACAGTGGGACAACGAAAACCACTTTTGTATGTTGAGGTTGGCTATGCTTTTACTTTGTTGTATTAATCTAGTTGAAAGGTGCAACTCATATTTTACCCTTTAACTATTTATACGTGCTTTTTTTCATCATTTCTGTGTGTATGTAAATGTAATATTTGTAAAGGAATACTGATGTCACTGGAGGCTGCATTTATTTATTCACAGCATCACCAGCGTTAGACCATGTGTATGTTTGCCTTGATCCATTGGGTTCATCCTTGAGGGTGGTTTAATTTTTGCAAGTGCTTTATTAGTAGCCTTTCTGATAGAGCAAAGAGCCCAAATATTGCCTGATCTTGATGAGGAACCATATGCATTAATAACAACTTTATTCCCTTATGCAATCAGTGGGCATCTTTCAGTTAGTAACAACTTGCCAAAGAGAACATAATGGCAGAGGTTATGTTTGTGTGTCCATGTGTCATCCCACTGTTATTGTGAGATTTAAGCTTTTGTAACTTTTGTGTGGTGCTGGCCAAAGAATCAAAAGGTTGTCAGTCTTGCGTGTGACATTAATTTGTGATAGACTGAATTAAAATAGCTGACCCATGGTAGCACATGTGTGACTCCTTACAATATATGCTACATTTTCCTAATCCTGGAAAGAAAATTATGTTAATTGCAGTAAACATTGTAGAAAAAGAACAGGGATGTAATAGGTAGCTGGAGCAGGGTTAAAGATGGTAAAAAATATCTACACTGACAAGTGTGAGCATATATATATGTGATGTTGATTAGAATAAACAATGTGCACTGTGAGATTGATGTCTGCATATATTACATTTGTATAATTCATGTCCATTTCCTTCAGATTGAAAACTGAAACGGCACATGGTGAAATATGGACATTTCAACATTAATATTAAACATTAGAATCTTCAATATCCAGTCAAATCACACTGAAGGTAGTATCAAAAAGGAAACTGTTTAAATCAATGTCATTTAAAAAATTATCTCTGCTAGGTCACTAAAAACATTATTTTAAATAATGTTACTGGTTTCCTTTAGAAAAGTTGTAATCATAAATGCTTACTTGTCAAGAAATAAGCAGAAATCGTGACTTTCCTTGACAAACTCCAAAGGGATGTCCTCACTGATTTAAAAATGACTGATTATGAGAGGAAATGGTCACTAATGAAAGTAGTGGGTTAACATTCTGTTTTCTCAGTAGATATATGACTATATACTATTTTTTTCCTACAAATCTAAGTTCAAAGTCAGGACCAGAAGAGCATCCTTGCTGTCGCACACCATATTATTTTTTCTTCAGTTGATGTTAATTAAAAAAAAAAGGCAAAAACATTAGAGGTTCAGTGAAAGCTATTATTATATTGCTGTGTATTTGTTAGCTTGAAAGCACAGGACAGGTTAGTACTGCTTTTGCCGGACCATGTTCAGATGTACAGTGTTTATGCTACTGGTGAGTGCTCATTCTCAGCAGAGATTGATTTCACTGGGCAGACAAGTATAACTGCTCATCAGTGATGATAAAGGTTTTGCAGTTTGCCAATGTGATTAGATTACAGGAAGATACTACAGCTACCTCTGTGACTTGCAGTATGTAAGTGTCTAAAAATACATGGGAAGTGTACAGTGGTGACTCAGGAGTGACAGTTGTATCTAGTTCATTATTTGTGTGTTTGCTACATGAGATGCCAGCTGTATAAAACTCGCTTCCACTTCTCAAAATGGAGAATATTTCAGCTGATTTTCTCTTATCTGAGAATCTAGCAGATGAACTACTGTTTGATGAAATAACCAGATATTCTTCCTTAAGTTCCTGTCTGAATAGAGCATTTAGAGAAGCTGAAACTGTGCTCATCAAATAACACTATCTGCATTTCTGAGGAAGTGATGAGAATGAACACAATTTGGTACTATCACAAAGCGTGTTGATCAGTAATGTTCTGGCATTTCTAGGGCAATAGTACAAAGTTTGCTCCCCACACATGTAGGAAAAGGAAGATAAATAAACCCTTTGCTGCACAAAAATCTGTCTCTGGCTATGTCTAGGATCAACATCATACACTTCAAAAATTCTCAAGTTTTCTCCTGTAACAGGTTAGGTTTTTTGGGGGTTTTTGTCTTATTGTATATGAGGACTCTTCTTTGGAAATTAATGCAACGTTTATCTAATCCTAGGCTAAATATCTTTTCTGTAATTTCTAACATCTTCTATCCTAACAGTGCTAAAATAAAGCAATAAACACTTTCTACTTTTTGCTTCAATTTCTGCCCCCTAGTGTGTATATGGTCATATAGTCTTCTGGTTTTGCTTTGTCAGACAAACCTAATTCCATTAGCTGTTTTTCATGAAATGAGTGTAACTTTCAGTCTCACTATTACCTTTCCTTGCCATGTGTTCTGAATTGCCTCAGAATGGATAGCTGGATGTGTATGTGGTATCAAAGTGGTTTCTGTTCTTTACTGCAAATAGGTTACACAGGTGTCTTTCACAGCTGCAACATGGTGATGACTTGTAGTCACCTTGACAGACAATTATGCCACATTTTATTCTGCTGCTTTTTTGCCCTTTTGGGATGTGTGTTCATCTTGCATAGGTGTGAAAGGAAGAATTTAATTTTGTGCTGTGTTTTTTAGGACAAGACTGCAAATGTGTAGTTTATAAACTGTTATAAAAAAGCCTGATACATCTTTAAGTGCAAACAAGCTGGTGATTACTGATGAGGTTTTAAACCAAACTATTTTAATAATCTGTATAATATTTTAAAGGACATCTATTTTAGCAATGTGGACTTTTAACAGTAGTAATTTTTCCATTGAAAAATTCTTAAGGGCACACATGTACCATTTTTTTACTGTTGAAAGAAACACTTGTGATAGGCTCTTGTTTTTATATGAATTGTTTTATATTGTACTGGATCTAGCCTTCCTCAAAAAGTACATATAGTTTTTCTCTTTGCCGCTCACATCTGTGGAAAATGTCTTGAATACTCATCTACAGAAGTTAGAGCCATGACAATATGGTTAAATCTATAACTGACCAATTAGAGGTAAATTGCCAGTCAGTCTATGGCTAGTTGGCTTAATAAAGGGCATGATAATACAGAGATTTTATTTCTTAATTTTCTACACAAATAAAAGAATATTTTTAAAAAATAAATATTGTTTTAAAGCAGTAACACAGTACACAAATGTAGTCCAGAATTTATTTTTAATATCTCTTCAGTGCCTGTTGACTTGCACACAAACAACATAATTTTCAGTTTGCACTGAGAGTGCTATATGTATGTAGAACAGAATTTCCTTAAGTTATTTTTGAAATTTGCCTGAATTTGCCTGAACAATGCTATTTTCCTTCAAATGTTCGCTTGGACCCTGTCAACTGCAACCGGAACACTTAGATGTCGCACATGGACTGAAACTCATGACTCATCTTAGAATTGGTTAGCTCAGTAACTTCCTGCTTTTTAAAAATGTGAAAGCCTTTTACAATTTTCTGATGACATGCAGATGCTGGAATAATGCTCTCAGTCTATTGAAAATAGTCTTGCATTTCACCATCACCTTGTGCAGGCTCCTCAAAGTAACCTGCGCTCAAACTCCTCTCCCTCTCAGTTCCTGCACCCCTGTTGCTGCCCCAGCTGAGCCCCAAGGTTTCATAAGTGACTTGCATGTGCCCTCTGTATCTTTAAAATTTTCATTTCTTATTCATATCTGAGGTCTGTGTGTTAGAGAGAGTGGCTGTAGGAAGGACCCCATTCAGGATTCCAGAAGTTTCTCTTCCTGGTATATCAATTGTTTTTGGGGAGGGAAAATCTTTGAGTTTCGGAGAATTCAAACTGAGTCAGCATGTAGCTACCCAGGTCACAAAAATCAGAAGGTTTTCCCCTGCTGTTCAGCCTATACCCCTTTAATACTACAAACATGTTAACCTGATGGTTCTTATATCTATTTTGAGGAGCTATAAAACATAGAGAAGTAGTCTGCTTGCTGCAATATAGCAAGGACAGCATTGACATGATCTAAGTGACAAAGTAGGACAATCATTTTTGGAGCAACATTCTGAGTGGGTATGAGAGGAACAAGATTGCATTTGCTAAGGGCAGAGAAACTGATGCTGCAGCAAATGAGACATGCGATGCTGAGTGTGCAGTTGGGAGTTTTAAATGTGTGAATTTCCAGAGATAACTGAAGTAGAGAACAGAATATCTCAAAAGGAGAAGTTGTTTTGAAGAAAATACCCAAACTTGATCCCACTTGAGGGAGAAGGAGGAAATAGAAAAGGGCTGTACGATCTTGTATTGAAACAAGCAAATAGGGCACAGCAGCATAACTGGAGAAGCAAGGGTGTCTTGAGAAGATCAAGTCTGTTGAACATTCTTGGGAAAGTGGCGGATTTGGAGAGGAGCTGCAGTGTGGGTCAGCAAGGAAATGACAAATATGTGAGGAGGTTAGGAAGATTATTCAATTAACATAGAAATTAAAGCTAAGGCAATAGAAGAAGAGTATATAGAAACAAGAACTGAAAAGGGAGCTGATAGTGAACCCTTGAACATAAGTACATGGGCATAAGTACATGGAAGAGACAGGAAAAAGAAAGGAAGTTACTGCTCTCCCATTCCAGAAGAAGAGATAATGGGTATAAGAAGTGATTTAGAGAAGGAGGAGATCAACAGATCTTCCTCACCATCTGTTCTGACAGTAGTAAGGCAAGTAAAGAACTTAAATCTCACTGTAAGGTCCCTGTCTTTATAATTGGTAAGGATTTGGAAAAAAAATAATGTAAATGGTCTGGATAGCTGTTAGGAAGCATAACTGCAGCAGAGGTGTTATTCAGAGGTATTATGGTATCAGGAATAAGTTGGGTGAAGAAAGGCATGCTTAGAGGAGGTATTACTGGAGCTTGAAGGAGAATGAGAGATCTAGATGTGTTCTGAAGGAAGATTAAGAGAATGGATCACAGTGTCATGGTGGAAAAGTGGTGGAAATCATGGACATGTGAGGGTACTTTAGGGAAATAGAAGGTCAGTGGGTAGAAAGGAGAATATAAAGGACTAGAAAGGAGAATATAGAGTGAGTCTCAGTAAAGGCATGTGATTTGTGCTTTTTGCTGAGTGGTTATATGTTCTGTTTAGCAAGAAACTTGTAGATACTTTGAAGTTTTCAGAAAACAGTGATGTTCCATCATATTTGCATGCATGATTTAAAATAATAATGTAAGGTATAAAACACTATATAAAATGAGCACTATGCACTGATTGGTTTTAATAATGTCAGCCTTGTCTACTGCCCTATGAGAATGTGAAATTTGATATATGCTACCTTTATTTTGTGACCTCGGAGTAGGTTTTTTTGCTAAAAAACCAAAAAGATATTACTTCAAACTTGTTTGGGAACATTGATTAAGAAGTCAGTTCAGTTTTACAAAATTGAAAATAAAACATATTGTTTATTTTAAGCAAACCTAATTACAGTATTTCTGATTGTATAATTGCATTATTACCTTTGGTCAATATATTATGTGTTCATCTTTTGCACTTGTTCATTCATTCATTCATTCATTCATTCATTCATTCATTCATTTATTCATTCATTCATTCATTCATGTTACCTTTGCAAAATCCTGCAAGAACAAGATCTTTAGCACATTTGTGTGTCAAAATATTTATGAATGTTACCAGCTTTCAATTTTCATCCTTTAAAAAAAAACATATCCTGAGAGATATGTAGCAATCAGGGCATGGTAGAAAAAAGGGTGTAACATTTTCCTCCCTGTGTTAGCAAGACAAGCAGAATTTTTTAGTTCTTATCAACAGAAAAATAGGTGTTTCATTAGAATGTGGGGTTCCTGTTGAGCTATATACACAAATGTGGGGGCTTGTGTGTTGTAGCTTAGTGTATTCTAATTTCTAATTCTAAATTTTAATCTCTCTGAGAGAGATTCCAAAGGGTGCTCAGGCTATCTCCTAGCCTGGCAAATGACATAGGAAAGTTGGTTATCTTTATCCACAAAAGATACCTCTTCATTTGCATAAGAAGTCAGAATGAAAAGTGAGACAGAGAGATTTTAGACACCGGAATAAAATGGAGTTCCTATGTAAATAAACAGACTGATGAATCAGTAACACATGAAGCCAAACTGATTGAAGCCAAATTAAATGTGGACAACTGACTTTCCTTGATTAACCATCAGAGAATTTAACAAAAATATATTTAAACCTGTAATCATCTATAAATGACAGAGTTATACTTAGAAAATGTTAAAACCAGGAAATTGTTATAAATAGATACATTTAGTATATTTGGACTCCTCTTATGAAGGCTAGATTTGAAATAGCACTACTAGAATCACTAGATCATAAACTGTATGATCTCCACTTCTGAGTGCCCACTAATTTGGCAGTTCTATTATATGAAATATGTGGTATTAGATGATATCTATCAGAATTGGAACAGGTAAATGCTGCTTGTGAACTGATGTACTTACTAAATGTGATGAGCAGTTCAAGTAATAAATGGCATTGTAATGGCTAATATGGTATTAATGCTGAATATTCCTAAAGCATCACAAGTGGAAGAAAAAGTAGTAAATGAAGCAAATTAGATAAAAATACAATAATACTCCCTTTACAAACCTATAATAATGATAAATGCTGAGTCTCAAGCCAAGTAGTTTTTTGTTTGAAATGTTTATGATAGACTGATTTTTAATGGCATCTTAGAATATCCTGAGTCAGAAGGGGCCCCTAAGAATCATCAAAGGCCAACTCATTTGTTCCCTTAAACATCACAGTATCACAAGTGTGGGTTTTCTCATTAAAATGTTAGTGTTTTGGTATTTAGGACTTAATCCTTTTCTCTTCTTTTACACAGCAAAGAGATCAAGATGCTAAGAAAGGGAAGAATAATACTTACATGTAATTACTCAAGAAAATTAATTTAAATTGTGTAGGAGGTAATCCTTGAGTCATCACTGTGTTGTTTTGATAAAGATGTTGGTTCTGTGCATAGATACCACTTTTAGGTTTTTCACTTATTTTTACTATAATAAATACAAGCCTTTGAAAACATCCAGAAATATTATACACTGTGGTTAAAAAATTAGAATTATTTTTCTTTATTTGCAACCTTTAAGTGTTTATTCCCTTATTACCAGTGTGATTATTAGAAACTTACATTAAATTAATGATCATAAATTAGATGAGTAAACTGAAGAAGCCATATGTTTTCCTCAATCCTTCAGCGATATACACTGTTATTAAAATAATAAAAAAAAATAACCAACACAATGAATGATGCGCGAATACTAGCTATAAACAATACAGGAATATGTGTGGAGTTTTAGTCTGCTAAAGATGATATTTTAAAGTTGGTGAAATGGTGAAAACACCAGTGATGTTTCTTAGTTGTAGCAGTCCTTACATTTCTTGCACCAGAATAGTACTGCATATAAAAGTAACCAGAGATATTCAGGACAAAAATTGTTTTTGAACTCTTTGTTTAAGAAGCTTAAATATAGGAAAAATTGATGGCATTCTCTTTCTTGGGTTGTGTTTTTTAGGAGATGGCCTTAGGCCTGAATCAAAAGCAACTCACATTTAATATGTTGCTGGAATCAAATGTCTTACCAGTAATGGTGATGGTATTCTATCAGACCCTTTAATATGATTTTATCTGAAAGAGACACTGTATTTGGCATTCTTGTATTCAAAATTCTAGCCCCTGCAATGTACCCAATCTCAAGGGTAACCAAAGAACAAATAAGAAGTTACATTTCCTTTACTTCTCTGTCTGAGTGTCACTAATATTTCTTCTTTTTAGTAAATTCACACATTAATACATTTCAAAGATTTGAATTAAGTACAGAGTTGGCTAACAGGGTTTATTGTTGTTTTCCTTGGTCTCTATTATATATTTTATGCATTTAACTGACAAAGTGTTTATTGAAAACCTTTTTGGTTTTCCTCAGAGTTTATGAGAGACTGTTTCTTTGTTCTCACTTTCTTCTTCCTGGTCACAGTGTTTTCACCTTGTTTTTTGATTGTTTTAAAAATTATTTCAATGATTTTTCATTGATTTAATCTTAAAAATTCACTTTCAGCTTTTAGTGGGCATGGCCTGCAATCTATGATTCATTTGTTTTTTTGTCATTTTGTTTATGTATTAATTGCTATTAGTGCAGTCATTATTACCCATGAATAGAAAAAATGAAGTAATTTTTGGATAACACCAAGGTTAGGTTAAAGCTCAAGTAGCAACAAGTGTCTTATATCTATCTTTCATTTTTTATTTTCTTTCTGATCTGTTGAATATTCACCAAGAGAGTGATAATTTATACTATGTAATATGTAGCTGGATGTTAGCCAAGTCAATTTAACTCTGAGTATTGTATGCAAGTGACATACAAGGACAATAACAATATATTCACTGTGAAATTGGTAATCTGATAAATATAAAAAGTAGTAGTAAGCCTGAATGTTTGACTTAATCGTGTCTCTTGATATTGTCTTAGAATTTTGATGCTTTTGAATGAACTTTTCATATAAACAAATGCATGACTGATCTTATTAGAGCTGCCTAATGAATCTGCTGTATACTATGAAATTCTTGCCAAGACATTTAGAAATTCAATTAACTAATAGAAAGGTGTAATGACAGAAGTTATTTTACAGAAGAGGAATATATTTGTTTTATTCAAATTTATTCTTAAAGGCATTGGTGAAAACAGGTTTTCTTTAAGATGATTTGTTTGATATTTTGTTGGATGACAATAAAACATCCACCACACCACACTTACTGTAATAGTGAAGAAATAATTCCTCTACTTATTACTAACATGCAAGTCTGTGGTTTCAAATGCTGTAACATATTGCTGTATTTCAATTATGTTTCAAAAATTATTCAGTTGTCATTTGCTAGTCCATGGATTTTTCTGGTAGATCCCCACGAGGTCTAAAATTCTCTTCTTTGGAATAGACAGCATTTAAAAGTATCTCTATGTCCTTTCATGGAAGTCTGCATCAGGACTGATAATATTTATTTTTCTCAAAATTTGTCTTGAAAGATGCCTTTCAGTTTCTGAATACAAAGGTAAACATCCTAGGAAAAAAAAATCCCTATACCATAATCTTTACCATTCATGAGTTGGCTGGTTAAACTTCAAATCTTGAGCCATGTTTGAAGACAAGGCTATAGGTTATAGTTCAATAGTTATTTACAGTTTTTCTTGTTATAGTCATTAGGATTTCAAATGAGAACTACAGGCTTAGTTTTGGCTTGGCTTAATGAGTGGAAGTTTTTCCAGCATTTGTTTCCATGGGAGCTAAACCAACTACTGTAACTTTTTTTGTATTATCTTGCTCTGTGCAAGAAAAGAATACCATCTTAGTTTGATTTTTTGTAGAAGCAAGCAAATTGTCCTTGATATGTAGCATTAACAGTAAAAACCTGCTTATTTGGAGTTGAGTAGCCAAAGTTCACAATAGATATGGAGTCTATAATTTCGTGCTGTTTGACTTTTGGTTTTTTTAAGAGTAGCTGATTTCTCAGGAATAGAAGCAAAATTCCCATTGTCATTCTTCTTGATCCCTTTATAATTAACAAAACAGAAGACATTAATTTTTCTTTTTATTATTGCTAATTATGTTTTTCTGTGCATTCTGGTAATTTTATATGCTGTTGAAAATATTTTCAAGTTGAAAATTCAGTTTTGAATATTTTCAGTATTACAGAATAATTTTTTGGTATCTGTTAATTTCTAGTGTGTCCTTTTGTTTCCCATTCTGCCTAACAGAATCTCATTGTACCTCAAAATTAGAAAAAAGCTAAATTGAATGTAGGTTCTCAATAAATAGAATCTTTACGAAGAGGAAAAACACAGGTAAATGGCAATATGTAAAAAGAAATAGACCTATTGCAGTGAAACTAGAGAAACAAAAAATTACAGTGAAAAAGAAAAATATTTTGCTAGAAGGATTGCAATAAGCCTCATTGAGAAAAGAGAGGTGATATGACTTCTTTTGAGATATCACTTCACCCTTTTCCTTTAAAAACTTGGTTAGAATTCAATATTTTCCTCATTCCAGAGTAGGAATGGGTTGGTGTGCTGGTGCTCCTAGCTTCATACTTGCTTTGGGGATCACATAGGTAATTCCACAAAGACAATTGGCAGGACAGGGTATAATCTGTTCTTGAATAGGGAGATCATTCTTCAGCCTTAGATGTCAGTGGGCCTATTTACATGATTGTACCTTTTCTGGAAGAGAGACAGAGTTATTGGCACTTGCACAGTTGAACACGTTGTGAAAAGTGTCTATAATACCTTGGTCTGTGATACCTAGCAAGTCACTTTGACAAGTGAGCTCCTGTGTAAACAGTGATTAATTGCTGACATGTCTGACATTTCCATTTCAATGATACATAATTTTTTTAAATGAGGTGATTACTTTCTTTAAGTATTTAAATATAGCTTGATAGCCTGTATTTTACAAGAACTTGAAGACAGTAAATATCTTTATGTGATTTTTCAACTTTCAAAAAATCCATTGTGAAGTTACTTGTGTAAACAACAGGTTTGTGCAATAGGATATTGTATATATGTTATCTGTCAAAACTGTTTGTTCCTGCAGGATTTTATTTCAGCAACTATAATTCAAAGTGAGAAACTGTATTTAGAAGTGTCTCATTGCCTTCTATAATCTGCTGAATCACCTGTGGCCACACTAGCCATTTAGTGGTGCAGTAAATGCTGTAAAAATATTCCCACTCCCACTTAAAAGGGCAGATGGAACCCAATCTGAATGTCTCCTCAAGTTAAAGAAGACATTAATTGCATTCCTCTTAGAAAAAAAATAAATCGAAATGGAACTACTTTGGAAATGTGAGAGTAAGATTCTGCAGACTTGTATTAATTACAGAGGGGAAAAAAAAGAGTGAAACCACTTCCCAATTGTGGCCTGCAATCAGAGTCCTTTTAAGGTTTAATGAAGCAGAGTACTTGAAAATAGCAGGTATGTAGCTGAGGGAGTGAGTAAGTTGGTGTTCTGAGGCAGAGTGTTGTTAAGCTCTACTCATATGACAATGAACTCAAAGGCATTGGTGCAGGAGGCTATCAGGACCCATTCCTTCCCCTGCTGTTACCAAAATTACCATGCCTTGTGATGACCATGTAGGAAATTACACTTGGTGTGTAATTTCAGGCTTGTGGTTCTAGTAAAGTTGTTCACTTTTAACTTTGCTCACCAACTAAAGTAAACCAAACCTGAGAATTGCTTGAACTGATTTAACCAAGGAATGTGTTTGTCTCAGTGTAATCAGAAAGATATGAGGATTTTAGTTCCAGCAATTAAAAAAATGACTATCGCTCTACAGTAGTTGCTGCTCTCAGCATTAATTAAAGACAAAACAAAATACAACCCACCCCTACGCCCCCAAAATCTTTGTTACTAGTTTTGTGAATGCTGTCAGTTACTGATTTCCAGCCTAAGCTTGTAAATTCTCCCAGAAGTTTGGTGACTTCATAAGCCACCCCATGTTGTAATTGTCTAGCCACGCCATTGACAGTTTCTGCAAGATAAAACTATTTCTGCCCTTCAGTCCTGCTCATCATCCATCCATTCCATCCCACAGTTTTGTGAAGCTTAGTGTCCTGCTCACTGACAGTCTAGATTTTAGCATGTGGTTGCTCATTGCCCCGAAGAGATGTCAAAACCTGTGAAACTTCCTCTTTTCTGCTCAAAGTAGCAATTTTCTTTCTTGCCCTGAGCTGCTCATCTAGTTTTTGGAATGATATTACGGAACCAATTGTTTTACTCAACACATGAAAGCTTTCATTTTTTTGCCATCCTCAAGGGATGGCAAAGAAGAAGAAGAATGGAGAACACGCATGGAAATGAACTAGATCTTTGTTAAACTGGTTTAAACTCATCTGCTTTGGGAATTTGCATTTGTTTAATTAAAGTAATTAAAAATTTATTTCAGTTATGTTGCAGCCACTCTGTCATTGCTAATCAGGTCCTTGTAGTGCTTTAGAGATATATGAATTAAGACAAAGGCATTCTGGATTAGTGGGTGGCCTGACAGCATAGAGCTGGAACTGCAAACCCCCAGCGAAATAGGAACAGGCAAGAACAGAAGGGGCACACGGAGCAGTGGACAGCTGGGTGGCAGTGCAGTGCCTCAGACCTTGGGGACAGGCCTGCAGCCCCTGCAAAAAATATTGTATGTTACAGCTGCTCATTTTAAAAGGGTATGTAAGGCCCTTCTCTGTTCCCTCAAACAAATGTATAAATTTCTTGTACAGAAATATGTCGTATTGCAAGCTGGAGGATCTCTCCAGGGGGCTCTCTCTGGGGTGAGGAGGCCTTACAGAGACATCTGGATAGGCAGGGAGCAAGGTGGTAACTCACTGTCAGATTTGCCACCTGGGACAGGGTAATCCTGGTATTTGTACAAACAAGAAGCTGGAGAGAAACACACAGAAAGAGATCTGTGGGTCCTGACAAGTTGGCTATGAGTCAGCAATGCCCTGGCAGCCAGGAGGGCCAACCCTGTCCTAGGGGGCATCAGGAACAGCATCACCAGCCAGGCAAGGGAGGGGATTGTCCTGCTCTGCTCTGCACTGGGGCAGCCTCACCTTGAGTGCTGGGGGCTGGTTTGGGTGCCACAATTTAAGAGAGATATAAAGCTATGAGAGTGTCCAAAGGAGGGCAACCAAGATGGTGAAGGGCCTTGAGGGAAAGCTGTGTGAGGAATGGCTGAGGTCACTTGGACTGTTCAGCCTGGAGAAGGGAACATGGAAGGCAGAGGGGAGTCATTGCAGTCGATAACTTCCTCAAGATGGGCAGCAGAAGGGCTGGTGCTGATCTCTCTGACGACCTGTGATAGGACACAAGGATATGGAATGATGTTATATCAGGAGAAGTTCAGATTGAACTGATTGATTGATTAGGAAAAGGTTTTTCACTCAGAGGGTGCTTGGGCACTGGAACAGGCTCTCTAAGGAAGTGGCCATAGCACCAAGCCTGAGAGAGTTCAAGGAGCATCAGGGTAGGACTCTTAGTCATATAACTTAGTTTTAGATACTCCTGCAAGGAGCAGGGATTTGGACTAGATGATCCTTATGGGTCCCTTCTGACTTGAGATTCTGTGAAAAGCAGTGTGGGACAAGGCCAGAGATGTGATTGGAGAAGCTGGGTGTCCAGCCTGCCAGACAAGTCTTAAGGCATGAAGCCTGAAGGTCCTATAAGGTCAAGCCAGGGAGTCAAATTTGTGGATCAGGCCTAGCAACATCCTATAAGAAAATAATGTATTTGTTTGTTAAGTGTTACAAGAAGGTTCTACCTTTTGTAGGGGCAAAAGTGATGATATCTCTGGGTAATTGGAGGTCTAATAATTATCTCATCCTTGGTTTGATGTTGAATGCGCAAATTCACAGATCATGCCACCAATGCAAGACTGAGTGATATAGGCTCCAACAAGTTATGTATAACTCACCGTTAGTGATCCTTCAGATAGGGATCAGTTGACAAAATAAATTTTTTCTATATATCTTATGATTTTTGGACCCACTTTAAAGTAAGTAAAACGAGCTCTTAACCAAAAAAGTAACAAGGCATCCTCAAGTTGGGCATCTAGTACCACTGCTCATTTTATAACATTTCACTTGAACTATGCTAGTACTTTCTAATTTTTGTATGATTATAGCCTGATCAATTGAGTAGAGCACTGCATTTCCACACATGATAAAAACCATTAAATACACAGTGCACATTAGTGTTTATATGGCTAATTTTCTTTCCAAAATTTATTATGCATTTAAGGGCTTGTTATATTCAAATGGAGAAGGTTTTTCTAATTTGATTCGTACATTTTCTGCTCCACTACATGAGTGATGAAATTGTTATTCAACAGTTGGGGAGAAGACTGCATCTGTTTCATTAAGATACATTTTAAAATTCTTCTGGAATGTATGCAATCTCATTGAACTGCTGCAAGCAATATACAACACATTCACAAATGAACTTTGTGTTAAAAATTCTAGTTTACACAAGTTTTTATTCTCTCTTTTCACCTTATTGCCAAAACCAACGTCTTGATATCATTAATTTTTTAAGAAAAGAAGGAATGCATTTTTGTTCAGAATACAATTAGGAGCTGTTACTGTAGCTTACAAAATTGTTCTTGAAGGAACTGTTGAATGTAATCCATAAACCTTCTGCTTCTTTATATTTAGAGTTTTTTGAAGATAGATTGTGACTTTCCATAAGATTTGAAATGTTTTTTTACCTTTTTGAGTATAGTTAAAATTCTATTGACTTTTGCAAATACTGAACTACAGATCATCCAACCAAAGTTGAGAATGTGTTTAAAAGACTCAATGTGATCTCAGATCTGGCAAACAAGAATGTTGCAGATATTTATTTGTTTGACCAGCTATCTGCTGGATGAACCAGAACTCAGCTGTTAGGGGTCTAAAAACTATTTTTATGTATCTCCTTTCATGTGACTGTTCAAATGAGAGAAATAGTTTTTACTTTATGCTTGTTTATTGTTTTTTGGGTCATATGCTGTTAGTCAGGCTGCCTATTATTCTATCTGACCTTTTAAAATTTTTCTACTTAGATGTCTATGTTCTTAATTCAAACAAGTTAACCATTTCAATGCACCAAAACATTAAAGTTAAGAGAGAAATCTGTTACTTATTCCTCAATTTCCCACTCTCACTAACACAAACAGAAGCTACACCATTCTTTTAGGTTACACTGTGATTTGTTTTTTGCACTTTTTAAAAATTATATTTTTTAAATGAGGTTTTCCTTTGGCTCCATTCCTTCTAGTTCATCCAAAGTTTGCACCAGCTAATGGAAGCCAGTGGAGCAGAAGTGGGGACAATGTTTAAAGAAATGAAGATGAATGACTACAGGAAATAATGTGAGGGGACTGCAAGTCTTATTTTCCCCTGCTTAATTGTTTTCAAACAGGCAGCATTAAATTATTCATAAAGAAGTAATGGCGAAAGCAGAGTAAGTTTATAAAAGAAAAAATATCTTGCATCTGTCTTTGAATTGGCTAACAACTCTCAGGATGTAAAATAGTTTTAGATGTTTCTTATACATGTCTTGAGAGAGAGAAGCTCTTCTAAAGTTGCACAGAATTTGCCATGCATAAAAATGGGCATTGGAAGTTTTTCTGTTTGACCCTATTCTGTACATCAAACTTAATTTTGAGAAAAAATTTAGAGGATGTTGGACAACTTCAAATGTGAAAATATTATTAACACTCAGAGGATAATTGTGATTAAACAGAGAAACAAAAATGCAATAGAAAGTGACCATTTATCAGAATCTTCAAATGAAAGTAGAATGCCAAATTGTGTTTTACCAATCACAAGTTATTAGGCTCGATATCAAGTTATGTGAGTGAAATCTCATGACCTGAGACCTCAGGCCTACATATACATTATCAACATGACTGTTTCATGGCGGCTACCCATGTTTTCCTTTTTAGCTCCTGACAGAGAAAAAATAATTTGATCCTTCTTTTACTGGAAGTTAGAGTGACATTGTCTTATAGTTGGTGCTGATTAGTAGGAATTTGCCATCACCCAGATAACAGACTTTTGTACATATCCCATTTTTGTAAGGATGTAAGAAGAAGCTTCATGTGATGGGGGCATTGCTAGCATGTACATACTAACCCTGCACATGTAAGAAGTCAGGCTCAAGGCTTTTTCCCTTCCTTATTGACCCTAAAGTATACAGAACAAAGAAAGAATGAACTCTGGTGAATTAGCTATGAAGTCCATCCCTTTGAGCCAAGATGATGCCATATATATTATCATAATGCTGAAGTTTAGCCACTAACAGCTTGCTTGCATTACAGAAGTTCAGCCCAGGCTGTGTCAGGTTTCTTTGAGATGCCTCTCCTTAAATATACTTTAGAACTTGCCTTCAGATTCAGGACAGGTATTTGTGCTATATTTTGTATCATTGCGGATACCACATGAAAATCCTGAAATGATGCAGGGTTTTCTTTCTAAAGCATAGGAACTGAAAAAGAGCACAAGTTAGCCACATCATTCTCCATATTTTTTCATCCAACAGTGATTTTGTTACAGTCACAGTTAATCTGTTATCTAATTATCAATGGGTAAAGAGGTCTGTGTAGAATGTTGTGTAATGTAGATTTCTCTCTCAATTAAAGACAACATATAATGATGATGGGGAGGTATTTCAACTATTTCTTTTATCTATAATTCCCCATACTTTCTTTATGAAACAGAAGTGTAGTAAAGTTAGTTCAAACAAGTATTTATTATTTCGTGATTGCATTGACTGGAGTGACCCCTCTGTGAGTGTTGCCCTTTGTGGAAACTCGTGTGCGAGTGTACTAGCGGTAGAGAATCCCCCACCCCCGGGAATGAATTGGCTTGTCTTTGTGGGAGATCAAGGGGTCCTCACTACATTCAAAGAATTAATGCTGCCGAATCCTAGCATAGACACGCTTGTGAACATCTAATGGAAGAACAGATTTCATTGTTTTTCCTCCTCCAAGCTGATAAACAATCAGGAATTTGAGAGATTTCCGTTATGTTTTATATGACAGATTTGTACCACAAACATCCTTGCCTGCTGAGAGCTCCTTGCCTGTCACTAGTTGTTTTACTGCTGGTGACTCATCTTGACAACTTGAACTGATCACAAAGCATAGAAACATCTAGTGTTTCAAATGTGACAACTATTTTTAATAACATTTTGATTATGTTCCAATTAATCATTTGTAAAGCTTAGTTCCATTGCATACTGTCTGCACAGCAAACTTGAATAGCATAGATGAGTACCCTGGTAGCTTTTTATCAAACACCATAAATCATGAATGTCAGTCACTGCTTTGAATGTACAGAGAGTTACATAAGTAGGAAGCTTTCGTATTGCTATTCAGTTAAAAAGAAACTTAACCTAATCTAACTGTTTTTGAATTATATAAATCCTTCAAACAAATCTCACAGATGCTTTTTATACTCTTGCACAGCTTCTTTCAGAGAAGTAAGGTTATACTTCTACCATTATGGCTCTGACAGCCTTACCATTACCCTACTTTCTAAACGTATTGCCAGCTTGAATTTTAAGCAACTGTGTTAGTAACCATTTCTGTAGAGATGCGTCATTTGAAGCACATATGCAAAAGCTATCTTTAGATTTTGAGCCAGAAGTATACAGCTAGTGCCTCAAAACACTACATCATATAGCTTAAATACATTCCAGTATATATTTTATGCTTTTTGACTGCAGTAAATACTGATCAGGAATGTGTAGTAGAATAACATTTGGAGAATCAAAATTATAAGATTAGGCTGTTCTAAATAATTAATTTTATGATGCAGTAGTCACCAGTGTTGAAAAGAACTACGATTTCCCAATTTTTACTCTTACTTTTTGGCTGTTTGTAACCCAAATAATTTGTATTGTTCTTGCTTTCTTACAATAAGAAAGCAACGCCAGATACATGAAAGTCTGTGTTCCAAACTTGTTGCAGATATTCATCTTTAATGAAAAGGTAAAGGCTTAAAATTAAAATCAAAAAGGCAACAATGCCAAGTTTGAATTGGCTGAATTAACCTTTTTGTGTTTCTAATTGATGTTCTCTGTCAACAGAGACAGTTAACACATTTAAGAATTTGTCAAGATTGTCTGAAATATACAGAATAATATGTAAACTACATGAGTAAAATATTCTGCAGTAGAGCCAGTAGAATTTCTGAAAAGTTTTGTTAATCCCAGGCCATATCTTGCGTTTTTTCCTCCCAACTGCTAATACTGCTAATACTTCCAGTCACTAAAAAGTAAATAATTATTCTTCCACACTAATGTCTCACACAAGCTTGTGTCATTGGTCCTTCTGGCTTGCATTTTACTTTGCTATCTTTCTGACTGTTTTCTGTGAGAAGACTTTCTCCTTTTTTTTCTTCTATAAAACTTTCAGAAATAAGAATTTTTCTTTGAAAAAACCCAAACCCACGGATCAATGGGTTAAAAGAAACTTAAGACTGGCCCAAAATTTTCAAATTTTAGTAATACTGGAATTCACCTTGTTCTTAATGGATCCAGTTAAAAAAGGTTAAGAGAAAAAAATATAAACTATTTGTTTGAAATATGGATATATTTCTATCCACCCATGGATAGAGGGTGAAGAGGAATTAGTCCTCAGAATGTGAAAAAAGTTTCTAAAAAATTAAGTCTATTCTTTCCCTCTCCCTTCTTATCTCTTTAGCCAGTCTCTCCCTTATCTAGCAATATTCTGAACAGCATGTCACTTCCTTAGAGAAAATGGTGACTGGGACCTTGTGTGGGAAACTGTCACCTAGGTTTGGGTTTGACATGTTGGATGGGGCTAGGATGGGGTTTGCTCCTGCCTGAGACTGAAGAATTTGTTTTGGGTGGAATAACCAGAGCAGACTGAAGCATGGGAAGAGCTGGGAAGCAAGTGTGCAGACCAAACCCTGGGGCTGTGTGCACAGTTGGGGCAGAGAGAGAGCAGACTGGCCTTCCCAGCAAAGGGGAGCACTGTCTAAAAAGCTTGTAAACTCCTATGGATGAAAGGGAAAAAGCATCTGTAGATACAAATATTTTACTCATTTATGCTGTTCACCGTTGATGATAGTTCTTATCTCTTTAATCTTCCTTTCTAAATATTAAAAAAAATACATTTGCCATCATACAAGAGAAGAAATGTCTTACAGCTCAGAATCTTAAAAATCTCATGGTGAAAGCCAACATGGGGCACTGTTTTATTCTTGACAAATGCCTCAAAGATCTTTATGCATGCTCAAGTAATCAAAGTCTCTTAAAACAATACTCTTAGTTATTGTGAAGGGTCCCTTCTTCTTTCTGTGGAAGCACATATGTAGAGGATAATGCAATTATTACCAAATGGAGAAAAATGCTTGATGACCTGATGACACAGAAGATCATGTTTTGGGACAGAATATAATGTGGAAAAACACTCCCTATTCAATTTGCCATTGCCTCTTTTTGCTAAATCCTCATAAGCAGGTCATAAATTCTAGTAATACAAGGATTTCTGTCGCAGCAGCCAATCTAAGGTTAATTCAGCTTGACGTCATCTGCAGCATGGCCATCTGCAGTTAATTCTGTATGTAACATAAAAGTGGAAACTGTGAAAAAAAAATCCAACTTTAGGTTGGTTTCTTTTTATTGTCAGAGGTTTTACCTGTGTCCAGTAATCTTATGACTGTTCCTTTTTTAAAGCATGTCTTGTAACTTCTGCAAATGACATTTTGTAACTGTGGCTGTGTTTTGCTAATGCTGGTTCTCACTTTTTTTCTTTATTCTATTACAAAAAAAAATACTAAATTTTCAGCTATATAAATAATTTATTCTTTAGCAGCACTCTCTATTTCTGAAATGTTATTTTATGATATAATTGTATACAAGTTCTGGTGAAGTTAACATTGTACACTCTGAAAATAATTTATATATTCATGTGAGAACAGAGATATTTAGTATTCTGTCTTATGGACAGTTTTTTTTAATGACCATGAATAGAGATACAAATTTTTTTCTTAGTTAAACTTCCATCTTTATGCTTTACTACTTGAAGATAATTGGTTTTCATTTTATTTGTCATAAATATGCAAAAAAGTATTAGTATTGCATGCAGCACTATTTAAATGAAGTAAAAAAGATAAATGATCCTGAAGGTAGGACTTCTATTGACCTCTGTAGGGAACTTTAAATTGGTGGTTTTTTCGGTTTTCTGTGAATTGACATTGACATGTCTCTACTCTTAAACTTTTTTTTACTAAGAAGGTATATTAAGACTATATAAAAAGTATACATTATATTGTTATTAGTCTTTACCTCTGTGTTAATACTTGCTTTCTTGTGTTATTTGAAAAACAAAATCTTCTATAGATATTTATAAAGTAGATGAAACAATATTTTTAAGCGGTTTATCTTTAATCATTTACTGTCAAGATGGCTAGACTGAGCTGATGTCTGTCTTCTTCTGTAGTCATTGAGGAGAGAGATACTCCTCCAAAGACTGATTCATCCCACTTTAATTGTTACACTCTTTGTACTGACTATAACAGACTTAACTCATCTGAAAGGCTTAGTTTCTTGACTGTAGCTGAGGTTACATTTGAGAAAATATATCCAGCTACTTAGAATTATCAAGAAAGAGATTTTCACAGCAGGTGCTTGAAACAGCATTAGAAAAATTTAAAAAGCAGTGTGCTGATGGAGTTTAGGTGATTTCAAAATAGATAAAAACTTTGGCTTCTTTAGAGTAATATTTCTTTTTAACTAAATATAATGTTAATCTTATCTGACATGGTAAAATTAGTCTCCAGGAGAGACAATATAAGAACCAGATTTCTTAATGTTTATTATCTCAAAATAAATATTGTTTTGATTCCTAGGTCACTGATGTTTGTAACACCTAAATGTGCATCTAGTACTTTTATTAATAGTTGTGGTGGTGTTCTATAACTAGAAAAGTTTTCTGGCACCCCATTAGAGAGGAATAATGATTGAAAATTGCTGCACAATGTGTGGTGTGTAGATACAATTGCCATTTTAGGGTGAGCAACTGATTACTTGATTTTGTATGCATGGAAGAGGTCTAAAGCCAGAATGGAAGAAGGTATAGAAATGCATATTACAGCATAATTTTTTTGATAATTTTAATAGGTAATGTGTAGATTATTTAGGTTATTTCTATCTAATATCCCATATGGCAATGAAAGAATTATTTACAAGCAATTGATTATATTTTGCAGTGTTCTGTGCATTTCCCTCTGTTGTCTATTGCAATGGAAGTAAGTAATATTTTATTTCGATTACAGAGTAGAATGTTTGGGCAGCTGTAGTAAAGATGAAATGTGGCTCCTACATTACAGCATAGTGGTTAATGAAACAGTGCATATATTACTGTTTTTTCTTAAGCATAGAAATCCAGGTATTCTCCTTCCTAGATCAGGCTAACTTCCTATTTGGCAGATAAATATTTCTATGTATGCGTCCAAAGTCAAAGGTTAAGTTAGAGTTACTCAACCCTTTTGAAAAAGGTGAAGATAAGGTGAAATGGCCAGTTAAAACAGCAAGTAATTAATTGAGTCTCTCTGTTAACAGGAAGAAGGTCAAGTGCACATAACTATTGTGATTACACAGCCTGCATTACAAGCAGCTGAGTCATTTAACCTGAAAGTGGTTAGATTGGAAGGCTGAGAAACAATTAAATGCGATTTTACTTCAAATTAGTAGCTATACTTCCAAGTTACTGTAGTATTTTGAGGTTTTTTTCAGACTCCCTTGTCATGTTGTTTTGCGGTACCAATTAGTTTTATTGCTGTGAAGCATTTTATTTAGTTTTTAATTGTCCTTCTTTTTTTCCCTTGCCTTACTATAGCTAAATAGATGTAATTTAAAAATGATAATTTCTAATGGAGATGTATTGTATTTTTTATTATTAGTTTTTTACTTTCTCTTTTAAATAGTTCTGAAAGTTTTTCAGACATACAATTTTAATTGCCTGATCCAAAGTGTGGAAAAGATTGCTTAATTTTGTCATGTAGGAATCATACATCTAGTTAATACTGGGGAGAATCCATAGTTATCTGCTACTGAAGACTAAATTATTTGCAATATCCTTCCAACACCTTTGAAAAACACTGAAAAGCTGATGATGCTGATGTCTCATCATGCAGCGAGGCTGCAATTCTATAGCATGCTGTAGATTTACCAGGGATAACTCAGTTGTTTTGAAATTATGCAGATCTTTATTAATTTCCCTCCAACTCCATCCTTAGTGTAGGAGATCTGTGCTAAATAATGTCTGGTACCGGGAGATAACATTTTGGATGTCTATTTCCATGGAAGCTACTTTTTCACTTTAGAGAGTTACTCCCTTCTCTGCTTGAAAGCCCAAGATTAAATCAGAATGCAGAGAGAATGAAAGGAATGGAAGCCCATTAGAAAGGGAAAGGAGCAACAAGCATGCAAGAAACAGAGAAACATCAAGATTGGAAAAGACCTCCAAGATGATTGAGTCCAATCCTTGACTGAACACCACTTTGCTGACTAGGCCATAGCACTAAGTGCCACATCCACTTGTTTCTTGAACTCCTTTAAGTGCAGAGCTTGAAAGAATTGTTTACTTGCTCTAACTATGGCAACAAAGTGTATCATTCCTTTTCTGAGGCTTCATGCAGGTGTTCTATTCAGATTGTTATTTTTGTTTAGAGGTTACTCAGAATTCACCAAGAAATTTCAAGTAAGCATTGTTCTAGGTTATACATAAATAGTTTGAAATGTAAGAAAAATAAAACACTACTTTTCCCCCAGTGCATGCTTGGAATCTATAATTATTATAAGTAACTACTTTCAGTAAAAGCAAAATGGTTTTTTTGGCAGTGAATGATTTTGCTTTAACAGAGGTTTGACTAAGAAGTGTTAATATAGTATGGAGTTAGGAATTACAGAATGTTCCTAGAAGCAGTTTTTCTCATATTTTAAATGATGTTTTTATACATGTTTTTCATTGGAGATGCTGAGCAAATCAAGCATTACCAGAACTTATGCCTAACCAGTTGGTGCGACTGCTGTCTTTGAAGTACTTGTAAATTATGAGTGAAAAATTGTGAATATTCAAAATGTTTCACTAAACTAGTGTTTATTAAGTCTGGGCCTGCTTCCTCAAATTTAGCTGAAAGGAAGTCTAGGAGAATCTGAGGAACTGTTTTTGATGCTCCTGTTATCTGCTAACATTCTCAAAATTTCATATAAGTTCTGCATAATATTTCTGTTTGAAAAAATCACTAATCTAATCTATTTCACTTCCTCTAAAAGTATAACAGAGTTTTAGACCAGAAAGGGGTTCAAACATTGATACTGACAGGCAAGAATGGTCTCAAACAGTTTTTGTGGTATGGAATACCATTTGAAAAATGAAGTGGCTGAAAGACAAAGGAGAAAATGCAAATGACTTCATGACCTGCAATAAATTTCCAGCATTTAAACAAAGAGAAGGCCCTTAGGAATGTCTTATCTGAGAAAAATAATCACATGGTTTATTTCTTATTCTATTTGTAGAAGCTAAAATACACTTAAAGGCATTAATTCAGGAATAGGTTTTGTCAAGCAAACCTGGTGTGTTTTAAACACAAAATTATGAAACAGCTAAGTAAATATAATTTTGATACAGTCTATAATATAGTTATTTATTTTCTTCAAACGTTCTTTTAGTTCCACATTATATTTTGATCAAGAAATTTTCCTTTTGTGGAGTTAATGGGGGACATTAGACAGATAACAAACAGGCTCTGTTCAGCTGTAGATATGGTTGGAGGCACATTTGTGAACAGTAATATTTCCAGCAGATTGCTGTGTCATCCAAAGTCAGGTGCTGGTTTTGTCAATTGTCTTCATAAATCGTTGGCCAAGTGGGCAAGCAATGCCGGGAAAGACAGGGTAGGATGATGTGAATCACATGGTTGGTGTTCACAAACATGCTCTATTGAATATGAAGTGCAAGTAGTGATCTAAAATTTATTGTTTAATTGTTTTAGCAAGCAGTTTACTCAGAGAAGGCTTAGTTGCCACTTTTGGTGTCTTTTCAACACCAACTCCTAGGATGAAAAGGATGAGCTTTATGCCTGACTATACAAAAATAAATGGAATATTAAGAAACAGGAAATAAATTTTTTGATTGAGCCAGCAAATAAGGGCATGTTGCTCTGCTTAGTTGAATACTAAACATACTAATAATCCAAGATGAATAATGCGAGATTCCTATATATGCTAAGAAGAAAATTAAAACCTTGGAGGATTTTGAAAAATAGTAACAAAAAGGGGTCCCAGAATTGGAAAATTATGTGCTAAGAATTTTAGGCAATTCTGGCTGATGAATCCAAGAGAAATTTAAGAAGTAATGTACCCAAATCTTTCTTCATGAAGAAGAAATAAGATGTTGAGGGGTTTTCTGCCTTGGAGGAGAAGGCATGAAATTGAAATTGAACTAGGATAAATTCAAATTTGAATGCAGATGCAATTTCCTAATAGCAAGGATAATTAAACTGTGGAGTAATTTCTCTGGATGTTAGTCTCATTGCAACTTAGAATGTTGAAACATGATATCATAACGTTCTTTAAAAATGCTTTCTAATAGAATTAGATACTGTAAGAAAAACACAAAAAACTTATCTGTGGGCTACAGCAGATAAATACAGTGATTAGTGTGGTCTCTTCTAGCATTAGAGCTTGCATCTGTGAGAAAATATTTTGTAATTTAAGATATTACATCCTGATTCTTCATACACTTGAATAAGACTAAAGGCTGTAGAAGTGAAAAGTAATTTATGTCTTAAGGCACCTCTAGTGACTATCTAATCTTACCAACCACTCAAGGCAGGTTAGACTCTGAATTTGGGTCAGACTGCCCAGACGTGTGTCCCATTGAGCTCTAAGTACGTCTGTGGTCCTCAGCCTCTCAGGTCAAACTGCACCACTGGAATTTCCCTTGCTGCAGCTCATGTTGTTTGCTAATCTCTCTTTCTGCATACTTTTCCAAAATTTCTGGATTCTTAATCAACAATTAAAGAGATGACAATAGTAATTGAACCCTTTGCCTAATCTCTAATCTGCACAAACCCAATTTCCTTAGCCACTGCTGTTATATTGCTTTTCTGTTACTATTATTTTGGTGCCACTTTTTCCAGTTGTGAATGCCTTTCTTGTACTGGTGGGTCCAAACTGAACACAAATACTAAACCTGGTACTGGATACATTTATTGCAGTAATTCTGTGCAAGAGAAATTGATAACAAGAATGAAAAAAAACAAGAATAAAATGTATAAGTTTTTTTCCTTCACTGTTAAATTGCATGTTATTTGCCACTATATAGAAATTATGTCATAACCTATGATGTAATTAGATATTACATTTATTATGAGATTCTATATCTGCATAAAGAAGTGTGGAATTTAGATGAAAGTTAGGGACTGAGAACAAAGTTAAGCAGATTAAAAATATTTTGGTTTAGAAAATATGTGCATATATTAAGTAAATCTCCATTCTTATACAGTATTTAGAATTGTCTATGTTGGATCTGTTCTATCATGGGGCTATGGGGCTAGAAGGAATGAAAGAGTGGATGTTGCTACATATTTACTTCTGTACAGAGTTTGAGTATCAGCTACTATACTGGCAACAGGAAGCAAGGATAAACAGAAAATAAGAATGAGGTAGCTCAACTGCTTCTCTTTCCTCTTCCTTCAAGCATGTTTTTTAGGTAAAGCCGCCAAAACCATACTGTGAGGTTCTCAGTTCTTTAGATATATTAATGCCGCTTATTCTGGACTCCATCTACATTTTAGTTACTCCTCTAGCTATTTATTGGATCCCCAAATGGGTTGAGAAAGAGACAAACAGCATATTTTCCCTCCGGCATTAATCCTGGAAATTCCCAGAAGTGTAGACTCCAGCTATGCAAGAATTTTTTATGAGAGAGGAATTAGTTTTGAGAAATGAAGAGCTCACTGAGTGAATGGCTTTGGATCACAATGTTGGGCTGAGATCTCAAAAATTCTCTCTTATCCTATTTTATGGAGTTAAATCCATTTATGTATCTGGCATTAAAAGTATAAATAGAAGCAGAAATTTTAATTTTGAAGAAGATGGTCTTCATTATTTCAGTCTGTTTATACTACAACAACACAGTCTTAATTTCTTCCATTGCCACCATGTAAATGATGATCAAGTCACATGAAACTCAATCTGAAGTAAACTGAGAATAATCTGAAGACAAACTTTGAGGCTGCTGCCTAAACGTCTTGCTTCTATCTCATAAAAAGTTAAACAAATTTCTAACAGTAATATACCTACTTATGCATATACATAAATAGATATATTAATATAAAAATTTAAAACTTTAGGCACTTTTCTCTGCAACTTTTTAATAAATGCCTGCTATTAGTTCTGTTCTAGAAGATCCTAAATTGGTATAAAAATTCCAACAATTTTCAAAGAGTGAGCACAGAATTTTTCCAGGTTGTCTGTGATAATGGATGGGTAACATTAAACACATGTAGATCATTAAAGTACCTAATTGAAACTATCCCTTTGAAATATATTGTCTGGTTTTTCAATGAGTTCACAGAATCAGGTCTCTTTCTAATGCAGGTACCAAAAAAACCTGAGTGTTTATTCAAGGAAAAAAGTATTATTGTGTGTTGTAGTATTTATTTATTTAGACAGTGCTTCTGTTATTTTGCTAGGATCTTAGGACATTTTCTAAAAAGTTTCTCTCTAGAAAAGCCAGTATAAATGGAAGTTTAGGGTGATTTGCTGTGGAGGTTCTTGAGAAGAATGTACTTAGAAAATTCAAAGAATGAAAGAAGACTCAAATGACACATACAAAACCAAGAAATGTTATGAAAATTTTTTGTTTGATCAAATGTTAATTAGCTCATGGAGCAATTATTTAAAATTGGGCAGTATCCACTAGAATAAATAAATAATCCAAGTGGTTGAAAGGGAGAGGTTTAGGAGTAATATTGGCTGAAATACTCAGTTGCTAAATATGTAAAGGGAAATCTTTCAGGGAATTGTCACCATTTCTATCTGACAATCATTTGCTAAAAAGTGGATTTTTCTGCTGGCTATATAATTTCCTGTTTTTCCTGGGGAATGTGCTTTGTGGCAGTGTGATCCCGCACTGTTCTCTGCAGGATTGAATGTAAAAGACAGAAATGGCCTGTATGTTTTTTTGATTTCAATAATCAGTGAAATCCCAGGGTTATGCTATACACCATCCAGGAAGGCATCGATATCCATCACTTCAGAACCAGTCTCTCTTACCTCCTGGCTGCACACTGACTCTTGGAAAAAAACCGTTCTGTTCAGCTCCTGAAAATCCTTGGTCTAAAAGTGCCTGTATTATTGGCCACTTTGAGCCTGCTCATCTGTCTTTTACCAGTCCTTTGCCATTTTAATGAATTATAATCAGAATGTTAGCATGAAATGTATTTTAAAAATATTTTGGTTCTAGTATTAAAAATATTACTCTTTCATAATAATATCTGCAAGAAATTCCTTGAAGTTTTTCTGATGAATTATATTTGATTTAAATATGTCATTGCTAGCCATGTAACCAAATAACTACTCTTAGAATAATTACCCATAACTCAAATTTAGAGAGATGTTTTTCCAAGGTCAGTAGAAATTTTTCCATGAGGACAGAAAATTAAGGGAGATCAATAATTGCATTACAATATATATATTCTAATCAAGTGGAGATGCCTTCTGGAAAGTTGCTGAGAACCTTTTTTCGAAAGTGGGGTGTCAAAACAGAACAGAATTTTGAAAGAGAAAACATAAAATCTGTTTTCATTCAATCTTTAAGAAATGCACATTTCATCACATACATTATGTATTATCATTTCGATTTCTTAAATTTTACATGGGAAATATTGCAGCTTAAATAGATTGAAGTTTAAATCAGTTAGCAGTAAAGTAATTAAAAAATATTTTAAGTTTATAACAGCTTAAAATAAAGGTGTGTTGTCTTTTCATAGACTGTACTTTGGTTGAGAATAGGACATGGTCAATGCTCAAATGAGTGCTCAACAAAGTAGGTGTTGCTTGCAAGGAGCAGCATCAGAAAGTGCTGTGGGTATTCCATATATTTAAATCATACAAACATCTAAAACTTGATTAATTCCTCCCAAGACTGACATATAAAATATGATGAAACTGTGTGCTCCTGCCTTAAGAAAGAACATGAAATGCAAGGCTGAACTGGAATATGCAACTATTCATGTAAAATTGATGCTAAATAAAATATTACAGTAGTATTACATAATGATTTGAAAATTTGAGTGATGACTAGGGAATAAATATATGGCCTTTATTATGTTCAGTGTTTCTCTTTGCTTGTTGAAAATAGGTTTCCAGGCTTGGCAAAATGTAAAGGGAAGCTATTTGACATTTTGAAATTCAAAATTAGGCTTCTTGAATTTTATTTCATTACTTTGAAGGGGAAATTTATTTCAAATGTATTGACATGCACACACGAGAAAAAATATTAAAACCTCAAACTAAATTAAAATATTTGGATTTTTTTTTAGAATAATATTAAAAAAAAATTAAACAAATCTGAACCAATTTTTTGTTCTAACTATTGGAACTGGAAGTGAACCTCAAATGCCTTTAGTCATGCAGCAGTGTGGGCAAGCTTTTCATCCAGACATAGCTCAGCTTTGCTTTTTAAAGAAGTGTAATCTTACCATTTGACCAGAGATGAGCTCAAAGATGGTTTTAGCCATGAAAACTGCAATATACACCCCTGTAAGTGGTATGTCTAGCAGATTGTACTTGAAACCTTAATAGGGAGAACCCAAGCATCAACAGAAAAGAAAAAAGTTTGTTCCTTCCCTGACTTTTCTGTGTACAAGCAGCAAATAAAAAGAATTCGTTTTTAATAGCATGAAGATATTCTTCCAAGTTTGCATAGTTAGATAATTGAAAGTGAAAAGTAAAAGAAGAAAGGTAAAGTATAAAGAAAATGAAAATTTATGGTGAATATATATCTACATTAACCTGTCAAAACTACAGTAGAATAACTCTTTTAATAGTCTATCTAATAATATGCATCCAGGAAGTTGGGATATTCAGGCTGTACATGCAAGTTCATCTTTGCTTTCTCATATTATTATGTAATGTATGATCAGAATCTACTCAATTAAATATGCTATGGGAAAATAACTTCAAGTGAAAAACAATGCATTCAGAAGCTGCAACTTTCAGAAAATTTTGCAACTTTTATTTTTAAACTTCCACCATTCCCTAGGCAAGGCTTACCTAAATTAGTGATAGATATTAATATAACATAGGAAGATTTTTTTCTCCCAGATTGATTGAAAGACATAAATGTTTAACACGTTTTCCCAACAAATGGTGGGGGATTCAAGTTTTAATACATTAATCTATTTGCAAAGGTACCTTCCTCATTGATTCATGGGATACTTTACTTTTAGTGTTGTGGAGTGTATTTTTCATTATCAAAGGTGTGTTGATTATTGTGCTGTTTGTAAGGAGGTCATCAACTGCTTTCAGTGGTGGTTTGCAGTGACAAGGATTGCAGTAGCTTCACTTCCCCATGGAACATTGTGATGATGCTAACTGAAGGAGAACATGGAATCTTCTAATGACTTCCATAGTGTCTATTTCTTTCATCTTCTTAAAACAATGGGAATGGTACTGATTGTGTAACCTTATCTCCTGTCTCAGGTCTCCTAGAAATCCTGAACAGAAGATCATTAAACGAGTGATTGCTCTTGAAGGAGACATTATTAAGTAAGTATTTGAAGCCTTAGTCTCAGAGTCTTTATAGCAATTGTGTAGTTTTTTAATGTATTTTAAATCAGTATCCTAGACAACAAGTCATTTCTAGCAGTAATTTTCTGTCTGTTATTAACAAGGATGTCAACATTGTACCTGTCTGTTTTTTAATGAGAGGAGAAATGTTACACAAAACTACTCACTCTCTTGTGAAATGTGCATGGATACAGATAATGCTTGTTTCTGAGAATATCTCTGCCACAAATCAAGGCAGGTAATTGTACAGCAGTTTTCAATGAGATTATAGGGCTATGATTTTTCATTTAGAAACCCCAGCTGCTGTTTTGCACTGGGGTGGGCAAGTAGGTTGTTTTTAGGCTCTTGTTTATTTATTTGTTTGTTTGTGGATCTCATCTTTGATATTTTATTTTATTTTATTTTATTTTATTTTATTTTATTTTATTTTATTTTATTTTATTTTATTTTATTTTATTTTACTGAAAAAAGAGCCCTCACAGATTACTGTCTTCATTGCAGTTTGTAGGCATGTTTAGGGAATATAGTGCAACTGATTTTGAGTAAATTATTCTATCAGAAAAAAACCCCATTGTAGCAAGAGTAGACTCTAGAGTACTTCAAGACTTGGTTTACTCTGGCAGATAGAGCTTTCTACTGGGTCTGGGTGGAAATAAATTACCACTAGGTGTAAATAAAAAGTTTTTGTGGGAACAGTATTACTTTGAAGAAAATGCATGCTTGAAAAGGTTTCTTTTTCCCAGGTATAGAGTGGAATAGTCATACAGGTGGGAGGGTAAATCCCTGTTTTCCCATTCTAAGATGTGAATGACCCTGGAAGATCTCAGACAATATGGCAGACTGTGACTCAATTCATTTAGATAATGATCCTTGCTCTGGTGTAGTGACTGCTTGAGAAGTACTTGACAGCTGCAATTCAAATCAAGGGTTTGAATTTGATCTCAGTGAGCCCTAGTTAATAGCATGGGCACTGTGAAATATGTCTATGTAGTTTTTTTTTTTCTCTTGTAGTCAATATAGTTCCTGTTTTATTGAAAAAAAAATCTGAATTATGTCAGTTTGAGAAACCAAAATAAATTGTTGTGTCTCTGTTGAAGCAAAATATCTAGAACAGGGGAGACAACTTGATGTCCAAAAACTATAGACATCTACAGCTAAAACCAGCTATCACTTTCAAATGCTAAAGAGAGAGGAGTAATGTGTGTACTGTCTTTTATTGACCTGTGTCCTTAAGAAGGTACTTATATTGCTGATATTTGTGCTGTAATTCATATAGTGATATAAGTGATAAGAATGTTTCAGTATTCCTCATTCATTTCTGTGGCAATATCAGAAAGAGATTGCAATGTAAGATAACTTCAAGAGTTACTTTACATTGTTCTATGTTATTAACGTATTTGCCTTAATTTTTGAAACTGAGTGTAAGTTTTGATTAAAAAAGGACATTTAAGAGCATAAACTCTAGCTTTAAGAAATTAACTCTGCTATACATTCAAACTCTTTAAGACTTGGAACTTTTCATTAACATTAGTGGGTGTTCCTGGCCAAATGTGTGCAAAGGGACAAAGGTGTGTGGCTCAAGTGCATTCAGAATACTGATGAGCCTGCAGGTTAGTGAATCACTCATGGACACAGAAGACTGTACAATGATCCTCAGCTGTCTGTGGTAAAGCTGATTAGTTTACTTTATTGATAGCAATACTGCTAAAAATCTCCGCAATTCAGATGTGCTTTTTTTTTTTTTTATTCGAAGATGTGACAGTTGTCCCAGAGCTTTTTGCTGTGTGTTTTGGTCTTGGCTGGGATAGAGTTAATTTACTTCCTGTAGCTGGTACAGTGCTGTGTTTTTTGGCTTTAGAATGGCAATTATGTTGATAACAAAGTGAAGCTTTAGTTTTTGCTGAGTACTGCTTACCCTGTGTCAAGGACTTTCCCATTTCCCATGCTTTGCCAGTGAGAAGGAGCGCAACAATCCAGGAAGGAGCATGGCCAGGACAGCTGACCCAATGGCCAAAGGGATATTCCATACCACAGAATGTCATAGTCAGTGTGTAAATTGCAGGGAGCTGGCTGGAGGGCACTGATCACTGCTTGGGGATGGGCGGTGAGCAATTTTATTGTGCATCACTTGCCGTTCTGGAGTTTTATTCCTCTCTTTCTCTTTTCAGTAATAACAACAACAATAACAATAACAAAGATAGTAGAATGAATATTATTGTATTAATTTCTGTTCTTGTTATTAGCATTATATTTTATTTCCTCTCCATTATTAAACTGCTCTTTCTCAACCCATGAAGTTTACCTTTTCTTTCCAATTCCCCTCCCTGCCCCTGGCAGGGAAGGCTGGAGTGAGCAAGTGGCTGTGTGGTATTTCCTTTCCAGCTGCAATTAGATCAGACAAGCAGTATTGCCATGGGCTGAGATAAGAAGAGTGATAGGCAATATGTTCTGTGATTCTGTAGTTGTGCTTTCATAGCTGAATGAATTATCTTTATTTGATCTATTTGGAGCATGATTAGGGATAATACTAGAAAGCTGTGTTTTCTCATGTTATCAATTAAAGTAAGTTAATTAGCATTTTACTGTTTCTTAATTACTGAAAGTGATGAAAGATCAAACAGTAAGAGCCATTAGTGCCATAGGAAAGGTCCCTTATATTTTGACTTGACTTCAGGAGTTGACTCCATGGCAGAATAATCCTGTTTTTCAAATCCTAATTCTAAAAGTATTTAATGAAATTAAAATTGTGACATTTTAAAAGTAACAATGACTGACTTAGAGTTTTTGAAAATGTGCGTAGGTGAAAAATCTATAATAGGTCCAATTTCACCTTTTATTTTCTATTTTTCAGGTAGTCAGACATTATACTACATAATAATTTACCTTTTGAAATATAATTTGAGGCATTGAAAAATGCTACAAATGCACTGAAGTAAAAACACTGTCATTACAGTTTTCTATTCTTGTTTCCAGTCTAGTTGCTAGTGCAGGTGAAGTGAGTTTGGTCGTGTCTTGTAAATCACTAGAAGCATACAGTACATGCCACAAACCTGTAAAAGATAATTTAATTTAGATAAGCTGGTACAACTTCCTCTTCAAAAGAATTCAAAGAATGGACAAAAAAAATATCCCCAGTTAGTCCTTGCAAATGAGTCTATAGGTCAGCTTGTATACAGACAATATTACAAAGTGTAGCTCCCATAGATCAGAATTTGTTTTGTTTTCCATGGACTCACAAGAGAATTAACTTTAAGTAGAAAATCGGTTCCTGAAAATTGTTTAAATGATAAGTCTTCCAAAGGAGGCCTTATTTTAAAAGTCAATACAATCTAATTTGTTAAAAATTAATGTTGGTATTATAAAACACTTGGAATAACTTGAAATTAAACTTATTTATCTTAAATGCATTACTGGTAATTCAAAAATCTATAGTAATCTTTCACAGATGAGTTATTGTATGTTTTCAGTAACAAAAATAACTGATGATTAATGCGAAGGAAATCAAAATTGGTATTAAGCTAGTAAAATTTGAAATTAAGTCTATGCAGTACCTTGCTGAACTAATTTGTTTTCCTCCTGTCTGTCACAGTTCCACAGGTCTGCAGGAGCTTGGTGTGCTTGTTATGTTCTTTTCATCTATTTGTTTGCTTCTTAATACTGTACCTGTGTTAAGAATGATTAGTGAGCCTCTAGGAAGAGTAATTTAAAAAAAAAAAGGTTATGTCTGGCAATATTGTTAGGCTCTTCAGGAGTTAATGTTCTGAGCTGAATGCTTCAGCAAAATGTTGTGTGTGTTTACATGTTGCATCTTGCAAAATTGCTCTGAAGATGCGAAAAAGGAAATACTCCTTGTTTTTCAAAGCATGACAATGCAGACATAGATCATTGCATTATTCAACTGTAGGTCTAAACCAACTTTTCAACAATAACTTTTCAACTTTTATTACAAGGTTTATCATTAAGTTGTAGAAACTATTGCCACAGAAAGTTAGGAAGGAAAGAGGTATAATGGGATTTGAAAAAGGGTAGAAAATTAATAGAAATCAAGCACATCCATCAGTAGCTATTAAATGCAGCAATCATTTTATTAACTTTATGTACTCCTGTTGTCAAGTTCATGCAGGCTGTTATATTTTTTTCCAATCAAAGATCCCATACTTCCTTAAATTATAAGCAAAATTTGGTCATTCTGTCCACTTATTGGAGAAATCTTTCAGCTTCAAACTGTCATTACTCCATGCAGGTGTTTGGTTGTTTTTTTTTATTCTCAGACAGTTGGTTTCAGTAGTATCCAGTATCCCTTCAGTGTGAAAAAGACAATCATTAAGGGGTTTTTTATTGTTTTGGGGCTTTTTTGTTTTACTGAATCAACTCAATTTTGTCAGATATTTGGCTGCCATTTTTTTTCCACTGAGGTCCAGGGATGATTTTCCCACAAAATAGCTGTCTTCATGCAGAGACCATACTGATGGATAACAGCTTGTATTAGATGATACCAAAAAAACTGTGCCTGCCTCTAGAAAGCACAGCAGCCTTCAGAAAAACTCAGACTTTGCCAGTGTTGGAGCCCAAGAATGTCTCCGTACATAACATCTTCAGGGCAATCATCTGGCAGGAATTGCATACAAACCTTTGCTATTTAATCATACAAAAGCAATTTATGTTCAATAGTGCTGTAGCAAGACTCTATTTGTTCCCTCTTTGTTTGCTGCCCCCAGCACCTAAGGCCCCTGGTAACTATTCAGGTGTACTGCTTATGTGGTAAGGTACTGCTTGCAATGGCTCATAGTTAGAATGGGAAAATGGATTATCAGTAAAACACATTAAAATCTAGAAATCACAGTAGATGATGACACACAGGGTATGTTTAGGGCTGTGTTCTATTCTCTTTGTCAAAGTCTGCTTTGTCTGTCTGGGTTGTGAATATAAATCTGTGAGTGGTCAGATCCACATTGACAAGAGTGGTAGATCTGCAGAAGTGAGAACAGGTTGTACTCTACAGAGACACAGCAACGTCCTCATAGATTACAAATTTTGCAATATCTTTTATACTGACTGTATTCTTCATATTGTTCTGTCTTGGTTCTTTATGTATCTAAAGGACATAGTAGCAGTTAAATTACCTTAGATAAAGTCTCTCTATCCTCAAAAATATTCTTATTCTGTGTCTGTGTGCACAGAATATATATGTCACCATTTTATATATCTCTGCAATTTATTTGGTAGTACTTACTGTTAGGTACTGATGGGATTTTTTTTTTTAGCCAATGAAAGGTTTCTTTTAGGTTCAGCTGTACTGCTCTGTTATGACTCTTTATCATTGATTGTATTCTTGCAAGTCTCCTAAATAGAGTTTCCATTGATTTTTATTCTATTTCCATACACAGAGTCCTTGCATGACTGGACTCCATTTCTGTAAATGCAAATGATGGGAATGTATATTGGTGCAGCATCTTTAACCCAGAAAAACAAATTGAGAAATGCACAATGAAGATTTTCTGTATCCATAATGAATTTTTAAGGTTCAGCCAATCTGTAGGCCCAGTAGTAATGGTACAAAAAGCTGGATTTCTGAAATTTGGCATTATGACCAGGGCTGTGATACCCACAAGTGTTTTAGGAAAATAAAAATACCATTGTGTCCTAGACCACACATAGATTTCCATGTGCATTTGGGGCAGAAAGACAAAAGTAATACATAACAAGCACAGCAGAGGACCCCATGCCCTCAAACTCAGCATGGGCAGCAGCAGTTGCCCTGCCAGGAGATGTTGGCCCAATGGGGCTTGTTCAGCCTGGAGAAGAGATAGCTTCGGGGTGACCTAACAGAAAGCCCCCAGTATCCATGGGGAAGTTGGCAAGAAGGTAGAGCTAGGCCTAGTGGTGCACTGGCCATAGAAGTTCAGACCAGATTAAAAAACCCTTCTCTTTGAGGATGGTCAGGCAATGGGGCTATTGCCACAAGAGCTGTGGCCTCCATCCTTGGAGGTCTCCAAGGCCTGAGTGAATAAAACCCTCAATAATGGACCTTGTAGCTCACCCTGGTTTTGGCAGGGGTTTGGATTGTGACCTCCTGATGAGCCTTGCAACCTGAACTCTCCTATGATTCTATGACAGCAAACGCTAATTTTCAAATGTATGACTTCACATTTAGATGAATGTTTTCTCTGTTGGAAGCTTAAAAAAATGCAGTGTAGTCATCTCATTTAAGACAGCATGTCTTTCATAGATATTTTTCTTTAAAGAAACACATTTGGTTTCTGTTTCACTGAAAGTTGATTTGCTGCCAAGGCATCAGATGGTTAGAAAAGACATTCATACGACTAGAATCATCCCAATGGGAAGCTCAATAGGTTGTCTTTATAAAGATTTTTAAAAACTGAGCAGTGAGAGACTAAAATGCATTAACACTTTTTAAAATCCAGTAGTTAATAAAATGCCATCATGTATTTCAACTTTAAAAAATTACTTTTTTTTGCAACCTATGGGTACAAATGTCATTGGTCATCTGAAATTCGGCCTTGAAATCCGTACTTAGACATCAGAATAAAGGGTGTGTTTAGTAAAAATGTTCTTTGTTCTGAACAGCTTAGAAGTGAATCTTCTTAGTGTTTAGATGTCTGGTTAAGCAGTTTGTGGATATAAGCTTAGCTTCGTTTCAACTCTGGTGCTCATCTACGTGTATTGCATTAAAAGCTCACTGTGACAAGAACAAAGATGAGGGTAGGAGGAAGGAAAGAGTATTAAACCCATTTTATAGATGAGAAAGTCAGGATGAAAGATGTTGTTGTAGGCTTATGCTTATATAAGAAGCTTGTGGAACAGATATTAACTGAGCTCCCTGGGCTCCTCATCTCAGAAAATGAACAATAAGTTCATGTATTTGTCAGCACAGATTTTTCTAGGTGTACTGGAAGGCAAACAGGTTCAAAACCTGGAAATTCATGCGCTTTCCTCCTGTAAATTGAAGCTACAATTTTTATTAACTCAAGCAGTATTAGAACCAGACATATTCTTATGTTTGCAATTTGAGGAAAAACATGCTGAAACAGAATACTCTGCTCTGAATAACGTAAATAAATCTTACTGGTTATTTCATTTTAAAGCAGTGCAAAAGTCCTCTTTCCGTTTTACTTGAATATATTTTGTGTGCTGAACTCAGCCAGTGACACCATCTTGCAAGATAGTCTCAGTATGAGGTTGTTTTATTATCTGCCCCCTTATTCTGGCTTCAGAGTCCCAAATGATGACTTGTTTGGTGTGTGGGCAGGGGGTGTGGTGTGTGCAAGTTTCCATCTGAATTTTTTTGTCTCCTTTGAAGAAAGATTTAAGCAGACTTTCTGTTCATTTAGAATTGAGTAACGGTCAGGTAACTGCAAATGACTGAGGTGGTGTTTTTTAAAAGGTTTTCTTGATCCCATTACATTTCTACACATAGACACACAAGCCCACTCTTCCCTCCTGCCTTCCATTTCCCAGAACTGGAGATACTACTTGCTCATGTGATTGATTTAAGCTGATCATATGCATGATACTACTCCAGTCTAATGATAAAGCTAATTTCCATCTCCACACATGTGCAAGAAAACAACAGCAGCAGCTGCATCACTTTTGATGCCGTATATAGAAAAAGAGCAAAGCTTGCCTCCAGTGTTCTTCCTAAATGCTCATATTTCCAATGCTTTCACCTGGGCTCCCTTTTGGAACTGCTGAAAGCAGCTTAAGTGAACACCATGTACTTGTCATTGCAATGAGCTGACAGGGACCACATGTCCGCTTACCAACTCCAGCTGAAGCACAGTAACTTCTTAAAATGCACCGACACTGCCGTGTGGGATCATCTGAGCAGACTCAGAGGATCAGAGCCTCAGCTGCTATGAAGGCTCTCTGCTCTGCTAATGTTGAGAGAAATAGGCCAATTTAATCTAAATGAAAATCTGGTTAAAAGATTTTTTTAAGGATAAGAGCATATGTAAAGAAAACATTTTTTGGGGGATTAGACTATATGTAAAGAATACAAAAAAATGTCATCTCTTCAAATTTGATTTTATGCATTTAATATTTTTCCATGGAGTAATGAATACACAATCCTACACAGAATGAACTGATGATGCTTTAGCTATTATTTTTTAACTTAGAAAAAGAGTGTGAATTTTCTCCTTTGTTTGTTTCACTTCTTCATGAGATTTATAGCCCGACAATTTTTTATTGCTCCTGCCTATTTTACTGCACTGTTTGTCAGCCATATGAAATAATTTGCCATATTTTAATTTGAAAATTTTGACATAGTGTTTTATATTATGGAAAATTTATAAATATATGCTGGCAGAAATATTAATTGTAAATTGTTAATTTAAAAAGATTGCCTCTATAGTTTTGTACTGCAAACTGATCTGATGTCCTGAATAGCTCACAACAGCAGAAAAAATAAGGTTTTGAAATTG